>NC_045615.1:10000000-10600000 GCF_009829155.1 Mustela erminea | reverse complement strand
ACCACCAAATAAGGAATATCTGCCACTGAAAACTGGAAAATCCTGGGGCGCCTGGGTGGCTCAGTGGGTTAAGCCACTGCCTTCAGCTCAGGTCATGATCTCGGGGTCTTGGGATCGAGTCCCGCATCGGGCTCTCTGCTCAGTGGGGAGCCTGCTTCCTCCTCTCTCTGTCTGCCTCTCTGCCTACTTGTGAACTCTCTCTGTCAAATCAATAAATAAAATCTTAAAAAAAAAACAAACTGGAAAATCCCATTTTAAAAAAGCAAATTGTCTTTACATTGTGATTCAGAACCTGTTAGAAGGATTGCCACATAGGTCTTCCTGTTGTTTGCACTTCAAAAAACTATTTAAAAATTACAGTATTTCAAAGAATGATGTAAAATGGCTGTCATTTGCTTATTTATAAATGTATGAAAGAAATGTTTTGAAAATTTTAATTCAATCTCTTTTATTTTTATTTTTATAATTTTTATAACAAATATCAATAAAACCTCAAAGTGCTTTATTAGTTATCATTGTTTTTATCCTACGGATTATCAATAATAATGGGGAGCGGTACTAAACATTCTCTGGAATTAAAACTTTGCCCTATCTGAGAATTTTTCCTCTTTCTGCCTGAGAAGTGTTCACACCTAGAGAGGGGATCTATTTATTCTAATTGCCCCTTAGAAACCAAAGGACTATATGCAAACGTTATTTCCTGCTTTATAAAATAGACCTTACCCACCATCTCAAAGGCTTACATCTAAAAATAGGGTCATTTCCCCCTTCCAATTTATTTTTTTAAAGATTTTATTTATTGGGGCGCCTGGGTGGCTCAGTGGGTTAAGCCGCTGCCTTCGGCTCAGGTCATGATCTCAGGGTCCTGGGATCGAGTCCCACATCGGGCTCTCTGCTCAGCGGGGAGCCTGCTTCCCTCTCTCTCTCTCTGCCTGCCTCTCTGACTACTTGTGATTTCTCTCTGTCAAATAAATAAATAAAATCTTTAAAAAAAAAAGATTTTATTTATTTATTCATATTCATTTATTTTTTTGACAGAGAGAGAGCACGCATGCACACACAAGCAGGGGGTAGGGACAGAGGCAGAGGGAAAAGCAGGCTCCACACTGAGAAGGGAATCTGACATGGGGCTCAATCCCAGGACCCTGAGATCATGACCTGAGCCAAAGGAAGATGCTTAACTGACTGAGCCACCTAGGCACCCTCCCTTCCAATTTAATAAAATATAAAAATATGAAATCTTAATTGCTACCTAACTGGATTCTGAACAATGTATTTTTTTCCCTCAGCTAAGTAGTAATATTTTTCCCAGCTGTACTGAGATGCAATCAACATATGATATGTAAGTTATAAGTAAACATTGGGTTGGTTTCATATACTTACATAGTGCAAAATAATTACCATAATAGGGTTAGTTAATACCTCCATCACTTCACATAATTACCGTGTGTGTGTGTGTGTGTGTGTGTGTAGTGAGAACATTTAAGATCTATTCTATTAGCAACTTTAAAGTATCCAATACAGTACTGTTAACTAGAGTCACCATGATGTACATTACATCCCCAGAAATTATTTTTCTTATAACTGAAAGTTCATGCCTTTGACCAACATCTGCCCTATTCCCCTCCACTCCAGTTTCTGGCAACCAGCATTCTATTCTGTGTTTCCAAAAGTTCAGCTTTGGGGTGCCTGGGTGGCTCAGTGGGTTAAAGCCTCTGCCTTCAGTTCAGGTCATGATCCCAGGGTCCTGGAATTGAGACCCACATCCGGCTCTCTGCTCAGCAGGGACCCTGCTTCCCCCCTCTCTCTCTGCCTGCCTCTCTGCCTACTTGTGACCTCTGTCTGTCAAATAAATAAATAAAATCTTAAAAAAAAAAAAAAGTTCACCTTTTTTAGATTCTCTATATAAACGATATCACAGGGGCGCCTGGTGGCACAGTCATTAAGTGTCTGCCTTCAGTTCAGGTCATAGTCCCAGAGTCCTGGGATCGAGATCTGCATCAGACTCACTGCCATAAGCGAAGCCTGCTTCTCCCTCTCCCACTCTCCCTGTTTGTATTCCCCCTCTCGCTATGTCTCTCTCTGTCAAATAAACAAATAAAAACTTAAAAAAATAAATGATGTCATATAGTATTTGTCTTTCTGTTTGACTTATTGAACATAATATAATGCCCTCAAGTTTTTTCCACATTGCTGCAAATGGCAGAATTACATTCTCATGGCTGAAATACAAATAGATGATAGGTAGATAGATAGAGGTAGAGATAGATATCATACTTCTTTCTCCTTTCAGCCATAGACAGATACTTAAGTTGCTTCCATATCTCGGTTATTGTCAATACTGCTGCTATGGGTATATATATATGCAGAACTGGGATCGCTGGCTCAAGCATAGTTCTAGTTTAATTTTTTGAGGAACTGCCAAACTGTTTTCCGCAAAGGTATTCTTTTTTCTCCATATCCCTGCCAACACTTGCTATCTCATGTCTT
This sequence comes from Mustela erminea, assembly GCF_009829155.1. NCBI lineage: Eukaryota > Metazoa > Chordata > Mammalia > Carnivora > Mustelidae > Mustela > Mustela erminea. Next base: position 10,597,510 of record NC_045615.1, on the reverse strand, counting down.
TTTGATGATAGCCATTCTAACAGGTGTGAGATCATATCTCACTGTGCTTTCGATTTGCATTTTCCTGAAGATCAGTGATGTTGAGCATCATTTCATGTACCTGTCTGCCATTTGTATTTCTTTTGAAAAAATGTCTATTCAGATTCTCTTCCCATTTATAAATTAGATTTTTTGTTATTGATTTATATAAGTTACTTATATATTTTGGATATCAGAGAGATAGTTTGCAAATATATTTTCCTATTCTATGGTTTCTATTGTCATTTTGTCGATTTTCATTTTTCTGTTTATTTTCTTTTTGCCATCGAAACTACCCTAAGACAGTTGCTTTTAAGTAAAATTCAGCAAGGAATACAATATAATTATAATTTATAAATCTAAATTCAACTTAAAAATCAAATCACAGGAAAGGGATAAAATATTCCTTCCAAAATTTGGGTGAAAATGTATTTTCACAGCATGTACCTACCTAGTATAACCCAACATATTAACAATGTTTTAACTTTCAATTTTTTATACAATTAGGTCATCAACGTCAAGTCTGAGCCTGAACTATTTTACAAAGGATATGTTTTACCCCATATTTGATCATTAAAATAAAGCTTTAAAGTGTAATGGAAAGAAAACTATATAATAATGTAACTGACACTTTAAGTTAAAGCTTGTAAAATATAATTGAACACCTTATCACACCAACACTTTCAATTCTCTTTCTTGTGCTGTTAGCTGTATCCTAAATAAGCTAAAACAGAGCTATATTTGTGGTCTGTGCTAATCTCTATGTAGAGTAGTGCAATAAATTTAGATGAACTTGTTTCAGAAGCAGAAATGATTACTGCCAAAAAAGTAAAAAGGGAGAGAAATGAAGCCCTCTTAGAACCCTTTTTGTTTTGAATGTTGTCATGGTTACTAAGAGAAATTTATGTCTTGAAGAATTTTTCTTATGATCAGTTCGGTGGTAGCTGAAAGAAGAGTAAGAATGATGAGGAAATTCTTTTATAAACACCTTCTCAAAGCCCATCTTTACTAATTATTCCCTTTACACCTACGTTAGACTTAAAGTTGGCTCTGTGCAGAATTTTTTTTATCATTTAAGTGACTTTGAGTCATAAGCATTCAAATATAGCTTGGCGTTGAATTTAATTTCTGAATGTTTAGCCAATGTCTACATTTAAAATTCACATTTTAAAATATGTCTGTGGGCAAGCTACACAAAATATGTGAGTTGCTAAATAATCCTTAGAACATAAAAAACAGAGAATTGTGTTCAATTAATTTAATTCTATAATGCCATTCTTACTTTTAGTATGTCCAAAATTTTATGCCAGGAAGATTTTGGATTGGACATTACAATCCTAGAATATTTTGGCAAAAAAGGAGCTTAGAGACCATGCAGTGCAACAGTTTCTGCTTTTAAAAAGGAGGAAACTGAGTCCCAGAGATGTTGAATGGTTTCACAAGGTCATATTGCTACTTAACAGCAAAGGTGGAACTTTAATCAAGGCCACCTGATTCAGATCCCATTGCATTTTTCATGACACAAGACTTAAGTCAAGAGCTTATAAGAATAAATGTATCTTGTTGAAGAGGTTTGCAAAGTGTGTGCCTTAAAGCCCTCATGTTTCATTGAACTACCCCAGGAGTCCAAGGGAGAGTAAAAAGGAAGATGGCCTGCTTTATATCCACTTTGATCTAATCACTTCCTCTTTCTTCTGTTTAAAAAAAAAAAAAATGTAATTCTGAATACAGCTTCATGTTAAAAAAAAACTCTCCTACCAAAAAGAAAGTTCGAAAATCAGTTTTCAATTCCTAGTTCAAACTGTATGGAGAACTGAACCTCTTCCAATACCAACATGCAAAAGTAATTAAGTAAAATAAAATAAACATTTTTAAGGGATTTTGTGACTTTCTAAAAATATCTTAGTGTCAGAAATACAGAGGGTTTAAAAACCAGGAATCCTCTGGAAATGTGTCATAAGGAAAAAAAAAAAAAAAAGAAAGGCACTAATGCTAATATGACAATCTGAAGTAAGGAGATAAAGTAGTTGAGGTACAGCTCATGAACTACATCCTTCATTAAATTGGGGTGTTCAGAAGACTACACTCACCGTGAAGGGGGAGACTATAAAACAATCCCAGAGAGAAAGAGAAAGATCACCTATCTTCACCTGTGCTTTGAGTAGGGAAAAAAAAATGTTTCCATTGAAAATGGATACCCATGGTCTATACCTCTTACATATTTGGGTTTTCAACATAATCCTAGAACAATCAAGCTGACAAATTAATCTATAAATTGTTCCTGGACCAGTGATCCCCACAGGTAACTTAGCAGAAACTTTTAAAAATGGCTATCAAAGGACACATCTTCAATCTAGGATGCACAAACAAAAGCTTTCAATAGTTCACAAACCAAAATTTAAAACTCATGAGAAACAACCCACCAGGAATGAGAATCACTAGAAGGTCAAATAGCCAAGGTGGATTTTCAAAAACTTAAAGTAATTGAACAAGTTAATGGAGGCTATAAAGTAAGAAAAATAAAAACTACTTAAAAAAAACCAACAAAATAAAAAATAAATAAAGTAAAATAACTAGAAGAGGGAATAGAAAACAAAGAAACAGACCACTAATTAAAAAGGGCAGATAGATTTGGAATCTCACAGAACTTCTAAATATGGTCAATACAAATAACAACACAATAAATTCGATAGAAGATTAGACACATTTAGAGAAAGAATTGGCAATCCAGGCAATCAACATGAAGAAACCACAGAAGGAAGATAAAAGCATGAAAACATAGAGAATATAACATAATATGTTACATAGAAGAGATAGCACAGCAGATTATTGGAGTACCAGAAAAGAGAACAGAAGAAACAGTGAATGGTACTACTTAAAGGATAATGGCTGAGAATATTTTAGAGCAGAAATTTAGAAATCACTATGAATCCAGAGAATTACAAAACAACCAAAACACCAGTACTCCATATATGCAAGAAAAACTATAGAATGCTTAAGACAAGAAGAAATTATTAAATATAATCAAAAGGAAATGATAGATTATCTGTAACAATTTCAACAGTAAAAATAGGCCATATGACAATGGAGTATTCTTCAAAGTTCTGACAAAATAATTAGTATTCAAGGATATACAAAACTATTTTAAACTACATACTAAACTATACTCAAGAGTAAAGGTGAAATAAACTCATTTTCTATCAAATTGAGTTTATTACTCACTGTCCTTCATTGATGGAGGACTGATTGAAGAAAGTCCTTCACACTCGGTGAAGAAGGCAACTGAATTTATAAGAGGGAATACAATAAACAGATGCATAAAAAAATTGCTAAGTACATGGATAAATCAGGCATGGACTTTATAAAATAATAATTATGATAACTAATTTCCTCATTAATAAAATAGGATGAAACTAAAGTATTGTAAAGCAGCAATGCATAAGATAGTGGAAGGTGATAACAAACATTGGAAGGTTCTTCCATATTATTAAAGATGAAAAAAAGTAGTAATTAGTTTTAGAATTTTTATAGACCAAATATTCATGCTGAAAATGTAAGGTATCAAAAAAATAACCTAGTTATGTGAGATTTAAAAAACACATACCATATAGAAACAAAATGGCTGAAATTAAAGAAATAAAAAGGACAAACCACAATCTCTAACACAAGCAATCTGAACACACAACAAACATCATACTCAATAGTGAACTATTGAAAGCTTTTCCTCTAAGACCAAGAACAAGGCAAGAATGTCTACTTTCACCACTTCTATGCAACATAGGACTTGACATTCTAGCCTGAACAATTAGGCAAGAAAAAGAGATAAAAAAAAAATCTAAATTGGAAAAGAAGAAGTAAAATTATCCATTTGCAGATGATATGATTTTATATGTAGAAAATCCTAAAGACTCCACAAAAAAGCAATTAGATCTAATGAATTCAACAAAGTATAAAGAATTGAATACAAATTCAATACACAAAATCAGCTGCACTTCTTTACACAAACAATGAAAAATATAAAAAGGAAATTACAGAAACAATTCCATTTACAATAGCATCAAAAATAATAAGATACTTAAGAATTAGTTAAACCAAGGAAGTAAAAGCCTACTACGATGAATACTATAAAACATTGCCAAAAGAAATTAAAGAAGACCTAAATAAATGGAAATACATCCTGTGTTTATGGGTTGGAAAACTTCATATTGTTAAAATTGTCAGTAAAGTCCCCAAAACAGCTAATGGATTCAATGTAATCCCTATTAAATCCCAATGTCATTTTTGGAAGAAATAGAAAAACCCATATTAAAAATCATATGGAATCTCAAGGGATCCTGAATAGCCAAAACACTCTTTAAAAAGAACAAAACTGGAGGACTCACACTTCCTGATTTCAAAACTTATACAAAGTTAGAGTAATCAAAACAGTGTAGTATTGGCATAAAGAAAGACATACGAACCAACAGAATAGAACAGAGATCACATATATGGTCAAATGATTTTTCATAGATGTGCCAAGACCATTTAATGGGGAAAGGGCAGTATTTGCAACAAATGGTGCTGGGAAAACTGCATATCCACATGCGAAAGAAGTGAAGTTGAAACCTTACCGAACACTATACACCAAAATTAATTCAAAGATCAAGAGCCTAAATATAATACCTAAAACAACAAAACTCTTGGTAGAAAACATAAGAAGAAATCTTCACAACATTGGATTTAGCAATGATTTCTTTTTTTTTTAATTTTTTTATTTTTTTATTTTTATAAACATATATTTTTATCCCCAGGGGTACAGGTCTGTGAATCGCCCGGTTTACATACTTCACAGCACTCACCAAAGCACATACCCTCCCCAATGTCCATAATCCCACCCCACTTCTCCCAAACCCCCTCCCCCCAGCAACCCTCAGTTTGTTTTGTGAGATTAAGAGTCACTTATGGTTTGTCTCCCTCCCAATCCCATCTTGTTTCATTGATTCTTCTCCTACCCACTTAAGCCCCCATGTTGCATCACCACTTCCTCATATCAGGGAGATCATATGATAGTTGTCTTTCTCTGCTTGACTTATTTCGCTAAGCATGATACGCTCTAGTTCCATCCACGTTGTCGCAAATGGCAAGATTTCATTTCTTTTGATGACTGCATAGTATTCCATTGTGTATATATACCACATCTTCTTTATCCATTCATCTGTTGATGGACATCTAGGTTCTTTCCATAGTTTGGCTATTGTGGACATTACTGCTATAAACATTCGGGTGCACATGCCCCTTCGGATTACTACGTTTGTATCTTTAGGGTAAATACCCCAGTAGTGCTATTGCTGGGTCATAGGGTAGTTCTATTTTCAACATTTTGAGGAACCTCCATGTTGTTTTCCAGAGAGGTTGCACCAGCTTGCATTCCCACCAACAGTGTAGAAGGGTTCCCCTTTCTCCGCATCCTCGCCAGCATCTGTCATTTCCTAACTTGATAATTTTAGCCATTCTGACTGGTGTGAGGTGGTATCTCTTTGTGGTTTTGATTTGTATTTCCCTGATGCCGAGTGATATGGAGCACTTTTTCATGTGTCTGTTGGCCATCTGGATGTCTTCTTTGCAGAAATGTCTGTTCATGTCCTCTGCCCATTTCTTGATTGGATTATTTGTTCTTTGGGTGTTGAGTTTGCTAAGTTCTTTATAGATTTTGGACACTAGCCCTTTATCTGATATGTCGTTTGCAAATATCTTCTCCCATTCTGTCAGTTGTCTTTTGGTTTTGTTAACTGTTTCCTTTGCTGTGCAAAACCTTATGATCTTGATAAAATCCCAATAGTTCATTTTTGCCCTTGCTTCCCTTGCCTTTGACGATGTTCCTAGGAAGATGTTGCTGCGGTTGAGGTCAAAGAGGTTGCTGCCTGTGTTCTCCTCAAGGATTTTGATGGAGTCCTTTCTCACATAGAGGTCCTTCATCCATTTTGAGTCTATTTTCGTGTGTGGTGTAAGGAAATGGTCCAATTTCATTTTTCTGCATGTGGCTGTCCAATTTTCCCAACACCATTTATTGAAGAGACTGTCTTTTTTCCATTGGACATTCTTTCCTGCTTTGTCGAAGATTAGTTGACCATAGAGTTGAGGGTCTATTTCTGGGTTTTCTATTCTGTTCCATTGATCTATGTGTCTGTTTTTGTGCCAGTACCATGCTGTCTTGATGATGACCGCTTTGTAATAGAACTTGAAGTCTGGAATTGTGATGCCACCAACTTTGACTTTCTTTTTCAATATTCCTTTGGCTATTCAAGGTCTTTTCTGGTTCCATATAAATTTTAGGATTATTTGTTCCATTTCTTTGAAAAAGATGGATGGTACTTTGATAGGAATTGCATTAAATATGTTGATTGCTTTAGGTAGCATAGACATTTTCACAATATTTATTCTTCCAATCCAGGAGCATGGAACATTTTTCCATTTCTTTGTGTCTTCCTCAATTTCTTTCATGAGGACGTTATAGTTTTCTGAGTATAGATTCTGTGCCTCTTTGGTTAGGTTTATTCCTAGGTATCTTATAGTTTTGGGGTGCAATTGTAAATGGGATTGACTCCTTAATTTCTCTTTCTTCTGTCTTGTTGTTGGTGTAGAGAAATGCAACTGATTTCTGTGCATTGATTTTATATCCTGACACTTTACTGAATTCCTGTACAAGTTCTAGCAGTTGTGGAGTGGAGTCTTTTGGGTTTTCCACATATAGTATCATATCATCTGCAAAAAGTGATAGTTTGCCTTCTTCTCTGCCGATTTGGATGCCTTTAATTTCTTTTTGTTGTCTGATTGCTGAGGCTAGGACTTCTAGTACTATGTTGAATAGCAGTGGTGATAATGATAATGGACATCCCTGCCGTGTTCCTGACCTTAGCGGAAAAGCTTTCAGTTTTTCTCCATTGAGAATGACATTTGCGGTGGGTTTTTCATAGATGGCTTTGATAATATTGAGGTATGTGTCCTCTATCCCTACACTTTGAAGAGTTTTGATCAGGAAGAGATGCTGTACTTTGTCAAATGCTTTTTCAGCATCTATTGAGAGTATCATATGGTTCTTGTTCTTTCTTTTATTGATGTGTTGTATCGCATTGATTGATTTGCGAATGTTGAATCAAGCTTGCAGCCCTGGAATAAATCCCACTTGGTCGTGGTGAATAATCCTTTTAATGTACTGTTGAATCCTATTGGCTAATATTTTGATGAGAATTTTCGCATCTGTGTTTATCAAGGATATTGGTCTATAGCTCTCTTTTTTGATGGGATCCTTGTCTGGTTTTGGGATCAAGGTGATGCTGGCCTCACAAAATGAGTTTGGAAGTTTTCCTTCCATTTCTATTTTTTGGAACAGTTTCAGGAGAATAGGAATTAGTTCTTCTTTAAATGTTTGGTAGAATTCCCCCGGGAAGCCGTCTGGCCCTGGGCTTTTGTTTGTTTGGAGATTTTTAATGATTGTTTCAATCTCCTTACTGGTTATGGGTCTGTTCAGGCTTTCTATTTCTTCCTGGTTCAGTTGTGGTAGTTTATATGTTTCTAGGAATGCATCCATTTCTTCCAGATCGTGAAATTTGTTGGCCTAGAGTTGCTCATAGTATGTTCATATAATAGTTTGTATTTCTTTGGTGTTAGTTGTGATCTCTCCTCTTTCATTCATAATTTTATTTGTTTGGGTCCTTTCTCTTTTCTTCTTGATAAGTCTGGCCAGGGGTTTATCAATTTTATTGATTCTTTCCAAGAACCAGCTCCTAGTTTCGTTGATTTGTTCTATTGTTTTTTTGGTTTCTATTTCATTGATTTCTGTTCTGATCTTTATGATTTCTCTTCTCCTGCTGAGTTTAGGGTTTCTTTCTTGTTCTTTCTCCAGCTCCTTTAGGTGTAGGGTTAGGTTGTGTACCTGAAACCTTTCTTGTTTCTTGAGAAAGGCTTGTACTGCTATATATTTTCCTCTCAGGACTGCCTTTGTTGTGTCCCAAAGATTTTGAACCGTTGTATTTTCATTATCATTTGTTTCCATGATTTTTTTCAATTCTTCTTTAATTTCCCAGTTGACCCATTCATTCTTTAGAAGGATGCTGTTTAGTCTCCATGTATTTGGGTTCTTTCCAAACTTCCTCTTGTGGTTGAGTTCTAGCTTCAGAGCATTGTGGTCTGAAAATATGCAGGGAATGATCCCAATTTTTGATACTGGTTGAGTCCTGATTTAGGACTGAGGATGTGATCTATTCTGGAGAATGTTCCATGTGCATTAGAGAAGAATGTGTATTCTGTTGCTTTGGGATGAAATGTTCTGAATATATCTGTGATGTCCATCTGGTCCAGTGTGTCATTTAAGGCCTTTATTTCCTTGTTGATCTTTTGCTTGGATGATCTGTCCATTTCAGTGAGGGGAGTGTTAAAATCCCCTACTATTATTGTATTATTGTTGATGTGTTTCTTTGATTTTATTATTAATTGGTTTATATAGTTGGCTGCTCCCACGTTGGGGGCATAGATATTTAAAATTGTTAGATCTTCTTGTTGGAGAGACCCTTTGAGTATATATAGTGTCCTTCCTCATCTTTTATTATAGTCTTTGGCTTAAAATCTAATTGATCTGATATAAGGGAAGGGAATTCTACAATATATGGCAATATAAATGAACCTTGAGGACATTATGCTAAGTGCAAAAGCTAATCACAAAAAGACAAATACTGTATGATTCTACTTATCTGAGGTACTTTGAGTACTCAAAATCATAAAGACAGAGAGTATAATGGTGGTTTGCCTGGGGCTGTGGATAAGATAACTATGTTTTAATGGATATAGATTTCCAGTTTTACAAGATGAAAAGTTATGGGGATGGATAATGGTGATGGCTGCACAGAGATGTGAATGTATTTAACACTACAGAACTATACACTTAAAAATGGCTAAAGTGGTAAATTTTAGGTTATATACATTTTACCACAAAAAAAAAAAAAACAATTCTAAGAAATTTGGAGTAACTATGTTCCTGTCCAACAAAATAGACTTGAATGGAAATATATTACTAATGGAAAAGAAAATTTTTCTATCCAAATTTGTGAGCTTTTTGTAACTCTTATTGGGGTTCATTCTATCACACCGAAGTGCCATCTCTTTGAGATAATACCTTAGATTCTTAGAAGCTCTGGTACTCATGGAAGGTGTTTGACAGACATACCCTAGGAGCCTGAGAGTTATTTTTATCAGTCTGTAATGTTATACAAAGGACCATGTCAGATCTTTTAGAGATCTTAATAAAATCTAGATTTGATCTGCTCTATGTTCTGAGACCATGTCTTACCCTGAGAACACTTCACCAGCAAAAAAGACCATTCTTCACCCTTTACCTCTCCTCTAAACTCTCTTTAAAAACTGAATCATTTGCTTTTTAGATCATCTTTTTCTTCTCTCAAGAAACTGTCAACACTCTCCCTGGAAATCTTCTTAGCTGTATCACCAAGGTCATTTAGTTGATTTCATGAACAATTCTACAAAGAAAAACTCTGCTAAATTTTCCACCTCTCAATAAAAATCTCATTTTCTCCAGTAACAGTCCCTTCACTTTCACTTAAGCCCTCACTGACAGCCTCCTGAGGCACTTTGGGTTTCTGCTAATGCGCTTCCGAGCAGCCCTCTAATTTTCACTAAACTCATTCTGAGATTTAGCCACCACCTCTATCCAATACCAAAACCAATTCAACTTATCTCTGGTTTTCATTGCAGCAGCCCTCCCACCTACAGGTGTTATATGTTCACCCCATTATTATCACTGCATAACGCACTATTCTAAAACTCGGTAGCCTAAAACAGCAACAATCATTGTATTATCTCCCAGGTTCTCTGTGTCAAGAATTTATGTGGTAAAGGCTCATCTATATGGTTCTCTCTCAGTGTCTTTCATGAGGGAGACAATACGGTTGGAGCTCAGGCATCTCTTCATGTAATCTTGGGACTTTCCCAAGTAGTTTGAGCTTCCTCACGTCATGGTAGTCTCAGGTCCTCATCACTGCTTACATGGCTGTTCAGTGTTCCAATATTAGTCTTCTAGCAAGCAAGGAAGAAGTTCCGTTGTCCTTTTTGACCTAGCCTTGCAGTCGCACATGCCACATTCTATAGGTTACAATGGAAACAGAGATCCTCCCAGATTTAGGTGTAAGAGAATTGATCTCCACCTCTTGATGGAGGAATATAAAGATTCTTGAATAGGGATTGGAACACTACAGCATGTGGGCCAAATCTGGTCCTCTCCTTGATAATGTAAATAAAGATTTTTTTTTTTTTTAGCACAAACACATTTCACTCATAAATTTCTGTATTGTTTACAGCAGTTTGTGCATCAAAGCAGCAGGATTGAGTAGCTGCAACCCGTACCACGTGGTCCACCAAGTTTAGGCATTTAATAGCTGTCTCTTTGCAGAAAAGTCTGTTGACCCCTGTTCTAGATGAACAAGTAGCATGGCAGGTATTGTTGTGGCCATTTTTGAAAAATACAAGCTCATTAATTTTGCAACAAATATGTTAATCTGCAACAAATACGATGATTTTTCAGGGTGCATGGAAAGGTTAAGTAAATTAAAGTTATTAAATTAAAAATTGAGAAAATATAAATCCAGCTTTATCTTTGAAAAATTAAGTTACTCAGGATGGCTGTGTGTCTCAGTCAGTTAAGCAGCTGCCTTCAGCTCAGGTCATGATCCCAGGGTTCTGGGATCAAGTTCCACACTGCGCTCCTGCTCAATGGGGAGCCTGCTTCTCTCTCTGTCTCTGCCTGCCATTCTACCTGCTTGTGCTCTCTCTCTGACAAATAAATAAATAAAATCTTTTTAAAAAAATGAATTTACTCATTCATAAGATTCAGGGTGGAATATATACCCTCCAAGTCTTTGGAATAAACAAAGGCAGATAAAATAGGTCCAAAGAGGTACATAAAACACAAAAACAAAACAACAAATGGAATAAATTAAGAAACAGAAGTAAAATCTAACATCAGTTATTATAATAAATAAATGGACTAAACATCCCAATGAAAATAAAGATGTCACCTATATTTTTTAAAATCTAACTAGACATATCTTATAAAATATGCTGAAAAATGAGCACACAGAAGTTTTCCAGTAAAGAGATAGCATGTCATCGTGCTTAAAAGCAAAAAACTGAACTTAGATAGTTACTTGAATTCTGACACTATCAGTTAGATGACTTTTGACAGGTTACTTTCTCTAAGATTGCTTCCTGATGTGTAAAATAAGATTAAAGTATCTACCCAATATCCTTCCATGAAAATGAAAAAAAGATGATGTGTGTAAAATGATCAGCACTGTGCTTGATATTAGTAAATGCTCAATGAATAAAATTTACTACTAAGAATAAAAAGATAGATAAATATATAGATGCATAGTTTTACTTTAACATACTGGTTGTGTCTACAAAATGTCTGAAAAGCAGTATGGCAATATGTATCAAGAGCCTTAAAAGTTCATGGCAATGGGATACATCAAAGAAATAAGAGTTATATGCAGAGTTATTTGTTTCCAAGTATATTAACCACAGTTTAATTTATAATAATGAAGAAATAGAAGTAATCTCAAAGCTCCATAGTTGAGCTATTATTACATTATGATATAATAATACAGAATTAATAAAAATAATATTATCTAGGGGTGCCTGGGTGGCTCAGTGGGTTAAAGCCTCTGCCTTCGGCTCAGGTCATGATCTCGGGGTCCTGGGATTGAGCCCCGCATCGGGCTCTCTGCTCGGCAAGGAGCCTGCTTCCTCCTCCCCCTCTGCCTACTTGTGCGCACTCTCTCTCTCTCTCTCTCTCTCTCTTTCTCTCTGGCAAATAAATAAATTTTAAAAAATAATATTATCTAATGTTATTTCATGGCATGGCTCCTAACAGTTAAAATAAACTTGATCCTTCTCTTTTTCCAGGCTACAAAATTTGGAGGCATCCTGACCTCTCTTTTTGATTCAAAATCTGACCTATTATTGCAAATCTGATGTCGCTTCAAAATACAGTGGTTCTGACTGCTTTTTACCACTTCCTCAGCACCATCCTAATCTGAGCCACAGGTGGTCCATCCTGGACTATTCCAAGAGCCTCCTAACTGGTCTTTTGTTTCTGTCCTTTCCCCCTTCTCTTGAAACAGCAGCCAGAGTTATCTTGTTAAAACCTAAAGCAAACCATATCACCCCATTGTTGCAAACGTCCATGTCTGCCCCTCTCAGTGAAAGTAATATCTGAAGGACTTACTGTGACTTTTAAGAGCCTTCCTAATTTGGGTTCCCTATTACTCTTCTGACATATCAAACCTGTCAGACACAAGCCAACCATTTTGATAGCTCTGGAGACAAACACCCCATCACCTCCCAGCTCCATTCCCCAGATACATAATTTATTTGTGTAAAGCCGCTTTGCTCTTATCAGTAAGTACCAATTATTCTCTCATTCCCATAAAATATTGATGGGAGGCTTTTCAGTCATTCCTTATTTTCCATAACCACAAAGGGCAGAGACAAACCTAGAACTGATTATTGTATTAAGAACTGTTTTTGTGGTTTCACACTTGCATCTGAACAAGTCTGTTCCTGATAGTCTGAGAGGTCACAATATCAAAACTGAATATTGAGTCATCCAGTGAAAACTCTGGTCTAAAGATAGAACATAAATAATTTGCTACACTCACCAGGATTAGATGATATCACTTCTCAACTAGTGAAAAGTAGGCAACTAAGCTGTGCTTTTATTTATTTTTTTTATTAAGATTTACTTACTTATTTTAGAGAAGGGGAGGGTCAGAGAGAGAGAGAGAAAGAGAGAATCTCAAGCTGACTCTACCGATGAGCACACAGCCCAGCATGGAGCTAGATCTCACCAATCTGAGATCATGACCTCAGTCAAAATCAAGAGTCAGATGTTTAACCAACGGAGGCACTAGGTGTCCCTAAACTGTGCTTCTAAATAACAATTGTCTATCTTTATTATTTATGTATTCTTATGCATTAAAACATTGTTTTGGTTTTATAAATTTCTAGACTTCCAGTACTCTACCAGAAAATCAACAGAAACTATTCAGTGACTGTAGTTACGAAAGATACAATCAAACATAGTAGATATTTACGTTATCCTGAATTTGTAACAAAAATTGAAACAAGGATGATCGGGAACTAACTGACATATCACCGGGGTAGTAATCTCCACCATTCTGCTTTCACAATAGAGTTGGTACTCTAAGTTGGTGTCTTAAATAGAGAAATAACAACTCCCTGTCCAGACAACAATCTTACTGCTTTGCCTAATGATGTCTTAGGTCCCCACATCAAATTAGAACTGTGATTTAAATCCTTATATATCCTTCAAATCAGGCAAGTCTCATGTTTTAAATTTTGCTATTAATAGGTACAGTGAAAATGCACAGTAAAGACTTATATGGTGGACAGAACAAGAGTTAACCAAGAAGGTCTTTAGTCGGGGAATCTCAGATATTTCTAACTATTTTCCTTCGGCATGTAACTAACTAAAATCTACATAGTATTCTATGTAACATTCTACGTATTAAAGCTGCTCTGAGGCCCATCGAACACTGTGGAAAATTTTCCCAGTAGATCAGCCCATTTGCAGAACCAGGTGTTTCTGTAATTGTGACACTGTGAAAAACATTCAGAGTGCTCTAAGGTCCTTTAAACTCTCCACCTGTGCTTTCTGGTTGAGTCCAGTGGCTGCTTATGCTTTTCAGGGATCTCCTTGTTTATGTAGGTGTGTTTCTTTGTTTCTGAATTTATTTTGCTACATTTTAAAGAGGACATTTATAGAAAAAGATTTAACAAGCTGAGTTTGGGAGTCACTCACATTTCAACCAGGTGCACTCCTCATGCGCAGGTGTAAACCAATGAACAGGTAAGGAAAGCATGATGTGAGCAGCAGTCTCTGAAGGATTAATTGTGTATGTCCATAATGAATGTATCCCAAGGTGTATTTTAAACATCTGTTATAAATTAAAGCACTTTCTTCCTTTTTTCCCTCTCTCTAGTTTCTCTGTGTCATTCTTACACATACAGTAAGCATAGTTTCTATTTGGGTATCCCGGGAATCAATACCCCTTATTCACTATTAAATGTAATTTCATAGGAATTTTTATTTTAAGATAGCAAACACATTTTGACTATTCTAAATAATTATTTTTATATTTGAAAATAGATTAAGAGTATTATATTAAGGACATATTTTAATTTTTTAATCTAGATAGTAATAAAATCATTTCACCCAGGTCCAGACCTTGAAATTTCTTTCAAATAGGATAATTTTTCAACTGCATTACTTAGTTTCCTCATTCTGGAAAATTTGGAAGATATCTATTACTAAAATTTAATTTCTAACACCTGGGAGCATGTTAGCTATTTATTTTTCCAGGTCATTTATAATAAAATAATGCATATAGGAATGAAAAAAAGTATAATCTCGGAGTGAAATTTAATACAGTACTAAATCTGAATGAAAACCTTCCTTGTCACAATTTATGTAGGTAAAAATGGAGGTTTGTGTCAACAAATTATATTTTAAGAAAAATGTTGCATTTTTTTCTCATGACTTTTTAGAGATACCAACATTTATATCTAAATCGATGTCATTCAAAAGAAAAGGGAAATACTTTAATTATACAGACTTTCACAAACATTCAAGTATTTATCAGCATTCATTCATTCAGCAAATATAATTGCATCCCCATTACATGCTACAGGAGATCAGACACCAAAATTTAATATTGGACACCTGATCTCATGTAACGTGTAATAATGGAATCAGTTACTTTTCATTCAAGTATTTTGAACTTAACATGCTAGATAATAGGAGTGTCCCTGAACTATAGAAAGTATGAAGCAGTATCTGACCATTTAAAGGGAGAAGGTTGTGATTGTTGCCTTTTTTTTTTTTTTTTTTTTTTTTTAACTAGAGAAATTTATTTTCTCAAAGTTCTAGAGGCTGGAAGTCCAAGACCAAGGCCTCCAGGTTGTTTCTCCTGAAATGTCTCTCTCTTTGGCTTGTAGACATCCACTTCTGGGTCCTCGTGCGGCCTTTTCTCTGCACACATATACCCTTAATGTCTTTTAGAAGGAGGCCAGTACTTTTGGATTGGGGTCTCACACGTATGACCTCATATAACCTCAATTATCTCTTTAAAGGTTTTATCTCCAAATGCAGTCACCTTGGAGGTTAGGGGACACAATTCAGTTCATAACACAAAGTGACTAGAAAGAACACAAGAATTATGTTTAGAAGGCACACATTATACGAGCTTTCTGCAATTGGGGCAAATCATGTAACATCTCTAAACATATCCTTTTTTTCCTAAAGAATAGTGATAATAAATAGTTGATGTCAAATTACTCGTTCTCACTTGACCCATTTTTTTTCAAATTTTTTATTGCAATACTTTCTATTGGCACTGACGTAACAGAAAATGAGGATCATTTCTCAGTAAATTATAGTGAAATAAAGAACGCCATCAGAACTTTCAAGAAGAAAGCAGAAGTTGCCTGTTGGCAGTCCAGAAGCCAGAAACAGCTTGCAAGCTGGCTCTTGGCCTGCACAGTGTTTAAAAATTTTTTAAATTAGTTGCCAACTTTTAAAAGTCCATTGAACGCACATAAAAATCTGGACTTCCAACTTGGCCTCTAAGCGTGATAGTAACAGATCAGTGTGGAATATCAAGGTTGCCGCAAGGAATATGGTTTCCTCCACTGAACCACACCCCCTGTTGCATCTGCACACTGGTAATTGCTGCCTATTATCACATTCATGCTGCGATTTGACAGAAATACATCATTATTATACTTGGTCCCTAGATTGCTGCTTCTTGATGGCCAAGTGAAATTACAGGTTGTTGAATAAAGAAGCAATAAAAAATAAGCCTTTGTAGTTTAGTCACAAGAAAGGACAGACTAAATCAAAGAAATGATAAAAAGCCATAAGAAGGGAAACAATGGACATAAAAATACCCTCTCAATAATAACACGTGTAGATTCAGGGTCCCTATTTACACTTGTGGGTGCTTGGAGTCTCCTTAAAAAACAAACAAACAAACAAACAAAAAAAAACAGCCTGACTAAACAAGTGCACTGGCCGCCAACAGACTGGACACTCCACACGGATACATTGAAAGCCTCCATGTTCGAAGTAACATTCTTCCAGAAGTTTCTTCAGCTGTTATTATGATTAAACTGTTAGCTCTGCTCTGTGGACAGCACCACCACTGAATCCCCCCTTCATTCACTTGGAAATGAAGATGAATGCCTGTGAGAAAATAAGAGCTGACTCTGAGAGACTTCACAGAAATAATCGGCTTGAGGCACGCAACCTGCATATTAGAGGCTGAATGGCTGGTTTGGGAGGAACTGAGGGAAACTGGGCTGCCCGCCTGCCCCGCACTGAGTCATAGCTTTAAACAAGGCCTTGACTCACAGCTATCAGGCCGGAGCGGCCGTTTCCCTGGCTCCTGATAAGCCTGTCTGTTTTTATCCCAAGGTTGGGCCTGTGATTTAACATAGCAATGACAGCGACAGTTATCCCCAAAAACATCCTTCACAACTCTCTTCTAACACAAATCACTTATTCTTTGTGAAAGATGAGTGAGTCATGTAAGAAGCAGACTGCCCATTAGTGGGACATTGTTAATTTGCTCTTTAATTAGTTTAGTGGCATATAATTGTTTGAGGTCAAATAATAATTAAATTTTTGTACACTCCTTCTTTTCCCTGGTAAATTACCACTGGACCACCCTCCATGATAAAGGATCTCTAAATAACACACAGGATGCTTGCTATATAACACAAGGAAGTGTGTGATTTTTCCCTACAAAAGTCCCCTTTAAAAACAAAATTTCTTCATGAAAAGAATCATTCTATGATTATTGATTAGAGGATTCCTTTTAATAATAAAAGTCATCCAATAAAATTGTAATCAACTTTATTCTGCTAATTCAGCGAGTTTATCTGAAGAAAACATAAAATGCATCAATTTTTATTTTTGCTATAAATAACAAACATTAATTAGATTTGTTAATATTTGAATGAGCTTTCCTTTAGAGAACTCTACCAAGAAAATGTTTAGGTATTACGTGAAAGTCAAGTTGGTTTCTCCAATGACCACAAAGTAAAGAAATGGTCTAAATTATCCTCAGCGGCTTTTATTTTTTTCCAGAAGCAAGCACTAGATGATTATTTAAGATGAGTCAGTTGTAAATCTTACAAAAATCTGCTCAAAAATTAGAACCTAGAACTTTATTTTCTCCTTTTGTCTTAGGGATTGGAGAAAACTTATTCATGATAACATTAAATATTTTTAATTATATTTTTAAAAACATAATTAAAAAATCAAGTTTATGAAAAGCAAGATTACTATCATACTCATAAGCAGTGAAGACAGAGAAAAGCTATCTTTGAATTTAAAACATTATTAACAAAAAAAGTGTTCTCAGTTTTTCACCCATAAAATCATATTCTTGAAAGTGAAATCTATGTCTCCATCATGTTGCACTAAATTGATAGCTCTGAGCTGACTGAGTATATAAATTTTGGTGTATACCATAACTTCTTTACAAAGAAAATACCACACCCCCAAAATGTATGTTGATCATATTAACATTTGTAGAATAATTTCAACAGGCACTTAACTAATGTTTACCCTTACTTAGCTAGAGCTTCATAACTTCTGCCAGATAGTAGAGAAGAAAGGTCTCAGAAGGAAACTTTACAAAAGAGGACAAAATGCAACCCTATCTAGTCATTAAAATAAGTCTTACAAGGATCTCTGGATGGCTCAGTCGGTTAAATGTCTGTTTTCGGCTCAGGTCATGATCCCAGGGTCCTGGGATCCAGCCTGCATCAGGCTCCCTGCTCAGCAGGAAGCCTGCTTCTCCCTCTGTCTGCCTCTCCACTTGCTTGTACTTTCTCTCTCTGTGTCTGGCAAATAATTAAATAAAATCTTTAAAATAAAATAAAATGAGTCTTCCAAGGACTTTCACCAACAAAGCATTTTGTAAGATTTTTTTCAGTAAGGTAGACAGACTCCTTTGCACAGGATTAGCACGGATTAATGAGACTTCTCAATAAGCACACATGCACACTGAAAACCATGGCCAGACAGTACATAGAACAGTGAAAACAGATCTTGTTCAGAAACTACCATAATAGGGAGAAGAGCTCGGGATGGAACTGGCCTAATTCTGAAAACGACGAGAGTAAGCAGGGATTTATAAAGCCAGGGAGCAACTTGGCATGGGAGCTCAAGTTCATGGGTGGAAAATTATTAAGAGGAGACATCAAAGTTAGGAGGGAATTTTCACTGGACTGACCTAACAGGATTCATGCTGCCAGCAGGGTCAAGGTGATCAGATACCACCTGACAGATCGTCGGGAGAAGGAATTTGGTAGATCAAAGGCGATCAAATACCACAAGTGGGACATTTTCCCCAAGCTGACTTGGCAAGACTGGTGCTAAAACTGGGCTCTGCAGACTCACAGGGATGGGGTCAAGACAGAGGTCTAGTTGAAAAGAAGACTCAGAAGAGCCTGAATAAAGTTTGGTCAAGGAGAGAGCATTTGTTAACACACACACACACACACACACACACACACACACAGACACACATGCACACTTAGATCTCCACATAATTGTCTACCTGTAGAATTTGCCCATTTACATGGGGGTTGGCAAAATGCAAAATAACCCTACTGGCCACATTCAAATTGAGGCCAATGGGAGCCATTATGAATATTGAGTTTGACAAAAGAAACTAGCCCCTAACCAAATAGAGGCTAATTTTGCTCTCCTGCCCTTTTACCATGTAATCAGAAAAAATTTTCAAAGCTTAACAGAGTTCTTCTTATTCTGTTCATCATAAATCAGAGATGACTGTAACATTGATAATTGCCATTTTGAATGATATTCAATTACAATAAACTAACTTTCATTTGGGGGTAAACCCAGTTTCCTTATTTGCCCAAAGGAAAATTATAATTCTGGGTATAAGGCCTAAAGGGTAGCAAAATGTGCCATTCCAAGATATGGGGGGTATTTTGAGTTAAAGGGCATCGAGAAACAGTAGACATAGGAAAAATTCTTCTTTAAAAAAGGCATAAGTTTTCCTCTGGTAAAGGAAATTTATATTTATAAAGGTGTCTCCCTCTGCGGTACCAGGAAGAGGAGAACTATCTTTACCGTTATAAAGAAATCTTTGGCTTTATTGAATCTTTTCTCATGGTCTAATCTGATTATCAGTAAGAAACCTTTCAAACTTCTGCCTCAAAGGTCTTGGCCTGATTTCTCTTGACTTGGGAGTGGATGAGAGGGGCATTCTTAGTTCAAAATTCCCCCTCTCACCTTGCTCCCTACTTCCAATATGGTGTTCTTACCTTCAGCATTGTCTCCTGCTCCTTCTAACTCAAGTCCTCCAGTTTACCCTCACCAGAAAGTAAATGCCCAGGCTTCTGTTAGGTCATGAAGCGCGCGCGCGCGCGCGTGCGTGTGTGTGTGTGTGTGTGTGTGTGTGTGGTGGGAGCTATTTCCCAGCTACAAAGAGTGCTCTAATTCCCCATTTAACAAATTCCTGACAAATCCTTCTCTCCGCTCCACCTTTATACCATTATCAGTAATATTTGGTCCCAGATTCCTGAATCATGTTAGGGTTCTGTGTTACAAATCAGGAAGTGTCTGCATTTCCCACGTTATGGCGGAGGCTTCACATTCCTGGGAATCTGTTCCTGTAGTGTCCACTTGTCTCACCTTGCCCCCCCTTTTTTTGGTATATACCAACTATATATATATATATACTTTCTTACTAATTTTAGTGGGTTTACAGGATGGAAGGATAATATGCCTAAATCTTTGATGTGCCAGTTGGTACCTGCAGTAGCCGAGGTGATTTTGGGAGAGTAAAAGATATAATGGAACAAAAGATCTTTCAGTCCAAAAAAATTTTTCCCAAAGCAATAAATACTTCTGAATTATTTGTGGGAGAAGAGAGGAGGGAACTGATGTCTATCAAGCAGTTAGTGGCAGCATAGTAGACTGGGGGTTTACACACTTTAAGTAAGTTTTCTTGACAAGCCTACAGTGTAGTTACTGATGCCCCACTTTAGATATGGTAACCTGAGCTTAGCTAAAGAGGGCTGAGAAACTTACATACATAATCAGGAAGTGTAAGAGCCAGGATTTGTAACTACTCTGATTTCAAAACCGGTACCTCTCCGATGTATCCTATTATTCATAATCATCAAAAACTAATTATAGGAACTTCAAATTGGTTGATAGTAACCAATCAACACTGAATCAGTACCTCAGAGGTAGAGAGATCTGTGAATGAAATAAATATATTTTCATTATTTTGGTAGATTACCAAGCTTACATTTATAAGCTAAAAGCTTAGATCTATAAATTAGAAGGATACAGAAAAGGTCACTATATGAGGTAAAAGTGACATTAATGTATCTGCCATTAGTTACCATGTGTAGGGCTCTGGTGTTAAACACTTAACATCATCTCATTTTATTTTAAAAACAACAGTGTTCTTAAAACAGGAAAATGAAAACTTAGGAAGGTTAAGTAAATTGGCCACAAATACACAGCTGTGAAATCTTTAGACCTTTAAAACAAGGTCTAACAGACTCCAGACTTCCAACTCCCAACCACTGTCTATGTCACTTCCCCCAAAGAGTCCAAATTGGCAGCCCAAGACTCTTCTGTATACTTCATCATTAATTTAAGAAATTCACAGAATCTTTCATGATCTAGCCTTCTTCTACTGTACAAATAGAAAGTTCAGAAGATAACCTCAACTAGGTTCACTACAGAGCAGACCCACACATCTAGAACCACAGCTAACTTTGGTCTTCAAACAACAACTGTCCTGGTATCATCAAATGAGTTTATATAACAAGGCAAAGAAACTTTAGAACTCAACTCAGATGGCTGCTTAAATTTGACCTAATGTCCTTGGATATTCCATTCAATGAAATAGGAGGATGCCTTGAAGGTCATAGAAAGCAGGATTTGGTATTCACTATAAATGTTAAACTGATGCAAAGCTAGTTAGAAATAATACACTAGTGAGAGATTTATTTTTGCCTTTATAGGAGAACCTTGAATAAAAGAGAAAGAGAATAATGTTTGAGAAGAAGTCCATATTTATATGTATATGTATTAAGTTTTATTTTAATTCCAATTAGTTAACATGCAGTGTTGTATTAGATTCTGGTATACAATATAGTGATTTAACACTTTCATACATAACCTGGTGCTCATCATGACAAGTGCACTCAAGGAGAAGTTATTTTAAAAGGGTTTTTTGGCTTATTTATTTGGCAGTTTAAAGACTCCATCAACATATGAAGATGATATGTGAAAAGTGAATACATAGTAATTTTTCCACTTACAAATACAGTTCCCTTTTTGGTATGGAGATAATGAGAAATGAATATTACAGGAATGGAAAACGTTGACATGTTACAGACCTGCAAGAAAATAGCTATAAAAGACCCAGGGATACCAGGACAACAAGGTGAACTACTGGCACTTTAAAAGTTTAATTAAAAAAATAGTAAGACTTGCAAGAGGAAGACTAAGTGAATAGAGGCACTCTTGATTCCTATTCTCTTGTTCTCAAATATCCATAAAATCATTTTTTTAAATATTCAAAACAACCAAAGTGAATGAAAGGATAAAACACCTTTCAGATCCCAATACAAAACTCTACCAACTCCAACATTTCTGAGAAAAGGTAAAGAAACAGTACTATCAATTAGTTTCAGGCTCTGACTTCAACCAAGGAACCTCCCAGCCCTCCTCCAATGACAAGATACTGGGATAGGACTAGAAATCAGTCTCATATGCTGTAAAAATTATACCAGGGATCTCTACTACCTCCATGGGGAACACCAAGATGGGGCCTGGGAGGAAGCAACAGGACTCATAAATCATCTGAGCATGGAATCAATCTCTGGCGTGAGAGGGGCACAAGAGAGTGACCTCTAAGTTTATATGAGGTGAAAACAGTTCCTCAGACATATGGAATGCCTAAGCACAACCTTGAGGAGTATAAATGAAAAATGAGAATAACAAAAATAGGCACATTGACTCATTCAGCCTCCTTCTACATCAAGATTCATAGAGCATCTCTTGACCGGCTTATGAACAAGCATCCCAGTTACATTTAACATTGACTGGAATATCAAGTAATATACTTTGGTGTGCCTGGGCATATTTAAGCACCACTATCTGTCCAATGAGAAGTTATTATATTCTAAGTAGACTTCTAATCAGGCAATTTGCTGCCTAATCTGTTCCCATTGTGAGCACTATAGATGTCAGATGGCCATCTTTAGTTACCTCAATTATATTATGCTACAAGCAATCTTCCAGAACTTCTCAAAATTGACTGAGTTGGGGGGGGGGGGGCGCTGGAGAAGGGACAATTCTATAACTCTTTTCTCATGATTTAATAGCACCATGACCATGCTGAGCATTTCATCGGAAGGAGTAAAACTACCAAGGTTGACCTTCCCTAATATAGTCTTTGCTCAGAAATATTTATTCCAATTCTTTCCTAGGTTCAGAGGAGGGACAAAGTTTCATAATCCTCCATTTGAAAACTATGAACTTAGGGGCACCTGGGTGGCTCAGTTGTCTGAGCGTCTCACTCTCTCACTCTCAGGTTGTGGTCTCCCGCCATGAGATCAAGCCCCAAGTGGAGGTCACGTTTAGCGCAGAGTCTCAGAGTCTACTTAGGATTTTCTACCCTGACCCCCACCCCGACTCACGCGAGTTCTGTCTCTAAAATAAATAAATAAATAAATAAATAAATAAATAAAATCTTAAAAAAAAAAAAACTCTCTGAGTTTAGAAGGTCCTGAGACTCAGACTCTAGTATGTGTAACAAATACCTAGAGAGCTATTAAATGCAGACTCCCAGGCTCTATCTCCAGAGATTCTGATTCAGTAGACCTAGGGTGAGATCCAGGAAATGTCAATGTTTAATAATTTTCTCAGGTGGACCTACCACAGATGATCCACGACCCCTGAATGGGAAACACTGCAGACTAATGGAAAAACAAATGTACCCCTGATACACTAATGATTAGACCCTAATGTCATCAATGTGATCCTTCCACAGTCACTGGGAAACAGTCATTGGGAAACAAAGTAGCCACATGGAAATTATTACATACTCTGTTCCAGGAAAAAAAATGGATTATCCTCTTTCTTTCTGCACTACAGAAAGCTAGCTTCTCAAAAGGTACTATGATCTCTCTTCTTAACATAAAATTGGTGGCTTTTATTTAATATTCACATTGATCATAATTCCATAACTAATAAAAATTCCCTGAGAGTATTAAGAAGCATGATGGTGAAGAAGTAAATTATATCCATTTGATATTTTCAGCATTTTCTCTTTTGTATTTCCCATTCTGTTTTAGAGCTGGACTTTGCTAGCTAGGTCCCTGGAACTTCAAAAAAAATCCGAGTTAAAGGCTCAACATTTTCAATGTCATCACTAATGGCTACTGTTATCATTGCTGACATGAACTTATGAACTACTAAACTAAGCTTGATTTCATTCATATTAATCAAGATGTCAGATAGGAGCACTTACCCTATCTCCCGTTTGACTTATAGGTCTCTTATTTTCTTCCCTTAGAAAAGGTGTCATCGTATCAGTTGAAAATTGAACTGTGGCTTAAAGTCAAGTGGTTAAATCAATTAAAGCTATGCCTAGATGCTTAAGAATATAATGCTCACCTAGAAACTAGTGCATCATAGAAGAAAAGCTAATACTACCAGAGGAGTCCATGGGGAGCCATGTTAAAGACAAACAGAAGGGGGCAGGAAAGATAGTAAAAGATGTGGAGAAGGTTATAGAAGGTAGGAGAAGAACGGATGAAAGTTGACAGATGACTGATTCAGGAAGACATAGTACCGACATATAGTAGTTGTTTAATGTAACTGGTGCTATTTTATTTTATTTATTTTATTTTTTTAGTGATTCAGATTTTTATTTCCTATCTCTTTTTTTTATATAAACATATAATATATTTTTATCCCCAGAGGTACAGGTATGTGAATCACCAGGTTTACACACTGCTGGTGGTATTTTAAAATCCATGGAATTTTCTTAAGACTACGATCGAGCCACTTATATCCTATTTGACCCCACTGCCACCATATGTAAAATATGATGGTAATACTCAGAAGCTATGTTAGAATTAACTTGGAATGTATTATACCTATGCACTTTGAAAGACAGTCAAGAAAATAGGTGTTTAACTCTATCAACAGAATTTTCTTAAAAAGAGATGATGGAATAGATGGCATAGGAGAGTAGCCCTGAAATGAAGGTAAATTTTGATAGAGCAAAACATTTTTTTATTGTCTTATTTCTAAAAGCACTTCTAAGTACTGTTGGAACAGAAGCCAACCTATCCTGAATTCAATGAAGCTAAATTTTCAGGGCCCCTCACTTGCCATCTTGGGGAGTGATAAAAATCATATTGTGAATATTTATCAAAGAACTTCAGGTAATCTCTACTTTTTTAATCATGACAATGATTTAAAAAAAAAACTATAAATTATTGAGAGATTACTATGTGCCAAACACTATGCTAAGTATATCATAGGCATTACCTCACTTAGTCTTTTCAAAGAATCACACTTGATCTTAAGAAGACAAATACCTCAACATTGTCAAAAAATAGGTATTTATTCCCTGCCTGTCACAAATGGCAATCAGACAATAATAGATCACGAAATACTTGAATGCTGTGTAGGGCTTTATTCATCTTTGTCATTTTCAGCAGCACCCAGAAATATGAACAATTGAATGGCTGAGTTAATTAATGTAATTTTACTGCCGATCCTCTGCCCAAGACAACACTGGATGCTGGGGAATGCAAAGGATTATAAAATATTTCCTAATTTCAATCTGTGTGTGTATGTGTGGATGGAGGAGTGGGTAAATGTGGGGGTAGGTGTGTATGTGAGAAAATGATCTGGAAAAAAGAAAATAAATAGCACTGCGGCAAGTAAAAAAACAGTGGGGCCCAAACCCAAAATATCTCATGTTAATTTTTCTGTATTTTAAATCCACAGTTCCCTTAAAAAGCCAAATGTGGCAAGAAAAAAGACCAACTTGAAGTGGCCATTCATTATAAAGTGTTTATCTTTGCTGTTTTCCTGTCAGTACAACTTGTACTACATTTTCATTTCACAAAAACAATTCCTCTGAATTATGATATCTTGTGGTGCTTTCTTGAAGAGACATATTCCTCCCAATTTTTAGGACTCACAGTTATATTTGCCTTGGTTTCTCCACGGTAGTCGTTGTTCATTGACCTCATATTTACTATTATTTTTTGAGTCTTCTTAGGATTATTCTGAACTCTTTCCCCCACCTTGGCCCAGGTTCAATTATCTAGTCCATTATTCTTTTTTCCCCAAAATATCCCACTCAATTTTATTCCCATTTCAACTGCTTATAATCAAAATTATATCACCTCTGTCCTAGCCTATTGACTAGTCTTTTTTTTTTTTAATATTTTATTTATTTATTTATTTTTCAGAGGGAGAGCGAGCACAGGCAGACAGAGTGGCAGGCAGAGTCAGAGGGAGAAGCAGACTCCCCGTGGAGCAAGGAGCCCGATGTGGGACTCGATCCCAGGATGCTGGGATCATGACCTGAGCCGAAGGCAGCTGCTTAACCAACTGAGCCACCCAGGCGTCCCGCCTATTGACTAGTCTTATTCCAGTCCATTCATAAACTCATTCATAAAACAATGGCATATTAAATTTCCTAAAAAATTTGATTCTATTAAAAAGAAACCCCCCTCCTTTATTTACAGTCTAAACTCCTCCTCTTTATTCAGTGATCATGTTTCATTTTTTAAAAAAGTAATCTTTAATTTGATAAAAATAAAACTTTTAACACAACTATATCACCTAGAGATAAAACCAAGTAATTATTAAGGATGAATTTTTGTTGAAATGAGCCAGAGATTAATTAGAAAGTAGCATCCCAGATCAAGTAATTAGAATTATGCATAAAATGGTGAAGACTAGATAAAGATGATCCCACTTGTCTTCCAGACCACAGGATTGTCTATGGCGAGAAAAATTGTGAATGGCATTGACTGCACTTTGGAAGCCTACATTATATATTTTTCTTTAAATTTCCTGGGCCCAAATTAATAATAATAAAAGGAAAAAACAGGGAATTATGTGATTTTAAAAGTTCAAGACAGTTAAGAATATGGCAGAGAGGGGAAAAAATAAATCACAAAACATTGAAGTGAAACCATCCCCACATTCTGTCTCAACTCCTAAAGTTAGGTGCAAGTTTATTCAAATTCTCTAAATCTGTTTCTTCCCCAAAACAAATTTCCAGTTATTTCTTACTTATTAGCAAATAATAATTCTCATTCATGAGACTAACCAATACAAGGGATTGCTAAGGAACACATTTATAGCTCTCATAGCAATGTAGTTGTAAGTCTGCTGAAAATATTTACCTCCTATCAGGTAGGACACTGACTACAGTAATAAACTAATGCCTGCTTTTTTCTTAGAAATAATTTGAAGGGCACTGGGGTGCCTGGGTGGCTCAGCTGGTTAAGCAAGATCTCAGGGTCGTGGGATCAAGCCCCCATGGGACTCCAACCTCGGCTGGGAGTCTGCTTCTCCCTCTCCCTCTGTTCCTTCCTGCGCCCCTCCCCACCGCCCCATTCTTCGCACACATGTGCACGCTCTCTCTCTCTGACACAAATAAATAAAATCTTTTTAAAAATGAAGAAAAAGAAATAATTTGAAGGGCACAAAGACAGACCTTGTAAAAACCAAGATAAGTAAAGCAGGTGAACGAACGCATAAAAAACATCACACAGCTATTACCTTCAGAAGAAAAACAGGAAGGAAAACATACATATAATCTTTCATACACCTTTACGAAAAAAGCCAAAACTTGTTTTTAAGAAGCATACATCTATAAAAAGTGAATTCAAAAATGTACAGTTAGTAGCTGAGACTCAAACCAAAGAAAGGGCTGGGAAAGCAAGTGGCTTTCATTATTTCCAAAAGCTTCTACGTGCCTTAGGATTAAAGAAATTGATTATAATTTATTTAGGTTCTTCTACAAACATAAATGATAAATCATCCTGTACGTGTTGCTCAATCTTCTACCCATGCATTTAATAGTGGGGACTTTTACAGTGTCCCTAATAGATTTGAACCAATTTTTTTCTACAAGAATTTTAGGCATGTTGAAGAATTCTTGCTATTTCACCAAAAAAGCCAGCCACATGGTCATTAAAATTTTCTGTGGCATTTAAACTTAATATGACTAAGACGTGGTTATAAAATAAAATAACACTCCATATTGGGAAACCTTTTAAAAAGCTGAATGAACCTTTTTATTCTACATACATCAGACTCTTAATGGCTTTTCAACAGTTTGGGCCATTTTGTGAAATTGCCACAGCTGCTTCACATTAGCAGAGAAGTTTTGTTATAAAGGATAGAGTACAAGCTGCTAAGTCAGACTGCATAGCCCCGAAGTCGATTTTGTTATTTATTCCTTCTGGGTCTTATGGTTTGTTTTGTTTTCTACTTAATGAAGACTTTCCAGGAATTTTTTAAAGAAAACAAAAGAAAAGAAATAGAAATTACGTTCTCCCCAGCGAAAATACCCAAACAATTCAATTATTTATTGAGCGTCTAATCATATTTAGCAATAGACTTGTTAAAATATCAAAATACATCCCCAGAACTTCTGAAATCCCTCCTTGTCATTTCCCTGAAACTGCAGAAATTAGAAAATATTCTACCATTAAATGCACTTTTTGTGAAAGAGGAAAAATTAATATCAAAATAGATTTTCTTTTCAAGTTTAGCATCAAAATTTTTGAAAAAACTTTCACAAAACTTATTTTATTACTTGGTATTCAGAATATCACTTTGAACTGTGTACATTGAAACTATGGGTATGATCACATAACAAGCAGGAAACTTAAGGAAGCCCTTGCTACTTTTTTGTAGACCACATAGCATTTTACATTTGAAGCCAAGGAAAAACTTTACAACGGCTTAATAGGGGCTTAATAAGACCTACAAGGTCTTGTTATTTCCAGTGACCTTGCCTCATGAAGGAAAAGCTCCTTGCTTTTACCCTAGATTATTTTGGTTTCAATTAAAATTATTTCAATCATCTAAAAATATTAGTAAATCTTTCTCAGTAATATTATTAACTCTTGACTGAGATCTGTCCTTAAATAACTAAATAAAATTGTGGCTTTTAAGTGTTATTAAAATTAAAAGTCTGAATAATTCCCGAGGAAGGTAGAAATTTGTTAAAATCCACATGCCTTCCTCTCCTGAGCAGTATGGGAAGTGACAATCAAGATCTTACAGTAGCCAAAATGGACACCTTTTTTTGTTGTTCTGAAGACTTCAGCACAGCCCCCTACATTGATAACATACTCTAAATTTAACAGCTTGGTATTTTTGACTTTGTATTTTCATTCTAAAAACAAGATCACAGTCCAGAATATTTTCCTAAATGGTCAAGAGCCAACAATTTGAGATTACAGACTTCACGCACGGATCGCGACGACTTTGATTAGACTTATCTAATTTTTCTAATGGCTGGTGGAATACAAAATAAATAAATAAATAAAGCTGGCAATGAGGATGTACTTGAAAATTTGATTCCTGCTTTCTACACAGTAAAATAACTTTGGGTCTGTCTATAGAGGAAAATTAAATTGAAAATAATTAAACGTGTTTGGGATTATTTAAATTTATAAATTAGGTGTAGTCCATCGTGGGACAGATTACAAGATGCAACTGTGGTAGGGGTGGCGAGAGTGGGGAAAAGAGAAAAGGAAAAAAGAAAAAAGAGAAAGAAGAGAGGAGAGGAGAAAATGAGGAAAGATAGAGACAGAAAGAGAGAAAACCATTTCTCAAATGTTTATAGGCTCCACATAGACATTGCCTCAGAAAGGCAGAGAAACTTACAGTTTTCTATATTTATATATGATTAGTTAAAATTCCACCTATTTGACTATTCTTTTATTATATATTTAAAAGTACTCTCGACAGGCTATAATGATGTCATTATATACATATGCACACATATATTCAGCAACCTTTTCTCCTAATATTTATGCATGTGGGCAATGAAAAGGCAGTATGCTTATAAAATCCAAACTTCTTCAAAGTGAAACTTGAAAAGATTTTTCATTTTGGGTGTCTGCTATTTTAAACCATGATTTACAATTTAGTCCAAAAAGTCCAGTAAGTCAATTCTAAGTTTGGTTTGTCAATTCTATAAGTTTAAATGCCCTATGAAGTCTTATTAATTAAAGACTTGACTGACAAATATTTTTAATTTATTTTTTTAATTAATTTATTTATTTTCAGAAAAACAGTATTCATTATTTTTTCACCACACCCAGTGCTCCATGCAATCCGTGCCCTCTATAATACCCACCACCTGGTACCCCCCCCACCCCCCCACCACTTCAAACCCCTCAGATTGTTTTTCAGAGTCCATAGTCTCTCATGATTCACCTCCCCTTCCAATTTACCCCAACTCCCTTCTCTCTAACTCCCCATGTCCTCCATGCTTTTTGTTATGCTCCACAAATAAGTGAAACCATATGATAATTGACTCTCTCTGCTTGACTTATTTCACTCAGCATAATCTCTTCCAGTCCCATCCATGTTGCTACAAAAGTTGGGTATTCATCCTTTCTGATGGAGGCATAATACTCCATAATGTATAAAGACCACATCTTCCTTATCCATTCGTCCGTTGAAGGGCATCTTGGTTCTTTCCATAGTTTGGCGACCGTGGCCATTGCTGCTATAAACATTGGGTACAGATGGCCCTTATTTTCACTACATCTATATCTTTGGGGTAAATACCCAGGAGTGCAATGGCAGGGTCATAGGGAAGTTCTATTTTTAATTTCTTGAAAAATCTCCACACTGTTCTCCAAAGAGGCTGCACCAACTTGCATTCCCACCAACAGTGTAAGAGGGTTCCCCTTTCTCCACATCCTCTCCAACACATGTTTGCTGATTTTGGCCATTCTAACTGGTGTAAGGTGATATCTCAATGTGGTTTTAATTTGAATCTCCCTGAGGGCTAGTGATGATGAACATTTTTTCATGTGTCTGATAGCCATCTGTATGTCTTCATTGGAGAAGTGTCTGTTCATATCTTCTTCCCATTTTTTGATATGTTTACCTGTTTAGTGTGTGTTGAGTTTGAGGAGTTCATTATAGATCCTGGATCAACCTTTTGTCTGTACTGTCATTTGCAAATATCTTCTCCCATTCCGTGGGTTGCCTCTTTGCTTTTTTGACTGAAACTCGACCATTCTCTTACACCGTACACAAAGATAAACTCAAAATGGATAAAAGACCTCAATGTGAGATAGGAATCCATCAGAATCCTAGAGGAGAACATAGGCAGTAATCTCTTCGATATTAGCCACAGCAACTTCTTTCAAGATATGTCTCCAAAGGCAAAGGAAACAAAAGCAAAAATAAACTTTTGGGACTTCATCAAAATCAAAAGCTTCTGCACAGCAAAGGAAACAGTCAAATATTTTTTAATTTAGAAATAAAGTTTGGTATATTAAAAAAACATAAAATGAATAAAGTTTGGTATATTTAAATAAAAGAGTGTGAACCAAATTAGCATTCTATGTCAGCATATGTAACATCATAATATGGTTTGATTTTTTTATAAGTAGAATAATTATGTTTGTTGTTTATAAATAAGTTATCAAGAAATGCCATTTCTAGGATCTTACAATTTTAAAAATTATCAAGAATAAATAGAAATTTTTTATGTTTTGGCTCTAGTATTGAAATTATTCTTTCTTTATGCTTTTTTTTTTTTTTTAATTTCTTTTCGGTGTTCCAGAATTCATTGTTTCTGCACCACGCCATGCTCCATGCAATGCCTGCCCTCCATAATACCCACCACCAGGCTCACCCAACCCCCCATCCCTCTCCCCTCCAAAACCCTCAGTTTGAAATTGTTCTTGAACAAAACACAGGTATGTAATGATTTTTTAAGCCAATTCAAAAAGTTAAAAAAAAAAAAAGAACTCCTCTAATCTTGGCACATTTTAATCAAAGTTAACTAATATTGATAGTCTCAGATGAATCATTGAAAAACTGAAGACAAATGTTAATTTAAAAGAATACTTAACCATAATTAAAATCTAATTCACACACTTTGACTTTATAAGACTATTTTAATCTTTAATCTTTAGATCACTTATATTTACAGTGATTGGCCAGCCTACTGCTTTTTTATAAATCTAATAAGTAGTTCTTAAAAGAAGCAGAAACAGTTTGTACTTTCTCAATGTTTTTAAATACACAGAGACCAACACATTTCCCTATTTATGAGGTTGTTTTTTATCTGATACAAACACATGTATTTTTTCTTTTAATTTTCCAGATTTTTGTATATCAGAAATCGATATTATTGATTAGATGGGTGTGTGTGTGTGTGTGTGTGTGGCCATTTGTAGAGAGAATCCTGAGGTGGAAAGGGGAATTATTTATTTATGAGAACAGGCTTGCAGTGTCAAATTATTTTCCAGCATTAAAATAAAGAAATATAAAACGGCAAAAAAGAGGAGATTGTCTCGAATTAAGCATTCACTATGTGCCAAAGACAAAATTGTCCTGTTTGCAAGATAAATTATGAATCACATAATAAAGTTTTACTTTTGTATCCATTTGGATTTTTTTTCTAAGACCTATAAACTTGGCCTTTTTAACCGATATGATATTTATCTGTTGCCATGAAACATTTGAATCATTTTAATAACTTCCTTGTCATAACATACATATATTACAGTACACAAATCTTAAGTGTCCAACACAATGATTTTTACACATAGATTAAGATTTTTCTATAAACATCTCAGATATAAATAGTAGTATATAAAGATACATATCTTTACCACTAGATAGAGACTATTTTCCTACCTCTCCAGATTAATAGCCCTCTAAGGGATTATTCTGATTTTTTATCAGGACTGATTAGCTTTGTTCATTATTATACTTTATATAAATGAAATCATATAGTATGTAGTCTTTTCATCTTAGTTTTTTAAAAATATAACCTCAATTCAATGTTTTTTAATATATTTGTAAATGTGTACAACCAACACCACTATCTAATTCTAGAACATTTTTATCACCCCAAAAAGAGCCCTGTGCCCACTAGCAAGTGCTCACAAATTTGCCTATTCTGGACATTCTATGTGAATGATATCATACATTAAGTAGCCTTTCTTGTCTGACTTCTTTGACTCTGCATTAAGTTTTCAAGGTTCATACATTTTGCAGCATGTATCAAGACCTCATTCCTTTTTATGACCAAATAGTATGCTATTGTATGGATAGACTACATTTGTTTATCTTCTCATCAGTTGATGGACATTTAGATTTTTTATGCTTTTTAATTACTATAAATAATGCTGCTATGAACATTACTATAAATAATGCTGCTATAAATCTTCATGTGGACATATATTTCAAATTCTCTCTTTGGTAGAATGCCTAAGAGTAGAATTGCCAATTTGTATGGTTAAGTCAATGTTTACTTTTTGAAGAGTTGCCCAGCTTTATTCCAAAGTAGAATCACCACATGGTACATCTGAAGCTAATATTATACTATATGTTAACTGACTGGAATTTAAATAAAAACTTAAAAAAAAACACACACACACTCAACAAAGTGGCCACACCATTTTAAATTCCCACTAGCAATGTCTGAGGTTTCAGTTTTTTCCCATCCTCCTTAACATTTGTTAATCTTTATTATTATTATTATTATTATTATTATTATTATAGCCAACTAATGAGTGTAAAGTGCTATTTCATTATGGTTTTGATTTTCATTTTCTTAATAACTCCTGACAGTGGGCACTTTTTCATATACTTATTAGCCATTCATACATCTTTTTTGGAGATATGTCTATTCAAATACTTTGTCTATTTTTATTTGCCTGTCACAAAGGTATGAGGAGTTACTCTCATGTTTTCTTCTAAGAATTTATACTTTTAGCTCTTACAGGTTGGTCTCTGATCCATTTTGAGCTAATTCTTGTACATGGTATTCAGTGGATGTCCAACTTCTCTATTCTGCATGTATAGATCCAGCTGTCGAGATGCAATGGATTTTTGTCCCAGAATCTTTTGTTGCAAAGATTCAATCCCCTCCTTAATTGTCTTACCTAACTCATTGAAAATCATTGGCCATAAGCATAAGAGTAAATTTTTAAACTCTCAACTCTATTTTAATGATCTCTATGTTTATCCTCATGCCAATATCATAATCTTTTGCTTACTGTAACTTTGTAGTAAGTGTAAATCCTCCAAATTTTTTCCTCTTTGTCAGAATAGACTTTGCTCGGGGGGGCCTAGGTGACTCAGTTGGTTAAACATCTGACTTGGGGTCAGGTCATGATCCAGTGTCAAGGGTCAGGGTCAAGAGATGGAGCCTCTGAGCCCCACCTGCTGGCTCTGTGCTCAGCAGGGAGTCTGCTTCTCCCTTGCCTTCTGTCCCTCCCCCTGTTCGTGCTCTCTGTCTTCCTCTCTCAAATAAACAAATAAAATCTTTAAAAAAAAAAAAAAAGAGAATCGATTTTGCCAATTTGGTGTCCCTTGTATTTCCATATGAAATCAACCTGTCAATTTATGGAAAAAGAAGGAGGAGGCAGCTGGAATTTTAATAGGGGTTGCACTGAATCTATAGATCAATTTAGAGAGTATTGCCATATTAACAATATTATGTTCCAGTCTACGAATGTGAATCCTTTCTATTTACTTCAGTCTTTTAAAATTCTTTCAGTGATGCTTCATGTTGCAGTGTAATAAGTCTTTTACTTCTTTTGTTAGTGCTATTCTTAAAGTATCATTCCTTTTGATGAAATTGATTTCTCAATTTTACTTTTATACATAGAAATACAATTGATTTTTGTATATTGATCTTATATCCTTTAGCTTTGTTAAACTGGCCTATTCAAATAGGGATTTTAGTGGATTCCTTAGAATTTTCTAAACAGATCACATCGTCTACAAAAATAAATAGTTTTATATTTTTTTATTTGAATGACTTTTATTTCTTCCTCTCGCCAAATTTTCTGAATAGACCTTTTAATACAATGCTGAATAAAGTGATAAAATCAGACAGTCTTGTCTGGGTCCTGATTTTAAGAGGAAAACATCCTGATTTTAAGTGGAAAAAAAGAGGATGTTTTACTTAGTAGTAACCCCACTACTAACATAGTGTTGGCTATGAGATTTTCATAGCCTTTGTCAGATTGAGGTAATTTCTTTCTATTCCTGGTTTGTTGAGTGTATTTATCACAAAACAATGTTGGATTTTTTTCAATGGATTTTTTTTTGCATACTGAAATTATCATGCATCTTTATGCTATTAATGTGTTGTACTACATTCATTAATTTTCATATGTTGGGGCAACCCCTTTGGGTCCCCTCTCTCCTTGGGAGGTCTGTACTATCACTTCACTGTCACTCAATAAACCTTGCTTTGCTGCCAAAAAAATAAAAAAAAAATTCATATGTTGACCCAACCTTATGTTGCTGGGTAATCCCACTTGTTTGTGCTATGTATTTGTTTTTATATGTCTCTAGACTCCGTTTACTTGTATTTTGTTAAGGACTTTTGTTTTTATATTCATAAGGTATATTGGTCTCTAGTTTCTTTGTGATGTCTTTTTCTGATTTTGGTATCACAGAATTAGTTGGTTGGGTATTCTATTTTTGGGTAATACTTTTGAAGGATTGCTTCTAATTCTTCATAAATATTCTGGTAGAAATTCACCAGTAAAGCCACCTGGGCTTGAACTTTCCTTTTTTGGGTAGTTTATAAACCACTAGTTTAAAATCTTTACAGGTTGCAGATCTATTCAGATTTTTTTTTTAATTTCAACTTCAATTTAAACTACAGTAGTTTGTCAAACAAAACAAACAGTAGTTTGTCTTTCTAGAAAATTTCCAGTTCTGTATGGGTTTTATAATTTGTTGGCAGACAATTGTCCATAATATTTCCTTACAATATTTTTTTATTTCTGTAAGATCAGTGGTGATATTTTCTCTTTTCTCTTGATTTTAGCAACTCAAGTCTTCTCTCTCTCCCTATCTTTCTCTCTCTTTTTCCCTCTTGGTCAATCTTCCTAAAAACTTGCCAAATTTTTTACTTTTCAAAGAATCAGTTTTTGGTGTCATTGATTTTTCTCTATTGTTTTCAACTCTATTTAATTAATTTCTACTCTAAGCTTTAGTATTTCCTTCTTTCTGTTTGCATTGGATTTCATTTTCTCTTCTTCTTCTACTTTCTTAGATGAAATTTTGGTTATTGATTTGAGATACTTCTTTTCTAATATAACTGTTTAGTTATAAATGTCCCTATAAACACTGCTTTAGCTGCATCCTATAACATTTGTATGCTATGTTTTGTTTTTATTCATTTCAAAGTATTCCCTAATTTCATTTGTGATTTTTTCCTACAGTATGTGTTTTTTTGTTTCTAGTTTCTCTGCTCATCATTATGTCTGGTGAGATTCATTCATGTGGCTACTTGTAGCAGCAGTTCATTATTTTTATTGATTTTTATATTCTCCTTATTAAATGTATTATAGTTATTATCCATTCTATCAATGGGCCTTAGTTCACTTTCAGTTTTGTCTATTATGACTAAAACTGCCATGTCTTTTGCTAGATATACAAACTCATTTCTCTTGAGTAAAAATTTCATAAATGAAATTGCTTGATCAGGATAGGCTTAGTTTAAATGTCATGCCCCATAAGTCTATGATTCCTAGCGCATAGCTCATAGCTTGAATTCTAAGAATAATAAAATGTCATCTGGGCTGAGGTAAGCAAGGTATCTGGAAGTCTGACTTGAACACTTCTACTTTACTTGCTAAATTTTGGTGGAGAATAATGCAATTAAGTGTGTGTGTGTGTGTGTGTGCACGCGCGCGCGCGTGTGTGTGTGTGACTGGTCTGCTCTAGGAAGAGTGTTTTGGATCAGGTATTTACTTTGAAGTTTTCAGTTGTTCATTATGTTCAACTTTTAAAAAGAAGTTAATTATGTAAACTTAAAAGTATGTACCATGTGCTTTTAAGTTTGATGCTAAATAAGAAAGCTAGGGGAAGGAATTTGTTTTAGTACATAGACACTGGTTATCTTTTTATCATTGTTCATCTGACATAATAATATATTAATAGACTTAGGGTATAAGTATCCCAAATAGTTTAAAATTATTAGAGGAAGAACTCAAGGTCAGTAAATATAACACAGTATAATATATGTGTAACTGAATCTTATGTTTATATAAAAGCAGCAGTAATATATCAAATATGTATCAAATATGCTTCTAGAATGCATATATATGAAAATTTAACACTCCCTTTGCACCGAAGTCCAAGGTGCATTTTAAATGTAATAAGTTAGAAGCAGGAAAAGTTTTAGTTTCTTATGTTTTCTTGGTGAACATGATATGAGTATGAGTGAAAGTTTCTAGTTGCAATGTATCTGTAAATTCATTTAGGTTCCACTATAAATTAAGCAAATCTCTAGAGCTGAGGGTTGATGGAAGGAAATGTATAGTTGAGACTATCCATGAGTTATCATAATCATTACAACTTTTTTTCAGAAACAAGCGTTCAGAAAAAAAAAAAGCTGTCTAATCACAAAACTCAAAACTCAAATGGTTTCTTCTATTGTGCTCTTTTGTTTGTGACCAAGGAGAGTGTGTGTGAAATAACCAAAATGTTTCTAGTGAACATTTCTCATTGAGAGTAGGAAAAATTCTTCTCATCTAATCAAAGGCTACACTCTTGTTTCCTTTAGGATGGGTTTAAAGACACATTTCTCACATATACACTCAGAAGAAACAATATTAACATTTGACTTTTCATTTTGTTAATAATTTTAGTGTTTTCTTATAAAAGACTTTGCAAATTTGGCCTAGGTTATAGTTCACTATTTAGTAATTAAAGCAATTAGGGAAATTTCATTCCTTCCTTGAATAATTTCATTGAATTTTCTACCATAAACATATTTCCTGAAAGATGTAAAACAAATTTAAAAAGAAACCAAACCAGGAATAGCAAATACTTTAAAATTACCTAAAGGTATATCTGCAAGGGTAGCATTCTTAAACTTGTTTCACCCATGCATAATATATAGTTTCTATTATCACATGATATGAAAAGATGGTATACAATCACCAAGTATTAACAATTTTTTTTCTTATTAAGGTAAATGGAAAGACTGTGAGATGCATACACAAATTATTTTTATTTGCCTATTATATAGGTAGCACATTTTATTTAAAAATTTTTCCTTAAATCCAATAACCGGAACAATTATGATAAGGCAAACAGCAGAATTGTTGCCATATTTTTATTATACGTTTCTTTGTAATAATTAGCAACTCTTTTGCTTATATCATTAGAAAAGATCCAAGAAAAGAAAAAAAAAAGCCTAAAAATTTTCATTTGCTTTCATAGCCATCATCTGTGTGTCTGTACTGGGTTGGTGTTCATGCAAACAGAAGCCTGAAATCAACAAAGCAGACTTTGGTCTGTTCTTTCTAGAAAAATAAAGTGGGTAATTTTTCCAAATATAGGTTTTCCTCAACCAAAAGTCCAATTTTGAAGCATCCTATACATTTGTTGAACATCATCAAAAAGAACCACAAAGAAATCCGTACCCAAATAAGACTTTGCTGATGTTGTATGTTCTAAAAATGGCCAAGCCAAATTGGCTTGGAGTGAAAGACTTCTTAAGTGGTAACTTTGTCAGATAGTGTCATCCAGAAAATTTGTTCTTATTATTGTGCACAAGTCATAATTTCCTTCACTTTTTAATATCCCGCTTCTAAGAATTTCATAGACTTCATAGCTGAAAAGGGTCAGGGAGTTTATATAGTCCAATTATCATTTATTATTAGATAACTACTTATCAAATTTTGTCTTCTACATTCCATTTCCTAGAAAATAGATAACTACTTATTATCAGCTTATATTTTTAGAAACTTCTTTCTTGTATTTATTTCTTAAAATTTTTTGTATTCTTATATTTATTAAGGTCAATCTCCTTATAATTTCCTCCCTTCAATATAATTTCTGTCATCTGAGAATATTAACGAGAGCAATCATTACCATCTATTGAGGTCTTCTATGTCCTAGGAATGACATTAGGCATTTCATATAGACTTCCCATTTAATCCTAACAACTGCCCTAGGATGTAATTAGCTTTCATTCTCCTCATATGTTCTAGATGATAAAATGGAGTAACTTGCCTGAGAGTATGTTCCTAAATAGCAAAGCTATATTTTAAGCCCAGATTTGAAAAGATTGAGATTTTCATATTTCTGTATTCAGAAAACAACATTTAAATATTTAAATATAATCATCATATCTCTATAAGTCGGCTTTCTTTCCCCAGCTGAATACACCCAGTTCCTTCCATGGTGTCTTCTATGTTAGTGTTTCCATGATTATATTATCTCGTCCACTCTACTCTGGGCAACTCCAGTTTGTCAATATCCCAACAAAGTAAACTACCCAAGGGAGCACAGTACTCTGAGTCTTATCCAGGTAGAATGTAGAAGCATACTACAACTCTCCTTTCTCCAAATATTAATGTGTCTAGTTATGCAGAGTAAAATGACATAATTTTTTAAACCTTGTTTTAGAGTGAGACACATGTCAATAAAAATTCTGAAGTCTCTTTTATAGGTTCTGCTGTTGAGTCATGCTGCCCCAGTTTGTACCTGTATAAAATATATGTCTACATTTTATCAAGTAGGCTCATATTAAATTTGATCTTGTCTGTATTCATCTATTAATTCCAACTTGTGAAAACTATTTCAAGTAATAAAAATAATAACTATTGTATTGGCTATCTCTCATACCTTGCAATTTTTCTAAAATTTGACAATTGGCTGTGTCTTTAGTCAAAGAAATACTTGAAAGGGAAAAGGGCAACTATATAGTAAAATACAGTAAAGAAGAATCCTTGCAGAGATAAAATTTCAGGTCTACACTTCCCTCTCTCTTTCTCAGAGAGACATTGAAAGAGTTGGCCAAATCATGAATAACAAATGCATGATGGCTGTTTGGCTGGCTGGACACATGGATGGATGGCTAGTAAAACTCTGAGGGAGTGATATTTTGCTAAGGAAGGTGATAAGATGCTAAAGACAATATTCCATCCTTAGCCTAAATGTGACACCTAGGGAAATCTACTGCTGCACAAGGTCCCTTTCTGTCTGACGAATGTTGGTAGTGAAAGAAGTTACTAAGGGAAAAGCTAGAGAAATAATGAAAATTATATTCTTTAGATTGGTCTAATTTTCTGAATGATAAAATGTATAGTACTTTATGCAGTAAATAAAGCTTTAACCATGAATTATAGAACTTCCCTTTCCAAAAAAGAACAGGATTTGACTTTCAAAACTCTTTGTTTTGCTTCCCAATCCAAAGAAAACAGGCATATAAAAAAGCCCAGTTCTTCATTTCATGACCAGAAAGTAGGTGTGTGTGTGTGTGTGTGTGTGCGCGCGCGTGCATGTGTGCATGTGCGTGAGTGTGATTTCTTAAAGCATATGTTGTGCTTCAACACTCACTAAGATACAAAGTTAAATCTGTGCTACCCCTTTGCAGCTGAAAAAAAAAACAAATTTGGGCAGAACTGCAATTTCAAGTGTATGAAATAGTGCAGCTTCCTAAGGCACAGAAGTAGGATCTGTGAATGAAAATGTCAGAGAAATGTATTTGGCACAAGTGAAGGAAAAGTTTTTAAAGATTAGAAAGGGAAACTGATATTCTTGAACACCTGGTGTGTGCCAATAAGTTTAAATATATGACAAGTTGATTCTTGTTCCACTAAATGGTTCTTAACAGCTGATGGAGAAAAAAAAAATAGAAAAACTCAATTATAAGTTTCAAGCAGCATTTTTTGTTGTGAGAACAGACTCTATTTTAAATGTTAAGATAATCTTGTTTCTTTTTCTAGATAAACCAGCTCAGTGAGTTTTATAAGCAGAAAAAGTAAGAAAAAATGTCTTCAGGGTTAAAAAAGAAAGATTTGGGACAATATGTTATCTAAAAAGATAAACTATTCTATGTAATGGAGAAAAGGTGGTTAGTTTCTCAGTGGTTGCTAATTCCTCTGTGAGCAGAGGGGGAAAAAAGGCTATGGCCATAATATAATCTTCCCCTTAAACACAGATTATTATAATTACTTTAAAATGTTTATTTTCTGGTGCCTGAGTGGCTCAGTTGGTTAGCCATTTGCCTTCGGTTCAGGTCATGATTCCGGGGTCCTGGGATCTAGTCCCACGTCAGGCTCCCTACTCAGTGGGGGTTTCTTCTTCTCCCTGTGCCTCTGCCCCTCCTCGCCGCTCATGCTCACTCTCTCAAATAAACCACTAAATCTTTAAAATAAAATGTTTATTTTCTTAGAATCAATCTAGAATTCCCCATACTGATATACGGTATTCCCTTACATCTGTGTCTCACTTGTCACAGTTTCAGTTGCCTGTGGTCAAGCATGATCTGGAAGCGGGAAATCTTCGTCTGACATTATTAGAAGGTCAGTAGTAACCCACTGCTATGACAAGTGCCTACCTTATTTACTTCACTTTAACTTGTTAGGGAGGCATTTTTTCATCTCCCATCTATAGAACAATAAGATATTTTGAGAGAAAGACCACATTTATGTAACTTTTATTACAGTATCTTGTTATAATTGTTACATTTTGTTAATAGCTATTATTAAACTCTTTAATGTGTCTAATTTATAAATTTAACTTTATCAAATGTATATACGTAC
Source organism: Mustela erminea (assembly GCF_009829155.1). Taxonomy (NCBI): domain Eukaryota; kingdom Metazoa; phylum Chordata; class Mammalia; order Carnivora; family Mustelidae; genus Mustela; species Mustela erminea. The sequence goes on along the minus strand of NC_045615.1, from coordinate 10,556,521 downwards.
AGGAAAAAACATAGTTTATAGAGTTCAGTACTATCCACAGTTTCAGGCATCCATTGGCAATCTTGGAACATACATTTATATATGTATGTATTTGAATATGTGTGTGCGTATGTTTCTCTTAGTCTGTTTAGGCTTCTATAACAGAATACCATAGACTGGGTGGTTTATAAACAACACAAATATATTTCTGAGAGTTTTGGAATCTGGGTAGTTTAAGATCAAGGTGGCAGCAGATGTGGTGTCTGGTGAGAGCCCAGTTCCTAGTTCATAGTCAGCCATCTTCTCACTGTGTCCTGACATGGAGGAAAAGACAAGGGAGATTTCAGGGGGTCTCTTTTATAAGGGGACTAAATCCCATTCATGGGGGTTCTGTCCTCATGATCTAATCACCTCCCAGAGGTCCCAACTCCTAATATCATCACACTGGGGTTTAGATTTCAACATATGAATTTGAGAGGGAAACATACACATTCAGTCTATAGCAATGTGTGTGTGTGTGTGTGTGTGTGTGTGTGTCCACGTATGTAATAAAATTAGCAAGAAAAAACACAGATTTGGTGTTTATGTTGAACGAATGGAAAACAAAAGACTGGCTTCAGGGAAAATACCAATGTTAGATTATTATGCTTTCTTAGAAATCTTATGGTTAGACTGTACTCCATATTGTAGAGGAGACATACGAAATTTTTCCCTGAAGAAATCAGAGAGGTAGACAAACCATGAGAGACTCTTGACTCCGGGAAACAAACTGAAGGTTGTAGAAAGGGAGGTGAGTGGGCAAATGGGGTAACAGGTTAATGGGCCTTAAGGAGGACATGTGATGTGATGAGCACTGGGTGTTATATGCAACTAATGAATCATTGAACACTATATCAATATCCAATGATGTACTTTATGGTGGCTAATTGAATTTAAATTTTAAAAAAGAAACAATGGTAATCAGAAGACATTAGAATAATATCTTTGAAGTGCTTTTTAAAAATTGTCAATTCTGAATTCTGTGACCAGTGAACATATCCTTCAAAAATAATAGCAAACAGAAATTTTCATTAAAAAAGTAGAGAAAAAAAATTTTCCCCAGGTGTAGTAGAAGTTCTCATGGCCCATCTTGCTGGGTATAGTTAAAAATTCTGGAGGAGAATTGAAGACGAGGTAGAGTAGAGAGAAATGTTTTTCCATCTCCAGGTCACAAAGAGTTGGAGGACTGAATTGAAACAGGTGAGATTACTTGATAGCTACTCAGCTGGAAGTGGTAAGGTGTTCCCTCGGACCTGTCAAAAGGCCAGAAACATAGGCAGGGCCTGGAGGTTTGCCACAGTGAGGCAAGCTGGGAGCTCAGTAAAATGGAAAGGACTCTGTAATGGGTCTCAGTCCTGTTTGTGTGTTTGAAACCTTATAGTAGTTACTTTCAGGTATTTTTATGGCTGGAATTTCCATCCCTTTCCCCAAGCTTCCAATAATGTCCCATTAAAAGCTACATTCTGCCTTTGCTGTGGAGAACCAAGAGCAGACTCTGTGCCCCATTCTGGTGGTGATGCTACATAACAGTAAGCAAGGCAGCCAGAGGAAAACCAATGCGATGTCTTGAAGAAGCAGGAATGGCTCAAGGAAGAGTAGGGCAGAACCTCAGAAGACTACATATAGAATGGTTCTGTAGAAGATCTAGACCTAGATGATTCCCCCAAATGTTTATGGTGAGAACCAATGATACAACTAATAATGTGGAAAAAGACACACCACTTCCTATCAAGTGGAAGTATAACTCAAACTATTTTAAGTTGTACATAAAAAAGAAATGTGACCTCAGTCTAATAACTCTCAGTAGACAGGAATTACACATAAAGTACAATATCTTCCAGTAGTTAATTATCATAGTAACCTCTCGAAGTAGATATTTAAATGTTTCTTCCTACATGGGAAACTGAGGTTTGGAGTAGCCAAATTTCTTAACCAAATGCCACATGACTCCAAAGTATAAACTCCGAGTTTTAGATTGAGTTATAGGACTTAAATCTTCTGTTTTGTCTTTGAACCATACTTCTTTCCCAATTATGAGATATTAAAAAGTAATTAAGATCATGGCACTTGGGAGGCTAAGCCAGTTAAGTGTCTGACTCTTTTTCTTCTTCTTCTTTTTTTTAAAGATTTGTTTAACTTAAGAAAGAGTGTTGGAGAGGAAGACAGAAGGAGAGGGAGGAAGAGATAAGCAGATTCAGCACTGAGCACAGAGCCTGATGGAGCTCAATCTCATGACCTGGAGATCTTGACCTGAGCTAAAAACCTAGAGTTGGATATTTAACCAACTGCACCACCCAGGAACCCCAACCCTTGAACTCTTGAATTCAGCTCAGGTCATGATCCCAGGGTTGTGAGATCAAGCTCCATATCAGGCCGCATGCTAAGCATGGAGCACTCTTAAGATCCTATTTCTCCCTCTACTTCTGCACCGCCCTCCCTTTCTTTAAAAAAAAAAAAAAAAAAGAATGAAAAGTAAATATGAGCTTTGTTAAAGTAAGGATTCAGACAGAGCTTAAATGACAAAATGTCTGGAGATGTTATAAAGAAAATCATGTGTATACATGGGGGTTGGACCGTACTGTTCCAATATACTGTGATTCTTACTCTTTGACCCTGCATTGATTATATACCACAAATATGATTTCTTCAGGTGATATCTTCAGGCAACATCTTCAGGTGATATTTTCAGGTCACTCAGATGTTATAGCACACTATTCTTTAATTTTTCTAATCCCAAATAAATTTGATGAACCAAAACGAAGTTCTTTTCTTTTTTTTTTTTAAGAATTTATTTATTTGACAGAGAGAGAGATCACAAGTAGGCAGAGAGGCAGGCAGGGACAGGGGGCAAGCAGGCTCCCTGACAAGCTCTGATGCAGGCCTTGATCCCAGGACCCTGAGATCATGACCTAAGCTGAAGGCAGAGGCTTAACCCACTGAGCCACCCAGACATCCCCAAAACGAGGTTCTTGATTATGATTTCAGAATAGAAAGGGGACACTGGATATCCTGTAGCATTTTTTTAAGAAAATAAATGACACCTGGGCGAGCTTCACTATTTCCAAGACTGTTGCAACATCAGCCATTAGCCGCATGGTTAAATGTGATGATTTTAATGACTTCAGTGCAGTGCTGGCATGGAGATAAATAAAGTCTCCAAGGTTAGCCAGAACACTGAGGGAAAAGCCCACTTTCTGCCAAGGTAATGAAAATGTTGAAAGTCTGCCAGGGTTAATTAATAACACAGTGAGGAGACCCTGTTCACCAATGGTCACTTGGAGATGAACCAAGGTCTGCTTGAGTAACGCTGGGCTGCCTGCCATCTTGGTCATCTCACAGGCTGCAGTCACTGGGTGTAGCAAGTCCACACAAATATTTTGTCTTGACCTGTTTGTACTAAAATCCTCCCTCCTTTCCTTTAAAGATATGACTCAAAAATCAAAAGTAGAGTCCCCAAATGTCCTTATTTTGGATCTCAAACTGGTCTTCTGTTCTCTCTACATTCTTCCTATTCTGGTACCCTAATGCCTCCAAAAGCTTAATTACAATATTTTTATAAAATGTTTTTCTCCACTTTCAGAAGATTAACTGTAAATATTTATAATTTTTAAATGACAGACCCAATGGACTGTCCCCCAAAACCATTCAAAACTACCCTCCTCTAGTCTCCCTCTTCACTAAATCATTCAATATCTGCAGACATAAAAAGCCTTCTATAACATTCCCTCAAAAGCTATCTTTTCCTCATTAACATAAAGTAGGAGAGCATTTTTGGGGGAAGGATAACTTCTGAAAACAAAAATGTCTAAGGGTTTTGTTATTTGAGGACTTACAAATAGATTCTGTACTAACTTACATTTTTTTCAGAACTATGCAGTCTTCCCAAATTCCAGAAACTTTCTCAGTTGCAGTAGTATACTGCAAAAGATGAAGACTTTAAAAAATTGTCAGAAATTCACTTAGTTGATCAACAAGTGTTTCTGGTTTCCCAACAAATGGTCAAATAAATCAAGAAATGGAGTGCATTCCAATTATTGTCTAAGATAACTTGAAAATGATCTGAAGATAATAAAAAAAAAAAAACCTGGCAAGCTATTTTAGCTTCATGAGGGAAAAATGAAAAAAGAATGAAATTATATCTATCAGAAAAGATTTGATAAACACTGTGCCTTCATGCTGCCTTCTTCAGGGATTGCCTAATAGCTAATTCTGATAAATGGGCAGGGCCTGGGCTAGGATTAGGCAAGTGAGGCACTTGCCTTGGCCACAGAATTTAAGAGAGTGCCAAAGACTCAACAAATAAGTAATACTTAAATAAAAAATTTTTTAGAAATAAAAATTAATGTGAAAATTTGTGATGAACAAAATATCAAAATCTTAAATACAGGCAGAATCAGCTAATGAGTATGAGCTAAAAGGAGAGTGAAATTGGCATAATTTATAGAAATCAAAATCTCAACAAATTAAAAGTAGAACTACCATATTACCCAGGAATCTCACTTCTGGGTGTTTAACAAAGGAAACTAAGTCAGTATCTCAAAGACATATCTGCATTCTCATGTTCATTACAGCATTATTACAATCACTAAGACACGGAAACCACTGAAGTGTCCATCAACAGAGCAATAGATAAAAAAGATCTGGGGGATAGGTAGATGATAGATAGATGATAAAAAGATAGATAGGGCAGATCAACTGACCATGGAATATTATTCAATCTTCTAAAGAGAGAAATCCTTCCATTTTTAGCAACATGGATGAACCTGGAGGACATTATACTAAGTAAAAAAAAAAAAAAAAAATCAGAGAAGGACAAATACTGTGTGATCTCACTCATAAGGGAAATTTTTTTAATGATATATTTTTTATTTTTTTAAGATTTTACTTATTTATTTGAGAGACAGAGAGATATTGAGAGAGCACCATCAGCACAGAGAGATAGAAGCAGATTCCCCGATGAGCAGGGAACCTGAGGAGGAATTCAATCCCAGGACTCCAGGATCATGACCTGAGCTGAAGGCAGCCACTTAACCAACTGAGCCACCCAGGTGTCCCTCATAAAGGGAATTAAAAAAAAAAAAAAAGTCAGACTCATAGAAACAGAGTAGAAAAGTGATTGCTAGGGGTTGAGGAATGGGGGAATTAGAGAAAAATTGGTCAAAGTATAAAACTTTCAGATTTAAGATATATAAGTTCTGGGGATCTAATGTGAAGCATAGGGACCATAGTTATCATACTAGCCTGTTGCTAAGAGAATAAATCTAAAGCATTCTTATCACACTCAAAAATGGTAACTATATGAAGTGATATGTTCATTAGCTTGCTTGTGGTAATCATTTCACCATGTATACATATATATCAAATCATCACTTTGTATACTTTAAGTATATATAATCTTACTTTTCAATTATACCTCAATAAAACTAAGGGAAAAAACCTTCTACTATGCACACACACACACACACACACACACACACACACAAAGTGCAATGGGGAGAAGAAAAAAAAAAAGAGTAACTTAACAACTGACATTAGAATCCCTGTTAGGGGGAAAAAAAAAATGTCCTCTATTGAGAAAAGCAACTTTGATCAGTTTTTTTTGGGGGGGGGGGTATAGGATATGAGCCCTCAGAGCTTGGCCAGCATGGGTTGGAAGTGAGAAACAGAGAACCAAATACCTTGACAATACAAAGGGAATAATTTTCAAGGTATCTGGTCAGGCTGAAGGAAAAAAGAAAGAAGACAAGAAAAGTAGTGAGCTAGCTCCCTATGAAGAGGGTTGTGAGTTTTTAAGAGCAAGTTTCTCCATGATTCAATTGTGAGTGATTGGCTCTGCTGCCCTTGATTGCAATTACTACCTTCACTGGCAATAAACCTTCAGAAAAATCTGCTCTATAGACATTCTTGAGTTCATGTGATACAGGTAAAGGATAGTACTCAGAAGCTAGACTCACTAGTCTCAATCCTGGCTGTCCCATTTATTATCTGCCTATTCTAATTTACATATGAAGAAACAAAGGGTCAGGAATATTAACTTTCACAAGTTAAAATAACTGGGTACGTAGATACTTATGGATTGTCCTGTTTTATCTCACTTGATCCTTTTTAAAAATCTGATTCCCTTGTAGTTTGAAGTTAAGACTATGACCTTTCACTCCTTGTTTGCATTTTCTTGCTTTGCATTTTCCTATTCTTTTAGTTTCAACATTTCTAATGTATTTTTAAAGATGTATCCCATGTAGGAATTACTAGCTGTGTTTTGTTTTGTAATCCAACCAGAATCTTTGTGTGTAGGGGTTCATTTTGAGCACTCATTTTATCAATACATTATTTTGGTCTTAGCCACGCATTTTTATCAATACATTATTTTGGTCTTATTTAAGATATTCTGCCATGTCTTAAATTTCATTGATTGCTTTTTTTACTATATGGCCTGGTTTAATCTTTTTATTTTATTTTGAATACATTTCTTCAAATAATATAAACAGCTCATATTTTTCTCTAATGATTGGGAAAGTTAATTAATATGTCTGTCTCTGCTTCTTTACATAGAAAGCAGAACAGGCAGATTAATAATATAGAATATATATACTTATGTGTATATATATATTATATGTCTTTGAAAATAGCATATCAAATTGATTGAAGAAACTGAATAAAAACGAACAAAAGATGCTAAGACAATTATTTACATTAGTAGAGAAAAAAGTCAAGGGGCGCCTGGGTGGCTCAGTCATTAAGTGTCTGCCTTCAACTTGGATCGTGATCCTAGGGTCTTGGGATTGAGCCTTGCATTGGGCTCCCTGCTCAGCAGGAACCCTGCTTCTCCCTCTCTCACTACCCCCTGCTTATGTTCCCTCTCTCATTGTGTCTCTCTCTGTTAAATAAATAAATAATTTTTTTAAAAAAAAGATCAAATCAATTTAGATCATTTTAACAGTACCTGTCAGGAATCTGTGAAGTATCTATATATATAATTTCCAATTCAGTGCTTCTACTTCTGATGAAAAATAAGCAAATGTAAAAATTTATGTAAAGATTCCCACCAACAGTGTAGACAGCATGGTACTGGCACAAAAACAGACACATAAACCAGTGGAAAAGCGTAGAGAGCCCAGATATGGACCCACAACTCTATGGTCAACTAATCTTTGACAAAGCAGGAAAAAATATCCAGTGGAAAAAAGACAGTCTCTTCAATTAATGGTGCTGGGAAAATTGGACAGCTATGTATAGAAGAATGAAACTTGACCATTCTCTTACACTGTACACAAAGATAAACTCTTAAAGGATAAAAGGCTTCAACATGAGGCAGGAATCTATCAAAATCCTAGAGAAGAACATTGGCAGTAACCTCTTCATCATTGACCACAGCAACTTCTTCCAAGAAATGCCTCCAAAGGCAAAGGAGACAAAAGTGAAAATGAACTTTTGGGACTTCATCAAAATCAAAAGCTTCTGCATAGCAAGGGAAACAGTCAACAAAACAAAGAGGCAGCTCACGGAATGGGAGAAGATATTCGCAAATGACACTACAGACAAAGAGCTGATATCCATGATCTATAAAGAACTCCTCAAACTCAACACTCAAAATGCAGATATTTATGTCAAAAAGTGAGCAGAAGACATGAGCAGACATTTGTCCAAAGAAGACATACAAATGGCTAACAAACACATGAAAAAATGTTCATCATTATTAGCAGGGAGATTCAAATCAAAACCACATTGAGATACCACATTACACCAGTTAGAATGGTCAAAATTAACAAGACAGTACACAACAAGTGTTGGAGAGCATGTGGAGAAAGGGCAACAAAGTTGGTGCAGCCGCTTTGGAAAACAAGTGCAGAGATTTCTTAACAAATTAAAAATAGAGCTACTCTATGACCCTGCAATTACACTACTGGGTTTTTACTCTAAAGATATAGATGTAGTGAAAAGAAGGGCCATATATACCCTAATGTTCATAGCAACAATGCCCACAATCGCCAAACTGTGGAAAGAGCCAAGATGCCCTTCAACAGATGAATAGATAAAGATATGGTCTATGTATACAATGGAGTATTATGTCTCTGTCAGAAAGGATGAATACCCAACTTTTATATCAACATGGACAGGACTGGATGAGATTATGCTGAGTGAAATAAGACAAGCAGAGAGAGTCAAATGATCATATGGTTCCACTTACTTGTGGAGCATAAGGAATAACACAGAAGACATTAGGAGAAGGAAAGGAAAAGTGAATTGGGGGAAATTGGAGGGGGAGACAAAGCATTAGAGACTGTGGACTCAGAAACAAACTGAAGGTTTTGGAGGGGAAGGGGTTAGGTGAGCCTGGTGGTAGGTATTAAGGAGGGTACGTATTACATGGAGGACTGGGTGTGGTTCATAAAAAATGAACCTTGGAATACTGAAAAAATAAAATTAAATTCAAAAAAATGTATGTACGGGGAGGAGTCAAGATGGCGGAGAAGTAGCAGGCTGAGACTGCTTCAGCTAGCCGGAGATCAGCTAGATAGCTTATCTAAAGATTGCAAACACCTGAAAATCCATCGGCAGATCGAAGAGAAGAAGAACAGCAATTCTGGAAACAGAAAAACAACCACTTTCTGAAAGGTAGGACCGGCGGAGAAGTGAATCCAAAGCGACGGGAAGATAGACCCCGGGGGCAGGGGCCGGCTCCCGGCAAGCGGCAGAGCAACGGTGCACAAAATCAGGACTTTTAAAAGTCTGTTCCGCTGAGGGACATCGCTCCAGAGGCTAAACCGGGGCGAAGCCCACGCGGGTTCAGCGTGGCCTCAGGTCCCGCAGGGTCACGGAAGGATCAGGGGTGTCTGAGTGTCGCAGACCTTGCGGGTATTGGAACGGGAAAGCCGGCTACAGAGACAGAGCCGACAGTAAGCTCACAGCTCGGTGTTACCTTGAACTGGTCGCAGGCTCGGTGAGCTCCGAGCGCGGCCGGAGGTCAGGCAGACGGGAGTAACTGGGCACTGTTCTCTGAGGGCGCACTGAGGAGTGCGGCCCTGGGCTCTTGGCTCCTCCGGGCCGGAGACCAGGAGGCCGCCATTTGTATTCCCGTCCTCCGGAACTCTACGGAAAGCGCTCAGGGAACAAAAGCTCCTGAAAGCAAACCCGAGCGGATTACTCACCCCGGCCCCGGGTAAGGGCGGTGTAATTCCGCCTGGGGCAAAGACACTTGAGAATCACTACAACAGGCCCCTCCCCCAGAAGATCAACAAGAAATCCAGCCGAGACCAAGTTCACCTACCAAGGAGTGCGGTTTCAATACCAAGGAGAGCAGCAGAATTCCAGAGGAGGAGAAAGCCAAGCACGGAACTCATGGCTTTTTCCCTGTGATTTTTTTTTTAGTCTTGCAGTTAATTTAATTTTTTTCTTTTGCATTTTTTTTTTTTTCCTCGCCTTCAGGTAAAATTTTTTTTTTTTTAACTGTTACCTTTTTCTTTTTTAACGATTTTTTACTAGTTTATCTAATATATATATTTTTTCTTTTTTACATTTTTCTTAGGTGTTTTCCTTTTTTTTTAATTCTTTTCTTTTCTTTTTTCTTTTTCTTTTTTTTTTCTTTTTTCTTTTTTTTTCTTTCTTCCTTTTTGAACCTCTTTTTATCCCCTTTCTCCCCCCTCACGATTTTGGATCTCTTCTAATTTGGTTAAAGCATTTTTTCCTGGGGTTGTTGCCACCCTTTTAGTATTTTACTTGCCCCTTCATATACTCTTATCTGGACAAAATGACAAGACGGAAAAATTCAACACAAAAAAAAGAACAAGAGTCAGTACCGAAGGCTAGGGACCTAATCAACACAGACATTGGTAATATGTCAGATCTAGAGTTCAGAATGACAATTCTCAAGGTTCTAGCCGGGCTCGAAAAAGGCATGGAAGATATTAGAGAAACCCTCTCGAGAGATATAAAAGCCCTTTCTGGAGAAATAAAAGAACTAAAATCTAACCAAGTTGAAATAAAAAAAGCTATTAATGAAGTGCAATCAAAAATGGAGGCTCTCACTGCTAGGATAAATGAGGCAGAAGAAAGAATTAGTGATATAGAAGACCAAATGACAGAGAATAAAGAAGCTGAGCAAAAGAGGGACAAACAGCTACTGGACCACGAGGGGAGAATTCGAGAGATAAGTGACACCATAAGACGAAACAACATTAGAATAATTGGGATTCCAGAAGAAGAAGAAAGAGAGAGGGGAGCAGAAGGTATACTGGAGAGAATTATTGGGGAGAATTTCCCCAATATGGCAAAGGGAACGAGCATCAAAATTCAGGAGGTTCAGAGAACGCCCCTCAAAATCAATAGGAATAGGCCCACACCCCGTCACCTAATAGTAAAATTTACAAGTCTCAGTGACAAAGAGAAAATCCTGAAAGCAGCCCGGGAAAAGAAGTCTGTAACATACAATGGTAAAAATATTAGATTGGCAGCTGACTTATCCACAGAGACCTGGCAGGCCAGAAAGAGCTGGCATGATATTTTCAGAGCACTAAACGAGAAAAACATGCAGCCAAGAATACTATATCCAGCTAGGCTATCATTGAAAATAGAAGGAGAGATTAAAAGCTTCCAGGACAAACAAAAACTGAAAGAATTTGCAAATACCAAACCAGCTCTACAGGAAATATTGAAAGGGGTCCTCTAAGCAAAGAGAGAGCCTACAAGTGGTAGATCAGAAAGGAACAGAGACCATATACAGTAACAGTCAACTTACAGGCAATACAATGGCACTAAATTCATATCTCTCAATAGTTACCCTGAATGTTAATGGGCTAAATGCCCCTGTCAAAAGACACAGGGTATCAGAATGGATAAAAAAACAAAACCCATCTATATGTTGCCTCCAAGAAACTCATTTTAAGCCTGAAGACACCTTCAGATTTAAAGTGAGGGGGTGGAAAAGAATTTACCATGCTAATGGACATCAGAAGAAAGCAGGAGTGGCAATCCTTATATCAGATCAATTAGATTTTAAGCCAAAGACTATAATAAGAGATGAGGAAGGACACTATATCATACTCAAAGGGTCTGTCCAACAAGAAGATTTAACAATTTTAAATATCTATGCCCCCAACGTGGGAGCAGCCAACTATATAAACCAATTAATAACAAAATCAAAGAAACACATCAACAATAATACAATAATAGTAGGGGACTTTAACACTCCCCTCACTGAAATGGACAGATCATCCAAGCAAAAGATCAGCAAGGAAATAAAGGCCTTAAACGACACACTGGACCAGATGGACATCACAGATATATTCAGAATATTTCATCCCAAAGCAACAGAATACACATTCTTTTCTAGTGCACATGGAACATTCTCCAGAACAGATCACATCCTCGGTCCTAAATCAGGACTCAACCGGTATCAAAAGATTGGGATCATTCCCTGCATATTTTCAGACCACAATGCTCTAAAGCTAGAACTCAACCACAAAAGGAAGTTTGGAAAGAACCCAAATACATGGAGACTAAACAGCATCCTTCTAAAGAATGAATGGGTCAACCGGGAAATTAAAGAAGAATTGAAAAAAATCATGGAAACAAATGATAATGAAAATACAACGGTTCAAAATCTGTGGGACACAACAAAGGCAGTCCTGAGAGGAAAATATATAGCGGTACAAGCCTTTCTCAAGAAACAAGAAAGGTCTCAGGTACACAACCTAACCCTACACCTAAAGGAGCTGGAGAAAGAACAAGAAAGAAGCCCTAAGCCCAGCAGGAGAAGAGAAATCATAAAGATCAGAGCAGAAATCAATGAAATAGAAACCAAAAAAACAATAGAACAAATCAACGAAACTAGGAGCTGGTTCTTTGAAAGAATTAATAAAATTGATAAACCCCTGGCCCGACTTATCAAAAAGAAAAGAGAAAGGACCCAAATAAATAAAATCATGAATGAAAGAGGAGAGATCACAACTAACAGCAAAGAAATACAAACTATTATAAGAACATACTATGAGCAACTCTATGCCAATAAATTTGACAATCTGGAAGAAATGGATGCATTCCTAGAAACATATAAACTACCACAACTCAACCAGGAAGAAATAGAAAGCCTGAACAGACCCATAACCAGTAAGGAGATTGAAACAGTCATTAAAAATCTCCAAACAAACAAAAGCCCAGGGCCAGACGGCTTCCCGGGGGAATTCTACCAAACATTTAAAGAAGAACTAATTCCTATTCTCCTGAAACTGTTCCAAAAAATAGAAATGGAAGGAAAACTTCCAAACTCATTTTATGAGGCCAGCATCACCTTGATCCTAAAACCAGACAAGGATCCCACCAAAAAAGAGAGCTATAGACCGATATCCTTGATGAACACAGATGCGAAAATACTCAACAAAATACTAGCCAATAGGATTCAACAGTACATTAAAAAGATTATTCACCACGACCAAGTGGGATTTATTCCAGGGCTGCAAGGTTGGTTCAACATCCGCAAATCAGTCAATGTGATACAACACATCAATAAAAGAAAGAACAAGAACCATATGATACTCTCAACAGATGCTGAAAAAGCAGTTGACAAAGTACAGCATCCCTTCCTGATCAAAACTCTTCAAAGTGTAGGGATAGAGGGCACATACCTCAATATCATCAAAGCCATCTATGAAAAACCCACCGCAAATATCATTCTCAATGGAGAAAAACTGAAAGCTTTTCCGCTAAGGTCAGGAACACGGCAGGGATGTCCATTATCACCACTGCTATTCAACATAGTACTAGAGGTCCTAGCCTCAGCAATCAGACAACAAAAGGAAATTAAAGGCATCCAAATCGGCAAAGAAGAAGTCAAATTATCACTCTTTGCAGATGATATGATGCTATATGTGGAAAACCCAAAAGACTCCACTCCAAAACTGCTAGAACTTATACAGGAATTCAGTAAAGTGTCAGGATATAAAATCAATGCACAGAAATCAGTTGCATTTCTCTACACCAACAGCAAGACAGAAGAAAGAGAAATTAAGGAGTCAATCCCATTTACAATTGCACCCAAAACCATAAGATACCTAGGAATAAACCTAACCAAAGAGACACAGAATCTATACTCAGAAAACTATAAAGTACTCATGAAAGAAATTGAGGAAGACACAAAGAAATGGAAAAATGTTCCATGCTCCTGGATTGGAAGAATAAATATTGTGAAAATGTCTATGCTACCTAAAGCAATCTACACATTTAATGCAATTCCTATCAAAGTACCATCCATCTTTTTCAAAGAAATGGAACAAATAATGCTAAAATTTATATGGAACCAGAAAAGACCTCGAATAGCCAAAGGGATATTGAAAAAGAAAGCCAACGTTGGTGGCATCACAATTCCGGACTTCAAGCTCTATTACAAAGCTGTCGTCATCAAGACAGCATGGTACTGGCACAAAAACAGACACATAGATCAATGAAACAGAATAGAGAGCCCAGAAATAGACCCTCAACTCTATGGTCAACTAATCTTCGACAAAGCAGGAAAGAATGTCCAATGGCAAAAAGACAGCCTCTTCAATAAATGGTGCTGGGAAAATTGGACAGCCACATGCAGAAAAATGAAATTGGACCATTTCCTTACACCACACACAAAAATAGACTCAAAATGGATGAAGGACCTCAATGTGCGAAAGGAATCCATCAAAATCCTTGAGGAGAACACAGGCAGCAACCTCTTTGACCTCAACCGCAGCAACATCTTCCTAGGAACAACGCAAAAGGCAAGGGAAGCAAGGGCAAAAATGAACTATTGGGATTTCATCAAGATCAAAAGCTTTTGCACAGCAAAGGAAACAGTTAACAAAATCAAAAGACAACTGACAGAATGGGAGAAGATATTTGCAAATGACATATCAGATAAAGGACTAGTGTCCAGAATCTATAAAGAACTTAGCAAACTCAACACCCAAAGAACAAATAATCCAATCAAGAAATGGGCAGAGGACATGAACAGACATTTCTGCAAAGAAGACATCCAGATGGCCAACAGACACATGAAAAAGTGCTCCATATCACTCGGCATCAGGGAAATACAAATCAAAACCACAATGAGATATCACCTCACACCAGTCAGAATGGCTAAAATCAACAAGTCAGGAAATGACAGATGCTGGCGAGGATGCGGAGAAAGGGGAACCCTCCTACACTGTTGGTGGGAATGCAAGCTGGTGCAGCCACTCTGGAAAACAGCATGGAGGTTCCTCAAAATGTTGAAAATAGAACTGCCCTATGACCCAGCAATTGCACTATTGGGTATTTATCCTAAGGATACAAACGTAGTGATCCAAAGGGTCACATGCACCCGAATGTTTATAGCAGCAATGTCCACAATAGCCAAACTATGGAAAGAACCTAGATGTCCATCAACAGATGAATGGATCAAGAAGATGTGGTATATATACACAATGGAATACTATGCAGCCATCAAAAGAAATGAAATCTTGCCATTTGCGACAACATGGATGGAACTAGAGCGTATCATGCTTAGCGAAATAAGTCAAGCAGAGAAAGACAACTATCATATGATCTCCTTGATATGAGGAAGTGGTGATGCAACATGGGGGCTTAAGTGGGTAGGAGAAGAATAAATGAAACAAGATGGGATTGGGAGGGAGACAAACCATAAGTGACTTTTAATCTCACAAAACAAACTGAGGGTTGCTGGGGGGAGGGGGGTTGGGAGAAGGGGGTGGGATTATGGACATTGGGGAGGGTATGTGCTTTGGTGAGTGCTGTGAAGTGTGTAAACCTGGTGATTCACAGACCTGTACCCCTGGGGATAGAGTATTATGCCTCCATCCGAAAGGATGAATACCCAACTTTTGTAGCAACATGGACGGGACTGGAAGAGATTATGCTGAGTGAAATAAGTCAAGCAGAGAGAGTCAATTATCATATGGTTTCACTTATTTGTGGAGCATAACAAATAGCATGGAGGACATGGGGACTTAGAGTGGAGAAGGGAGTTGGGGGAAATTGGAAGGGGAGGTGAACCATGAGAGACTATGGACTCTGAAAAACAATCTGAGGGTTTTGAAGGGACGGGGGGTGGGAGGTTGGGGTACCAGGTGGTGGGTATTATAGAGGGCACGGATTGCATGGAGCACAGGGTGTGGTGCAAAAATAATGAATACTGTTATGCTGGAAAAAAAAAATAAATATTTCTCAAAACTGTGAAAAAAAAAATGTATGTAAAGATTATGTCTATAATATTTGTGTGTACATACAGAGGCTTAGTATGTTATAGAAGATTTAAAATTTGCCGTAATAAAAGCTTCTCAGTGACAGGAATTTTAGTCCTTTTTTTCATTGATATAGCCTCAGACTCTAGAGAAGCACCAGGGCCATCAGAGGTACACAATAAATATTTGTAGAATGAAAGATTAAAGTTTTGTATTTTATATTTATAAGGGTCTCATGAAATTTTCTATGGATGTAATTGTTTTGATTTGATTTTTTTCTTTTTCTGATTGTTATAATTTTTAATAATTCTGATCTACAACATTAAATAATAAAAGTTATAAGAAAACTTAATAATAAAGGTAATGACAGAACATTTTGCTTTATCCTTTATTCATAGTAATTCCTTTATTGATTTACTGTCAAACATGATGTTTTAATATCCCTCTCTCAGAGAGTTGATATATATATATATATATATATGTTATATATATATATATATTTCTCACCATATTGAAAATTCTAATGAGCTAAGAAGAATAAAAATTTGTTTGTCTTTGCTAGTACTATTTAAAATGTCTTATATTATAGCCCAATGAAATCTTTTTGGAAAGAAACATAACAAAATATTTTGATACACTAGGGTACATGGGAGAAGTTTCTGAAATGCTGACATAAACCAATCCTCAACATTCTTTTAGCTTCAGTTTATAAAAATATTTTGGATTAAAAAAATGCAAAAAAAAAAACCCTGATTATTTTTTGCTTTCTGAATTGTGCATAAGTACCACAGTTGTTTCCATTTAATATATTTTTAATGCAGAAAAGTCCACTCTGAACTCTACACTTGTAATTCATTTCTTAATACAAAACACTCATATCCAAATACCTATGTTTTTTAATATATATATTTTTTCACTTTTTAAAGGTAAAAATCTCAACATCACTCATCATCAGGGAAATACAAATCAAAACTACAATGAGATATCACCTTACACCAGTCAGAATGGCTAAAATTAACAACTCAGGAAACAAGAGATGTTGGCAAGCATGTGGAGAAAGGGGAACACTCTTACACTGTTGGTGGGAATGCAAACTGATGTAGCAAACTCATCTATTTTCTCTGGAAAATAGCATGAAGTTTCCTCAAAAAGTTAAAAGCAGAACTACCCTACAATCCAGCAATTGCACTACTAGGTACTTAGCAAAGGCTACAAAATAGGCACACATGCACCCTGATGTTTAGTAGCATTATCAACAGTAACCAAAGTAAGGAAAGAGCCCAAATACCCATTGATTGATGAATGAATGAAGAAGAAGATGTACACACACACACACACACACACACACACACACACATGAGTATTACTCAGCCTTAAGAAGAATGGAATCTTGCCATATGCAATGACATGAATGGAGCTAGAGAGTGTTATGCTAAGTGAAATAACTCAGAGAAAGACAAATACCATATGATTCTGCTCATGTGTGGAATTTAAGAAACAAAACAAATGAACAAAGAGGGGGAAAAAAAAGAGAAAGACAAACCATAAAACAACATTCCTAAATGTAACTATAGATGACAAACTGAGGGTTCCTGGAGGGGACATGAGCATGGGAATGGGTTAAGTGAGCATAGGTATCAAGGAGGGCACTTGTGATGAGCACTGGGTGATGTATGGAAGTGTTGAATCACTATAGTGTACACCAAAAACTAATATTACACTCTATGTTAACCAACTTGAATTTAAATAAAACTGGAAACTAAATAAATAAAAAATAAATAAATAAACAAGTAAAAAATAAAGGTAAAAAAAATTTTCAACAACAATCTGATGAGTATATATATTAACTGAGAACATATAAAAGAGTATGAAGAAACTTGACATTATTCATAAATCCACTGCTCAGGGGTGCCTGGGTGGCTCAGTAAGTTAAACGCCTGCCTTCAGCTCAGGTCATGATCTTGTGGTCCTGGGATCGAGCTCCAAGTTGGGCTCCTTCTGCCCCACCCCATGCTAGTGCTCTCTCTCTCTCTCTCTCTCTCTCAAATAAATAAATAAAAAGTCTTAAAAAAAAAAATCCCACTACTCAGAGATAACAAAGCTAATATAAATGTTTTTTTTACCCATCTTTCTTCTTACCTAAATACATTAGGATACTACTGTGTTTGAATGTCCCTACTAATTTCTTCAAACATTATCATGTGCATTATTCATATCATTATGTATTCTTCAAAACCATTAATTTGTGGCTGTGACAATATGTATAAAGCATAACAAAACTTTTTAATCTACTGTTGATACTTAGGCTATTTCTGGTTAGTAATTGTGTAAATAACACCAGGAAGAACAACTAGTATATAAATTTTCATGTGAGAATCATTTAGTATTCCTTCCACAGGGGAAGAATGGAAGAGAGAAACTATGAGGTCAAAGGATATAAACCTCCAAGGTCATGGGATTTTTTTATGCCATTAGCATTAAAATGAAGTGCTCTGAAATCCCATCTCTTTGAGTTTCTGCAAATTATAAAAATAGACATACTGTTGTCCTTATCAAAAGTCACCAGAAAGAATTTCTGCTTAGTCATGATACTAGAAAAAGGCTAGCCTTTTCCAATTTCATTTCTAAAGATAGCATGATCCAAACACTAACCCTGAAGGACCCCGAGGAACACAATACAAAGAGTCCTTCTAATGGAAAAGATAGCAAGCATGTTTGGAAAAGAGAGTGTTGGGGAGGGAAGCTCATTAATATCGCCGTTTGCTGAATTATGTGCTGCTTATCCTTTCAATCTTGCAATCCGTCTACCACTGGACCTTATATCCCCTAAAAAATGATATGTCAGGAACAACACATGGGAATCAGAAGAGGAAGAGGTGTGGAACATGTCTCTATTATTCGAAGAAGGTTATCAGTGAGATGAGACAGACTCAGTTCCTGGGGACCTTCCAAGTGTATTGTTTACCAATCGGTTCATCTTAGCAATGGAACGATAAAACACTAGGACAAAGGATGGTCTTGCTTACCAAATCTGCTCCCCCACAGGGCAGAGTTGTACACTTCCAAAGCTTTGGAAGCCTCCTTCAAATGACTCAAGGGATGGGAATTTCACCACCTCTCCTGGGAGAATCTTTTATGGCCTCTTAAGTCTCACCCATTATGAAAGTCTTCCTGATGAAAGCATTTTTTTTTTCTTTTCTTCAGTTCATTCATTACCCTTAGCTAATCCCCTAAAGACCACCTCCACAATCCCTCTCCTTCTTTGGGGTTTATACTTTCAATTATCTGCAAATGGCTATCAGGCCCCCACCCCACACACATGCACACTCCTTAGCTCTTCAACCAACCTACACACATGTAATTCTTTTAATCTTTCCTCATACATCAAAACCTCCAGCTGCTTAATCATTTTAGCTCCTCTAATAAGCAGTGAATTTGAAGGGGGATTATGGTTTCCTTCTCAAGCTCTTCTCATGTCAGCTGTATCCCTTCTCTTCAACCACATGCCAGATTTCTGTATGCCAATAGCCATTCATCAACGGAAATGAGGGTTTTCTGGAATGCTGTGTTGTACAGTACAAAAAAAAAAAAAAAATGCTTCCTATCCATAACTCATTTCTAGGGCGAATCAATATTTATACAAACTAATAAGGAGGAAAACTGAAAGATATCTGGGATCTAACCTAAGTTTTCAAATAACTGAGAAGCTTTTTAACTATACGTAAAATTTCAAAATAATGTGTTTCACTTAAACACGGATTGAGGACCAAAGAAGGAAATTCAATCACCTTTGGTAAAGGAAGTGTTGAAGGATTGACTACTCACTTCTTTCATAATTAAAAAAAAAAAAAAATTGCTTAGATGAGTGTCCTAAAAGAAAAGAGATCCTCCTTTCGTTCCTTAACCACTGCCTGTAAAACTGGTAGTTCTAGGATCCCTAAAGGGACACATACACATCCTTTATTGTGATAGGGACCACTAGGTGGGCATCACTCTCAGTATACAACCTCAGGCTCTCCCCTCCCCACTGTTTCTCCCAAGCAAGCTAGCAGCCAGCCTCCTGCGTTCCTAAAATCATAGCATGCACCTTCAGGTCTTCAGGATGCCATCTATCACTCCTCTACCTGTAAGACCTGTCCTTTGTCCATCTTCATCTGCCCCACATCTCATCCATCCATCAAGATCTAGCTTCAGTTCCATTTCCTCCAGGGAACCTACCCTTTCCTCTAGGCTTCTTATTTGATGTCTGTACCATTAAAATATTATCTTGCATTACTCATTCTCCGCTTGGTCCATATTTGAGAGTCCTGCCTCACCACTGCTTTGCAAACCCCTTTATGACAGAGATAATGTCATATTTCTTTACTGTCACCCAAAAGAATCAATATATCACTCTTCATTAAGTGGGTGCTTAATAAATATTTCTTGATTCCTAGTGAAGTGAGAATCTCCTAAGAAAGCTTCCAAGCAGTGAAATGTTGTAAGCATTCATAAAATAATCACATTTGTTTTCAAGTAGAAAGATCTCCATGTTGAATGTTCAAAAATTGCTCTTTTCCCTGTTTCTATTATTGAAGAGTGATCAAAATTAGCAAAGCCAGCAGATACGTATGGCTTGTGGGATACACAAAACTTCTTTTCATGGCTCCTGGCATTACGTCTATATCTCTCATCTCATTTAAAATTGCCCTTTTCTCTTTCTACTGCCACATACTTTTCACCTTCCAAGGAACTTTTTCCTCTGCCTCTACTATGCATTCTTTTTTTTCTCCCCCAAGAATGGAAAGTATGGAATGAGCTCTCCAAATTGTTGTGAAACCTGCTAGCTGGCGATCCACATCATTAGTCAATATGCAACATGTAAAAAGGTCACAACAAATCACTCTCATCTACAAAGTACACTCATCTGAGGCCCTGATTTTTGTCTGAAACCACATCATCATTTATTGTAAAACTCTACATGTGTTACTCTTCACTTTTCATCTTCAACAACTGAACAATTAGTCTGGAAGTTAAAGTAGTTTTCTTTAAATTCCCAGCAGATTGGAGAATCACAGGTAGATATTCTCCAATCGAAAGGGTAGTCTTATTTTAAAATCTGTTTTTCTTCACTCACACACTTTTGAGAAGCTTGTGTTTCCTGCAAAGCAGCAGCCTCCTGATTAAAGTTACAAGGGGTGTGGGACTAGGTGGCTCAGTCAGTTAAACATCTGCCTTCTGCTCAGGTCATGATCCCAGGGTCCTGGAATCGAGTCCCACATCGGGCTCCTTGCTCAGTAGATAGCCTGCTTCTCCCTCTCCCTCTGCCTGCCACTTCCCTGGTTGTGCTCTCTCTCTCCCTATCAAATAAATAAATAAGATCTAAAAAAAAATAAAAAGTAAAAAAATAAATTTACCCCAGACATCCTTAGTGACATCTCAAACTCTCTGAGGATACCAGCAGGCCAAGCCTCCCTCTGGAAATTCCTGCAGATGTCACAACAGTAATTACGGGCCCCAAATGTTCTTCTGGACCCCATCATTTTCCTACTTAAGTGAGAGCATAAGCCTATATATGCTTGCTTCTAGAACTTTCTTAGTATGACTTAGTATGACTTAGTATGACTATAAAGAAAGGCACCATAGTTACAAACTGACTTCTAAGCCAGTGTGGCAGGCTTATGTATACTTATACAAACACAGGCTTCCAGGAAAGCTTTCACTGTCTTCTTCCCATTCTTACTCACTTCTGCTAGAGTCTTGGTATAGCTGTCCTTGAGTTTATTTTATTTGGCACTCTCTGGGCTTTCTAGACCTGGATGTCTATTTCTTCCCCAGGTTAGGGAAATTGTCAGCCATTATTTCTTGAAATAGTATTTCTGCCCCCTTCTCTCTCTCTCTTCTGCCCCTGGGACCCCCTATAATGTGAGCGATATGGTGATTACTTGGGTCTCATATTATCTCTCTTAATTTTTAAAATTCTTTTTTCCTTTTTTGCTGCTCTGTCTGGGTGAATTCTAATGTTTTGTCCTCCAGCTTGCTGGTCTGTTCTTCTGTTTCATCCAGTGTATTGGATGTATTTAATTCAGAGACTGTGTTCTTTAGCTCTCCGATTTCTCTTTGGTGATTTCTTCCATTTTCTATCTCTTTATTGAAGTTCTCACTGTGTTCATCCATCCATTCTTCTCCCAAGTATGGTGAGCATTTTTATGACCATTACTTTGTATTCTTTGTCAGGTAGATTACTTATCTCCATTTCATTAAGTCTTTTTCTGAGGTTTTGTCCTATCTCTCATTTGGAACATATTTCTCTGGCTCCTCATTTTGCTTGGCTCACAATGGTTGTTTTGTTTTGTTATTTTTCTGTGGATTAGGTAAAACAGCTACATTTTTTTTTTTAAGATTTTATTTATTTATCAGAGAGAGAGAGCGGGAGAGAGCGAGCACAGGCAGATAGAATGGCAGGTAGAGGCAGAGGGAGAAGCAGGCTCCCTGCTGAACAAGGAGCCCGATGTGGGACTCGATCCCAGGACCCTGGGATCATGACCTGAGCTGAAGGCAGCTGCTTAATCAACTGAGCCACCCAGGCGTCCCAAACAGCTACATGTTTTCATCTTGAAAGGGTGGCTTTGAGTAGGTAAGGATCTTTCTCATTCACCCTTGCCCTAGTTCTTGGGCTTGTCTCTCAAACCTCTGTAATTGTCTAATAGCCTGATTTATTCTTGATACGTCTCCATTGTTGAGGGTGTTTTAAGATCTGTCAGTGTTCCAAGGGAAGGAATCTCCTTTAGCACCTAGTTTCAGGCTGATTGGACGCCAGATCAGCAATTTTTGAAGTATGCAAATATATACAGTCATGGGAGTGCAATCATAAATGCTACTGGTTTCCATATTGAGAGATGTGAGGTATTTCCTGGGCAACAGTGGCAAAAACCAGGGCTTCAGGCAAGTGTGTAAACTCCTTTTTTTGGGAAGTCTCATAGAACTGCAGCCAAGGGAGTCTATAAACCATGGGGGAAGCATATAGCTCCTGGATGTGTGGGAAACGTGAAGCTTGTCCCTCAGGTTGTAAGTCCAGGATATGTAAATAGGTATTTTTCACAAGAAGACTGGGAGTGTGTTTCAGTTGGCCATCTATGCAAGGACCTGGGTGTAGGGCTCTGCCAAAAAATGTCTTTCTGGTTGCTACTGTCCCTTAGAGCTCAAGAACGCCAGCCTCCTTGGCCATCAGGGCCAGGCAAACAAGGGACACATGCTCGCTGGTTTACACATGCTCGCTGGCTTTAACAGGCTGCTAGAGAGTGCGGGGGTCAGGGGTGGCTTCAGAAAAATACCTTGACTACATGTACCCTGAGGCTTCAATAATGCTCTGGGAGAGTGCCCTGTCTACACTCCCGAGCTGACCCCATATTTGGGGTAGGAGAATGCCAGAAATGTTCCCACTTGATTTCCCCCCACCAGAGAGCAAGGGGATGCTATGACTGCCTACACTCTCCAGCCTCAACAAGACAGTAGGATGTTGTCAGGACAGCTTACCCCAGCCAGCCCCAGCCGAGCACAGGGAGGGTGCTGCATGGAGCATGCCTGCCTGTCCTGCAGGGTAGGTGAAGATTGTACAAGTAGCATCTCCTGGCCCCTCCATCTGTAGAGAGAGCTCCAACTGTCCCCTGACACCCCAAGCAGATGTCCCAACCAGCAAATGAATCTCCTTCACAGACAATCCAGGTGCTTTTCAAACTGGTGCTTTTGCGCTAGATCCTGTGGCAAGTAAGACCCAACTCAAGCCCTTTAGAAGGAGCTTCTCAGTTTCCTGTAGCATCTGGGTCCCTTGGATATCAGTCCTGTTGGTTTTCTAAGCCAGAAATTTCAAGGAACTCCTTTCTCTGGTACAGATCTCAAGGGTTCGGGTGCCTGATGTGGGGCATCAAAACTTTGTTCCTCCTGGAGAAGCACAGGACTAGTGAGATCCTTCCATAGGAGTCACTGTGACAAGGGTGGGGGTTTGTGCCAAGACCACATCTCTGCCTCTCCTACCTGAGTCAATGTGGTCCTTTCATCCTTTCTTGCAGAGAAGCAGTTCCTCTAGTTTTCAGTTCTTTTTCAGAGGGAAAGATCCTTGTGAAGCTGTGGATTTGATGTCTGTATGACAATGTAAGTTCAAGGTCTTCCTGCCTCCATCTTGAACCCTCTCCTGGAGGTTCTATTTTTAATCTAGACATATATGTGTATTTCTTTCTTTTT
Organism: Mustela erminea; assembly: GCF_009829155.1. Taxonomy (NCBI): domain Eukaryota; kingdom Metazoa; phylum Chordata; class Mammalia; order Carnivora; family Mustelidae; genus Mustela; species Mustela erminea. Next base: position 10,533,080 of record NC_045615.1, on the reverse strand, counting down.
TTTTTTTTAAAGATTTTATTTATTTGAGAGAGAGACAGTGAGAGAGAGCATGAGCAAGGAGAAGGTCAGAGAGCAAAGCAGACTCCCCATGGAGCTGGGAGCCTGATGCAGGACTCGATCCCAGGACTCCGGGATCATGACCTGAGCCGAAGGCAGTCGTCCAACCAACTGAGCCACCCAGGCGTCCCTATATGTGTATTTCTAAAGGAAATATAAGGTAAGTAATTTTGTCATACTGCTTTTGAATAGGGCAAGATAGATTAGATAGATGATAGATAGGTAGATAGATAGATACTAGATAGATAGGTAGATATAGATATAGCAGATTAAATGCAAAAGAGAACTGATACTGAAAAGTTTAAAAAAAAATCATTTCACTCATAAAATCAGGAGCCCAAATGCATAAATATAATGATTCCTACTTTTATTTTATCACCATAATACTCTGTGTTTGAGAGGAAACTTTGACCATATATTTCACTTTTGCCAAATCCTCATTTTACCCTTTTGGCCCCAGAAAAGGGAAAACAGCAGGCACTAGAGGCATGTTTTGAAAGAGAATAGGTTACTGGAGGAAAATGTGGCTAGACCTTCTTTGTATGGAGAGAGCGACTGATGGAATAATGATACCAATGTATATGCTGCTGACGCTATTTTAAATATATGTTTTAAAAAACCAAAATGATGAAAGTGCATTTAGTCAAAAAAGTAAAGAAAAAACTTTATCACTCATTCAAAGGAACAACAAAACAATTTCTTTCAAAAATATCTGACTGAAAGTGGTGCCTGGATGGCTCAGCCAGGTAACCATCCAACTCTTGATGTCAGCTCAGGTCATGATATCAGGGTCATGAGATTGAGCCCCATGTCAGGCTCCATTCTCAACAATGGGTTTGCTTGAGATTCTTTTCCTCTGCCCTCTCCCTCATGCACTCTCTCTCTATCTCTCTCTAAAATAAATATTTTTTTTAAATCTTAGATTCTAAAGTTAACAGCTCTATAAATAAGAATGCCTTTACTTACATAATTAGAGAGACATACATTGGTGTCATCATAGGTATGGATTTTTACATCACTGGAAACATACATTTTTTTTTTAACCCCTCTTCAAGGGGTCTTCTTCAATTTAAGAGTGTATTTCGAATTCCAGGACCACACGAGTTTCCTCTAAAACAACCTCGTAGTTTCCAGGTCTCACAACACGATTCTACCCTTGGAACCCTAATGAGTATTACTGTGCTCAGAATCTAATCCTTATATTTCTTGGAGACACTGACTCACTTCCTCAGGGTAAGTTGTTATTCCTCAGCTTTCAGTAAAACTGGATTCCAAAAATAAACAGAGGAAAAGATAGAGATTACAGACATAAAGATTAGTCTTTAAAATGAACTGATTCCTTCATCTGACTCAATGTGAAAACTCGAAATAAGTTTGACCTCAGAGCTCCGTATGGGAGCACACTCGGACATTTGAGACCCATTAATTACAAAATGCACAAGAAGACACTGTAAGCACATTGAGTATATATAAATATTTATGATAGTGTCTTCATAAGGAAGATATGTGTGAAAAAGTGGAAGGAAATACTAAAGAAAGAAAAAATATTTTGGTGCAAAATTAAAGAATTAGTTCTTCTTTAGAAATATAGTTTGGGGGGCACCTGGGTGGCTCAGTCAGTTAATTGTCTGCCTTTGGCTCCGGTCACAATCCCAGCGTCCTGGGATAGAGTCCTCTTCAGCGAAGAGCCTGCTTCTCTCTCTCCTTGCTGCCTCACCTGCTTGTGCTCTCTTTCTGTCAAATAAATAAACACAATCTTTTTTAAAAAATAAAAAAAAATCTTGGGGCGCCTGGGTGGCTCAGTGGGTTAAGCCACTGCCTTCGGCTCGGGTCATGATCTCGGGGTCCTGGGATCGAGTCCCGCATTGGGTCTCTGCTCAGCAGGGAGCCTGCTTCCCTCTCTCTCTCTCTGCCTGCCTCTCCAGCTACTTGTGATTTCTCTCTGTCAAATAAATAAATAAAATAAAATAAAATAATAAAAATAAATAAAAAATCTTGAAACACTGCATCAAAAACTAATGATGTATTTTATGGTGACTAACATAACACAATAAAAAATAAATAAATTTAAAATAAAAAATAAGTTAAAAAGAAACAAGAAATATGATTTGGATCTCCAGGCTAAGATTGAAATAAGAATAATCATATAATCAGTATTTTCATTTTCTGATTAATCTATTTACAAGGTACTCATTAGCCTCAAATCAGTAGACTGAGCCACTATTTTATTTCAGTCCTTCTTTTCATAATGCATGAAAATCAGGAAAATATTCAATCAATTGGTCAGTCTGCTATCAGCGAGAACTGGAAAATGAGTAGGATGTTAGCCATGCTGTTACTATAAACATACTTTTAACAGAAAAATTTCATGTCTGCACAGTACATAAAGAATCAAACTGTGGCACTAATATTTCAAAAATGTTCCCCTTCTGGTATATCACCATGGCTGGACAGCAGCTCTGACCACGAGTACTCTCTGCAATGATGGTAAGTTGTACATTGTTCTGCATTATGCAAGCAATAACCTCTAGCCATGCATAGTTACTGAACCCTTGAAATGAGTCTAGTGCAACTAAAGAATTGAATTTTTAATTTTATTTCATTTTAGTGCCTTGGGTGATAGCAGAAAATAAAGCCTATAAAAAAGCAGGAAACCCTCCATTTTCAGTGATCTAACCATTTTTAAAAACGCGTACTTAATAAACTTACAAAATTATCATTATTATCACAGTCATTATCATCACCATCAATATTATCATCCTTATTATTAATTGTGAAATATATCACAAGTAACTTAACCTGCATGGTATTGGCAAAATTCCTTCGAAAGAGATGTCTACACAGTTAGAAGTGTTATTTCTTCAAGGGAAAATGAATGGAAAATCTTTTACTTGCTCTAACTGAAAACAGAATCAATTTATAGTCTCCTGCTCTGTCTTCCTCATTTGCAAAGTTCATCACAATCCAAGAATTAAAGGTATAGTAAGTTCTTCCAAGAAAAGATAAAATCTAGACAGCTGTGGTTACAGGGTGATTTTGACTGTCTTTTGAACCAGAGCCCAGGGTTTATTTGACCTTCACATAATTTCTCGTCATCAAACGACACTGAATGGTCCCTTGTTGAATGAACTAAACCTGTGCATTAGGAAGGGTCTCCCCCTCCCCCCAAATTTCCGTAACTTCATGCGTCATTGGAGCTGCTTAAAACAAAAAACCCACATCATTCTTTGTCAGGGTTCTGCAAAGACGTTTTCTTATTGCTGAGGTAGGCCGTGATGGGGTGCGTGGTAGGTTTCAGTGTTTGTTTAAAATAAGGATAAAATCTTCAAATGAAAATTAACCTGGTGAAAGTAGAATTTTCCTTTTTGTCCCTGTTTTTTCAACCTCAAATCAGGATGCCTATCATTATCTACTGGCCTCTAAAAGTTGGAAAATACTCCATCAACAGTTCTTATCTGCATGGAACAGAACTGGTGTTCATGTGTAAGTTGGTGGGGTAAGAGGCAACAGAGGACATTGACTTAATACCTCCTTCACTTTTGCATTTCCAGATTTGTTTTCTTTGGCTTTGAAGGGGAAGCACTGGGTATTTTTTCTTTATTTTGTCAGATGCATATACCACTTGCATAGTTTTGGAAACACTAATGATACGTAGATGGTGCCAGTTATAGTGGAAAAACTCACAGGTGACAGGCATTTTGAATGTTTTTCATCCATAACTCAGCACAATTTATATTTTATTTCCCCACTCCGTTTGAGTGGCAGCAACCAAATCTCCGTCAATTGGGGTAACCAACCATCATTTTCTGGGGTTGAGGTCTAGGTGAGTTCACAGTGCCAGGCCTGGGAAGGGGGTGCCATCTGCTCTTTGATGTTAATTATCCGTGGAGGCATGCTCCTAAAAGTCCATTGTCCCAGCTGGTTCTCATTTATCCATCTACTCATGTGCTGAACTGGCCTTCATCCCTGTCCATTTAGCCTCTGTGTCCCTGGGGTTCCTTGAGCAGGTGCTGCCATGTTAGTCAGCCTGTCCCTTGGGAGTCTCTGTGAGGTTGTCTATAAGCTCGTATGTCTCTACCAGACCCACTCAGCAGCCTACATATCTCTGACTCCTCCTGCTGCCTTCTGTGCTTAAAGCCATCTATGGATCTAGCTAGGTTGGGACATGGGGCTCCTCTCCCCAGGACCCACTATGATCTCCTCTCACAATGCTTCCCTTTCTTGCAACACATCTCCTTGCAGAGAAATGTCAATAAAATCCTTCATTCCCCCATTTAAGTGGGTAGGAGAAGAATCAATGAAACAAGATGGGATTGGGAGGGAGACAAACCATAAGTGACTCTTAATCTCACAAAACAAACTGAGGGTTGCTGGGGGGAAGGGGTTTGGGAGAAGGGGGTGGGATTATGGACATTGGGGAGGGTATGTGCTTTGGTGAGTGCTGTGAAGTGTGTAAACCTGGTGATTCACAGACCTGTACCCCTGGGGATAAAAATATATGTTTATAAAAAATAAAAAATTAATTAAAAAAAAAAATTAAAGCACTGGCTCTGTATAAAAAAAAAAAAATCCTTCATTCCTCAAATCTTGACATTTTTTTACTATACCTCAAACTTTCTCTCTTCTTCTTAAAGCTTAGGCTTTTGCAAACTGAAGTCAAAAATATTTTTGCTCTGTCCCATCCCTGAGACCATGAGAACTAAATGATCTAGCTTTTTAAATTAAGGTTTGAGGTGGTGCTAATGGGGATAGGTGGAGATGGGAAGAATCTTCTGAACTACTAAGAGACAGAAAAAACAGTGTGTGTGTATATATATATATATACATATATATGTATATATATATATATATACATGCTACAGATATTTCCATTAGCAGGGGGTTGGGGGGGATAACAAATGATAATGTTCTATTTAGACACAGAACTGACAAGGCCAAATACAAATGGTTGCAGGGGTGAGCCATTTGCCCAATGGATTTCCATCTCAGATCTTCTAAGGTACCCATTTTCCTGGTTGTGAGAAAATAAAATAAGACCTGACATCTGAACATTCTTCAACAATAATGAGTACTTTTTCTGAGAACGAATGCTACAGGAGAGACTTCTCTGCCAATTGGGAGGTGAACTAAATGAAAACCATACCTATCCTAAGGCTGATTATGAGTGATAGTCCTGCTTTCTACACTACAAAGGGACACCAGTGAAGACCTTTGATGTTTTCAAAACATTGACCCATTCTAAAGGTTTGGTTTTCTAAAAAATATGTTCTTCGTCTGCCTTTTCTTGGGGCAAAGCCTGGAAGGACCGGTAGTATTCAATCTGTGTACCTCATGGATGCATGGATGTGTTCCTTCTGTTCTCAGCTCTCCCTGTGACCTTAACCTTCCAGTGGCCTGGGGGAGAAAGTATCTCTCTTTTTCTTTCATGAATCCTCTTCCCTCAAAATCTGCTGTCAACTTTTTTTCTGGGAATTTCTTATTCACTTAAGCAACAGACACTTACTGATCTCCTACTTGTAGAGTCTCTGGCCCTAATGATATTAAGAAATGAAAATGACAGTAATCTCAGGAAGAACTTATAATCCAATGCTGGAAACCTTCTCTGTTTATCTCTTCTCTCTTCCTTTTACTGTAATCCTGCAGATACTGTTTGTATATTTTTGTAAATATTTTACAAAATTCATCATAATTTTATATCAAAAGTACCTCTAATATGAAGCATGTTTCCTTAATTTATCTCTCCAATAGTGTACATATCAATAAATACAAACTAACTACATTATCTACACTTTTATTGGACTAGAGATACATACTGTTGCTAGAAAAATGTGGTTTCCAAAATCCAACATGAAATAGCAGACGGTTAGTACTCCTATAAAAAAAAAAATTAAAAAGCCATCATACAAGAATGAATAACAACATTATAACTATGTTTATAAACGCTATGATAGCAACTATGATAGTCTAGTTAGACAAAAAAGTTTTAAGACAAAAGGTTAAACTTTCCAATATTGTTATTAAATATGATTTCTCTGAGTGTTTTCACTACTTCATGCTAACCTTGAAACATAATAGTTATCATATTCAAATTTAAATCTGATTTTTTTTCATAAACATGGTATGGGCAAACTTATAAGAATATTAGTTGGTGCACGTTCACATAAATGGGATAGTTACATTAATCATAGACTGTTCATATTACTACTTCAAATGTCAAAAAAATTACGCTTCTTACCACATGTACAAAAATATTGGTATTTGTTCTCATTTTATTTTTTCTTAACTAAGTAGACCATCAAGATTATTTTTACACACATTTTACAGCAAAACCCTGGTCCAAAAATATGTCATGTTTCATCTAGCAACTCTTTCTTGACTCATTCCTGTACCATGAGAGACGAGAATAGTAGACAAAGATTAAATACATATATAAGCAAGAATTTTAATTTGTTATCCCTATTTCAAGAATATACCTATGCTTCTAAAATATTTCTAGCAAACTCCTGACATTTCTCTGCATAACAATTTAATTTCTACTGTGGCTGGAAGTTTTTATCCAGCTAATCGTTGGGAAAATATACATTGTGGTTTATTCATTTTGGAAATTATTCCAGAGTGAAGAGTGACCTCCAAAATGAAGCTTGTTCTAGCTGCACATAATATTTTCCCCAGAAGTGCCTATAAAGTCTACTAAAATAAGAAAGTGCTCATTATTTTTGATAAACAGTAAAGACTGGAAATTCATATTTCATTTTAGTACCAGAAGTGTAGAGTTGAGATACAGTAGCGTTCTTTTTCTGTGCAGTATAATGGCCTATTATTTTATGAATTACTATTTACTTTGTGTCTGTAGTTTAACTCTGAGTAAATTTTACCTTTCTTCCCTTGCTAACTAAGTGGGAGAAAAAAATTACCTCAAACCCTACCAAGTGTCAAAGCTGCTTTAAAATATTGGTATTTAAAGGAGGTATAATACCAATAAGTCTGAGGCGATTAAGAGTTCTGAGTGAGGATATGCAGGACTGTGCTATGTAGTTCGTGACAGAAATCTTAAATTAGTATGGTAACATGGAGTGACTTTCCCACAGACTAGGAAAAAAAAAAAAGGGCCGTCAAACAGTAAACTTGTGGTGATGGCACTTAGTAAGTGTTGGTCTAATAAAGGGGCAAAGAGTATATGAGTTGAGCCTCTCCAATCCTGAATGGGTTTTTTTAATTTTTAAAATTTATTTATTTATTTTATTTTTTTGGTCAGAACTTTGAAGTTTTTAAAGCTTTGTTCTCTTCCTCTCTGCCAGGCCAATAAAAAGAATTATTATTACTACCACATTTGTGTCTCTTGGATTTTATTTTTGGCTAATGCCAGCACTTTTACAACATGATCTTGGTTGAAGGAGCAATTAGAATTAAGGAGCTTTATCCAGCAATTACAGCACTTATTGCAATTATAATAGTAACTGAGTACGTTGACAACTTACCAAGTTACTCCAACGCTACATTTTTATTTTGCTTTTAAAGTTATCAAAAGCCTGATGCTGGAGGTTCATAATGACTTCGTGGTAGCCAGATTTGAAGTCTGAAGCCCTGTCTGCCACACGGTTAGCCATCAAAGGAGGCCTGTCCCACCAAGCTCTCTCTTTTCACAACAGGATATCTGGTTTCTTTTATGAGGATACAGCTATGTTAATTTGGTTTAGTGGTTTGTTGGAGGTAAGCAGGCTCTTCACAGCACAAACACCAAAATCCCCTTAAAGCAGTTTCTTGTTAATAGCCGCGGTCTGATTGGCAGATTTGCATTGTAAAGTGTGATTTGGTTGGATAAATATGTTTAGTCTAGTAAGCACTTTAGTGATTGAGTGTCTGTTAATGGATAAAGGTGGATTACGGAGAACCCTCTACAGGCTGTCACTGGGCACTTAGCATCCCGAGATGTCAAGGGGAATGGAAAACAAACTGGCAGGACGGAGCAGCTGAAGGGCTATAAAATGCTTAAAATATTCAGGGCTAGTGTTGGCTTTGGAGTCTCAAATGTGAATTTCAGCCGAGGAGAAAGAACAGAAAATTAGGCGTCAGGGCTTGTGTAAGTCCAGCGGTAACAAAGGAAGGCTGTCCCCATCCACAATCTTCAAAGCTGCCATCTTGCGTTGGACTGAACATCAGAGAACTGACATGCACGAGGTTCGGGGTCATTAAGTGATATGCAAGAAGAATCCGACTCCTGCTGAAATCTTTGCCTTTGGATGTCCCGCCGGCAGAACAGGAATCAGAGGGTGGTGGGGGTAAGATGTTAAGAGTTATTGTTTAAAAATGTTGACATGTCTGTGCATATGTGCCTATGTAGACCCAGAGCATTTTACACTTTCCTGAAAACAATGCACTGCTGTAAGAATTACAGATACTAATTTCCTACCTCCTCCCATCTCCGAGCATCTGGAAATGAAGACTTTTCCATTTCTCCCTTTTGAAAAAGAGTCCTGGGATTCTTCATGAAAGTCACCAGAAAATGTCACTTTTTTTTCCTCCTCAGGTGAACATGCAGAGTTATTTTTATGAGGTGAAAATATCAACTTACTTCAAGGATCGAAGTGGCGTTTTAACATCCCAGGCTCTAGGAGAGGGATGCTGGAACGTCTGCTCCCAGCCAGTCATGAAATGCTTAAGACTTCAGAAACTAGTATATTTTTGCAGATTGGCTATACCATTTAAAGCTAAACGTATTTCCTCCATCTTTGTTTAAGACTCTTCCAGACACTGCTTAAGGTCACCAGTTTTCAAAATCATCATATCTTGGACGTACATCCTCAGAACACCACCACTAAAGGCTTTGCGATTGCGACTGTTCATCCATTTCTCTTGACCCACGGGTTTCCCTAGGTTAAATGGCATCAGGAAAAGTATAAACCATGAATGTTATTCTGCAAACCTGAGTTAAAATGAAGCTGATCCTTCAACTTGGGGATATTAGAGGTAAATAGTATTCTAACGCAAGGTAGACTGAAGGCTAGCTAAAAGTCTAGAGTCTAGAGAGGTGTTAGCCACTAATTTATTATATGACCTTGGACAGATCACAGTCTCTGTGGGTCTGTTTCCAATACACGTGGTGTTGATGGTAATTAATATGACAATGCCAATACCAACATATTGTTACAAATGAAATTGGGTGTTTTCACATATATAGGCCCCAAAACTTGGTTTCCAGGGAGTATAATTTTCTTTATTATTGCACCACAAAATGTAGTTTCTATTTTGAGCTCCTGTCCAACTGGATGAGTGAAAATAGGTAATTACATGTAACCCAAAAATATAGTTATTATTATAAAGCTATAATATAGATAGGATATATAATCACAACTATATGTACATATAACTATTGTAGGGTCTTTTCCTGCCATCCAGTTCCTAGAGTTGTGTCTTAAATTTCAGGGGCCTCCAGAATGCCAGAGAGTGTGTCATTTTGTTGGGGGCTGGGATACAAGGTATCTGTACAGAGGATCTCATGTTTGTATTTCATTTACCCTTGTGTATACCTATGGAAACACTTCACAGTCATTTGGTTTCTAGTTCCTATTTCACACAGATCACCACTCCTTCTCTGAATATCACACAAGGTCTATCTCAGAGATGTCTGTGCTTTTCTCAGATATTTAAGGTACACAGGGTTCTTTTCCCATCTTAATTGGGATTGTGGAAAAGTGCATCAGAGTCCTCTGTCCGGACACCCTGACTCAACCATGTCTGCTCTCTGCCCGCTGCCATGTTGTCCAGAGCACTTGTCTTATACTACCTTCCAGACAAAGCACAGGTCCCCTCTGCTCTCAGAATCTTTAAACCAATGCTGGATTTTTATCCCATGGCATCCCACAAATGAGTCTTGGTGGATTACTCCAGAACCTCAAACTTCTTGCTTACAGTCCAATTCTTATGTTCCTATGGAATTTTTATTTGGTAAGAAAGAGATAAAATTAAATCTGACTAATCACCTATTTTATAAAGAAACACCAGGTGACAAAGTTGAACATTTTTTTTCAATGACAAACCAAAGCTGATGTTCATATCAGCTATGATTTGCACATGATTCTACAAATGTAGTGACTGTAGCATAACTTGTTAATATTGATCTTAGCATTATACATACGTCATGCATTAGTTGGCACCAAGGATGAATTCTCCAGTCCTGCTCTTCCTCACCCTATCAGGCTAGACCAGCTAAGTTCTGGCTCCTGCTCTTACTTCCTTAGGTTGCAACCAGGATCTCAAAGCCCAACAAATTGGCTTTGCATAGTATTTTGCCTATCGTTCATCTTGAACCCAGAGCCAAAGAAGAAGATTTAGAACAAGGATGTACAGAGAATGAGTGTGCCGTAGAGTCATATATCAAGTGCTCAGGTGAAAAAAGCAAAGGATTTAGTGTTAGAATCTTGGCTTTGCAAGTTAATAGCTGTATGAGTTTTCTATTACTGCATAAAGAATTACACAAACTTAGCAGCCTGAAATAGTAACTAATTATCTCACAGTTCTGTAGATTGGAGGTCTGGACGTGCTATGGCAGGGTCCTCTGCTCAGGATCTCAAAAGACCGAAGTCAAGGTGTCAGCTGGTGCTGCATCCAGGGTCCTCTTCCAGGCTCATACACCTGTTGATGGCATTCTGTTCCTTGTGGCATGTTTGACTGATGTCCTCATTTTCTTGCTAGCTATTGACTGGGAATACGTTCAGCATTACCAAGTCCTGTTCTATGGCGTCCCACAATTCTATTGCCTTCCCTCTGGAAGGGTCCAGCTGCCTCTAAGGGCTCATCTAAGTCAGCTCTACACAAGACACCCCTTCTCTGACTCACTTGCAGTCAGCTGAAGAAGGACCTTAATATAGCTATGAAACCTCTTCTGCAATACACTTTTCCATCATTGTGGAAGAGGTAGCCCATCATAGTCACAAGACCTGCTGACACTGAAAGGAAGAACCTTACTCAGGGTGTATATATCAGGAAGGGACTATCTTGTGGCCTTCTTAGAATTTGCCTACCACAGGGGCGCCTGGGTGGCTCAGTGGGTTAAAGCCTCTGCCTTCGGCTCGGGTCGTGATCCCAGGGTCCTGGGATTGAGCCCCATGTCGGGCTCTCTGCTCAGTGGGGAGCCTGTTTCCCCCCTCTCTCTCTGCCTTCCTCTCTGCCTACTTGTGATCTCTCTCTCTCTCTCTCTCTCTCTCTCTCTGTGTCAAATAAATAAAATCTTTAAAAAAAAAAAAAAAGAATTTGCCTACCACAAAACCATGTAAACTTCGACAAGATTTTCAACCTCTCACTGCTTGTTTCCTTATATATAGAATGGGATAATAATAACACCCAATCAGAAGATTATTGGAAATATTAAACATACATTGCCCGGTTCAATACCTTTGGATCAAATAAGCACACTAAATATCTGTTGTTATTACTGTTGTTGTTGTTTAGTGGAAAACGTTAACTGGACCTGAAAAGGAAAATTGTCTTATTTTAATGGTACAAATAATAAAGGGTCACAATTACAAGGTCCCATGATGACATGGGCTGAGTGAAAAGTCTGAAAGACTTTTCTGCAGAGTAGGGGTGGAAGGCTCGCAAATCTGATGCTATCATCTGACCACCATAAAAGTGTTCAAGTGTTCTCAGCAGCTGGGACCCTGGGGTCTAAACCTAATCTTATACCACTTTCCATTTGCAATAGTAGGAGCTTTGGGGACTCCTTCCTTAGGGGTTACCCGCCCTGCGATTCTCTAAACTTCTTCTCCACAAAGTGTAATTACTGTGATCTTCTCCTTGTCTGGAGATCCTCTGAGACTGCCTGCAACTTCCGTGGAACATAAGGAAGTGCGTGATTTTCAGGGTGTACTGAAAAGAACAACAACAACAATCAGAACACTTACCTAGATGGACATTTGCACTAGATATCAATTTGGACCAAAGGATAATACGAAAATGGTTTCAGAGAATGAATTACATAGTCCAAGAGCATCCAGTACCCCTTTTGGAGAACTGATCAGAGAATATGGTTATGAACACAATTCTTTTTTTTTTTTCCTGAAGATTTTTTTTATTTATTTATCTGAGCGCTCACAAACAGGGGGAGCTGTAGGCAGAGGGAGAGGGAGAAAGAGGCTCCCTGTTGAACAGAGAACACAATGCAGGGCTCGATCCCAAGATCCTGGGATCATGACCTGAGCTGAAAGGCAGAGGCTTAATTGACTGAGCCACCCAGGTGCCTCTGAACTCAACTCTCTTACATGCACTCAGAAAAAGTACAAATACAGCATGTATAAATGTGAATATACACCCACATCTGACTTCAGTGTTTAGGAAGGAAGAAAGAAAATGAGAGCTCCTATATCTTTAGATTTCTATAATCTACTCCTACTATTATAGAATTCATTTCACTGGCCCTCAGTAATTAAAGAAGATCTGCTTTACCATAGAAAGATAAGAAAGAAAAGTACCAAAGGTACCAAAGAAAGGTAAGAAAACCAGCAGTATTTTTTAAAAATAAGAGCCCTTAAAAATATGTGAACTCAGAAAATGAAAATAGTAACTACAAAACAGATAAAATGCATTTCATATTGTCTCAAGGAGGAAAAAAAGTATCCACTTTAACAGTTTCTGCAAATAATGGCACAGAGAACTCCTCTTCAAGGGAAAGGAGATACCAGCTCAGGTTAACTTAACCAGATTTTGACAATTAACACATTCGAAAGAAGCAAATAAAATACAGAATCAGAAGAAACCACAGGTATGTAGTTGAGGCTCTATTTTTTAACTAACATTTTAGTAAATTCTAATCTGTGATTAGAATGTAAAATCAGAAGATTTTTAAATATAGTTTCATTTATTATTACCTATAACATGGAATTTTTTTAAGTGGGTAGTCTTCAAATTTAAGCTTTTTATTTATATCATATAAATTCATATCCAAAAATAACTCGTAGAGGTGTCTTGGTGGCTCACTTGGTTAAGTGTCCAACTCCTGGCTTCGGCTGAGGTCATGATCTCAGGGTCGTGGGATTGCCTCCTCCAGCCCCCACCCCCACTCCCTCAACAGGCTCCACGCTCAGTGCAGAGTCTGCTTCAGATTCTTTCTCCCTCCCTGTCTGCTCGTCCCTGCACACACCCTCTCCCTCCCTCTCTCTCTCAAATAAATAAAATCTTTTGAAATAACAATAATAATTGGCATAAAACTACTCATATCTGTGGCTTCAAGGTGACTTGGGTAGTTTATATTAAATCTACAAATATCAATTTACAAATTTATAAAATGAAGACAATTTTATAGGGCCAATGTCAAGTTACAGAACTGATGCCTTGGAATCTTCACATGTAAGGTGAGTATACAATTATGCTCTTATTTAAATTACTACAAAACAAATGTTTATGACATTTATTCCATATTTTTAAATCAGTTATTAATATAAACTCTAAGGAACTTATCTTTAAATAACCTTAACAATAACAAGACACTTGAAGGCCATACTTGGACTGCAAATCTAGCAAAAGAAGCATAGTTGAGAATGACTGAAAAAGATAGAGTGGTTTTGGTCCAAAAGTATCACTTTAATCATTATATATCAATATTTAGCAAATGTTTCCTAAAAGAAAAAGAAAAAAAAACAATCCTGTACTATAGCACACGTATATCGTCTTTCACTGTTTAAAATAAGAAAGTTACATAAAATTATATACAACTTGATTATATATAATGCTACAATGCTATTGCGCTTAAATGTAAATGTATTTGAGACTCTTAGAAACAATTTCAGCTGTCCATGCTCAAATATAAATGAGCAAGCATGGGAATAAACTGCCTTAAATTCATGATGAAAAATAAGCTTCACATCTTTCACTCAGTAAACTTCCACTTTTCTTGGCTCAAGTAGATGCACACTTTAAACTCAATATATCTACATTAAAATTAAAGATTGGTACTAAAAACAGTGTAAAAGAAACCTGCAACAGATAATTATGTTTGTTTCCCCATCTTTTCATTACATAGTTGCCACCGAATCATAGAAGTCATTTTAAGCTTGAGACACAGTGATCAGTTACTGTATCACAGAAACTAGAGATACTGTAGAATAGCACAAATGACATGATTTTTATGACCTCTATATGGTATATATACACATTCTCCTGAGTTTAATTCTTTATACCTAGAGCATTACATTTAAGAATTATTTTTCTGCCTCCATTATGTTTTAAAATCCTATCTATTTCTCTCAATTATTCCTCTGGAAAAGCAAAAATATGCAGTACTTTATTGTTGTAAATATTTGATGTCCAAGAGATTTGGCCCAAATGGAAAAAGTTGGGGGTAAATTCACATCTGTGGGGGTCGGTGGGGGGGGGGACAGTGGAATTCTATTTCGGTGGATAAAAAGTAAACAAACAAACAAAAAAAAACCCCAGAAACACAGGTTGCAGTCAGATAGGTAGGTGCTTTGTTCACTGCCCAAGCCCTGTCTGAAGGGGACATGAAACACAAAGACCCAGCCACATATCTAGAGGAAGCAGCTGCCGGAGTGATATAGGGCCCATTCTTATAAAGAAAGAGCACCAGCAAATCTGTTTGAGCATGAATATTAGATTTGGTGAGTTCTGCCGACATCACCATGGCAGATAAACATATTACGGAGACTGGGGCAGCCTGTCGTTGGAGAGGTTGCCAGATGAGATCAGTGACCCAGTGATGCCCAGTTTGACAGCCCTGGAATGACCGAAGGCAATGACTTAGTCAAGTGTCATCTTCAACATCGCTAGTCTAGAACAAGTGGATCAAAGTGAACTCTGAACCTTTGTTTCCTTAAGAGTGAAGGGCGAACAGCTGCCTGCATCTGGAATGTGTGTGAAAGTTCTTTACAGCTGTAACATAATAAACAAACTAAAAAAAAAAAAAATCTGCAGGGTCTACCCTTCCATTTATTTATATTCCTGCCCCTTCTCTGGCCTCATTGAATTGTAACCTCACATCTAACTACATTTTATCAATGTATTATTTCTGCAACTTGAGGATGAAATTGAAAACATATTAAAAGAAAAGAAGAAATCTCTAACAGTTTTTCCTTTTTTTCTTGTTTGGTATTAGCAAGCGCACAATGACCAGGACCTGAGTTGTAAGGGGCCAGCAGCTTGTAAGCTTGTATGGTGTGCTTTGGGCAAGTAAATGGTGGTGGGAGGGGGAACCAACACTTTCGAGAATATGATTTACCAGCCCTCAAGCTCTGGGGTCTACATTTTCATAAATATAAGTGACAAATTATCAATAAATCACTCTTTGGTTCACCATAATGCATAATGTTTATTGAAACCCAGTTCCAATAAATATGACTAGCCCTTTTTAGCCAAAGCATAAGAAACAAAGATGACAGGAATTACAAACAGAAATGAAAAATGGAGAATAAGCCCCTGGCAAGCAATGAACCTTTTCTCTTTCCAATTCAATCTGAGACCACTGGATTCTGGAAGATACTTTCAAATGTGCACACTTGTTTCAAAATACCGTTAATTCTCATTATGATCTGAAGGATTTACAGAGTGAGACAGTGTGGGTCATGTTGGACCACTGAAAGTCTCTACTATTTTTTTCCTTGTTTATAAACATTAGATTCGGTGAGATTCCACTAAAATGGCAATATCATGAATTAAATTGTCACAACCTTCCTTGGCTTTGAAATACAACAATGTCCCTATTCTCTTTCCAAAAAAATGAGCTATAGTTAAAAAAAAAATGCAGTCAACACTCATACTAAATATTTGCAAAATTGTCTCCTGAGAAAATGGAAAGGTGTAAGATAAGAGTAACATTGGAAGTAATTGGTAATTTGCCTTTAAAAGTTTATAAAAAATAAAAAATTTAAAAAAAATAAAAAATAAAAGAATCTGGCTTAAAAAAAAAAAAAGTTTACACACACATTTTAGCCTTTGTTCCTCATATATGCCTCCAAGAGAAGAGGGATTGAATACATATTATTTATTATTGTTATTCCTTATTTATCACTTAGTATTATTTTGATATGCTTTATGCACTGTATGATTTATCTTCTATGTTCTAAGAGTGAAATTAAAAAGTGTTGCAGACAATGCTGTTGTAATGCCCTCTAACTTTACAAACTCATTCAGCAGCTGGAAGCAATTGACATAGGGTAGCATTTGACTTGAACAACACTTTAAAAAGTCAACTTGAATCTTAATTGAAATACCCTATATTTCACATTGGATATATGACCCAATTCTAGCCTTTTGTTTCTTTTTTAGAAAACAAAGGCAGTAAAGTATTACATTGTGTTTAAGACTTTATTATGAGATTGTTTATTATTATCAAATAACCATATTTGCCCTAACAAAGATTTTAAAAAATTAACTCTCTGAAACATACTTCTGTGTTATGTATATTTACATGTCTTTTTATAGAAAATTGATACAATAAATACAATTTTTGAATGTCCAAAAATTAACCATAACCTGAACATGTAAAAAAAGTTTGATCTTTTGTATATTATAATTCTTCAACATTTCTCCTATGTCTATGTATTATTTACATAACTGTTCCTAACATTTTTATACTTAAATGTTTTATATACTTGCTTATGCATTTGTAATGCTCCACGTTCTTATTTAAACTGCCTAAAAATGGAGTGCCTGGGTGGCTCAGTGGGTTAAACTATTGCATTAAATTAATTTTAAATATGATGGGAAAAATAAGGAGTTAACAGCAATTCATTCCTTACTAATAAGAGCTAACATGCATTCAGGTAACAGATCTCTGTTCTAGCTGCCTCACTCTCTATATACATTAACTATATGAGGTAGTTACTATTATTAGCTACATTTATCAGATGAGGCAAATAATTTACAGAGAGGTCAAATACCTTGTCCAGACACCATGCAAGTAAATAATAGACTCAAGCTAGAGTATGAACTCTACCAAATTTCTTTCCCTGGAGGCATTATGTGTGTTTCCAAAAGTATACATGTCCATCAAATTTTTAAAATTAAATTGTATATTAAATGCAGCCAAATTAGCTATGTAATCCAATGAATGATTTTTGGCAATAACTCCCTAAATTTATGTCTATCAATTTAAATTTTATTGTATCACATTGAGTTGTTCTGTAGACTTTAGTTGTCTAATGACAGAAACACAACTCCTATCCATTTCAACAAAGTCAAGAGTAATAGCGATGTCTATAATTGCAAAGCCACTTCAGGCATGACCAGACCCAGAAGTTCCAACAGGATGATAAGTCTGCAGTCCCTTTCTCTCCCTTGCAACTCTGCCTCCTTGCTAGCATTCTCAAGCAAGATTTGTGTTCACTGGCGGCTCTTAAGTTTAATTTGTCCTGCAGTCGGATACATAACACAAACAAACTCCTTTCTCGGTAGCTCAGGCAAAACTCCCAAGAGATAATCCTCATTAGTCTAGTGGGTCATGCTCCAATGCCTGAACCGTACTGTGGCTGGAAAAGAAAATTCTTTGTCTCCGGGCCTGAGTGTAGTGTCAGCCAGAACCAGACTAAGAACAGAGAAGGGGTGCTTCTCCAAAGGAAAAATCAAGGTATTGATGAAGAGGAAGAAACTGTTGGCCAGAAAGAGATCCACAAAACTCCCGGACACAAATTCTCTAAAAATAGTTTTTTAGCTTTGTTAGTGTCATCTCTTCAATGTAAATATCACATGTGGCACTAAGTTGGGGCGGGGGGGTGGGGGAGAGGAGGGGTGCTGTTGCAGAGAATAAAATCTGCTCCAGCTAGGTTAAGCTGAAAGGGATTTATTACAGGATTTTAAGACACATTTCTCGAGACAAACAAAGAGACGGAGTTTCTTTTAAGGTCATAGGAAATATGCTAAGAGAAGGTTAATCTCTTTAGTGTAAAAGGGTTGGTTTTTGTGTAAATATTCCATGCTGAGTTTGGAATACCTCATTTCCTCTTTCTCCCCCTCCTAGAATGACGAACTGGTCTTGGTTTGCCTGAGACTCCCCTGGTTTTTCAATCTGAAACACACACAGCCCAGGAGCTCTTCAAGGCTGGGAAAACCAGGACACTAGGTCACCTACCTCACCCTATCGCTCTGGTAGTGATACCAAATGGAATCTACTGGCTAAAACCAATACTTGAAGCCAGCTGAGCAAAGCCATGGGATCCATGAACTGAGAGGGGTGGGGAAGAGATTTAAAGAAACTAAACCAATTAATGAAGAAGAGAATGAAGAGATGGACGGCCCAAGGTGAATAGGTTCCCTTACAGAGCCCATCACGGGTTACCACATGAGGTCTTGAGAAGCCCCAAGTTTCTTGAGGACTTGGAAACCAACAGAAAGGGAACTAAACCCAAATACCCATGACCCATTGGGTGTGTGTGGATTGCAAGGCCCAGCTAGAACCCAAAGGATTGTTTTGTTTTGTTTTGTTTTTTTCATCCTAGTCTCTTGAGTGCTTGCTTGCTGGCTGACAGGAATATTGCCTGATATTTGGGTTAAATCCTCTCTCCTTCCAGTTTTAAAAGGGGAAGCCTAAAAATATGTACCCACCCTTGCATAATTGGAGTCATTACTGAAACCGACTACCAAACCCTCCCACTTTTAGTATATAATTGAATGCCTTATGAAATTCCTCCTTCTCTCCTCATTACCCAGTCCTTCCCCTAATATAGGGGAAAGTTGCCTCCCCTTCTCCACCCCTGGATTCGGGAGATTTATCTCATTGTGCGGTCCATTTATACTTCAACTGAAATGTCAGGACTGTGAAATTACTCCCTCAGGACTAGGGCCCAGAAAAGAGCATGGGTCCTCCTTAACTCTTCCCAACTTTCACCTAATTTTACTGAACTCCTGAAATACTTCTTTCCCGGGGGAAGAAGCTGATTTGCTTCATCAGAATAATTCAGCAAGAGATAACCAAAATGACTCTTCATTCTACATATTGAAAATATGAGCTAAATATTGATGTTTACATTCCCTCAGAGTTCTGCTCTTTGCTGTCTCCTCACATTTGCTACCTTGAGTGTTTCCAATAAAGGCCATGCTTTACTATAACGTATACACTGATGACCCACACGTTACTTCCTGTCCACATATCTGGGCTCTTAAACTATCTTAAATTCCCACATTGCTAAATCGTAGAGCCTGTATAGATTCTACCTCCATGTTACCCAAACTCTGTGTGATCCTTTCTTTCCTCAAACCCCCTATATTTGAGAGCTCTGAGATGGGAAGAACAGGTATTACATTACACCCTTATTCTACAAAGAAGGGAACTAAAATCCAGTGCATTGAAGTGGCTCATTCAAGACCACATATCTAGTCAACAGAAAAGCCTATACAAAAAAATTAGAATCTTTATCTACTTTATCACTTCACCACTTTAGTCTGAGTTGAGGTCTGGATCCAGTGACACCCCTCCCCCCAAAAAAACTTTTTAAAAGAAATTCAATTTTATTATCTTCCAATATGCATGATAGAATGTTACTTTTTCTCAAATATCTGCTTATTAAAAATAACATTAACTCCAAGGGTACCTGGGTGGCTTAGTCAGTTAAGTGTCTGACTCTTGATTTTGGTTCAGGTTATGATCTCAGGGGTTCCCAGTTTGAGCCTCTAGTGGGGCTTCATGCTCAAGATGGAATCTGCTGAAGATTCTTTCTGTCCCTCTCCCTCTGCCCCACCACTACCCCTCTCACCATGCGCGCCCTCTCTCTCTCTATTTAAATAAATAAAGTCTTTAAAATTTTTTAAAAAATAAAATAAAAATAACATTAATTCAAATAGATGCCATCCAATTCCACATTGTTTAAAGTCTAAGTAATTTTATCCTGCAACACTGTTAACACTGTTAATTTGCTAGGCACACATTAAGATTGGACATAGAGAAATGAAATAGTGAAGATTTTAGAGAGCTGGCCAAAACTAAGACAGAACAGCCTCATCACATGCTACCAGCATGTTCTCCTGGACTTTTCCAGGGTCAACCTCACGCTCCTGCTCCATCCAGACATATGCAATCCCTTTTGGATAAACTTAGTGTGAAAGGCAAGGTTTGCTTGGTTATTTTTTTTTCTTTTTCTTTTTCCTCCTCAAAGATATGTGGATCTGTGCATGACATCCAATACTGAAGAATGACATTTGTTCCCCACTCTAAATTAGATCAGCAAACTAGTCCACAGCTAAGCATGTATTTGAAGTCAAATCCGAGCCAGATCTGATTTCTATCCTATAACAGTTCATTTTGATTTCATCAGAAGTGCACCCATCAAATTCCAAACAGCATCTCATCATATTAGAGTATATAGTAATTTCCTACCAAAAGATCAAATGCAAATTTCTTAAATATGAAGAGCTATCAAAACATTTTATGTGCTTTTTTAAGACTTAATAAATTTTCTCCCCTTTAGCAATTTTCTAATGATTTCGTGACACACTCTGAAAATATTTACTGCAGATGGCATAAGATGGATTTCTACAGGAATATTTCTATGTGTTTGTGAAGAGAATTTGTAGAGAAACCTTTTCCTTGCTAGATATGACTAGAGTGATTAATTACGTGACAATAATCACTGCAGCACAGAGAACACTATGCCTGACGACACTCAGCACCTGCCCGACCTCTACCCAGTAGTCTCCAAATCCATCTCTGCTGATAGAAGTGATAGCCACCATTTCAAATCACTTTCTTGATCTTTAGTAGCCATATTTTTTTTTCTCCTTTTATTGTGATTGTACAGGGATCAGCCTAAGGCAAATCAGGATCTAGAAAATTTTGTCTCTGGATGCCCACCTCACGTTTTCCTCCCTTTTAGAGAACTATTTGCTTTTTTTGGTTAAATACAGCTCACATTCATGTATTGGTTGACCAATACAGGAGCTGTTAAAAACAAACAAGCAAAAAAACAGAAAGTGTTGCCAACAAATTCAGGAAATTTCATAGTAAAATCTCCTGATGTTGAAAACATAAGCTTCCATTTCCTCCTGACATTTGGCTGGAGAAGATTGGCAGCGATCTCCCCAAATGGCATATATCTCCAGTTTACCACAAAATTCACCTGTTTACTTCTCAGGTACTTGAGCTCTTAACTCCTATAGGCCTTTTGGGAGAGGGGGCAGGCAGAGGGAGAGGGAGAGATAGAATCCTAAGCAGGCTCCATGACCCATTGTGGAACCCCATGTGTGGCTCGATCTCATGACCCAGAGATCATGACCTGAGTCAAAACCACAGCTGGACGCTTAACCGACTGAGACACACAGATGTCCCAACTCTTACAGGGTTTGGAGTTGCTACCTCCATAACTGATATTCAGCCAGTAAACATGAGTATGATAAAAGTAGCTCTTAAAGGTAATAGCCTTCAACCATCCCAAGCCCCCTGAATGCCATTCTGGTTGCTCTACCTCCAGACAAGACCCTCCAAGGTTTCCCCATTATTGTCATTTAAGGAGTGGTCAATTAATTAGTGTCAATTAAGATGCTCAGTACAGCACAGTGTCTCCAGAACTCTAATGTAACTTCCCATGCTTCTCTCCTGATGGTGGGGCCCATGTCCCAATGGATGGCCAACTTCTAATGCCACCCTGACGATCTCTTTAAACTTTCTTTTCTGATTCCCAAAAAGCTAGTCTCATCTTTTTTTCAAAGCGCCATTTAAAATAGGTAATTTTCAACTTATAGCAATGCCTACCCTGTCTTGAAGCTTCAGTCATAAGACAGTATTTTTTGTAAGGAACAGAAACTAGTGTATCCATCAAATGATATCCAGTAGGGGACAACCAGCTTAATTCATTGTTAATTGCATCCTTTTATAGATAAAACAACTGGCATCCAAAGAAAATAGCAAAATATTTTAATCAATCATTATCCTTTAAATTTAAAAAATAAATGATTCTCAGGTCAGATTGTGAGCTTGGGATAGAATGAGTAATAATTGACTTGCAGTTAGGGCTTTATCATATACAAAATGCCTTTAAACACCTCCATGTATTCTTTGCACAAATGTGTGCCAGATTTTTCACTTGGTTCTTGGAACTCAGCATGTCCATCGAGGCAGAAGTTGTCACCCCCACTTCACACACAGGGGAAGCAAGGCCCAGGAAGGTGAACTATTTACACCGAATCACATCATCCTGGCAAAACAGAGGCTTGAATTGAACTCTCCTGGCTCCCAGTTCCACTTAGCATTCATTAGAATGCTTTTCATGTCAGGAAAATTGTCCTGATTTGGTCAGTGACAAAGCTCAACCTGGTTTTTTTGCTGGGCTATAGATTGTTAACTCAGATGCTGAAAAGATGCAGGTGTAAGTTTTCTGCATTAGACTCAACACACTTCTGCCCGTAACGCTTTATTTCCTATTATGGAAAAGATTATACTGAACTACATTTTTTTCTTCCTTTGAGAGAAGCAAAGTAAATTTTTTAAATGCCTGTAACACTCACCTTTAGCTCTATGCATTCTGTACATTTCATATGCTCATTTCAGAATAGCTTATGTTAACCCCTAGGTTACATATTTTTTAAGTTACTTGCTATATTTTGTTTAACTTTTGGTTCTAATTTTATCCCGAGTGTACCACATTTAGATCAGAACATTTAACTGTTTATATTAATAGTATGCCTTTATCTTGCTGACATTTTCCTCGAGTGATCTATGTGTTTTTATAAACGACATCTCATAAAAAATTACAGTTACTATAATATAAGGTATCTCTCTTAAAATATATGTTAGCTTAAATTTTTAGTTATTTGGGGAGCACTAAGTCTTTTTTAAATGTAATCAAAGCAATATAAAATTTACCAAGATCCTAAAAATCACATCACTAAATATTTCCATAAATAATCTCAAAGACTTTTGACAAGGCATTTGAATCAGTTTCTGACTTTAATATTTAGCTGTTGAATCAAAATCCTTAAGAACGCATGAAGTTATTTGGCCTGAAAAATACTAAACAAAGTCAGAATCTCAAGGGGATTTGAAGTCCAACTCTTACTATCCCTATTTGATTAAAGTACTAACCTCATGCATAAATGTCAGTGAAAATCACCTGATGCTAGTTTATATAATATGCTCACGTCAAATAGTGCATTAAGACAATCCTTAAAATAATAATAAACATGAAGTTAATGTTGAATATTTATATTTCATCTCTAGGGCACAACTGTAGGAGAAAAATAGTAAAGTAAATGGAAATGGAAATAATTACTTACTAACCAGTCATATCACTAAATAATAAAGATCAAATTAATAATTTTATACCTATATCATTACTCCCTTGGACAACAAAGCTGTGAGTCTAAAAGCATAAGGACACTAGAAACCTCTCCATCATTTTTTGGAGGACATTCAGTAGGCCACGGATGAGGGAATTCAGGGTAAAGCCAGTGAATAGTATAGGTTCAAGCTCATTGCTACCTTCATTTGTCAAAAAATTCTTGATCATCCAGAATGTTGTATAGGATATTTTATGATAAAACATAGAAAGTCTATGCATGGTGCTGGCAGTGTTTGCAGAAGAACTGTGGGCAAGCAAGGCAAATCTCATACAGAGTAAGCCATCTCTTGTGATAATAAATCACTGCCCCTTCCATGAGAGAAGGCATCCAGAATAAACTTCCTCATGGGTGGTTGGTTAGTCCCTCTGGGGAGAGATGCTTAGTATAGGCCTCACTGTCTCGCTAGAGTTTCATCAATACCTGTTTCTCTCTTAATTTGATCTTAATAGGATGACCAGGTTGGATACTTAAGTTGTCAGTAATCAGATCACCCTTGGTGAAGGGAAGCCCATGTTACTAAAATCACAGATATTTCATTGCTGCCATTTTGTTCATGACCCCAGTGAGCCAGCTCTGGAGTTGGTGAGGAGAAGCTGACTGACATTGAGTCATCCTGACCATTGATCACTGAGATCTTCTTCTGTGATAGGGGTTCCTCACCTCCTTGACTATTCTAAGGAATCTACCCACAAATTCTTTCCCAGATTTTCATTTCATCAGTCCTTCGATATTCTTCCTGAATGTCCAGCCAAGTTTTAGCCACTATTATTAATTCCTCTAGATTTATATCCCTGGCCCTTTCTCTTTCCAAGCAAAGTAAATAATCAGATGCACTGCTTGTAAATTTTCCTATTGGAAGGATTTCCTTCCCTCAAGCCCTTCTGGGCCACCTCCAACATGGGCTATATTGTAATGCTTCAGCAGTCCAATTCAGCCAGCACCAGCACATTGCGCAAAACCCCAACAAGCCACACTTGAATTTTTTACCTTTTCAGTTGACTGATCAAAGGGAAGTCCCTATGAGACAAGATGTGGATTGAGGGTAAGAGATTAGAACAGCAGAAATAGATGACAAGATAACTGGAGACACGATGTATGCATACCTTGAGTAACTTCTTGAGTCTTGTCTCTTGTACACCATTGCCATTTGATGGAGCGCTTCCGAGCAAACCCAACTTCATCGTGTCTTGGATGAGAGGGGCAATTCCAGTCAAGTGTTCACATGGTGTATCTTAGCCACTCATTTAGGGTCCACCAGAGACTGGCAAGCTGGGAGCAAAAGCTGTTTCTCCTATAGGGAGAGGATTTTTTTCCCCCCAAATCCTTGGTGTCTTCTATGGGGAGGGGCAGCTAGGTGCTGCATAAAACACTTCCACTTGCCATAGACATTTTGGGTGTCTTTGGCTCTGCCCGATCATCAAGCCCAAGTAGCACAGTGTCTTATACTTGAGCGTGGATGAGGGAGGAGCCTATTTTTGCTCTGGACCCTGCTCAAAACTGACAGCTTTGCAGTACATCAGTCAACCCAGCACATCCAAATGTAGTTTATGTTGTCACCAGAAGCCTCTCCTTTTTTTATAAGGAGAAAAATGGTCCTTCAGACATAGGGGTTAGTCAACTTCACTGGTAAATATATATGCATGGGCCCATGCTTGCATAGAACTGCTGTTTCCTAATCAAATAAATATAAAGCAATTTGTATATGGTATTTAATAGTTTCTTTGAACTGAGTCAACAAAATATATTTTAGTCTAGATAAAGGCAAAAATCTCATCATATGCTAAGTTCTGTTTTAACGTCTTAATACATCAGCAACATGTGATTGAGTACCTTGACCATTTTCATTTATCATTTCTCTTGTTTCTATCATTAAGCACTGTTTGAAGAATGTACCATTGCATGAAACTAGCAAATGATTAATAAGACTTCAATTTGGGGAAATTAAAGAAATAAGTCAGCATGCAAACTATCATTGCCTCATCTGGTCTCAATCGTGCATGCCTAAGTTATGATATATGTATCATTTTATCTGGATTTATATTCCTCATTACTGAAAAAAAATTAGAAAGCAAAAAAGGAACTATTCAGAAAGATTGCATATGTTAACAAATATTTGGCAAAAAGAATTCTCTATTGATTATTGATAGCACAGATTGATGCATTTATCCTTTAGGATTGAAGTCATTAGTTTTGTTAATGAAAAGGAAATAAACAGCTGGCTTCTACTCAAATCTGGAAGATCTGACAATATACAAATTAAAGATGACATTGAAAGAGGAAAGGCCACAATCCTATTATAACTAATCATTTTTACATATTGATCTCCTGATCCCTGCTCATATGCATACATGTTTTTTACATTATTCATTAATTCCTTCAACAAGCATTTACCAAGTCTTCATTATTATAAAGCACATGCACAATTTTGTATTGTGCTTTTTGAACTGACTCTGATAATAGACATTTTTATCATATCCCTACCAAAGTTAACTTTTTAAGCATCTGTTTACTAAAATACAAATGTTCTGGGGATCTAGGTTTTTCAACTTTTACCTTCACAAACGACTCCTCTTGACAAGGCAGTGTGGTGTAGTGACTGAGGTTTGGGCTCTAGAACTAGACAGATCTGAGTCTAAAGTCTGGGTTCACCACTTAACCATGAGATCTGGGGCAAATTAACCTCTTCATTCTCCTCATTTGTGATATGCCTATAACAGTACTGTTTCTGTCACCGTTTTGAGGATTAAATGACACAATATGTATATATATATAAAATATATATATATAAAATATATATATATAAAAAAAATATATATATAAAACCCTTAAAAACAGTGCCTAGCACCAAACACATATAGCTTGCATTGTTTTTATTTATATCTCTATTTTCCAGCGCGTGAAAGTTCTTTTTATTCTTCATGGTTCATCTCACATATTGTCTCCTTCGTTAAGCTTTTCCTGATCTTTCCAACTGGATGTGCTCTTTCCCTCCATCCATCTTCAAAAACATTGTGTTTGTATTGTTCCTCAGCACCTGACACTTTATGCTTTGGTTTTGTGAGTGTACATTTCTCTCATCCACATTGCCAAATGACAAACTCCTTGACCATGTCTTGCTAAACCTTCACTTTGACTGTGGTGCTTAGCACAGTCTTGCCCATCAAATAGGTGCTCAATAAATATTTACTAAGTTGAAAAAAATTGCGGATTGTGACTATATTCTACAAGTCAAAAAACAAGGATACAAACACAGGATGAGTTTTCAATTAAAATTATTTCAACTTTCAATTGTTTGTAGTATTCAATTAAAAAGGATTTATTCCTTTGCATACTACTTATATCTGAATTAGAAACTATTTTCCTCTACCAAGTTCTGCCTTATCCTTGGATGATTTTACTACTTCTCTTTTTTTTATTTTATTGACTATTTGCAATTTTTTATTCAGGATAAGTTTATGTTTCTCATGGAAAGCTATAAGTATATCATCTGGCCCAGTTATAACTATTTTGGTTCCTCAAATAAGTAAAGGTTTCTTTGGTTCTCCAAATACATGTTTCCAAAAATATTTTTCTAATAGTTTGACTTACCAATTATCACTTACTTCTTTGTTGAATTCAGTTATGCTGTATTTTTTACACAAAACATCAGAATTATGTTTTTTTTTTTAAAGATTTTATTTATTTGACAGAGAGAGATCACAAGTGGACAGAGAGGCAGGCAGAGAGAGAGAGAGAGGGAAGCAGGTCCCCCGCGGAGCAGAGAGCCCGATGCAGGACTCGACCCGAGGACCCTGAGATCATGAACCAAGCTGAAGGCAGAGGCTTAACCCACTGAGCCACCCAGGTGCCCCAGAATTATGTTGTTTTTACTGCAGATTACTTCCTTCTGTATACAACTATTTGTAATATTTATGATGATGTTAATCAAACTCATGAAATAGTTTCCATGTACCTATCCTGTATCTATATGAGAGACCTAAAATGAAAAATGACTTACAGCACTTTAATCATGACTTGAATCCCAAAACTTTCTCATCAAATCAACATGTTCACCATAGGAAGCATCACCATAAAATAAGAGCGTGAAACAATCTGATTGGCCTCCTGCCATCAGTTTATAAACTTATCAACATAATTCCATTCTTATCTCCAAATTGATGACCATGAATAATGAGTTGAAAATGAAACCATAATTGCATTAGTCATGGTTATCCTTGATGAATGAATAAATGCAAAAATTATTGCACTAGAAATACACATTAATATGATAAGTCTTGTAATTATACAGTTGAGTAATTAAGTGCCCTTATGTAGTCAATGTGTAACGCATAGACATGTCACTATAGAAGATCTAATTTGGATTTTTGAAAGGATCCACAAAATTCTGTGTCAGTTATTATAGAAAAGCTAATAAAAATGTGTGACTTTTGAAAACTTGCAGCTCATCTAACTTCCAAATTAAAATAAAATTGGCTTAATTAGGAAAAAAAAGCAAATAATTATTTCTAAAACTGCTAATTATCTTTTCATAGTCTATCTTGTGAATACCTTGGCCTTCATAAACGTTTTTTAATCAGATTCTCCTATAGAGGAGTGGAAATTATAGCATCAACAATAACATTAATCCTGAATTTTTCCAACATCATTTAACCCCCTATGTAGATGATCATATGAGCTTGAGCCTTAGTTCTAATGATATGATGAATTCTATTAATGGGTTTCCAAAGAGGAACCCACCACTAGGCCTGGCCCATTGTGGGTACTAAACATCTCATGTGTAGAAACATCTGATTACCCACTGGGTCATATTTTTTAATGGCATCATGTTATTTGTGCAAAGAATTTGGACTTCATCTTAAAAGCAAAAAGAAATCTTTTGTGAAGTTTTTCATTAAGAGTCCTGAATTTCAGAACAATCTCTCTGGTAACAGAAAAAGTCAAATTAGAAGCAGTAGAATTATTGTAATGAACCAGATGGAAAATGACAAGAGCTTGAACTAAATAAGGTGGAATTCAGAGATACTGAGGAAATTTAATTGTCAATGACTGATTGAGTGAAGAGGATGAACAAAAAGAAGTATAAGTCCAGGTTTCCAGTGTAGGCAATGAGATAGATGGTAGGGCATTAACTGTGATAAGGAATGCAGGAAGATGAGTAGCTTTGTCAAGAAAAATGATAAGTTTGGGTGGAGTTTTAGATACTTGTGGAACTTCCAAAGGTATACACTTTTTTTGAGGATGGGAAAGATATAAGGAATATAAATACAAAGTTAGAAATTATCAATGCAGAGATGATAATTAAAGCTACAGGAGTGGTTGACATCTCAAAAAGAGTGTATATATTTGGAAAAGCAATGGTTTAGAACTCGAAGCCACTGACCTTTGCCAGACAATTATAGAGAAGATTAAGTGGTACAATGAAAATATCCCATATGTTACTTACTATTTTCCTCCTAAAATTCTTATTATGGTTTACATGGTTTAAACACACATAGCTCACAGAGAACATAGTTTATGACTCACACTCATCTATGTATATGTAAATTTCAAGTAAAGACAATGTAAAATCTCCAATCCTACTTGTCTTTCTTTGGGGAATAACGCCATAGTGGCCCCCATTTGATACTTCTTGAGTTTCAGTTTCTACCTGTAAATGCAAGTAATAATATTTGTGTTTAACAAGTGTTTTTTAAACCCCATGGGAGGGGTGGGGGATGAAACGGCACTTAGATGTGACAAATAATATATGATAGTAGTAACTTGCAAAAGACACAGATACAACTAGGTTTCTATTTGCCCAACATTACTTTATGACCAAAAATATTTTTTTATGAGCATAGAGCCTCTCCACGCAGTTTCTTTTCACCAATTAAAATGAAAGTCTGAAGAGCCACAAAAATTCACTTTATTTACAGAACAGACTTGTAACGTTAGAAGAGTCACCACACTCTTTATACTTAACCCTTACAGTCTGGAAAATATAGAGGATATTGGCTACCTCACAGAAATGCCCAAAGAAATAAACAGATTTGATACTTGGAAAGTTTAGTTCAAGAGCCGCCAGACAATAGGTGGTGCTGCTGGGATGGGAGACGGACTACGGACACTTGCTTCGACACGTGTCCTGGAAGCCTTGCCTGAACAATATTACTGTGCATATGAAATTAAACACGGCTGTGAGAGCAGTATTAAACTTTCATCAGGATGAGCGCTAAAGAGAGACAAAAGCTTCAAACAACTTCTTGCACTGGAAAGAAAGCTATTTCCACCAGTGGAAGCTCATTTTCAGAAGCAGATTTTACTATTTAAAATGGCCGCAAATTCCCTATTAACATCTTAAGGTTTGGGGCAGCCTGAACTTTCTGTGCTTCTACCTGTCACACAAAACAAAGTGATAACCAGCAGGTTCCAAATATAGGTAGGTGCAAAAGATACCCAGAAATCCTCCTTCACATATCCATGTTATTACAATTTCTCTCTTTCCTATACTGAAACTTGAGTGGAGGAAGATCT
Source organism: Mustela erminea (assembly GCF_009829155.1). Classification (NCBI taxonomy): domain Eukaryota; kingdom Metazoa; phylum Chordata; class Mammalia; order Carnivora; family Mustelidae; genus Mustela; species Mustela erminea. The sequence continues at coordinate 10,503,239 of NC_045615.1, read as the reverse complement.
AAAATCCAAATTTCTCCCCTGCCTGGTCAGGTCCAATAGTGCAAGAGCCTTAACCGTGAGCAGTGTTATCAGGGAAATGCAGCCCTTCAGCATTTGAGCCATTGGATTTCTACAGTTCTACACACCTGCTTTTTGCTGTGGCTGAATGCTTGCAAGTATCATAGAGTACACTGCGGTTGGATGAAGGAAACATTTAAAGAAAGGGGATGGACTTGCATACCCAATTTTCCTAAAGTTGTTTCTAACCTCGTGATCAAAACAATATATTTTTCCTCAACATATATATCGTTTGAAAATTTCTGACAATCTAGGTGAAAATGTGCTATCCGCATCTCTCTTTCAAGCAGAGTACCACACGTGGTTGGTTTCGAGGTCCCTGCTACGTCCTACCATGGTACACTGCATTATGTAGCTTGGCACTCAATTCCAGAGTAACATGTAAATAATCATTTAACCCTCTTGTAACTTGTAAGTCTGTTTTATCTTCATATCCCCACTCCTTACCAAAATGCCTACCCCATAGCAGGTGCTCAATAAATGCTAACTCATGAGCTCCCAGTATTCTGTGCATGGGTGCAGTGAGATGTTCTCCAAAGAACCTGCACACTAACTCTTGATTTCCACCACTGTTAATTTGAGAGCTGGCTGGTCCAATGTGACAGCGAATCCATATTCTATGTATTTTATTCAACATGGAGTGAGATTTTCTCCTAGCGGATTAGTAGAAACAGTAAACCCTGAAGCTATGACTTGAGCTTTTATACTCTTCATGGAAAAAGAAGATAAAAAGAAGAAATCCAGAGCCTGCCAGCTCTGGGAATTGAAGGCATAATGGGGATTATCTGTCCAGCCTACTATGGCATTAGACCAGTCTTAATTATAGCACGGAGATACTCCCTTACAGATGGACTATTTTAGGTTGGTAAGTAATTAACCAATAAATTCTATCCCATGCTTTGAAAGTTTATTTCACATATGCATAGCATCTTGTATTTGGAATAAGGTAAAGGCACATCTGGTTTTCTCTACTCACCCCAAAGTATAATGTTTGGACACTTTTTTCTCTATGAGTTTCCTGAGAATGGATTACATGGCACAGATATAGTTTATGGCTGTGAGATAGGTTATGAAGTCTCTTATAAAGGCAATCTCCCTCTCTCTCTCTGGGCTCCTTTTTTAGCAAATCCATTTATGTGAAATAATTGGGATAGATTAGTCAAAAATGCTTTCATCTTTGTTTCTTGCCTACATTGCATTTTAAAATAATTAAAACTCCAGATTGTTTCTGTTTTTCACCTAGGTTTACTGGCACCCAGCAAAGAAGGCTACACTTTGATTTTAATCATGGCCAGACAATACAAGGCCCCTGTCTCAGAAGCAACAAGAGCAGCAAGTAGAAACCCTGCTGGGTAATTTCAAAGCAATGTACTTCCTGCTGCTAGCCCTACAGTATGATTTCTGTTCTGCCAAGGGCACCAATAGCAGACAACTTCCAATTTGCACCTCACACATAAATTCACATTATGCCAATAGGTTTCGAAGGAAACCACAAGCTACCCAGCTCAGCCGTCAGAGGTCTGTTAACAGACCTTTAACTATGATCTATTGTGCAGCGAGGCCAGAAAGACGCATGCGGACTCCCACTTTATAGAGACCGCACTTGCCTGACATCATTTTTCTTGAGATAATTATAAGTGTTTATTTTGGCTTTTAACAACTTTAATCACATTATTTAGCATGTTGCTGTTTTGTCATCAAGTTAAATGAACACAGAGTTCTCCCAAGAATGTCCCAGAAACTCACACATAGGGTGGTTTCCTTGAGGACAGACCCCAACACACGAGATGGCGGTGGTGGTTAATTACACAAAAGCCTCATGTAGGCAAAGATGTTTCCTTCCCCAGATGAGTAAGCAAACAAACTATACTAGGCAAACAGCAAATGCCTAAATGAATAAGGTGTGATCTTTCTAATTGAAATAGCATGACTCTCCCTCTGCTTTGTGGTTCTGTTTTCCACGGTTTAAGGGAGAGAGGGGTTTACGAGGAATCTCACATGAAGGCACACAGCACCTTTGATGACGAATGTTGCCGCAATGACCATGTGGACTACAGAGCAGCACTTCTCTGGCTTATCTAGAATTAAGTTTAAAAATAACCTTCGCTGATCACAAAGGGTTCTATAGTCACTGTTAACGTCAAGCAACTGTTGAAACATTGTGCTGTGCCAAATTGCATTTGATGGCCCACTAATAGCAGAACTACAATGCGCTTCAATGAATTCTAAAAATATCCCCCCCAATGGAAACTGGTTTAACCAAACCAAAGAGGACAGTTAACCTTATTCTTAAATCACCTCATTCAATGTGTATGTGAGTCTACTGCAGTATATGTCTAAGATGATTTAATAGGTACATTTAGTACATCATGAAACTGATATGTCATTTTTGGGTCTTTACTATTTTTATCTGATGCTCTACATTCTGTTAATAATTACACTCAAATTTCAGAGTAAGATTATTTCCTCTATAATTGTACACTTCTATCATTTAATCTATTCAACTTCCTTAAGAAATTGATGATGAACATTCTTTATTGGGATTGTTTTTGCTGCCCAAATCTCTCAAGTGGACATGCAAGGTTTTGTTTTGTTTTTAATGATAAGAACTGATATAAGATGATAAACGAGGATATGCTTTTGAAATTATCAATTTAATTAAACAGGCATTATTTCTTTAAGTCATCACATTTCTTTTTCATGAAGACCTACAGGGCAATTTGTGATATGACCATGAGACCCAGGTTTTATTTGACAAATCCAGGAGCCAATTAATTCATAAATAAAAGTTTTGTTTTGGTGTACTCTCAGTCTTAAATTTAGTAATCTCATATCCAACAGACAACTCCCAGACTGATTAAATAAATGTGGAAAAATTGAGTTTCTACTATAAATCAGTACTTTAAATATCCTTAGGAACTAATAGATGTTCCAGAGTTCTATATATGCAAATACTATTTTAACACATGCACATAATTACTTAAAGGGAGGGTTAATATCTTTAATAGTTGAAAGTTCCAAGTCTAACAGAGCAATAGTCACAACAAGCAAATGCCAAGTACCTATGCATTTCAGGTTGTTTTTGCCCTGAGACAGTAAGCAACCACCAGAACCCCTTTATCATTTGGACCAAAGTTCCAGTTTTCCAGTATTCCCTTGTTCCAGAAAACCCTTTCCTAACAGCAATCTCACACATTTCATAATTAATTAAGAGACCTGGGTTCCAGTCTCACTTCTGCCTTGGCAGAGTGGTACAATCTTCAATCTGCTGCTTCTTCAGTAGTAACAATCTCTTATTCTTAACTTCTTTCTGAGTTTAGTGCTCTTTCATGAGATTATGCCGATGGAATGGAAAAATAACATGTGTTAATTTTCTTACCTCATTCTACCTAGCAGGGATACATTACTGAAAACTATAGAGAATAAAAACATAAAATTAAGGCAGAACAAAATAGTTCATATAAAATCTAAACACTTCAACTCTGATCCATTTTTGCTGTGATTCACAGAAAATCATGAGTTTTTCCCCCTTTTTTGCATTTTTATTTAAATTTAATTTAGTTAACATATAGTGTATTATTAGTTTCAGGGGTAGAATTTAGTGATTTATCAATTGCATATAGCGCCCAGTGCTGATGACATCATGTGCCCCCTTTAATGTCCATCACCCTGTTACTCCACGCACCTCCCCTCCAGCAACCCTCAGTTTGTTTCCTATAGTTAAGAGTCTCATGATTTGCTTCCCTCTAGGTTATTATCTTATTTTTTTTCCCTCCCTTCCCCTATGTTCATCTGTTTCGTTTCTTAAATTCCACATATGAGTGAAATCATATGGTATTTGTCTTTCTGACTGACTTATTTTGCATAGCATAATACCCTCTAGTTTCATCCATGCTGTTGCAAATGGCAAGATTTCATTCTTTTCTTTTTATAGATTTTATTTATTTATTTGAGCGAAAGCACAAGTGGGGGAAGAAAGAGAGGGAGAAACAAGCTCCCCTTGAGCACAGAGCCTGATGTGGGGCTCAAACGCAGGACCCTGGATTGTGACCTGAGCCAAAGGCAGATGCTCAACTGACTGAACCACCCAGGCGCCCCAAGATTTCATTGATTTTGATGGCTGAGTGCTATACCACTTCTTCTTTATTCATTCCTCTATCGATAGACAGCTGGGCTCTTTCCATATTTTGGCTATTGTGGACATTGCTACTATAAACATTGGGGTGCATGAGCCCTTTCAAATCACTGTGCTGATATTCTTTGAATAAATACCTAGTAGTGCAGTTGCTGGGTCATAGGGTTGCTCTATTTTGACTTTTGGAGGAATCTTCATACTGTTTTGTAGAGTGGCCGCACCTGTTTACATTACCAACAGTATGAGGATTCCTTTTCTCTGCATCCTCGACAACATCTGTTGTTTCCTGAGTTGTTAATTGTAGCCATTCTGACCAGAAATAGGTGATAACTCATTGCAGTTTTGATTTGTATTTTCAAATATGCCAAGTGAAGTTGAGCATTTTTTCATGTGTCTGTTAGCCATTTGTATGTCTTCTTTGGAGAAATGTCTGTTCATTTCTTCTGTCCTATTTCTTGACTGGACTTTATGGGTTTTGGGTGTTCAGCTTGGTAAGTTCTTTATAGCTTTTGGATACTAGCCCTTTATCTGGTATGTCATTTGTGAATAGCTTCTCCCATTCTGTAGGTTGTCTTTTAGTTTTGTTGGCTTTTTCCTTTGCTGTGCAAAAGCTTTTATCCTGATGAAATCTCAATTTTCCTCTTTTGTTTTCATTTCCCAAGTTTTTTCTTAGTATTTCTGATGTAAGTGGATTAGCCTGGCCTCTAATTCCTTATCTACAATACTAGATTCCAGAGTATAACAGACTGATGTATTCTAAGTCATTTGAATCTGGAATTCTATGCCAAACTAAATTATTATTCAAACTTATAGGTGAAATTAATCTTCAGTCATACAATGACTTGGAAGGTTTATCACACAACATATTTTCTGAAGAGTTCATGAATAAAATATTAATAATTCATGTCCAGCAGTGAATTATAACAAGAATGGACAATAAACAATCAGTCTTATTCTTAACATCAAAAAACCCTTTAAATTTAGGGATCTATTTAGGTAATTCACTATATTAGCATATGAAAAGAGAAATCTATAAGATTATTTTGAACGTTTCCGATAAAGTATTTCCTATAATTTCTTTTGCTAATAGGGAGAGAGAATAAAGACTCCTATAGAACTTGTAACACATTGAAAATTCTATTAAAACCTATGATGAGTAGGGGCACTGGGTGTCTTAGTCAGTTAAGTGTCCCACTCTTGATTATGGCTCAGGTTATGATCTCAGTGTCATGGTATCGAACCCTGCATTGGGCTCTGTGCTCAGTAGGAAGTCTGTTTGAGATTCTTTCCCTCTCTCCTCTGTCCCTGTCCCCACCCATGCTCGCTCGCTCTCTTTCAAATACATAAATAAATCTTAAAAAATAAAAATAAAAAATAAGCCTATGTAAATACCATAATTAAGGATAGCCAAATAAAGTCAGATGTTAGGCAAGGAATGTATGCTGTCACTACTATTACTTAAGCTTATTTTGAAACATCCTAACCAATGAAATAAGACAAGAAACATGAAATATGTATGTGTGTGTGTGTGTGTATAAGAAATAAAGAAGTAAAATTGTCCTTATTTGCATGTTATAGGTTTGCCTGCCTAAAAACTCAAAGACAACTGAAAAAACAAAAAACTAATGAGTCCAGTAAGGTAGCCAGATAGAATATAAATATACAAAAATCAATAGGAAATTTATAAATATAATGGAAAAAAATAACCTATTCACAAGAGTAACAGAAAGCAGTAAAATGAATAAAAACAAAACTAACAAGAAATATTAATGTATACTTAAGAAAACACTTACACTTAACTGATGAATGTAGAAAAAGACTAAATAAATTAAAATTCATAGAATTATACTAAACAAAAAGACAGTAAAATATGACAATGACTGTATCAGTTTGCAAGGGCTTTCATAGCAAAGTACTGCAGACTGGACAGTTTAAACAACTGAAATTTATTTTTTCACAAAAAAAATATGGAAGCTAGAACTCTAAGATCAAGGTGTCTATGGGGTGAGTTTCTCCTGAGGCCTCTCTCCTTGGTTTGTAGATGGCTATTTTCCCTCTGAATCTGTCCGATCCAAATTTCTTCTTCTTATGACACCAGTCACATTGAATTAGTGCCCCCCTAATAATTTCATTTTAACCTAATTAGCTCTTTAAAGACTCTATCTGCAAATATAGTTACATTCTAAAGTACACTAGGGGTTAGGATTTCAACATGAGGCTGAGGACACAACTCGGCCCCTAACAGTGACATTCCTTTTTCAAAGTAATCTAAAATTTCAAAATAATTATTATTAAAAACCCAACAGAACTTTCTATGAAACCCACCAGGATGAGTATAAAATTAACTCATAAGAGTAAAATGCATAAGAAAATTGTAAAATAGAACGCCATTGACAGACAACTGGCTATCCCACATGTCAAAGCATCCATAAATCACTGGAAAGTTTTTATGGTACAGTGTTTACCAACATTCTCGACTTGGATCGGGAATTTGGGGTTCATCCTAGCTCAGCTGTTGACTAGCTAGCTCAGTAACACTGGGCAAGTTACTTAACCAGTCTGGGCTTCAGTTTCCTAACATGTAAAATGGTGATAATAATATTGATCACTACATAAGGTATTTGTGAAGATTAAAAGAATGGCCCAGGTTAAAGGTTCAATAAATATTAAAGATTATTGTTATTAAACTCTGTTTTTATAGAATTCAAACCATATGGAGAATAAATAAATAGATCAATGGAACAGAACTGAAATTACGAAAAGAGAGTAATGCTTATATGGGAATTCATTCTATGAAAATGTTGGTATTGGGGCACCTGGGTGACTCAGTCATTTAAGTGACCAACTCTTGATTTCAACTCAACTCATGATCTCAGACTTGTGGGATTGAGCCCCATGTTGGCCTCCACACTCAGCAGAGTCTCCTTGAGATTCTCTCTCTCCGTCTCTCTCTGCCCCTCCCCCCATTCATGCATGCTTTAAGTAAATAAATAAATAAAAATTTCCCTAAAAAAAGAAAAGAAAAGATTGGCATTAAAATCTGTTAATAAAAGCTAACTATTAAACAAACTGAACAGGAAGTCACTCTGTAAAGAAGTATTTGCAACATATATAGCACATACAGAATTAAAATTTATAATGTATGAAAATGTTAAACTAGCAAAGAAAAATGAGCAAAAATTATGAACTGGCCAAAGAGGAAGTTTCAAAGATAATAACCATGCAAAATCATGTTAAACATCATAAGTACTAAAGGAAATGGTATTAAACAAAAAGATATGTTTTATCCACTCAACTGGTAAAAACTGGAACAATTTAAATTTCCAGAGTCCGTAAGTTCAGAAAATGGAAACTTGATGTATTGTTAGTATAAACAATATATATAATGTGGGTCTGTATATAAACATATGTATATAATATAGTCTAAAAAAGCATATGTGAAAATGCCTATCAAAATTGTAACATATAGGGAACTTGACTCCACAGTTTTGTTTATAGGAATCTCTCTTACAGAAACAGTGAGAGACATAGTTGTATAGAATCTTTGTTCTTTGTAGTAGTAAAAAGTTGGAAACAACCTAAATATCCAGCAATGGGGAAATGTTGAAAGAAATTCTATGGATTGCTAAAATGTTGAAAGAAATTCTATGGAATGCTAAAAAACATGAGGTAAGCAAATAAAATGACAAATAGGAAAATGTCTGTCAGTTCTTTGCAGTTCAAAAAGCTTTATGTCTAAATATGTGTAAATGCCTAGAAAAAGTCTGAAGATAAATGCCTGACCAATAGTTATCTTCAGACCAGAGAAAATGCTCAAAGACTAAGATACTTTTAGGCAGGTTTATTTTTATGTCTGAATAATTTGTAATTTTCAAAGTAACCACTTACTACTTTTATAAATTAAACAATTAAAAGATAAGATACCAACAATTAGTTCTGGGACTAGACATAGGCTGAAGGAACATTGCCAATTTCTTTTTATGGGAGATGAGCTATAAACTAGGACACTATTTCACAAATCACACTTAGATAGTGGGGAGAAGAGTAGTGCCATTAACAGAGAAAGGACACATGGAAAGACAACTGTTCTTAGTACCAGAAGAAGGAGAATCAGGGATCTTCTTTTGCCCTGATTTCATGTTCTCAAGTAAAAGGATATCCATGTAAATAACACCTCTCTACCCTTACACTAATTTTTTGCTAAGGGAAAAATGTTGACTCAACTGACTGATAAGTTTGAAACAAATCAGCTCTTTGCTCTTTCTTTTTGGGATTTGACCATATGCATATTTTGGGGTCTACTCTGGGTCATGTTATAAACTTAGTGGTCAAGTCTCTGTACCTAAACTGGGAATTACATTGTCCAGGTCTGCAGCTGTTCAGAACTGCCTTGACTCAGAGAATATTATGTCTAATTCTTGGGGTCTAGCAGGAAACCCACCACTACCCCATACATAAGCCGTATTCTCTAACCCAGCCTTTGTCATTAACAAAGCCATCACTTTACAAGTGCCTGATTCTCGGCTCCATCTCAGTTACTTTCAAACCTTAGGAAGGTGGAGTTCTTCAATATATTTTTAGCACCTAATTCCAGATACATACAGACAGATACTGACTAATTCGTTATCAGAGTTTCATCTATTTATTTATTTATTTGTCCAGTCAGCAACACTGAGCTAGTCTCTGGAAATAGAAAGGTGTATAGAACAGGGCACCTAAACTTCAGGAACTGACACTGTATTTGGGGGTCATACATAAAACAAATACAGCATTCTGTTAGTCAATTGGAAGGTTAGGAAAGAGATACATAAAGGAGGTGATATAAGCTGAGTTTTGAGGATTGAATAAAGATTCACTAGGTTGGTGATGAAAGATGGTGAGGATATGGCACAACAGGCAGAGGGAACAACATATACAAAGGCAGGAAATCTTGGGGAGAACTTGGTACATTCAGCAAGCTCCATGAAGTGTGGTGTAAGTGAAGTATGGGGTATATATATTGGGACGACAGCAGCCAAAGCTAAGAAAAGGATAATCAAAAATGCATCATGCAATATGGTGTATACAATGCGTTTCTTCAATATGGTGGAGAAATCACTGAGGAATTTTTAACACTGAGGTAAAACAATAAATTCAGCTTTTTAAACAGATCACTCTGATGGCATGTGAAGGACGATGTTTCTCCATTCCTTTAAAGTTTAACTTCTAACCCATTTCAATATAAGTTCCTACTGAGAGGTGACAAGTCCAGAAGACTCACTGAAAATTACCTTCTGCCTTCTGAAGAATTGGGGCTGCAATTGGGCACAATGTCGTTATCATTATCACGTTATCACATATCAATGTCGTTATCACCCTTTGTTCTGCCAGCTTCTTAAAAGAAATATTGACCAAGATTGATTTTTCTACTATTCATTTTATTCCTTTTCAGAGGAGCCTCAAAAGGCAGGTTGTGAATATTTTTTTCCATTTTATACATTAAAAAATAACCATAAAAGAATTAAAGAGCTTAAACCAAATACAAGTCAAGAACAAATCCTAAATTTGGGTATCACTTAAATTCAACTAAGATTATACAGTAATGGGTCATTTTTTCCATATTAGAAATTCTCCCCATTATAACACTGATTCTCCCGTAGCCACAAAAAGTAACTGTATTTTGAAATATACAATCTGACCATCTGCCCCTAAGTCTGTATTCAAATTCAAAGTTAGATGAAATAACCAGTGTGAAACAGGTTTTTACAGAGAAATTAAACTAATGTTTACTGCATACTCTAATACTTTTCTAAAGTTTTCCTAAGCTTCTCTCCTCTGATGTAAGTAGCACATTTTGGGTATTCTCCAAGGAATTCATAGTATTATGTGAATGCCCCTGGATTACTAGATGCCAGGCTAAAAAAAATAAAAATAAAAATAAAAAAAATAAAAAGTACAAGCATTTTGGTAACCTTCCTGGATCATGCCATGACTTCTACATATTGAAAGAGTCACACCATGCTAAACAGTTTTGAAAGTCAAGAGATTCATAGAGAATAGCTCTGAAGGAATGGTAGTCTAAGTATTTAACCCTTTTCCAAAACTGGTACCCCTGTGCATCACTGGAGTGCATATAAAAGCTTTCTCAAAAAGAAACAGCACCTTGGGGCGCCTGGGTGGCTCAGTGGATTGGGCCTCTGCCTTCAGCTCAGGTCATGATCCCAGGATCAAGCCCCACATCATCGGGCTCTCCGCTTCGCAGGGAACCTGTTCCCTCCTCTCTCTGCCTGCCTCTCTGCCTACTTGTGATCTCTGTCTGTCAAATAAATAAAAATTTAAAAAAAAATAAAAATAAAAAAAAAACCAGCACCAGAACACATTTCAGTTCATTTCTCTCTGACCTCTGACCTCGTGATTGTATGACCTTCCCATACATGGCTGCTATGTTTCATATACAGAACATATAATGGCAGAAATTTTCGTGATATTCTAGAAATCTTATTTGTCAATTCGATGGTTGTTCAAATAACAACTTGTAAAATATTTTAGGGAACTGTTTCTGTCTCCTTCCAGAAGTCAGACTTGTTGGCATTTTAGTTAGATAGTTCTTCAGCTGTCATCATAGTTTTACTGCTCTACTCATTTGAGTTGCATTATAATTTTGGCACCTGATGACAAGTTCAATTCAGAAATTCAACCGAGTTTATTTTATAATGCATTCAATAAATTATCTAAGTGTGTAACTAGTAACATTACCAAAAGTAGCTGATAAAATTAGATAAAAACAAACTGCTATAGATTTCTTCAGAGGAAATAGTCCTTACCATCTTCATGTAGCTACAGATGTGTGCTTCTCATGTCTATGAATGGCTATGGCATGTTTAATTTCGGCAGACAAAGGTTAAACAGTCATTTTTCAGTAAAGTGTAAATAAAATTCACAAAATACTCTAATACTTTTGTTTTCCCTTTTATCCATTCCTAATGCCAAGGAATTCCCAAGGAAAAGAACTCTAACTACACACCATGCATGCTCCCTGCATGTGAAGAATGATAGCCATGTGGCTAAAGCTTTGATTCTCCAAGTGTCAGAGCAGAAGGAACCATCCAGGAAAGCAATAGGCTGTGACATAAAACAAAAACTGAGATGAGCCATTTCCCCTAAATTCCTAATAACTCTTTATGAGATTCTAATATGTTGATTTAATTCAGTTTTTGTTTTGTTTTGTTTCTTCATCTTTGAGCCACTCTACGCTTATTAGTTTTGGCTAGAAACACAGGCTCTGAAATACAGTCATAAAGCCAGTTCTGGAAGCCATGTCAGCCCAAAGTCTAGACCTAGAATTTCCAGATAAGGGTAATACAAGCGCTCATTCAAAAGTTTACTAGATTGTAAGCTGCTTGAAAATTAACACCATATTTTTGCTATAAAATTATATATAAAAAGTGTTAAATACTCCTACAAGTGCCATGGACTTCACTTCAAATAGATGGTAACTCATAATTTGACCATCATTAAATGACTAAAGGGAACATACCTTTTTATAAATGTCACTATCATTTTCTTGGCAATCATCTCCTCATTTATCATCAAAGTAATACCTGGGATGGCATATACAGAACTTGTTACAAGCAGTTTTCTTTGCTAAATTAGTTGTTGGATTCATACGCCACCATATGGCTGCCAGCCATGTTCGATTGAAGTGGTTTGCCTGTAAAAAATGGGGGGAAAACATATTTCTATTCCCAAGAGGAAAAAAGAAAAAAAAAAAAACTTCAAGTCACAAAATGTAACGAAATTTTAAAAGCCCAAAACAATGTATCTATCCCATTGGTATGGGGGTTGAACCAATCTACAGGTGGTGTCCGAATACCAGCCCACGTCAGGGGGGAGAGGAACTATGAATCTTCAGCGCTGCTGTACGCTTCTCTCTCTTTGTTTATTACAAATGGTACCAATCATAATGATAGTACTCTTTGACATTGCAAAACAACAAACGTAATGCATCAGTGAAACTTCTTTCTAAATTAAGTAAAAGATCAATAGAAACTTAAATGTGATTAAAGTATTTATTTGAGGGAAAATGATGACCCAGCACCAGACATCGAGTCCTCTGAATATTTTAAAGGGACAGCATCCAACTCAGAGGATGTTGCCTTAGACATTTTCCTACCAGGTCCACAGGGTTCTAGAGAGAGGCACCATGACAAAGGTTCCCTTCAAATGACCCAAGGTTCCTCTCAGAGAAGGAAGCCCAGTAGATACGCAAAGATGCATAGAGTACCCAGATACTCTACCCATAGCTCTACCCCTTGACATTATAGGTTGTATGTTATTCATCTCTGGAACCTCAACAGCACAGTACCTGACATATACCAAATGAATAAAAATTTGATGAATGAATGAATAAGTAAATAACATCAATAAAGTAATCATTGACTGGAATGACCAAAAAATAATAATAATAAAAGTCAACATCAGATTAAAATGCTCAGATGTATTTAAAAAAAAGCTTTAATCTGTTGGTAATAGTCTTTTATTAGAATAATATATTTATGGGACAATAAATGCCTATAAATCTGGATCCAATTCGTTTTCTGTATGACTGATAATTCTTTTCCTTCTTATAACTTGAGGGTTATGGAAGAGCAAAACACTTCTAAATGTGTTATATTTATGATTAGAGATGACACACTAAGGGTTCCTGGGTGGCTCAGTGGGTTAAAGCCTCTGCCTTCAGCTCAGGTCATGGTCCCAGGGTCCTGGGATGGAGCCCCGCATCAGGCTCTCTGCTCAGCGGGAAGCCAGCCTCCCCCACTCTCTCTGCCTGCCTCCCCACCTCTCTCTGCCTGCCTCTCTGCCTACTTGTGATCTCTGTCTGTCAAATAAATAAATAAAATATTTTAAAAAAAGATATGACACAATAATATGGCTCAACTATGCTTAACCGTATTTACTTTACTATTGATTTCCTTCCTACAGTGTTATAAAGAAAACAAAAATTATGAGCACATGATTGTAGGTTATTTTTAAAATATCCCCAAATTCTTTGCCACTTTTATCGGGATAACTTGATGAACAAATACGCCCAACCCCAGCCAAATGTTTATAACATGGTTTAATGACTATTCGTGCATAACGTTATTTTAATGATTTTGTTTTTCCACCAAAGTAGAGTGCAGTGTACGAAAGCCATGCCAAAAGGGCATACTGACCCCTTCTAATCTCTAATGAATCTATTATTAGCCTAATAAGGATCTGGGGTTGGACATTTGGTGATAGCATAGTGTAATTTTAGTACTAACGATTTAAATGTTCTTAGCAAAGGGGCAGAAGAGAATGGGCAATTACAACTTAATACAAAAATGAAAGGCAGGCAAAATGACTTAGCATAGTCAAAAGCCCATCAATTTTGCATTTGGTTGGGATGCAACCCATAGATTCTTTATATCTATAGATTCTCAACCAAATATTCATAACCCTATGATCCGAATTCTGCTCATTGAAGAGAAAATATAATTAAATACACAGGATATTGAGGGAAAGCTATAACATTTAACTTCTCTTCATCATCTGTCCAACACACCACAAACACTTATTAACAAGACAATTATATTTTTTTTGTCAGTGGAACAGGAAAAAAATAAGAACATAGGTTATGGTAATGACGTATCGCAACATAAAAGCACAGATAACATACACTGAGTATACAAATGTTCACTGAATGTCTACCACTCTGACTTTATGCTTACATTATTTTTACCATTTATTTTCCAAGGTGATTAAGAATTCCAGAATCCTTCATATATTACCATAGATTGTCAAAAACAATACACCTTCTTTTATCCACAAGAACAATCATTATATTACAGCCTCGTAGGGAAGATTCACAAGTCAGAAATTACAACTCAAAATGATAAAATGCAATGAGATTCTTAGCAGGGACATTGGATCCTTTGGAGATGAAGACAAGCAGGCGGCGGGAGGAAGATCTGGGAGGTCCTGATACAGAAATGACAGCTAAACTAGGTCTAAAAGATGAGTAGGAATTATCCAGTAAAATGTGGAGGGAGAAAGGCAAAGGAAATGGTTGGGAAAAATATTCCAGACAAAATGAAAAGCATCTGGAAGGCCTAGAAGAAAAAGAAAGCCTGAAACTGAGGGAAACAGGAAGAAGTTCATTACAGAGTTAACATTATACGGTTAACAGCACAACAGGAGGAGAGAGCAAGGTCCATGCGATAAGCAGGATCCCAACCATGAAAGGTCTTAGAAGCCAAGGCACAAGAATTAACCCTAAGAACACAGCAAAGCTAGAAAACGGTTATAAACAGGGGTATTGATCAGGTCACATTACTTTTTTCGAAATCTCACCCTGACTACCTATTAAAGGTGAAATGTCAGAGGACAGACTATGCAGGAGGCAATGAATAAATTAGGAAGCTATTATATCAGCTACTTAAAGATATGTTAGTGACCCACTCCAGGACAGTGGCAATAGGAATGGGGAAAAAAAAATGTGTGGATCTGAGGGATTTTAGGTGATAGAATAAGCAAGATGTAGTAATTGATTAGAGGACTGAATGAAGGAGAGGAAGATGCCCAGGGTTTTGCAGGTTTGTGAATGGTGGCACTATTCTTTTATTTAGATTTAGAAAAGGAAGGGGGGAGGGAAGAAAAGAGGAAGGGGCAGCTAAAGCACTACTTCTTACAAGTTTTGATTTTTAGGTGTCTGTGAAATACTTAATTGTAGATATCCTGAAATCATTTAAATATGACATTCTGGGGGTCAAGAAAGAGATCTGGTATGGATTACGAATTTAGGATTAATCTTTAAGGAGCAGGGATTCTTAACCTGAATTTATGACAGGTCTCAAAAGATTCCAGGATCACCTGAAATTGTATGCAAATGTTATGGGTTTAATTTTATCTTCTTTGTCTAGTTTCTTAAGGTAAAATTTATTGATTAAATTTTTATTTTTTCTGATCTTAAAATTTATTTTTATAAATTTCCTTCTAATCACAGTTTTAGCTGCATCCCACCAATTTTGATATATAATGTTTTCATTTTCATTCAATTCAAAAAATTTCCTGATTTCCTTTGAGATTTCTTCTTTGACCCATGGATTGTTTAGAATTACACTGCTTAATTTCCATATGTTTTTATATTTTCTAAATATTTTTCTGTAATTGATTTCTAATTTAGTTCTGTTAGGATCATATGTTCTGTATGATGTATATTTTAAAGTTTATTGACATTTGTTTTATGACCCAGTATCTTCCCAACTTTACAAATATTCTATGTACATTCCAAAAGAATATATACTCTGTCATCTTTGGATGTAGTCTTCTATGAATGTGAAGTAGGTCAAGTACGCTGATGGTAATGTTCAAGTCTTCCACATCCTTACTGATTTTGTCTGGGTGTGTTCTATCAATTACCAAGAAGTGTTGAGATCTCCAAAAATAATTATTGAATTTGTCTGTTTCTCTTTTCAGTTCTGCCACTTATTGCATACTGTATCCCTACATGTTAGGTTTATTTTGCCTTCTAGATGAATTGACTCTTTCATGATCATCTCTGCTGATATTCCTTGTCCCATAGGCTTCTTTGTGTAATGCTAAAATAGGCGGTCTGTCTCTCTCTTGATTAGTATTTGCAGGGTATATCTTTTACTTCCAACTTATCTTTCCTTATGCTTACATTGCTTTTGTTCTAGGTAACATATATCTGGGTCTTGATCTTTTTTACCCATGTTGACAATCTTTCCCTGTTAATGGAATGTTTATGGACATTTTACATTTAATGTTATTATTGATACGGCTGGGTTTGAGCTTATCATTTTGCTATTTGTTTTCTTTTTTTCTCATCTGTTTTCATTTTTCTTGGTTATTTTTTCGATTTACTGATTTTAGTAGAATATTTTCTTGTGTTCCATTTTATCTCCTTTATTAACTAACATATCTTTAGCTTTTAGCAATTGCTGTAGGGTTTATAATATGCATTTTAACTCATTACAGTCTACCTTCAAAATATTATATCACTTCAAGTATAGTATGAGAACTTTAAATAGTATCATTCCACTTCTCTCCTTCATCCATGGAGGTATTGTTATCTTACAGTTGTCAAAATATGACCTTTATTCCTTATAAGGGTGTTGTTAGAGAAAAATGGACAAGTGAACTTCATTTTACTGAACCTCAAAATTAGAAAGACTTCTCTGTCCTAGACATATGTACTGCCTGGGGACCAGCCTCTATTAGATTTATGACATGGAAATGCAAAGAAGAAGGTTCTATCTGGGAAGCCCACTTATAAGAGGAGGGGAGAAGGGAAAGCTCTGATCTTCTTCCCACCTCATCAATGAGAGATGACTCCAGCTCCCCCATTGCAGAGTGAAGGTGGGGGCAGAGAGAAGCCAGAGTTACGCTATCAGAGTGCCCTCCACAAAAAAAGAAAGAAAGAAAGAAAGAAAGAAAGAAAGAAAGAAAGAAAGAAAGGGAGGGAGGGAGGGAGGGAGGGAGGGAGGAAGGAAGGAAGGAAGGAAGGAAGGAAGGAAGGAAGGAAGAAAGAAAGAAAGAAAGAAAGAAAGAAAGAAAGAAAGAAAGAAAGAAAAGAAACCTCAGCATGAGAAAACTCGCTTCCGCACATACATTTTTCTTGCACATATCTTCTTCAGGTTTCCCTTACCTGAGCATGCATTTCTCTAGTAATTCTTGTAGCTTCTGATTGTCAAATTATATTCCAAATAAATCAGATAAGGTGTTTTTAAAATTAGGAAGAAAGTCTCTCTTCACCACCCACAGAACTTATAATTTCTCAGTTAGACCCCTCACACTCTGGTGACATAGCCAACTGCTCATGCACTGAACAGATCATGGGGAATTCCCTTTATGGGCCAGGCACTGTTACAGGTTGTTATAAGCACTGATGATATCAATGGTAAGTAAGACAGAGGAAGCCCCACGCTCTGCAGCTTCCATTCTGTATGGAGCAGGGGATTCAACAAGCAAACAAATGCACCAAGGACATAATTTCAGATAGTAACAAGTATTGGGAAGAAAATAAAGCAATATAAAGCAAAATAAAGAAATTAAAATTGATTAGATAGGAAACAATTGTTCATGGACTCTGCTTCTTTCCATCCTGGACTCTCCAGGAACAATAAATCAAGATGGTGAGGAGACAAAATAATAATAATGATAATGATAATAATATTAATAATAATAGGAGAGGGGGAAGACAATCAGTATATCAGTTTTCTGTTTTTGTATTCTAATCCTCACTTAAATTCAATAGTTAGTGGCCATCCTCTCACATTTCTCTTGAAGAGAAACAACCTTTGACCAAACACATAAGCCAGCAAGCTGAGAATAGAAGCATTAGCACAGTCTCTATTCTACAGTCATAGCTATTCTACAGTCATAGCTAAAACTAAACCAGAATTGGAGTGCCTAGGTAACTCAGTTGGTTAAAGGCCCAACTCTTGATTTTGGCTCGGGTTACTATCTGGGGGTCATGAGATTGAGCCCCAGCTCTGTGCTCGGCAGGGTGAAGTCTGCTTTAGAGTCTCCCTCCTTCTCCCTCTGCTCCTCCCCCTTCTCTTTCTCGATCTCAAATAAATAAATAAAATTTTTAAAATAAGCCAGAAATAATTGTAACATCAATTATTCCCTGAGTGGCAGGGTGTCACTGATTCTCAGGAAATAATGACTAAAGAAAGGCTTTAGATTAGCAGTGAGTGAGAAAGCTTTTGACGGAATGTGCAAATGTTAATTAAACTGTAGTATCCAGTGTAACACTGGTGGGAAAGGTAACATTTGTATCGACTATGTGAAAGATTCTTTCAAATATTAGGTTAATTTTCAGATATCAAAATCTTGGCATTCACCTAAATGTCAAAAGAAGTGTTTTGATCACAGCATGCTGATTTTTACTTCTCCCCCCCAGACTGTTCTAATAAAGACAATAAATTCAGAAAGTGGAGGATGATTTGTGGGCAAGCAAAGCCAAAAGAGAATAGGCTTCCAACTAAAATGAAGCATGCAATGGCTAGGAAGAAACATTTAAAAAAAAAAAATTTAAAAACCACTGGCTATAGAACCATTTTCTGGAGAAGACAGAAACCATCTACTGTGGCCAAGCAAATTAAGGCACTGAGGCATCAGCCAAAGCAGCCTTCATTAAGCACCAGAATAGTTCTTGACAAACAAAACACACATGGGACTCAATTCAGTTTGACATACTGCAGATTTTAGTCAGAATTATAATTGGTGACTTAAAAAAATAGGCAAAATGTGCAGTTTTGTGATATAAATGATACACTGGGGAAATAAGGGGAGAATGAATGAATACTTGAGGGTACTTGTTAGAATTCAAGAAATTAAAGGATGAATCAAGGCAGGTAGTCTTTATGAACCTCACAAATTTTACTTTTCTTCAAGTTGGAGCCAATAAGAAATTCTAGTAAGCCAGTGTGATTAATGACTAAAGGTGTCTGAATGACTTGGTTGGTTGGTTTCTGGAAACTGTGGTGGAATTGCAAACCCCTGACCCTACCTCCACTCCCCACAAATACATCCTCAAGGTAACCTCAAATAATAAATAAATAAGAGTCTTTGGTGATTACAATTGTTTTTTTCTTTTTTTACTTGACAGCAGCTACCCTTTTTCCATTGGCTAAAGTATCATAAAGATTTGATTCTTTGGTCTAGATTGTGCTATAATTTAAACAAACTGAAATATCTACTTTTGAGAGGACCTAGTAAGCCTGGCTTACCCTTTCCTTTTAAAATTCCCTGGCTGCACTTCAGACTCTCAAGCTACCTTTGAAGGGAGATTTATGTGTTTTAAGTACAATTCAAGCACGCTGACACCTCGAGAGGAGATTGTAAACAATCAGAGACTAGATAGGGGTAATTCAAGTATTTCATTCTGACAACAGCCAACAAAGTCTCATGTGTCTCCTAAAAGACTCCATCCACACCAGTAATAAACATTATTAGGTGCACACACCCTGCCCATCTCCAAGGTCGTATGCTATCAATGTTCGTGCTCTGTTTAAAGAGTTTGTAAGTTTTGTTAACTCTTTCTTAGCCTCAGTCATTAAGAACATTCTGAAATCATATCAATGGTATGGTTCAAATTCTGTTTTTACATTTGAGAAGTAAATTCTAAAATACCCGGATTATCTGGCAATGCAACTTCTAAAAATAGGTAGGTGTTAAAACTAATTTATAATCTTGTAAAGACATTTTGCCTTTTTTAAAATTAGAAATAATGCCTTCATCAGGTTACTTACACCAAAACTAATGGAAACAGTTTGGCGCTAAATAAGGAAAACGTAATACCTGTCTTCAGTGTATTTAAATATCTCTTTCAGAGGACTTCTGACAGAAGTTAAGATCTTCAGTTTACCCTACAACTTTTTAGTTACTTCCTTTTCTTTCTTTCTTTCTTTCTTTCTTTTTTTTTTTTTTTTGAGATTTATTTATTCATTTGAGAGAGAGACAGAAGGAAAGAGCGAGAAAGAGTGTGAGTTGGGGGAGGGCTGGAGGGAGGCAATCTTCAAGAAGACTCCCTGCACAGCATCGAGCTGGCATTGGGGCTCGATTTCACAACCCTGAGGTCATGACCTGAACCAAAATCAAGAGTCATAGACTTAACCAACTGAGCCCCCCAAGTGCCCCAAGGCTACTCCCTTTGCAATTTCACTGGGAAATTCCTTAAAGGAAAGGGCTTACGATTTGTTTTTTTCCCCCTCCTTGTATTCTCCATAGAAACCAAAAGCTAAAAATCAGGTCTCCATAGTCCACATGAAATGAAGTATCATGAGATTATCTGAGTCATTCAGGGAAACACGAATGAGAGGTGATCTGACAAAAGTAGTTTCCCTTTTGCTTAAATTACATATGGGGTTGCCTCTATCACTTTACCACTTATTCATATTATTTTCTTGAGTCATTATACAATTGTCCTAAGGCCAGAAATATCTTGTCTTGAAAAGCATATTTAATGTCATTTCACATCTGTGCCATGTGTAAACTTAAAAAAATTAATTTTGGCCAACTAAATATTTAAGCAGATACACATACACAGATAGATAGATATATATTTGCTTACCATGGAAGTTCAACGTTTTCTGTGTGGATCCTCACCCTCATCATTATCTATAACTAATTTTACAATATTTTCACATTACTTCCCCAAGTGGATTGTATTAATTAATTAAAGAAAAGGACATTCATGCCATCTAAATTCCTAGCTCTCCCTACCTCAACAACTTCCAGATTAAACCTGAGAGTTCAGAGAATTGAAATTTCTGGCCTAAGAAGTCTTTTGGCATTGCATCTTTTGGCACTGTCAGATTAAATCCTGCATAATAAGAAGAAAATAATTGAGCCAACATATTTACTCGGTCTTTTACTAGTTAGCATTTAGGACCATGCCAAAAATTCAGAATTACCTAATTCAGCTCTGCTAACTACCAGTTATTTCCACATTTCACTCTCTCCTTATGGTATATTGTATGACGGCAATATAGTGTAGTACAATGACAGCTGTCCTTAAGCAGCAGATGACATCACCGTCACACTATCGAGTTGAGAGAAGAAAGGAGAACCCTTTGCATATGAGTCACAAAATTCTTTCACTTACAAAAGTTCTTTGGTTCTAAGTCACAAAAGCCCGATATTAGTAAGTAGGAGAACAAATTTTATAATAATATAGTATTATTAGGAAAACAAAAGTATCCGAGAGTGTTAAATCTCCCTTTTAAATCTCCCTACATTTTTAAAATTCTAAATGTAAAAAGAAGACGTGGATATTATAGAAATGTAAAAGATATTTGGAGAATTTAAAAATCACCTCAATTGGCTACCGACAGAAAATCATTATAAATGCTTTGGTAGAAGTCTTTTCAGGTGTTTTCTTTGTTCTCTATGTGTACATAGGCATGTGCATGCATATATAATTACCATCACAATGCATTCAGTATTTCCTAACCTGCTTTTTCATACGGTGTACAATGAACAAATATCTATGTCATGAAAGTCTTCAAAAACATGTGTGCTATGGTGAGTGCTGTGAAATGTGTAAACCTGGCAATTCACACACCT
The DNA here is from genome assembly GCF_009829155.1 of Mustela erminea. Classification (NCBI taxonomy): domain Eukaryota; kingdom Metazoa; phylum Chordata; class Mammalia; order Carnivora; family Mustelidae; genus Mustela; species Mustela erminea. The sequence continues at coordinate 10,481,950 of NC_045615.1, read as the reverse complement.
GTACCTTTGGGGCTAATAATATGTTATATGTTAATGAAAAAATTTAAAAATTTGATCCTAGGGTCCTGGGATCGAGCCCCACGTCGGGCTCTCTGCTCAGCAGGAGGCCTACTTCTCTTCCTCTCTCTCTCTGCCTGCCTCTCTGCCTACTTGTGATCTCTGTCAAATAAATAAATAAAATCTTTAAAAAAATTTAAAAGTTTTTAAAAAACATGTAGAGAAATCACATCATATACACATATCATATTTAACCAAAACTCACCACTGTATTCTTAAGTTGTTTTTGATTTTTCACCTTTACAAATATTGCTCCAATAAATATTTTAACACCTAACACAGAATCTATTCCTTTCCTGTCTTTTCTTTTCTTTTCTTCTCTTTTCAGAAAGAGAGTAGTGCAAGCACATGTGTGAGTTGGGAGTGAGAAGCACAGAGGGAGAGGGAGGGACCTCGCACGCACCCAAGGTGGGGCACGGTCTCATGACCCTGAGATCAAGAACCGAGTTGAAATCAAGAGTTGGACACTTAACTGACTGAACCATCCAGGTGCCCCAGAATGTTTTCTTAAGATAAATTCCTAGAAGCAGATTTGTTCTCAAAAAAAAACCCAAATATTTTAAGGCTATTTACAGATTGTGAAATTTCAGTCTAGAAAAACTCTTCTAATCTACTTTCCCACCAATAATGTATATGAGTACACAAACATTCATTTTTTAAAATATTGCTACTTCAAAATATTAAAATTTGTATTTCATTTAATTGGTGTTTACTTGATTACAAATGCCAACATATATCCTAATGTACTTCCCTTTGACTGGCCTGTATAAATCCTTTGCCAGTTTCCACTGGGATAATATCTTTTTAATGTGAATTCCTTTTTTAAAAATTGAGGTATAATTGACATACAATGTTATATTAGGTTCAGATATACAATATAATGACTCAGTATTTGTGTATATTGCAAAATGATTGCCAAAACAAACCTAATTAACATCCATCATCATACATAGCTACAGAATTTTTATTCTTGTGATGAAAACATTTAGGATACACTCTCTTAGCAACTTTCAAATATGAAGTACAGGATTATTAACTACAGTCACCCACTGTATATTATGTCCCATGACTTATCTAAATTATGACTGGAAGTCTGTAACTTTTTTTTTTTAAGATTTTATTTATTTATTTGACAGATAGAGATCACAAGTAGGCAGGCAGGCAGGCAGAGAGAGAGGAGGAGGCTCGCCGCTGAGCAGAGAGCCCAGTGCGGGGCTCGATCCCAGAACCCCGAAATCATGTCCAAGCTGAAGGCAGAGGCTTAACCCACTGAGCCACCCAGGTGCCCCGAAGTCTATAACTTTCGACCTCATTCTCCCATTTCACCTACCACCTGCCTTTTGGCAATCACCAATCTGTTCTTTGTATCTATGAGCTTTTCGTTTTGTTTTGTTTTGTTTTGTTTTGTTTTAGATTCCACATATGGGAACATATGGCATTATGGTATTTGTCTTTCTCCATCTGACTTGTTTCATTTAGTATAATGTTCTCAATGTCCATCCATGTTCTTGCAAATGACAATATTTCATTCTTTTTATGACTGAATAATATTTCATTGTGTACATAAATAGCACATTTCTTTGCCCATTCATATCCCAAAATTCTGTAACTATGTATGGAGATGGATGTTAATTAGATATGCTGTGGTGATCACTTTGCAAACTATACAAACACTTAGATTGTTTCCACATGTTGACTATTATAAACAATGCTGCAGTGACCATGGGGGTGCATATATCTTTTCAAGTTAGCATTTTCATTTTCTTCAAATAAATACCCAGAAGTGAAACTGTGGGATCAGATAGTAGTCCTATTTTTAATTTTGGGGGGATGTTCTGTACTGTTTTCCTGAGTGGCTTTGCCAGTTGGTATTCCCACCAAGAGAGCACCAGGGTTCCAGTTTCTCCACATTCTTACCAATCCTTGTCATATCTTAACTTTTTTTTTAAGATTTTATTTATTTACTTGACAGAGAGAGAGAGAGATCACAGGTAGGCAGAGAGGTAGGCAGAGGGAGAGGAAGAATATCTTAACTTTTTGATAGTGACCATTTATGAGATGATATTTCATTGTGCTTTTGACTTGCATTTCCCTGGGTATTAGTGATATTGAGCATCTTTTTATGTGTCTGTTGGCCATCTGTATGTCTTCTTTGGGAAAATGTCTATTCAGATCTTCTGCCCATTTTTTAGTTGGATTATTTGGGTTTTTGCTATTAAATTGTGTTTCTTTTAAATTGCTCTCTAATTTAAGTCTCCTAAACCTTGAGACCAAACACAATTCAAGGTCTTACCTCATCTGTGTAATAAGGAAAATTTTCAGTCCCAGCTGTATTACTTATATTTATACCTTAAGCTTGGAATATTCAAATAAATAGTACTTTCTAAATGATTATCAAGCCAAGTACCTTGAAATTCCATAGACTATTGCTACATTCTTTCTATTGCTAAGATAACTGAATGTCATATCATGATAGGTCAATGGGCCATTTATATTTTATTTTTTAATGAGATTATCTATCATTTAAGTAACACATTTGTAAAGTGATCTGTTAAAAACTTCTGAGATTTTTTAAGGATTATCCAACACGACCAGGTGAGATTTATTCCTGGGATGCAAGGGTGGTTCAATATTTGCAAATCAATAGATGTGACAGAATACATTAATAAGAGAAGAGAGAAGAATATGATCCTCTCAACTGATGCAGAAAAATCCTTCGACAAAATACATCATCCTTTCCTGATTAAAACTCATTAGAATGTCAGGATAGAGGGGCATTCCTCAATTTCGTAAAAACCAGCTATGAAAAGCCCACAGTAAATATCACTCTCAATAGGAAAAAGCTGAAAGCCTTTCCCTTAAGATCAGGAACATGACAAAGATGCCCACTCTTGCCACTATTGTTCAACATAGTACTAGAAGTCCTAGCAACAGCCACCAGACAACAAAAAGAAATAAAATGTATTCAAATTGGGAAAAAAGAAGTCAAACTCTTTTCACAGTTGACATGATACTTAATACAGAAAACCCAAAAGATTCCACCCCCAAATTACTACTACTCCTACAGCAATTCAGTAATGTGGCAGGATACAAAAATCAATGCACAGAATCTGTCACTTTCTTAAACACTATCAGTGTAACTATAGAAAGAGAAATTAAGGAATTGATTCAATTTGCAATGGCACCAAAAACCATAAAATACCTAGGAATAAGCCTAACCAAAGAGGTTAAGATCTGGGGAGGAGTCAAGATGGTGGAGAAGTAGCAGGCTGAGACTACTTCAGCTAGCAGGAGATCAGCTAGATAGCTTATCTAAAGATTGCAAACACCTGCAAATCCATCAGCAGATCGATAGACCCCGGGGTGGAGGGGCCGACTCCCGGCAAGTGGCAGAACAACGGAGCACAAAATCAGGACTTTTAAAAATCTGTTCCGCTGAAGGACATCGCTCCAGAGGCTAAACCGGGGCAAAGCCCACGCGGGGTCAGCGTGGCCTCAGGTCCCGCAGGGTCACAGAAGGATCGGGGGTGTCTGAGTGTCGCAGAGCTTGCGGGTATTGGAACGGGAAAGCCGGCTACAGAGACAGAGCCGACAGTAAGCTCATAGCTCGGTGTCACCTTGAACCAGCCACAGGCTTGGTGAGCTCAGAGCGCGGCTGGAGGTCAGGCAGACGGGAGTGGCTGGGCGCTGTTCTCTGAGGGCGCACTGAGGAGTGGGGCCCCGGGCTCTCGGCTCCTCCGGGCCGGAGACCAGGAGGCCGCCATTTGTATTCCCGTCCTCCAGAACTCTACAGAAAGCGCTCAGGGAACAAAAGCTCCTGAAAGCAAACCCGAGCGGATTACTCAGCCCGGCCCATGGTAAGGGCGGTGCAATTCCGGCTGCGGCAAAGACACTTGAGAATCACTACAACAGGCCCCCTCCCCCAGAAGATCAACAAGAAATCCTGCCAAGACCAAGTTCACCTACCAAGGAGTGCAGTTTCAATACCAAGGAGAGCAGCAGAATTCCAGAGAAGGAGAAAGCAAAGCACGGAACTCATGGCTTTCTCCCTGTGATTTTTTAGTCTTGCAGTTAATTTAATTTTTTTATTTTTCATTTTTTTCTCTTCTTATGCTAAATTTTTTTTAACTTTTACCCTTTCCTTTTTTAAAGTTTTTAAACTAGTTTATCTAATATATATATTTTTTCGTTTTTATACTTTTCTTTATTCATTTTCTTTTTTTTTTTTCTTTTTCAACCTCTTTTTATCCCCTTTCTCCCCCCTCACGATTTGGGATCTCTTCTGATTTGGTTAAAGCATATTTTCCTGGGGTTGTTGCCACCCTTTTAGTATTTTACTTGCTCCTTCATATACTCTTAGCTGGACAAAATGACAAGGCAGAAAAATTCACCACAAAAAAAAAAGAACAAGAGGCAGTACCGAAGGCTAGGGACCTAATCAATACAGACATTGGTAATATGTCAGATCTAGAGTTCAGAATGACAATTCTCAAGGTTCTAGCTGGGCTCGAAAAAGGCATGGAAGAAATTAGAGAAACCCTCTCGGGAGATATAAAAGCCCTTTCTGGAGAAATAAAAGAACTAAAATCTAACCAAGTTGAAATCAAAAAAGCTATTAATGAGGTCCAATAAAAAATGGAGGCTCTCACTGCTAGGATAAATGAGGCAGAAAAAAGAATTAGTGATATAGAAGACCAAATGACAGAGAATAAAGAAGCTGAGCAAAAGAGGGACAAACAGCTACCGGACCACGAGGGGAGAATTCAAGAGATAAGTGACACCATAAGAAGAAACAACATAGAATAATTGGGATTCCAGAAGAAGAAGAAAGAGAGAGGGGAGCAGAAGGTATACTGGAGAGAATTATTGGGGAGAATTTTCCCAATATGGCAAAGGGAACAAGCATCAAAATTCAGAAGGTTCAGAGAACGCCCCTCAAAATCAATAAGAATAGGCCCACACCCCGTTACCTAATAGTAAAATTTACAAGCCTTAGTGACAAAGAGAAAATCCTGAAAGCAGCCTGGGAAAAGAAGTCTGTAACATACAATGGTAAAAATATTAGATTGGCAGCTGACTTATCCACAGGCCAGAAAGAGCTGGCATGATATATTCAGAGCACTAAACGAGAAAAACATGCAGCCAAGAATACTATATCCGGCTAGGCTATCATTGAAAATAGAAGGAGAGATTAAAAGCTTCCAGGACAAACAAAAACTGAAAGAATTTGCAAACACCAAACCAGCTCTACAGGAAATCTTGAAAGGGGTCCTCTAAGCAAAGAGAGAGCCTACAAGTGGTAGATCAGAAAGGAACAGAGACCATATACAGTAACAGTCACCTTACAGGCAATACAATGGCACTAAATTCATATCTCTCAATAGTCACCCTAAATGTTAATGGGCTAAATGCCCCAATCAAAAGACACAGGGTATCAGAATGGATAAGGAAACAAAACCCATTTATATGTTGCCTACAAGAAACAAATTTTAAGCCTGAAGACACCTCCAGATTTAAAGTGAGGGGGTGGAAAATAATTTACCATGCTAATGGACATCAGAAGAAAGCAGGAGTGGCCATCCTTATATCAGATCAATTAGATTTTAAGCCAAAGACTATAATAACAGATGAGGAAGGACACTATATCATACTCAAAGGTCGGTCCAACAAGAAGATCTAACAATTTTAAATATCTATGCTCCCAACGTGGGAGCAGCCAACTATATAAACCAATTAATAACAAAATCAAAGAAACACATCAACAATAATACAATAATAGTAGGGGACTTTAACACTCCCCACACTGAAATGGACAGATCATCCAAGCAAAAGATCAACAAGGAAATAAAGGCCTTAAATGACACACTGGACCAGATGGACATCACAGATATATTCAGAACATTTCATCTGAAAGCAACAGACAACACATTCTTCTCTAGTACACATGGAACATTCTCCAGAATAGATCACATCCTCGGTCCTAAATCAGGACTCAACCGGTATCAAAAGATTGGGATCATTCCCTGCATATTTTCAGACCACAATGCTCTGAAGCTAGAACTCAACCACAAGAGGAAGATTGGAAAGAACCCAAATACGTGGAGACTAAACAGCATCCTTCTAAAGAATGAATGGGTCAACCGGGAAATTAAAGAAGAATTGAAAAAATCATGGAAACAAATGATAATGAAAATACAATGGTTCAAAATCTGTGGGACACAACAAAGGCAATCCTGAGAGGAAAATATATAGCATTACAAGCCTTTCTCAAGAAACAAGAAAGGTCTCAGGTACACAACCTAACCCTACACCTAAAGGAGCTGGAGAAAGAACAAGAAAGAAACCCTAAGCCCAGCAGAAGAAGAGAAATCATAAAGACCAGAGCAGAAATCAATGAAATAGAAACCAAAAAAACAATAGAACAAATCAACTAAACTAGGAGCTGGTTCTTTGAAAGAATTAATAAAATTGATAAACTCCTGGCCAGACTTATCAAAAAGAAAAGATAAAGGACCCAAACAAATAAAATCATGAATGAAAGAGGAGAGATCACAACTAACACCAAAGAAATACAAACTATTATAAGAACATACTATGAGCAACTCTACGCCAACAAATTTGACAATCTGGAAGAAATGGATGCATTCCTAGAAACATATAAACTACCACAACTGAACCAGGAAGAAATAGAAAGCCTGAACAGACCCATAACCAGTAAGGAGATTGAAACAGTCATTAAAAATCTCCAAACAAACAAAAGCCCAGGGCCAGACGGCTTCCCGGGGGAATTCTACCGAACATTTAAAGAAAAACTAATTCCTATTTTCCTGAAACTGTTCCAAAAAATAGAAATGGAAGGAAAACTTCCAAACTCATTTTATGAGGCCAGCATCACCTTGATCCCAAAACCAGACAAGGATCCCATCAAAAAAGAGAGCTATAGACCAATATCCTTGATGAACACAGATGCGAAAATTCTCACCAAAATACTAGCCAATAGGATTCAACAGTACATTAAAAGGATTATTCACCACAACCAAGTGGGACTTATTCCAGGGCTGCAAGGTTGGTTCAACATCCACAAATCAGTCAATGTGTTACAACACATCAATAAAAGAAAGAACAAGAACCATATGATACTCTCAATAGATGCTGAAAAAGCTTTTGACAAAGTACAGCATCCCTTCCTGATCAAAACTCTTCAAAGTGTAGGGATAGAGGGCACATACCTCAATATTATCAAAGCCATTTATGAAAAACCCACCACAAATATCATTCTCAATGGAGAAAAACTGAAAGCTTTTCCGTTAAGGTCAGGAACACGGCAGGGATGTCCATTATCACCACTGCTATTCAACATAGAAGTCCTAGCCTCAGCAATCAGACAACAAAAGGAAATTAAAGGCATCCAAATCGGCAAAGAAGTAATCAAATTATTACTCTTCGCAGATGATATGATACTATATGTGGAAAACCCAAAAGACTCCACTCCAAAACAGCTAGAACTTGTACAGGAATTCAGTAAAGTGTCAGGATATAAAATCAATGCACAGAAATCAGTTGCATTTCTTTACACCAACAACAAGAGAGAAGAACGAGAAATTAAGGAGTCAATCCCATTTACAATTGCACCCCAAACCATAAGATACCTAGGAATAAACCTAACCAAAGAGGCACAGAATCTATACTCAGAAAACTATAAAGTACTCATGAAAGAAATTGAGGAAGACACAAAGAAATGGAAAAATGTTCCATGCTCCTGGATTGGAAGAATAAATATTGTGAAAATGTCTATGCTACCTAAAGCAATCTACACATTTAATGCAATTCCTATCAAAGTACCATCCATCTTTTTCAAAGAAATAGAACAAATAATTCTAAAATTTATATGGAACCAGAAAAGACCTCGAATAGCCAAAGGGATATTGAAAAAGAAAGCCAACGTTGGTGGCATCACAATTCCGGACTTCAAGCTCTATTACAAAGCTGTCATCATCAAGACAGCATGGTACTGGCACAAAAACAGACACATAGATCAATGGAACAGTATAGAAAGCCCAGAAATAGACCCTCAACTCTATGGTCAACTAATCTTCGACAAAGCAGGAAAGAATGTCCAATGGAAAAAACACAGCCTCTTCAACAAATGGTGTTGGGAAAATTGGACAGTCACATGCAGAAAAATGAAATTGGACTGTTTCCTTACACCACGCACAAAAATAGACTCAAAATGGATGAAGGACCTCAATGTGAGAAAGGAATCCATCAAAATCCTTGAGGAGAACACAGGCAGCAACCTCTTCGACCTCAGCCGCAGCAACATCTTCCTAGGAACAAAGCCAAAGGCAAGGGAAGCAAGGGCAAAAATGAACTATTGGGATCTCATCAAGATCAAAAGCTTTTGCACAGCAAAGGAAACAGTTAACAAAATCAAAAGACAACTGACAGAATGGGAGAAGATATTTGCAAACGACATATCAGATAAAGGACTAGTGTCCAGAATCTATAAAGAACTTAGCAAACTCAACACCCAAAGAACAAATAATCCAATCAAGAAATGGGCAGAGGACATGAACAGACATTTCTGCAAAGAAGACATCCAGATGGCCAACAGACACATGAAAAAGTGCTCCATATCACTCGGCATCAGGGAAATACAAATCAAAACCACAATGAGATATCACCTCACACCAGTCAGAATGGCTAAAATCAACAAGTCAGGAAATGACAGATGCTGGCAAGGATGCGGAGAAAGGGAAATCCTCCTACACTGTTGGTGGGAATGCAAGCTGGTGCAGCCACTCTGGAAAACAGCATGGAGGTTCCTCAAAATGTTGAAAATAGAACTGCCCTATGACCCAGCAATTGCACTATTGGGTATTTACCCTAAAGATACAAACGTAGTGATCCAAAGGGGCACGTGCACCCGAATGTTTATAGCAGCAATGTCCACAATAGCCAAACTATGGAAAGAACCTAGATGTCCATCAACAGATGAATGGATCAAGAAGATGTGGTATATATACACAATGGAATACTATGCAGCCATCAAAAGAAATGAAATCTTGCCATTTGCGATAACATGGATGGAACTAGAGTGTATCATGCTTAGCGAAATAAGTCAAGTGGAGAAAGACAACTATCATATGATCTCCCTGATATGAGGAAGTGGAGATGCAACATGGGGGCTTAAGTGGGTAGGAGAAGAATAAATGAAACAAGATGGGATTGGGAGGGAGACAAACCATAAGTGACTCTTAATCTCACAAAACAAACTGAGGGTTGCTGGGGGGAGGGGGTTTAGGAGAAGGTGGGTGGGGTTATGGACATTGGGGAGGGTATGTGCTTTGGTGAGTGCTGTGAAGTGTGTAAACCTGGCGATTCACAGACCTGTACCCCTGGGGATAAAAATATATGTTTATAAAAAATAAAAAAAATTAAAATAAATAAATAAATAAAAGAGGTAAAGATCTATACTCTAGAAACTACAGAACACTTACGAAAGAAATTGAAGAAAACACAAAAAAATGGAAAAACATTCCATGCTCATGGATCAGAAGAATAAACATTGTTAAAATGTCTATGCTGTCCAGAGCAATCTATACTTTCAAAGCCATCCTGATCAAAATACCAATGGCATTTTTTAAAGTGCTGGAACAAAGAATCCTAAAATTTATATGGAACCAGAAAAGACCCCGAATCACCAAGGAAATTTTGAAAAAGAAATACAAAGCATCAGGTTGCCTGATTTCAAACTACACTACAAAGCTGTGATCACCAAGACAGCATGGTGCTGGCACAAAAACAGACACATAGATTGATGGAAAAGAATAGAGAATCCAAATATGGTCTCTCAATTCTATGGTCAACTAATCCTAAACAATGCAGGAAAAAAAATATCCAATGGGAAAAATACAGTCTTTTCAATAAATGGTGCTAGGAAAATTGGACAACTATATATACAGAAGAATGAAACTCAACCATTCTCTTTCACCACACACAAAGATAAACTCTAAATGGATGAAAGACTTCAATGTGAGACTGGAATCCATCAAAGTCCTAGAGGAGAACATAGGCAGTAACCTCTATTAACCACAGCAACCCCTTTCAAAACATGTCTCCAAAGGCAAGAGAAATGAAAGCAAAAAAGAACTTCTGGGAATTCATCAAGATAAAAATCTTCTGTACAGCAAGGGAAATAGTCAACAAAACAAAGAGGCAACCCACAGAATGGGAGAAGATATCTGCAAATGACACTACAGATAAAGGGCTGGTATAAAAGATCTATAAAGAACTTCTCAAACTCAACACCCAAAAAACAAATAAGTCAAAAAATGGGCAGAAGACATGAACAGATATTTCTCAAAAGAAGACATACAAGTAGCTAACAGGCACATGAAAAAATGTTCAACATATTATCCATCAGGGAAATTCAAATCAAAACCACATTGAGATACCACCTTACACCAGTTAGAATGGCAAAAACTGACAAAGCAAGAAACAACAAATGTTGAAGAGGCTGTGGAGAAAGGGGAACCCTCTTACACTATTGGTGGGAATGCAAGTTGGTACAACCACTTTGGAAAACAATGTAAAGTTTTCTCAAAAAAGTTAAAAATAGAGCTAACCTATGACCCAGCAACTGCACTACTGGGTATTTACCCCAAAGATACAGAGCTAGTGAAAAGAAGGGCCACGTGCACCCCAAAATTCACAGCAGCAATGTCCACAATAGCCAAACTGTAGAAGGAGCCAAGATGCCTTTCAACAGATGAATGGATAAAGAAGATGTGGTCCATATATACACTAGAATATTACTCAGCCATCAGAAAGAATGAATACTTAACTTTTGCATCAACATGGATGGAACTGAAGGGAATTATGAAAAGTGAAATAAATCAAGCAGAGAAAGACAATTTTCATATGGTTTCACTTATATGTGAAACATAAGGAATAGCCTGGAGGACATTAGAGAAGAAAGGGGAAAATGAAGTGGGTGGGATCAGAGGGGAAGATGAACCATGAGAGGCTATGGACTCTGGAAACAAACTGAAGGTTTTAGAGGGGAAAGTGTGGGGGAAGGGTAAGCCTGGTAGTTGGTATTAAGGAGGGCACTTGCATAGAGCACTGGGTGTTATATGCAAACAATGAATCATGGAACACTACATCAAAAACTAATGATGTACTGAATGGTGACTAACATAACATTAAAATTAAATTAAATTAATTTATTTGAGATGAAGAGAGAGCACACAAGTCAAGGGAGGGGCACAGGGAAAGACAGAAGCTCAAGCAGTCTCTTCGCTGAACACAGAGCTAATATGGGGCTGGATCTCACCACCCTGAAATCTTGACCTGCGCTGAAATCGAGTCCCATGCTCAACCAACTGAGCCACCCAGGCACCCTGGACTTCTGAGATTTTCTAATTCATTACAGTGAATTTAATCTTATTAAACTGCACCTATTTCCTTTGGATTATGTAAACATACTCCCCAGAAACAGGATAAGATAGCAGGCAGACGGCTCACTCATGTCTCCTCTCCACACACTGATCTCTCCACCTCCAAATGCTAGTGATCCACAGGACTGATTCAGTCAGAGTCTTTTGTTTTCCTTCCACACGCTCTCTCAAGAAGCCATCTATAGTGGCTTCAAGTATGATCTATACACTAATGGTGCCCGATTTTTATCTCCAGCTTCACCCTTCCCTCAAAACACTAGACATAGTGTTTATTCAGTGTCTTCACTTGGATGCCTCGCAAGCAAACTGAACTCAAACTTAACTCAGGATTCCCTGGTCTCGATTCCTCTTCAAGTTTTCCCCTCCCTGTACATGCTTCCATACATTTGATCAGGCCAAAGACAGGCAGGTCAGCGTGGTATATACCTCTCTTTCCCTCACACCCTCTTTCCATTCATCAACAAGGTCCCTTGATTCCAGCTTGGAAATGTGCCACAAATCTGACCCTCTCTTTCTTACCCCTTGCCCGGCTGTCCTAGCCCGAGCTACCATCTGCTACTGCGGGCAGCTCCTGGCTCATCTCCTTGTTCCCCCTCTTGCTCTCCTCGGATTTTATTCTTCACACAAGCAGCAGCACAACCTTTTAGATGTAAATATCACCGGCTTTTATTCGACCTTCCAAAGGTTTTCCTATACACCTGGGATGAAATGCCACATGCCAGACCTGCGTACCATGAGGCCCCAAATCACTTGTTTCCTCTCAATCTGATCTCCTGCCACCCCATCCCTTGTCACCCCAGTCACATGCGCCTTCTAGCTGCTCCTCCAGAACATCAATCTCATTTTCTTTCTCAGGGTGTTTGTATACTCTCTGCTCTTTGGCTGGCAATGTTCTTCTCCTAGAACTTGGCATGATTTCTTCCTCCATTTCATTTAAGTCTCTGCCTTAATGTCCTCTGACACCTGAAACAGGACTCCTGCCATTGCTCCATGCCTTTATTCTGATTTATTCCTCTTTGCATCATTGTGTGTGTGTGTATGAAATATAGAATACATAAAGGCGAGATGTCTTTATTCACCCATATTTTTGCTCACCCATATTTCCAGCTCATGGAACAGTACACGCAGTAAAAATTTGTTCTTCCCTTCCCTCCTATTAATCCCACAACCAATACTAGAATTATGCTGATCTATAGTAAGAAGGTTTTGTTATTTTCTATGACATTCCATGTGTCTCTTAAGTTTCTTCCAAAAGACTTAATCATAGCATTTGACAAGGGGGGTCACGAATGATCATGTCGTCCAATCCCTTGGCTTCAGCTGAGAAATAGTTATTAAACTCCTTTTGCAAAGTATTCACTACAATCCCAAATGCTTGTGGTTAACTTTCAACTGTGTTTGACCTCACAGGTTGCAATTATTCAGGGATAAAAAGAAGAGCTGGGAAATCTATTTGTGGTTGTTTTTACCAAGAGTATAATACCATTCGTTTTCACTTTAAGACAGTAACATGATGGAAAGATCCTAGGCCATGCCTTGTTTTTCCAGACTATGGAGGGAGAAAACACTAATTATTTTGCTCCATCAGCTACAGTTAATTCAAAGGGATAATATACCGGCTCATCAGTGTTTGGTTTTTGTTTTTGTTTTTTCTTTTGCTCTTTTCTTAACTTTTTTCCCCTTCATGACCAATATCTACCCAAAACTCCTAGTGGATCCCTGAACTCTGGGAGTTATTTAAAACAGGATCGATTTCATTTGGGCAAGATTTGACTGGTAAAGGCACTGCTCGATCCTTTATAATGCATAGAAGAAACTATTAACAGCACACCAGCAGAGAGTCTGGAAGAGCACACAGTGGGGAAAAGCACTGATCTTGCCAATCTAATTCATTCTCTACAGGAAGAAACTAAGGTCTAGAGATACAAAGTGATTTGTCAAGGACATCACTGGTTCCTCCACCTACCCACCCTTTGGTTAAGCCTTTTTGATATCCATCGTTTATCTTGTTGCTTCCCTTATAAAAAGATTGGCATTTTTTTTCCCTCTCAAGGCAAAACACCAAAAATGTTGGGAGTTTTGGAAAGAGAAGAAACACAAATTCTAGTCATCCTCAGCTACTAAAATGAAAGCAGGATTGGCAAGAAAACATATAAATGAAAATGCCAAAACCCTAACTTCAAATTAAGGTTTAGATTCCAAGAACCTCTCAACTTGACTCTTAAAAGAATTGCTTGTAAAACCACATCCTATCATTCTATCTGCCAGACTTATGATGGCAGGGGTTGGAGCAATAAAATAGTCAAAGAGTATGCAAAGGAAAAGAGAACTCATACGAAAATCCAACAGCCTGGTTCTAGATCATTGGGAGGGGACGGTAAACACCTCAGCTGTCATACGGCAACTCTGGCCCTTGGATAAAAAGATTTTCATGGCAAATTGTTTCACTTTAGGAAAATTGTATCTACTTTCAACAACTGTAGGGCTGTTTCCCAAAATGATTTTCAGGCTAGTAAAAGAATGTGAGTAATGATAAAGCACAGCATAGAAAATACAATTCCTGCTTGGCACAGGAATTACGTACCCGTGGCATTGAATGCCTACTTTATAAAGTTCATCTTAGTGATTCTGTGAAGAAACTCCTACTCCAGCTTCTGACCCCAAGAAGAAAACTCCCTAGCACACTTATTTCCTTTTTTTCATTATAATAAAACTGCTGCTAAAGGGCAGTCACATATTTGAACTAAATCGAACCCTTTCAAAATATTGAATAGTGAGCTCTTGATATTCATAAAAGCTATGGTTCCAAAATCTTCACTAATGTTCAAATTATGGGGTATTTTTTGATGGTGAACGTAAATTTAGAATTGGTTTGCAAATGTGTTTTGTTGGGCCATCAGAGAGCTGACATTTTAAAAAGAAAGAAAGAAAGAAAAAGGAATTGCATGCAAAAATTGGATTTCTGATTCTCTTGAAAATTGGGAGACATAGCAAGACAGCCCATATTCCTACTTGGCATCAGTCTGCTGGAGTTCTGGAAGGTGTCTGCCCTTGGATGGACACAAGCCCACCAGTTTGCCATACTCTCCTCCAGTTCTTTCCACTCATCTACAATTGCTTCCTTGGACCAGTTAGGCATTTGAGTTTGTGACCCTGGCCTAGGAACAGGTAAGTATTCACTTAAAATGCACTGGAACCATGACTAGCAAACAAAGGCAGAGTGAACCATTGACACTGGCCTTTGGGCAGATTCACTGACCAGCCGCTGACTGTAGTCCCAACACACAGTCGCTGTATAACAGGAAATTCACATTTGTGTTTCAGCAAAATTAAAAATGATTTTATTTGGGTTGCCTTTATAATTTAGAACCATGTATCTTACATCTGTGAATGGCAATAAATTTGCGTGCTATAAAAGCCCTTAAAGTTAAGTACAGAGATACCTTAAAAGATTGATTTTTAGAAAGCTATTGAGGGAACGTGGAAAACTACCTTAAATCCCATTCGAAACTGCATGCTTGAAAGCAGGAGTTCTCAACCTATCCTTCCCCACCAGGAACATTAACATCCCCTGGACACTTCTTAGAAATGCACGTTCTGGAGCTGCACCCCAGATCCACTGAATCAGAACGTGAGCATGGAGTCCAACATCTGTATTCAACAAGCCTTTCTGGTAATCCTGATGCGCCCCAAAATTTGAAAAACCCTGATAGGGGACTTTCCTACTAGTTTGCCCTAAGCAGAGATATTGATCTCCTCAGCCCTTGGGGGGCAAGACTGCCTGGAGCGTTCAAAGCCCCCAAGCCACAGTCTCTAGCCTCCAGCCACGTAATCAGAGTTGGATGCCTTCTGTGTTCTCAGCTTGTCCCAAGAAGCAGCAAGTGGGATGTCCATCATTCAGCACTTCCTAGTCCTCTTCCGGACTACCATCTGCCTGTCTACTTCCACACTGGCAACCACGGGCACACCATGGGCCATGGAGCTGCTGAAGAATTTCATATCCCATGCTCCCAAGTAGAAAGACACAAGGCAGAGAGTTCGGGAGCCAATCAGGGGGTGAAGACTAGAGAAATCAGGTCGGGACAACAGGTCAGGGACCCCAGGCCTGCTCAACAGCAGGTGATAGTCCTGACTCTGAGTCATGTTGGGTTCCTTTGCCCATTGGCGGCTGATGGTTCCCTTTAAACGTTGTCCATGTTGGCTACAAGATGACGTCCATCACAATGCATATGTACTCCCAAAGTTAGATCTTCGTTAGGGTGAAATACTTGATAGGGAAATGTTCCACTGGATTTGGAATCCATGCACATCAGCCTGAGAAATTTTCAGTGAAAGAAAAGGAAAATCTAGTAGGTACTTTTATTTTTTTTAATTAATTACATTTTTAAATGATTTTTTAAATATATACAGATGTGTGTTTTATTTTTTTAACTTTTTTTTTCAGTGTTCCAAGATTCATTGTTTATGCATCACACCCAGTGCTCCATGTAATATGTGCCTTCCTTAATACTCATCACCAGGCTCACCCAACACCCCCCAAGCCTTCTGTTTGTTTATTAATTACTTTAAAATATTATTTCAACTCTTCAGAATTTTTGATTGGTTGGTAAGACATTTAAGAACTTATTTTGAATTAAGTTTCTCATAAATGAGAAATATTAAAAAACTAAAAAGATCATCATTTACAGGTTTTGATCAAATGATTCAAACACTCATATCAAGCATTAAAGCCAATAAAAGCAAGCTCAAGTTTCTCATTAAGATTATTTGATGATTTTTTTTGGAAAGGCCTTATAAATTCAGTATTTACCCTTTTAATTCATCATTTTTTACTTTATCATAATTATGCAAAGATAATGAAATAATCTTTTTTACCAAGATCAATATAGACACACCCAAATTCCATGCAGCATCCCCTAAAATGCCACACAAATTATGTTTGTGATATTTCATGCCGTGACACGGAATTAGCACATAATTTGGAATTACAAGTCAAATCAAAAGTGGATCAGTAAATCCATCCTTGACAGGCGAGACTTTGACGAGGAACCCTGCTCCAAAAGAGCCACAGGCTTCGGTCGTTCAGCTGTGCTCCATAAACTAAGATTTGATTAAATTTCCATAAAGCAAGACAGTCTGTGAGGCTGTTTCTTCAACTCATTTGAAAAAGTATACAAAATACCTCCTCCCAGACAGCGGTCCTAACACGTCACCATTGCAGAGAACTGAGAATCTGGATCAAGATATGGACCCACTACTTAGAAAACCACAGAGCTACACTGTGATGAAATCACATTTCAAGGGCTTCGTGGACTCCCCAGGCAGTCTACACGCTGTCCACGTAACCTCAGAGCCTCCCAGCACATGAACAGACAAGACCATATGCTGAACTTTTGTCTCCCCGACCCCATGTTTCTGAACAAACTTTGCAATATCTCACCCGTGATAGCTCAGAAGGCCCTTCAAACACACACTCTGTTCTGATTCTCACAACAACCCTGAGAGGTATACAAGAGGTATCACTAGCTCACATTTTTTTTTTAAGGAGAGATTGTGGGCACGTGCAAGCAGGGGTGAGGTGGTGGGAGGGTCAGAAGGGGCACAGGGAGAGAGAGAATCTTAAGCAGGCTCCACACCCAGCGCTCTGTCGCAAGACCCTGCGTCATTACTTGAGCCGAAATCAAGAGCTGAAACCTTAACCGACTGAGCCACTCAGGCACCCTTCTAGCCTACATTTTTTACAGATGAGGAAACTCAAGGTCTCAGTTATTACACCCCTGATTTCTCACTACCTCTTATAAAACCCACAAGCTAATACAAAAACACAGACTTTTTTTGCATCCACAAATACTCTGGCCTTACCTTTTTATTATGCAATATTTTTAATTAAGCTGTGATTCTTTTATAAATCATCTTATTTGCACATCTCAATCAATTGTTCTAGAATAGAAGCTCCTAACACGTTGGGTGTTTTGTGTTTATACTTATATGCTGTGGGAACTTAATTTTGTTTTAATTGTAACTTGATAGAGTAATAGATACAGCAGGAAAAGGAAATAATAAATTCAGTGATCCATTGAATGTTGTTGAAAATGCAACTTCAGTCTCAAACATTAAGAGCCTTCACTATGGATATACAATCATCACAACAACATCTAAAGGGATGTTTAATTGTTTTAAAGATAAATAATTAATTTTATGGTGTTATGCTCTTTCCTCCATTGTGATGCAATAGTGTTATTCAGATAAATTTTAAAATAATCTCTCTTTTCACCATTATCTGGGACATAGATCTGTTTCAGAAAAGTACAAATATACTAATAATGGTTAGTGATGATTTTTGAAATAATTAGCCTTTTTTAACTAGTCAGTCGACATTCTAAAATATAAAACACGTATTATAAAAGAAGTCACATATTAATGATCATAACTTCATAAGAATGTGTCTTCAAGATGCCACACATGAATTCAGGGACTCAGGAAGCAATTTTCACTAATATCTTCTCAGTAAAATTCTTCTCCACTTTTCTTTACTCCTCGCGTCCCCCTTAATGTTTCCCCAAATACTCTGGAAACATTTTCAGGATACCGTGACATATATTTGACATCACTTCAAGGGACTAACACTTACCCTTCAAAAGGGGAATTTAAAATTTAAGAGAGAATTCTGTAAAATAAAAAGTCTCTGACGTTCAGAGGAATGAATGCTGCAATCTCAGACACCGTCAGGCAGTGGTAAAGATCTGTGGAGGCAAATGGATCCTCATATCAGACCATGGACGTGACTCATTTCCAAAATGTTTTTGAGTAAATGAGTGAGTGAATGCACGGGGCACTTTTTGTTTTTGTTTTTGTTTTGTTTAAAGATTTTTTTTATTTATTTGTCAGAGAGAGAGCACAAGCAGGGGGAGCGGCAGGCATAGCGAGAAGCAGGCTCCCTGCTGAGCAAGGAGTCCTATGCTGGACTTGATCCCAGGACCATGAGATCATGACCTGAGGCAGACGTTTAAGCGACTGAGCCACCCAGGCACCCCAAGAAGGCACCTTTGGATTAACATTTGCTTAAAATATACCACGAAATAATTCAGCAACAGAGGACAAAGATATTTGCATAAATTCCATTGTACTATGTATCTGCATACTGTACACCTGAAGTTTGTTACCGGAAAATTCAAAGTGTGATATAGAAAGTTTTCATCATCTAATAGAATCATCTGCTAGGCTGAAGAATCATGGAGAGGGAGAAAATACACCCTAGGAACACAAATCAGTTACCTTTCTCTCAATGGAGTCTTTGGCTATGTAACGCAATATAGAAATATAACATATTGGTAAAGTTGCTCTCCAGTTCAATTTACAAACAAGATGTTTTCATGATCAGGTCACTTCCGAGCGTCCCATTCGTTGCTGAGAACAGGACAGGTGACACAGGCCCTGGAATGAATGGAAGGGCGTGACTGAGGCTTTATCAGAATGGAAGTAGTGTGTGCTCAGGGACCTTCCTCCAGGAACGCAAACTTTCTCCTTCTCTTTCACAGTAGTAAAAGGCAGACTCTGGGGGCTTTTTTTCTATTACATATTGACTGAATCTGTGAAGAGCTATGAAACGCTAACCAGAAGGACAGCCCAAAATAAATTTAACAACAAGTACAGATCTACAAGGAAAGTCCTTTGTAATGTTTTCCAAGGCACTACACTTTTTGAATGTTACGTACAGGAAAATATTATATGGAGGAAACGTCACTTTACGAGCCTTTACATGAGGCCTTTTCTACTTTAACGAATGTCATATATAAGGAAATATTCAATATAACACAGTTTCACTGAACTGTACTGTCGGCATAAACTGCAGTTACTTTGGATTTTCAGCTTTAATCTTGTAAGAAATGTATTTCTAAATCTTTGGCAAGACGTTCAAGGTTTATTTCCTTCCCAATGTGGATCTGAACTCTAAAAGTCCAGCCAGGCTCACATCTATGCTATCCTTAAGGTTAATTAAAGGCAAACAAATTGACCAAGTATGAAATGAGCAGTAAGGACATTTCCATTCGAATGCTCTTAAGCACTAAAAAACAGGGTGCGCATGAATTTGCTCAGCTTTAAATTACCCTCAGCATTTAAAAACCACCTGGATGGGTTCAAGAAGTAATGTGAGCTGGGAAAAATATGAATTAATGAAGAACACATTTTGGTGATAGGCCTATAAATAAATCGTTTCTACGCATCTAGTTGGCACCCACAGATTGAATAATGCTAATGTAAGTAGACACAGATTTCTAAAGTCTTTTTATGTAAAATGTGGTTAGTTCCTGCTTTCTTGGCTATGCTAATGAATGCCAGGGAGAGTGTAAGCTGTATTTTAACTTTTTGTTTACATCGTTGGACACATGCTGAGAAAGTTCCCATGGAATACTGCTTACCACATGTACATAAAAGGTCCAAGCTCACAGAATTAATCACATTTTTAAAAATGATTTTGTTTCCCACACTCAAGATAATAGCTCTTTGTTATTTTTAACAGCTTTGGCGTATAAGATATGTAATAACGGCTTGAATATAATAGCGTAGACTTTGTTACAATAAATCATTACATTTAATGGGTCTGGGTTGTGACAGACTGCTGATTCTCCTACATGGGAAGACATTTATCCTCTCTGGAAGCACGCAGGAAAAATCCAAAAGCAAATCTCTTTGGCTTTTTGACAGAGCCAGGCTACTTAGTTGGGTTCATTCAAAACCAAAACATCTTTTTTGGTCAAGAAAGTGAAAAGCATCAAATCAGGAAGAAAATTCTGACTGGTTTGGAGTGTGCAGGAATATCCCGGCTTCTTAGGAACAGCGACCAAAGATCCATTTGAAATGTAGCAAGAGCGGGGAGAAAGCTAAACGGAAGAGAAAGATACCAGCACATGACCTCGTCCCCTTGTCAACATGCCTTCACACTTCCCTCATCCCGTGGTCCTTGGATTAGCCCATAACGATGATGAGGCCAGTGGAATGGCCCCTCATCATGAAAGCAGGGGACAAATGGAGGTCCACATACCACATGTCTAAATATTGAAGTTTTACAGTAAGCCAACAAGCTGTTAAATTAAAAACTTAATATTTCTATTGCCCCCTTATTTAACAAATAGATCTTCCTAATAAAATTGCATAAAACTGAAAGTTGGCAAAATGTCAAAGAAAATGGAACTTAATTTTTATTGTGCCCATCTAGGTGTTCTGTCAGTGGGCCAACAATGTTTGGGTGAATAATGAAAACACCAAAATGACATAATTCACTTTAAAATTCTCTATTTCCCTCATAAAATTTCTGCAAATTTGCTAATTATTTGGTGTAACCCAAGTTTCCCCATACTCTGTTTCTGTCAGCAGCCAAAAAGGATAACCTTTCTTGAGTTCTGGTGGTTCTCAGATAGTTTCTTACTCACGTTAATATGGAGAAACTTTGTTCTGCTGAGGCAGTGGCAACTAGAACTATTAAGAAAAATGTAAAGCAATCCTGGGATTCAAAAATGGAATATGAAATTAACAAATCATGTTTGAACGTTATAATAGGAACACTGATGATAAACTATCAACACAAAAACATTACAAAATAATTTAATTCCAAGTTATAAATCTCTATTGCTTTTATCAGATTTTCAAAGTACTTTAAAGCAGTTTCTAGAGCCATACAACATTTCCTAGTTTCTCCTTCTTTTAAAATTGTCAGTGCTGGAATATTATAAAAAGATCTGAAAAGAGCAGCGGGCTGCTCAATTTATTCCAATCTCTCTTCAATTGAAACCATAACTTGCTTTTTATGACCAGAAAATATTCTTTATAGAAATCAGTTCTGGAAATATTTGTACATGAATCTCTTTCTGCATAGGCAGGAAATATTTTTATTTCGAGTTGCAATTTTTTCTGTTTTAATGAAATGTCATATTTATTGCATATTTAGCATGTAGTTTCCTGCAATTTCTCCAGTTTTCTCCAGAGTTTGGAGCTTTTTTTAAGTTTTTAAGCCTTTTAAAATTGAAGTAGCCAAGCACATCGTTTTTGTGTTGTTGGGGGGTCATTATATTTTCTTAACATTTTTAATAGCAAGTAACATGGACACTTGAAATTAAATTCATTTTCTACAAAAAAGAAATCACAATTTGATTTTTTTTTTTTTGAGGAGCTTCTCAACCTTTGAAATCCAGTTAAACTGAGTAATTTACTCTTTTATGTGTTTTCTTCTCCCACTTTCTTTTTTTTTTAAGATTTTATTTATTTTTTTTTTTTTGACAAAGAGAGACACAGTGAGAGAGGGAACACAAGCAGGGGAGTGGGAGAGGGAGAAGCAGGCTTCCCACAGATCAGGGAGCCTGAGGCGAGGCTCCATCCCAGGACCCTGAGATCATAAAAGAACAATCTAATTAGGATTCTCCATCCAAAAGGGGAGTCACATTTTTTATTCTTTTCATTATTTTTATTCATATTTTATACATCTTTAGCCATCCTGTTAACAAATTTGGAGATCATTTCTACCAAACCCCACAGTTTTTCATGTTTATATAAAAAGTAGGCAGAAATTGATAAAAACTTCTAGTTATAAGATGAATAAGGCCTGAGGCTCTGATATATAACCTGGTGACTATAATTGATAAAATTGTGTTATGTCATTGGAATTTGCTAAGAGAGAAGAATTTATTTGTTCTCACCAAAAATATATATGTATGTTTAGCATATATTTGTAAATATGTGAGTTGATGTATGTGTTAATTAACTAGATGAGAGGAATTCCTTAACAATGTAGACATTTATCAAATCACAATGGACCCTTTAAATATCTTACAATTTTATTAATTTTACCTCAATAAAGCTGAACAAAAACTTATTGCTACAATAAACATCATTGTGCTTTGCTAAAAATTAGATATGTGATATCATCTTTAATATTCTTTTAAGAACATTATAACTGTATATTCTGTTCCACATTCATGTCTTTGTTGAAAATATCAATTGTTTGTCCCTTATTTAGTCCTTTTGTTCATTTTTTTAGTATCTGCTGATTTTATGTGCTTGTGGCACTTCATGAGTTTTTTAGCTTAGTTATTCTTTAATAATAGTTGCTCATATTGCATAATATTCCGTGCATAATTTTTTAACCATTTTCCATCTGGTTGGCCTTCATCCTGGTTACATTTTATTTTATTTGTCACTTTATCATTTCATTTTCTTTTAATCAAAAATGTTTCCAATCACAATTATCTTTACCGCCCAAAACTATTTAGGAATATTGGTTGAGAAATCTATAAGGGTAATAACCAGATATTTTGTCTTTGAACTTAGAATATTACAACTTCTTTCCCAATTTGAAAGGTTTGGGGTTGAAAATGAAATATATGAAGCACAGAGGAATTTTAGGTCAGTGAAACTACAAAACTACACTGTATGAAATAGTAATGCTGGATACATGTCATTATACTCTTGTCCAAACCTGTAGAAAGTACAACAGTGAACCCAGCTGTGAACTATGGACTGTGAATGAGAATGAGGTGTCCGTGGAGGTTCATCAGGTGTAACAAATGCAGCACTGTGGTGGGGGATGTAGATAATGGACGAGGCCGTGCACATGTGGGGACAGGGAGGACATGGGAAGTCTCTGCACTTTCCACTCAATTTTGCTGTGAACCTGCAGCTGCTCTAGAAAATAAATCTATGAAAAGATGAAATACAAATTTTACATTGATCCAATGGAAAAACGTAATCATTGATTTGAATCAGATTGTGCTTTGCTAGAAACATTCTCATTTCCGTCAGACTATGACAGCCATTTTCCAGAATCATCATCCAATAAACAGGGTGAAGTTCCAAAGTTTTCAACTTTTTTATCCAATTTGCAGATTTTATGAATGTATTTTTCTTCAACTTCTAACAAGCGTGCCAGAATTACATTTGCTGTCTCTGAATTACGAATTTGATATGAGTAATTTTGTCTTTCATTTTTGATCAGAGACTAAAAGTTTCATTTAATGAGCCTCTGTCATTATAGAAGCTTTATCTGATCAGCTTCAGTGCAGATTTCATGTGAATAATATCCCTTGCTCATTTTCATTCAGTTTTCTTTGAAAAATATATTAACATCTTGCTTACAAATTTTATGTGAGCAATGCTGTGCAGAAGTCCACTCATTTTCCTAGCTTCTGGGTATTTAAATTTTGAGCATTTTTTTGAGACGTTTCTCTCATTGCTTTTTAGTTTTCATCTTATTTTAACTTCTTCTTTTGTCATGATTCAGATGTACACATTTTCAGTAATCTAAAGCAAGAGATAGCAAACTTTATCTGTAAATGGTCTGATAGTAATTATTTTTGCTTTTAGGTCTTATAGTATCTGTAGCATTACTGAACTCTGATGCTATGCCATAAAAATAACCATAAACAATACATAGAAATATGGGCATACATGTATCCCAATAAAACTTTAAGAAAAACAAATGCAAACCAGATTTGACTCACAAGTCTTAGTTTGCTGACCCCTAATCTAAAGAATTAAAAAATAAAATAAAGTTTTCAAAGTATAAAAAAATTTTAAAGGTAAATAAGGTAAAACAATTGATCATGTTTCTTATTTTTCCCTAAAACAATCAAAGTGATATATTAAATTAAAAGGCAAAATAAAACTTATACTCAGTGATAAAATTTTAACCAGAAGATATAAATAAAAACTGAAATTTTAATTTAATTTTCAAAAATGTAATTACATCTTACTAAATATTTTTATAAAAAGGAAGCCATTTATAATTGATTGCTCCATGTCTATGTGGCAGCCAATGTAAAGAATCAATGCCATGAGAAAGAAAAACACTACATGGTATCACTTATATGTGGAATCAAAAAACAAAAAGTTGAACGCATAGAAACAGAGAGTAGAAAGGTGGTTGCCAGGGGCTGGGAAGTAGGGAAAATGATCAGACACTGGTTAAAAGGTACAAACCTTCAGTTAGAAGATGATTATGTTCTGAGGATCTAGTATAAAACATGGGGGGATTACAGTTAATAATACTGCGCTATATACTTGAAATTTGCTAAGTCAGTAAATCTTAAGCATCCCCCAACAAGTAAGCAAATAAATAGGAAATCTATGTGAGGTAATGGATGTGTTAATTAACTTGGTTGTGATAATCATTTCATAATGCATACATATATCAAATCATCACAGTGTATACTTTAAATACACACAATTTTATGTCTCAATTACACCTCAATAAAACTGGCAAAAAGAATCAATGTCATGCTTCACACATTTCAGTTAGACTTTTTTTCAAGAACTATGAGTTATTTAACATTGTAAAAGGCTATTCGGACCCTGTGCACAATTGTTGTGGATACCTCACACATTTATGCCTACCTCCTGTTCCAGGTACTAGAACACAGGCATATTGGTCTTGGGCTGCCATAACAAGAAACATAGGCTGGATGGCTGAAACAATAGAAATGCATTGCTCCCATTTCTGGAAGCTAGACGCTCCAGATCAACAACAAGCAAGGTTTGGTTTCTGGTGAGGACTTTCATCCTGACTTGCAGACAGATGCTTTCTCCCTGCAGTCCTCCTGGCCTTTTCTCTGAGCCCATGCAGAAGGAGAAAGAGAAGGAGAGGGAGATAGATCTGGAATCCGTTCTTAAAAGAACACTAATCCTATTCGATTAGGGCCCACCCATATGACCTCTTAAAGGGCCTATCCCTAAACACTGTCATACTGGGGGTAAGGCTTCAACATATGAATCTGGGGAAACAATTCAGTCCTTGGCAACAAGGAAGACCAGGAATATAGACACTCAGCACTACTTACTGCTCAAGAAAATATTATGTTACTGTTATTTGATAGAAAGCATTTGATAGATTAGTTTATTTTTGCACTACCTATTTGTATCCCACATTTCAGAGTAAGTCTGACTCTGACATTGTCAGTGACGCACTCCCCAAATCTTCGTGGGATTAGGACACTGGAGCATTTGCTTCATGGATACAGGGCAAGAAAAAGTAGAGACGCATTTCCTTGAACTGAATGGTATTTATGATACACAGGACTCTCTAAAGGGTCGCTCGGGTCAATTCCCGCACTGGCCTTGTCTAAGGCAGTCATCTCTACAAGCATTGCATAGGTGAATGGAAAGAGATCAGCTCCTTGTTTAACCTTGAAAACTGCCTGAGTCAAGATGAGAGCTAGGTCACATTTTCAAAACTGCCTTTATCACTCATGGCAGGATACCAACTCTTTACATAGATCAATTTTAAATACATTGGTCAAGGATAGAGGTTTGAATCACATTGTTGAAAAAATGGATGAATGAATCCTTATATACCCTTAAAACTTAAAAATATGAAAACACTGTAGAGTAGCAGCCATTTTATAAAAGTTGAATAAACTAGACCAGAAAGGTCAATTCTGACCCAGAGTAGGACTTTACAGCTATCGATTAAATACAAATATCACTTAACGACTGTTTTAATATAATGGCCTTTGGTTATTTTGTTTTAGAGGTAAAAATTATTAATCCAAGAAAGATCAGTCTCTTAACATGAGGGATTAAAAATCCTCCTAGGAAAGACTTCCTTCTGTCAATTATTTCCTAGCAGATCTAATTTTATTTTTTTTTTAATTTGGCCTATAGACAAGAAGGAGAATTCTGAATAGACTTGAAAAGTTGTGGAACACAGCATAGCTTTGGTATTGAGAATTTACACATGTAATGCCCTCCACTGCCCTAATGCCCAACCATGACAGCCTCCAGGTATAGGCAGTGAAGGTGCTATGGAAGGTATCTTGAACTGTGAGCACCAGAAACATTTTTGGATGCCATGTATGGAGGCTACTTTGTCTCTTATATGATTCTCCTATCATTAACATCAAGGAAGTTGATGATGGGGAATGTAAATTGTTACAGCAACTGTGAAAAACAGTATGGGAGTTCTCAAAAAATTAAATAAAGAAATTACACATGATCTAATAATTCTACTACTGGGTATCTACACAAAGAAAATGAAAACATTAATTCAAAAAGCTATATGAACCCTTGTGTTTATTACCACATTATTTATAATAGTCAAGATATGGAAGCAATGTAAGTGACTATTGATAGACAAATCGATAAGGAAGACGTCATGTATAGGCATACAATGGAATATTATGCAGCCTTAGAAAAGGATGAGATTGTGCCATTTGCAACAACATGGATGGACCTAGAGGGTTTTATACTAAGTGAAATGTCAGATTGAGAAAGGCAAATACCAAATGATTTCGGTAGACTCTAAAAAATCAAATGAATAAACAAACAAAAAGCAGAATAGACCTATACATACAGAGAACAAACTGATGGTTGTCAGAGGGGAAGGGTGGTGAGAGTTTCATAAAAAGGATGAGGGGGAGTGGGAGATACAGGCTTTCAGGTATGGAATAAGACATGGCAATGAAAGGCACAACATAAGGAATATAGCCAACGGCATTGCAACCGCATTGTATTGTAACAGATGGTAGCTACAATTGTGCTAAAGCTAGTGTAACATAAAAAGGTTGAATCACTATGTTGTACACCTGAAACTAATATAATGTTGTGTGTCAACTATACTCAAATTTAAGAGAATTGTTTTTAAAAAAAGCAATGTATCAATCGTGAAATTGTCCTAAATTCCTGATGAATGTCTCTTTTCTTTTTTTAATCTAAGTAAACTATAAATTTATTTGAGGAGAAATTTCTTTACTGACTTATATAGAACCTCCAAAATTTAAGAGTAAAGACTCTCAAGTAGGGTATAGCTTAAATTTTTTTTTTAATGCTTATGAAGAGAATAGTTGAGAAAAAAATCATGATAGAAGGGAGGAGTTGTTATTGTGGTACTAGAATGGACAGCAATTTAATGGAAAATTATAGCCCTTTGGGAGATGAGTCATAAAAAACAGACTTCCAAATCACCAGACACAAATTATTATCATTTGCAAAAGAAAAATAAAAGAAAGAATCAATGATGTTGCCAATAAGTCGTTGTGACTCTTGTTTTCTCCATCCAAAAGAGCTTACACCGAGACAGGTAATCACAACAACTAAAACTACAAATGTCTCAAATTGTCATTGAGAGAACTGGGACTTTAATCACATTTTCTTTATAAGGTTTTGTCATTTAGGTTCAGAAAATTTAGGTCAAAATTCAAATAGATCTCTACTTTCTATTGATTCTAATTGAATTTGCCTTTTCAATAAAGGGACTCATTTCATTGACTGATTGAAGGAATTTGTTTTGTTATATCTGCATTGCCATAGAAAACACATATGCATTGGGGCGCCTGGGTGGCTCAGTCTATTAAGCCGCTGTCTTCACCTCAGGTTTTGATCCCAGGGTCCTGGGATCGAGCCCCACATCGGGCTCCTTACTCAGCAGGTGAGCCTGCTTCTCCCTCTCTCTCTGCCTGCCACTCTCACTGCTTGTGCACTCTCTGTGCCAAATATATAAATAAAATCTTTGGTAAAAAAAAGAAAATACATATGCACAAGTTAGACAAGGAAACATTTGTCTGTTTCACCGATTTGATCTTACTAGACTTGTCAAAGGATAAATATATCTAAATGGGCTTACCATATGTTTTAATATTGTTTTGATTCATTTTTTCAGTGCATTTGCATTTTAAAAGTATAATGTATAGCAGTTAGAGTATCGTATACTGGTAAGAAATCTCGAAACAAGATTTTATCCTAAGGAAAATATTTATTGGATGACGTATTTTTGGCTTAAAAAATATTTTTTTTGAGTTAACACATTGTGTTAACTTTTAAAGTGCTCTCAAATACACTATTGGAAGTAAGTTTTTAAATTAAATTTGTTAAACATTTTTATCTGATATTTTATTCCTCAATTTAAACAGACTATTGGTTTTGCTACTCAAACTATGCCCCCCCCAAACAAAAGCTTTAAAAGAGAATGTATACTTTCCTTTCTTATTTTGAGTGTACAAAAAAAAAGTGTGATACAAAAATTCTGGGCTAGTGTGGAGATAATGGGTCCCAGTGACTGTTCTCTCATGAACGTGTTTCTTTTACACTTTCCTGTGTGCCCATTTCCTTCTCTAGAAAATGAGGTTAGTCATCAGTGAATTCTCATGTTTTGGAGTGCCTTCAGGACTCAAGAAGAGGCCTTAGACGCTGTGAGGGAAATGGGAGGTGAAGGATTCTTACATCTCCCACCTTTTCCCTCAAGTGCCTTCAGTTTTATCTGTTTTTAATATTGGATGCCCACCTTCTTGTAAAATTTCACTTGAAGAAATAATTCTATGAAAAAAAAAAAAGATTGAAAATTACTTGACCAGATGAACACTAAGGTCTAACCAAAAGAATGTTCTAGCTTATAAACCACTAAATTGCTTTTAAAAACTGTAGACTTTCAAATCTATTATTCGGATTCAAACCAGTTGTAAATTAGTTAGGATTCCCAGTTGCCGACAAAAGAACTCACTTAACTCTAATTTAAGTCGAAAAAAAAATATTTTCAAAAATAACTTACATCGCTCACAAATTCTGTGGGAAGGAAAAGGAGTAAAACCTGGAAGCAGCCAGGTACAAGCCCTGAACACACAAGACTGTTCCACAGAAAAATCCATGGTCAACTCCATCAGCCATAGAAGCTGCAGCTCACACCAGGGGCACTGGGCTTTGGCCACTAGAACATCCACCATCGATGTGCCTTTACACACCACACACACATACACATACACACACACACACACACGTGCATACGCACACACATCTTCCGCCTAGTACATACTTCCAGAGGTTGCTGTCTTCTGATCCAGAGTATTGGGGGGTACATCTGATCTGTGCCCCAGCTTTCAGGCAAGTCAAATCAAGTACCTGACTTGCCTTCTTGCAGAGGCAAGACTGACAAGGCAGAAAGCTCCCCCAGAGTATTCCAAAAGTACTGGGTAGCAAAAGCCATTGCTTCGTTTCTCTTTTTATTCAAGACATGTTTGTGAGTGCCAATGATGTGCCCAGAACTCTTCTGGGTGCTGGAATGAAACAGTACACAAAATAGAAAAAGGCCCTCTTTCATAAGATTTTACATTCTAGAAGAGCAGACAGACAATAAACAAGCAAACAAATAAATGTTCAACGTGTCAGACGTTGAACAAGTGCAAAAAGTCAAATTAGCAGGATAGAGGGGCAAAGAAAAAGTGGGAGCCATCCAGACAGGGAAGTCGGGGAGACATCCCTAAGGAGATTGCACTTGACCCATCCACAGGATACTGCCTCAAGGTCCTAAGGAAATAAGTTAGGTGGAGGCCTCAGGGATAGGCCCCCAGGGCAGAGAGACTACCACATCCAAAAGCCATGAGATGAGGCAAGAATGTTCTACACAGAGTAATAACACTCATGAACCCCCTCAGAAGAAGATGCAAAGCCCTGAATGAAATTATATGTTATCTAGAATTCCTCAGAATTTTATCATTTGTTCACCCTTAAATTCCCCAAGTCACAAATCCCAGGCCACTGAGGGAGGCCAACAGGGGTGAGTAAGGCCACTACCACCATGATAACTAAAGTGTATCTGCACCCAGCAGCAGATTCCGGGTAAGCCCCTGCAAACCCTGAGGCTGAGCCACTCGTTCCAATTCTGTTGCAGCTGCTACAATAGTATCTTACAGAGACAGAGAGGTCCTTGCTTCCAGACACCTGTGTGTGAAAGGAAACACCTGACAATGGGTGGACAGCATTCCCCACATACTCATGTTGGCCATTCTGCAGAGTAACGAGATTAGCATTTGCACAAGGCAGCACACGACTTTCTGTGCCATGCGGAATAAGTATATACCAACCCTGCCCATAGCTTCATGTGACTGAAGTCCGCGCACTTCCGTTTCCATACACGTGCTCACTGGCTCATTCTACCAGTTGACGCTCAGCTAGGACTTTGGGAAACTCAGCCAGAGTTAGATGAAGTCAGAAGAGGGAAAGAATATTTGGTAAAGGTGATGTGAAGCCTCATAGAAATCAAGGATAGGAAAATGGTGGATTAGAGACTCAAATCTCTGTGGGCTCACTCTCTCCCCATTCCTCTCTTCTCTCTGTGCATCTGCTTCATTTCTTTTCCTTTCTACACCTTGGCCTCTGTTTTCCTGAGGGGAAACATGGCAGCCAACAGCCCTAAGGTTTACATAACACAGCACAGGAATCTAAAGAGATTGGATTCTCTTACTCCGTTCCAATAACAGAACTTCCAAGCGTGAACTCTGTGGTATAATAAAGAATATTATCTGGGCTTTGTCCCTGGTTCCTGGCACAGAGCTTTAAAAACCATTGGAATTTCCTGAATGATAAATAAGTGTCTTTTTTATGTTAATGAAGCGATCCCTGGTGGGCACTGAAGATAGCTTCGGAACCCTGAAGACTGGTCACCAGAAAGACCTGGCATGTGACTAGATAGTTGGAACTTCCAGGGAGAGGGATGGGTGCTGGAAACTGAATCAATCGCACAGCCAAAGATTTCATCAATCATACTTCTTAGTGAAACCCCAATAAAAATTCAACAGCAAGGCTCTTTCAGGTTGGCACAGAGATGTGCCAGGAGAGAAAGAGGGGCCCTGACTCTATGGGGAAATCATGGAAGCTCTGTGTCTGAGACACTCCCAGACCTTGCCCTATGCAGTTTTCTCATTTGACTACTTCTGAGTCGTGTCCTCTATAAGAAAATTGTTAATCATGAATATAACACGTTCCTGAGTTCTGTGAGTTCTATTAAATTACCAAAGAGCCAAAGAAACCGCCAAATTTGAAGCAGGTCAGTCAGAAGTGTGGCTGACCTGGGGACCCCACTTGCATCTGGTTTCTAAGCTCAGGGCAGTTTTGTGGAGGCCTGAGCTCTTAACCTGTGGAGTCTGGTGCTAATTCCAGGTAGGCAGTGCTAGAATTGAGTTGTCGTCAACCCATTTGGGATAGAAACAACGGACTCTGACCAGCCAAGCCTAATTAATGAGGTCAAAATAGTGAGATAATATGCTCAGCCCAACTTGGAGTTTCTTCCCACACTGAACTAATCAAGGGTGACATTTATAAAACCTGGTGACATCTACGGCAACATGTGAATTTAGAGAGGAGGGGCAGTTCCTAAAAAAGACATGTTTGGCAGACAATTTCCTGGCACTCTACTCCCACTGCTCAAAGCTTCCACGACTAACCAAGTATGTCTTGCTCATTTTAAACCTAGTCAGATCTACAGATGACTCTCCGATGCCGTAAATTCATACAAATTACGCCACGTAGAAAGTACATGCAAAGCTGAACTTCTAAAATGAAAAGAGAAAATACTTTCCAGCAGCTAAAACATCTTATATTAAAATTAAGAGTTTATAAATAGTAACCAGATCTTAGAAACAATTGGCTGTGGAATCCATGTGTCTCAAGAATTCTTCGGTATTTTTCTCAAGTATGTATTTTCTTTGGCAAATTCGCTAAGTAGTCTCCTAAACGCAGCCCTGAAAATAAATGTAAGGTCTATTCTGGTATTACATATGCAAAAGAGGAGTCGTTTCCCATGTGGTATTGGAGTGAGCTATAATATGCTTGCAGAGACCTAAAGCCTTGTAGAACTAAAAGAGTAAGGAGGAACACGATCTGTTTGCTAGCAAGGTACACACAAGAAAGAGAATGCTTCTACCCAGCTCCACTACTTTCTGCCTGCAGAAGTGTCCCTAGTGTTCACACCCTATGCACGTGTTCTGTATCTCCTAGTACCCCAGTGCTGTACTTCTTACACTAGGTCTTAGCTGTCTAATTGGTAGTTGCCTGGAAAATCATGTTTCCCCTCAAACAGCAAGTGAGAACACAGGCTGTCTTCCATTCTGTTGAGACCAGCACAGCGCCTAGAACGTACCAGGAGCACAATACATATCTGTTACACTTGCATTGTTTGATGGTCTCTGGCAATGACCTCAGTTCTCCGAGTGTTGGTTTGCATATGGGTAAAAATGAAGGTAATTATAAGCCTTACTTCACTGGGTTGTTATGAGGACTAAAAGCCCATAAATGCTACTGTTGTTGCTGTTGATAACTGTGGCCCAGTCAGTAACCATTATTCACTGATTAGAAGCCATCAGGCCCAAAGCAAGCTATTAATAGGTGGAGAAATCACAAGAGACTATTTCACAAGAGGCCCAAGTGACTGTTCTCAAAATAAGCAGCAAATGAAATCTCACTATTCAGACAGACATCCCCTTTCCTGGAATCTCCATAATCATTACACCCTGGATATTATTAGAGATTTTAAAATACATGTCGACTTACTTATACATTTACTTTTACTACTTATTATTCATTTGTTTGTAACAAGCTATCAACATAGTTTGTTAGAAAAAAAAAACATAGTTTGTTAGAAGTCAAATAATATAGTTTTAGTTTATGTTATGTGTTTAGAAACTTTATTATATTTTATAATATTGCAATGAGGGAAAAAAAAACCTGGGCCTTTTACTCTTTATTTCATTAAACCACCCTGCTCCAGAGTACTTGACATTTGTCATTTACTTTTTGAACGATCAAGCTCTGTTCCTTACTAATTCATGTCCTCTATCCTGAATTATTAGTCAGTAAAATATACACATTAAGGGAAACAATTTATAATATGTATAAATTGTGCCATTAGAAATCATTCTTTTGCTTTGATGCTTTTTTAAAATCAAGAATCATAACATCCCACTCATGTCATAATCTTTTTTTTTTTTACTGTTTTCTTTTTATTAAATTTTTTATTATTTATAAACATATATTTTTATCCCCAGGGGTACAGGTCTGTGAATCACTAGGTTTACACACTTCACAGCACTCACCAAACCACATACCCTCCCCAATGTCCATAATCCCACCCCCTTCTCCCAAACCCCCTCCCCCCAGCAACCCTCAGTTTGTTTTGTGAGATTAAGAGTCCCTTATGGTTTGTCTCCCTCCCAATCCCATCTTGTTGGTAGGAGAAGAATAAATGAATCATAATCTTTTCTTTTAAGATTTTATTTATTTATTTTTCAGAGAAAAAGAGAGAGCACAAGCAGGGGGAGCAGCAGGCAGAAGGAGAAGCAGGCTCCCTGAACAGGGAACCTGATGCAGGACTCGATCGCAGAATCCTGAGATCATGACCTTAGCCAAAAGCAGATGCTTAACCCACTGAGCCACCCAGGCATCCCTTGTGTCATAATCTTCAAAGATTTAATTTCAAAACACACACGTGCTTTGGAAAGAGTAAATATACATGAAGTTCCAACAGGCAAAGAAAATCTCTTTTTAACCAAACAGAAAAAGTATTCTCCAGAAGGAAGTCCTGAGATAGGGTCTGGAAAAGAATGCTACTGAAAAGAATGACAGATACAAGTGGAGAATTAAAACTGTAGTTATACATGGTACCCAGGCAACCCCTGAAAAAAGAAAATGACCTTTTTCCAGAACTCATGTTTATCCAAGATATATTATTTAATTAGTAAAGGCAATGCCATTTTTAAAACTTTTTGGTTTGGGTGGAGAAGTAGAAGAAAGCTCATCAGCTAGAATTTAAACATATTGTATTAAATAAAGGTACTCAACACTGGCCAACTTCCAAATTAACTTGACAGAAAAACTGAAGTTATTTGAACCTTAATTATATGATTAGAACTTATATCGGTTTGGGGCACCTGGGTAGCTCAGTAGGTTAAGCATCTGATCGTTGATTCCAGCTCAGGTCATGATCTCAGGGTCCTGCCAGCAGCAGGGTCCCCACTCAGCGAGGAGTCTATTTGAGATTCTTTACTCTGCCCCCGCCACTCCCCTTGCTCCTGCATGCGCTCTTTCTTTCTAAATAAATGAATAAAGTCTTGATTTTAAAAAAGAACTTACATTGGCCTGAAGCCATTTTTTTTAAAGATTTTATTTATTTATTTGAGAGAGAGACAGTGAGAGAGAACATGAGAGGCGAGAAGGTCAGAGGGAGAAGCAGACTCCCCATGGAGCTGGGAGCCCAATGCAGGACTCGATCCCAGGACTCCAGGACCGTGACCTGAGCCAAAGGCAGTTGCTCAACCAACTGAGCCACCCAGACACCCCGGCCTGAAGCCATATTTGAAAGCACATTATTTTAAAGTGATTTTTTAAAATCTTCAATTAAAAATATTGTTCCAAAATGCCCAGAGTGTTTTCAAAGGTGGAGTAAATTCTCGGCTGTTGGGAAGACACTGAAAGCAGCTTCCCTGGAAACAGGCTGATAATCCCTCTATCCTTTCAAATATACAAAGGTGATTTCGTTACCTAAATCACACTTTCCATCCTTAATTGAGATTATAATCCTAAATCTTTGCTCCAAACAAGCTCTTGGGAAATTATAAACAAAGTTGTCTGCTTAAATTTGACATAAAGTAAAATGTCACCGTTTACCGTCCACGATCACGACTTGGGCATCTCAACAGTGTGGCATGCTAAGTATGTTGCTGCTTGAATTATTGCCAGCTAACATCCATTTTGATATATGACTATCACCAGGGAAATTCAGAACCCTTCAGCCACTTATGTCTCACGTTAATACTCCCAAGTGCTTTTATTAAAGGCGCCAACATCGCTACCCATTAAGAGTTGTCATGCAATGTTTTATTTTGATATTTTACTTCACTGATTTTCATCATAGTTTCCTACCTAGGTTCCAGACACTATGACTGCATTCATAAACTTGCATATAATATGCATGTGAAATCATATTTCCTTCTTGGACGTGTTAGCAAAATTCCATCTGTCTGTTCCTTTTTAAACTGTTAAGTTTTCCACACTGAAAAGAGAATTGGGTTACAATTACCTACTGTGGCTTTTCATCAAAATAACATTTTAAGTTGTATGTAATATTGTTCCATATTATCCCTTGCCTGAAGAGTTTCAAATATTTCACACACCCAGATATTTCTACAATAAACCAAAAGACATATTAAATAAGACATTTTAAAGCCGAAAGGAATTTTTAGAGATTTTTCTAGTCTAACCCTCTCATTTTTCAGATAAGAAAGTTCAGCTCAAAAAGATTAGAGAAGCAGGAGGGCCTGCAGGTGAGAATGTGAAGTCTGGGACCAGACTGCCTGGGTTCAAGGATGTCTCCACCATGGCTTCACGGTGGGATGTCGCCAACAACCTTTTCTTCACTTCTACGGGCCTTTGTTTCTGTGATAATAATACCTATTCTATAGGGTTTCTGTGAGAATTAAATGAGATTCATTACCAAGGAAAAAGTTCTTCTCCATTCGCATAACTTCATTGAAGAGGGAATTTCCTTAAATACAACCAACTATGGCTTTGGAAGAATGGGTAGAATGGTGTAGCTCAGATCCTTGCTCTCCTTTATCCTAGGATTGAATACCCACTGAAGACTCCGTTTTGCTCTGTTCTATATGTCTCAGGATGCCCTTCCACCAGCATGGCCCAAGACTGCATGCAGAAATCTATCTTATCCCTGGGTTCAGTATTTGGAAACCTATTGTTACCACACTGTCTGATAATAGCTT
This sequence comes from Mustela erminea, assembly GCF_009829155.1. NCBI lineage: Eukaryota > Metazoa > Chordata > Mammalia > Carnivora > Mustelidae > Mustela > Mustela erminea. The sequence goes on along the minus strand of NC_045615.1, from coordinate 10,445,910 downwards.
CATTCATCATAAAGTTGGTACTTGGTTCTCCATCTGCCCAGTTTTGTTGTATCTCTCATTTGGTTCCCAACTCTGGCAAGAAAACACCAGCATGAAGGGAACGGTTCACAGAGGGCCTGACACAGAACAAGCGCTCAATTAGCATTAGCTGTTTCCATCATTGTAGTCTTGCTCAAAGTCACCTATCACATCATCAAAATGAATATTACAAACCAGATCCCTTAGTTACAGAGCTAAAATCTCATTATGGACAGAAGCGTGAAAGGATCTTTGATTATTTAATGCCTTAAGATCATAAAATTAACTTTCTATTTCACAATTCTTCAAGATCCACTTTATAACCAATCACTATGTCCTTACTTGTAGCAAACAACTGCTGTAAATATTTATCAAATATTCTTTGGGACCTACAATTCAAATAACAGTAATTTAGGGGCGCCTGGGAGGCTCAGTCGATTAAGTGTCTGCTTTTGGCTGGGGTCAGGATTATGGTCCCTGCTCAGCGGGGAGTCAGCTTCACCCTCTGCCTCTCCCTCCCCTCTCTGCTCATGCTCTCTCCCTCTACCTTGCTCTCTGTCTCAAATAAAAAAGTAAAAGCAAAATAAATAAATAAAATAACAAATAATAGTAATTTATATTCTTTTTTTTTAACATTTTATGTATTTATTTGACAGAGAGAGAGATCACAAGTTGGCAGAGGCAGAGATGCGGGGGGAAGAAGGCCCCCCGCCGAGCAGAGAGCTCTACACGGGGCTCGATCCCAGGACCCTGGGATCATGACCCAAGCTGAAGGCCGAGGCTTTAACCCACTGAGCCACCCAGGCGCCCCTATGTTCTTTTTTTTTAAAGATTTTATTTATTTATTCGACAGAGAGAGATCACAAGTAGGCAGAGAGGCAGGCAGAGAGAGAGGAGGAAGCAGGCTCCCCACCAAGGAGAGAGCTCGATGTTGGGCTCAATCCCAGGACCCTGGGATCATGACCTGAGCTGAAGGCAGAGGCTTTAACCCTCTAAGCCACCCAGGTGCCCCAGTAATTTATATTCTTGCATAAAATATTAAGTCATACGTTGGCAATTGGAGATACAAAAATACGGAAATATGAAAATACGAAATATGAAAAATATGGAAATGTGAAAATATGCTGCATTCTGCATCTTTAGAACTTTTGAGGTTATAATTTTCCCCTTAAATTTGCGATGTGTTTCTTCCCACAATTACACATACACACACACACACACACACACACACACACACACATTTACACACACATGCACGCACACGCACTCTCTCTCTACATAGACCATAACATAGCAGGAATACTTTAATTTTTAGTAAATTTATTTTTTTAATTCCATAGTTTAATAAGAATGCGTATGAATGTTTGTATAGTAGAACTTTGAATAATAGATTTTCAGTTTCTTTAGAACAGTTCCAAGATCTTTTAATTTGTCTTACTCATCATAAATCAGATATTATCAGTGCCTTGCTTAAAACCTCCAACATCTTTCCACCGCATATAGAATCAAATCCTTTAGAGCCCATTCTGAGCTGCTCCTGCCTCCCCTCTGACTTCACCTTCAGGAAGCCCTCCCTGTCACTCTGAGCCTTACATGCCAAGAACACCTCCATCCCGGGCACTTGAACTTGCTCTTCTCTTGGCCAAGAACTCTCTCCTGTCAGAGAGCTCCCTGCTCCAAAGCCACCTCTCAGAGAGAACCTTCCTCACCATCTCCGCTTGAGTATCCCCACACTCACACTCTATCAACTCCTTATCGCTTTACCTTGTTTCATTTTCTTCATTGCCCTTATAACTACTGGATAACACATATAAGTTATTTATTTCTTTATTGTTTGTCTCCCCTACTAAGATGGAAGGTACACAAATTAGAAATTGAATTTACTTTATGCCTGTTATCTCAAGACTCCAGCAGATGTTAGACACTCAAAAACATGTTGAATTAATAAATAGCAAATCCTGTATACCAGCACTTAGCAAAGTCCCAGGCTCATAGTGAGCACTGGATAAGTGACAAGTCAATAAATGAATAAAATGTTTTATCCAGGGACACCTGGGTGGCTCAGTCAGTTAAGCATCTGCCTTCAGGTCTGGTCATGATCCCAGAGTCCTGGGATCAAGCCCAGCATCAGGCTCCCTGCTCGGTGGAGAGTCTGCTTCTCCCTCTCCCACTCACCCCTGCTTGTCTTCTCTCTCTCTCTCTCTCTCTCTCTCCATATATATATATATATATATATATATATATATATATATATATATTTAAAATCTTTAAAAATGTTTTATCCAAATATATATATATATATATATATATATATATATATATATATATATATATTGCACTCAGAACAAAAGGTATGACCCACCTGTCTTCAGACATCTTAGAAACTTACTGGAGAAAGAATAATTACTGCACTGAAAATTTTTAAATGGTATGTAATACTGCAGGAGGCTGCATGTCATCAGTTCTACAATAACTGTGTCTGCATCAATGATCCAGCGACAAAGTATATGACTGCTCAGGAAGCAGAGCTTGACCAAAGCTGGAGTTCGCAAGTCAAGCTTCACTGGGTAACAATTTGAGATAAATCCTAAAGGATTCTGAGTTTGGGATGGGTCAGGAGGAGAAGTGGAACGTGGAGTGGGGGCGGGAGGTGGGGGGACAGGAATATCACCAGTAGGAAGAAAAAAGCCAGTCCATGATAAAATCATATTTTCTTTTTTCATTGCTTTTTTGGGGTTTTTTATGAGGTTTTTCTGTTTTTTTGTTTGGGAATTGTATTTTCTTAATAATATATTTTTTCAAGTAAAATTTTCCGATTTAAGTACAGTGGATTCTTTGAACAACAAAGGTTTGACCTGCACAGATCCAATTAGACACATATTTTTGTTTTTAACAAATACAGTAGAATACAGTAAATGCATTTTCTCTTCCTTTAATTTTCTTAACATATTCCTTTCTCTACCCTACTTTATTGCAAAAATATAGTATATAATTCATATAACATAAAAATATGCATTAACCAACTGTTTACACCATTGATAAGGCTTCTGGCCAACAGTAAGCTATTAATGGTTAAATTTGAGGGGAGTCAAAAGTTATATGCAGATTTTCAACTGCATGGGGGTTGACACCCAAACCCCTGTGTTGTTCATGTTTCAACTATATATAATGAATACTAGATTATATATCCCTGCAATGTTGAAATTCTCATGAAGTTTAGAATTATGAAATAAAAGTAGAAGTTAATCATAATCATTCTCATCTTTGTTTCATGTGCTAATATGTACAATTATTCTGGCTTAAAGTAATTCAAGCACAAGTTAGTATCTGTACTAGTAAAATACACCCATTTAAAAAACTAAAGTTATTTTAGAAGAAAGGTTTTTAATGTCTCAAAGATATAGGAAGGGTATTAGAACATCTTAACATGACCATATCCATAAAACACAAGTTTTCCTGATTATGAAATAAATTGTTGAAGATATTTCCAGAAATACTCATTGTCTCAGATATGCTCTGTCTCATCCTGTACCTGAATGTTAAGTAGCTTGAAAGGTATTCTTACTTACTTATATATTCAATGCAGGAAAGTTTCTTATCAAAGTATGACACCTAATGTCATTAAAGAGTTAGAATAGTTTCCAAAATGTCAATAGGTTAAACTTTGGTGAACGGATCACAAGAGTATATAATGCGAAAGAATTCATGCTTCATATAGTATATCTTCAGATTAAACTTCTGATGCTGTTTGACATTATTTACAAAGTCAGAACCAACATTCTGTTAGCAGAACACAACACTGTCTTCCAGGGGACTGAGTCACACTCTGAGCAGAGAATGGCTGCAAAAAAGGTTTATGACTCTCCACAGCTTCTGAATAAAAAAGTTACAGAAGAAATAGGTTGAAGTGCACAACATTCTTGTAAAACTGAAAAATTAAAACAGTTGAAAAATTAGTGTCTCACCGAACTGCAAGAATAAGTTAGTAAAATAATGCTCCCAATCAAAAAAACAACAACAACAAAAAAAAACCAGTAAGGAATACTTGTTTCTAACTTCTTTCTGCCTCTTCTGGGTGAATATTTTGAAGATAGAAAAGTGAATACGCTATATTAAATAGAATTTAATAAAAGCACTGGCCTTAACTTGACATTAAAAAAAGAATAAATAGGGCAAATCCAAAGTATTGGTGAGAAGACCTTTCTTAATGAAATGGTCATCTTAAGGTCCCTCTACCCTCCTTCACTGAGAGAGAAACTTCGAATCTCATTTACATCCCCATGCATGTTAATTGATTTCTAGTCAGTCTATTATCAAGCTTGTTGGGTAGGAAGGAGTGTCTGCATTTTTCAGGTTACTTTCATTTCCTGATTTTAGTAGAATAGTAAGACAATGGAACTAATATTGGCTAAAGTTTGGATCAGAATTTAATACTGTAAACTTTCACTATCTGAACAGCTAAATTTCAATTACATCAATCTGTTTATTTTAATTTTCAAACATGGACAGCTCTTACACACATGAATGTTAAAAGAATTCACTGAATTTGTCTGAAAGATAAAGGTACTGTGTACAATCATAGCAAGACAAATCAAACAACATCCAAATACAGTGAATGATTTTAGAATCAGGATTTCAACTCAGCAATTTAGAAAACATTGCTAGACATGATATTTGGCATAAAGTTTAGAAGGACACTTCAAGCTCTAGTAATACCACCCATTAGCAATGTGACATTTATTTAATATTCCTAGATCCCTGTCCTTACTGGAAAATGACAATAAATTTCTACCTTACAGAACCATCTTGAAAATCGAATGAGATATTTCAAATGATTATTAGACAAGGAGTGGGTGTGAAAACAGTTCATAAATTGCAAATTGCTAAACACATGGTGATTATGGATACATTTTTATTTTTTTTTATTTGTGTCCAAGTTACACAAAATTTGATTAATTGTAATTCTTCATTCATAGTACACATTCATCATTAGTCCAGGCTTAGCTCATCTTTATTTAGTTGGTTGATTACTTAGTTGGCATTTTTAATAATGTAATAAACATTCATGAAATCAACACTCAAAACATAAGCTAGTGACATGGTAACAACTAACATCCAGCCACATAGTCCCTTTTTGCATCTCCTCACTCCCCACTAAATCCCATGTTCATCATTCCCTTGCTTTTTTTCTTTAAACAGTCTGATTAGTTTGTTTATTTTTTTAATCATTAGTGAAAATTTGATTATATTGTTTGGTAATTACATAAATAAGATCCACAAACAATGACAGTTTTATTCTTCCTTATGCCTCCAATTTCCTTATCTTACTACTCTAGCAACTGCAGAAAACATTGAAAGTCTCAAAACTGATGAACTAAATATCTATAAGATTTTAGCAAATAAACAACAACAAAAACATGAAAAGAAGAAAATAATTTAAATAGTATTCATTGTAGCGACTGCACCTCTGTGCCTGCATTTTAAGACTGAGAAACATTGAAGCAATCCTTAAAGAACTTCCACAGACTGCCACCACCACATCTACCCACCTCAATTAGTTTGCTGGGAATGCCATGACTAAGCAGTTTAAACAACAGAAATGTATTGTCTTCCATTTCTTCAAGTGAGAGGTTCACAATCAGGTGTATGCAGTTTTGGTTTCTTCCAAGACCTTTCTCCTTGGCTTGCAGATGGGTGCCTTCTCCCTGTGTCTTCACATGTTCTTTGCATTTTTTGCCTACACATCACTGATGTCTCTTTTTTCTCCTCTTCTTGTAAGGACACCAATCATATTGGATTAATCCCTCACCTATGTGACCTCATTTTACCTTACTTACCTCTTTAAAGACCCTATCTCCAAGTACACTCTCATTCTGAGGAACTGGGGAGTAGGCCTTCAACATATGAATTTGGGGTCGGACGGGGACACATGATTCAGCTTATAACACCATCTGTGAGTATATGTATCCCAAATGATGTTTTATGTTTCTTCTGCTGAGTATATTTGGTCCCACATCAAGGCACACAGTGTGGCTGCATTTCAGTTCCCCCAGTCTCTTTAGGCAGACATCCTTGAGCAGAGCACAACCTACACATCTATAGTTTATGGCCCAGTGGGTAACCAGATATTCTGCTTCCCACCAGTTACTGTAGAAGGATACCCAATGATCCTATCTAAAACTGACTCATCCACTTGGTGATTTGATCTTCAGTTTTTGCCTCTTCAAGGCCACACCAGCAATTCCCATTTCTCTATGCTACATGATAATTTTTTTTTCCTCTCAAACTGATTATTTCCTTCAACATAAAAACTTGTTGCTATTTATCCCATCTTGAACCACACTTTTATTCCCATTCTTGGCTCCACTTTGCCTTGTACCAGCCACCATCATTTCTCAGCTCCCTTTGTGGCAAATCTTCTCAAAGAAGAGTTTAGAGAGACCATTTCAAATGTGCCTTCTTGCATTTTTTCTTATTCCACTTTTGACAGATTTCCTTTCCCTCCTTTCTATTAAAAAAAAAAAAATCATTCTCATCAAAGTCACTGAAAACCTCCATTTTGCTAAATCTAAAGATCAATTCTTTTTGTTCATGTTACTTAATCTGGCAGCAACACTTGACACAATTTGTTAACTTGATATTGATATTTGATAATCTTTCTTAAAATTCAGATTCTAGAATACCACATTCTTCTATTTCTTTCCACCTTACTAGTCACCCCTTCTCAGTTTCCTTTTATGGTTCCTTCTCTTCTCCCAGATCTCTTAAGATCGACGTTCCCCAGGGCCCAGTCTTTGAGCCTCTTCTCTTTAATATCTAGATCCACTCAGAGTGAGCTCAGTCTCGCAGCTTTAAGTATTATCTGTATCACAATGACTCCCAAATTTTCTCTCCTAAATGGAATACCCAAACCTCTATTCCACATTTTTCTTGAATATTGAGGTAAGCAGAATTCTAAGGTGGTCCCCCAACATTCTTGGCCCTTGGTATACATGCACTGCAAAATACCTGGGACTATAAATATGATGGCTCTTTCTCCTGTACTGATGTTATGGTAGATGACACAGTTAAATTTTAAAAGGGGGGGGCAAGGTGGTGAGGAGAAGAGATGGGGATGGATGATAAAATTAAAAGAAATGTTAGAAACAATCCCTTTTGTAATTACATCAAGCAAATAAAATACCTAAGAATAAGTTGAACAAAGGAAGTGAAAGAGCTATACACTGAAAACAATAAGTGATGAAACAAGTTGAATGACATAAATAAATGGTAAGATATCCTGTGCTCACAGATTAGAAGAATTAATATTGTTAAAATGTACCTACTGCTTAGAGCAATCTACCAATTCAGTGAAATCCCGATCAAAGTTCCAAAGGCATTTTTCATGGAAATAGAACAAGTAATCCTAAAATTTATTTGGAACCACAAAATAGCCAAAGATATTTTGAGAAAGAAGCACAAAGCTAGATCACCCTCACTGATTTCAAACTATATTACAAACATGTGGGAATTAAAACAGTATGGTATTGTGATAAAAACAGACACATGGATCAATGGAACAAAATAGAAAGCCCAGACATAAACCCACACATACATGGCCAATTAATTTACAACAAAGGAAGCAAGAATATACAGTGGGGTAAGACAGTCTCTTCAATAAGTGATGGGAAACCTGGTTAGCTACATGTAAAATAATGAAATCGGACAACCATCTCACACCACACACAAATATTAACTCAAAATGGATTAAAGATTTGAATGTGACACCTGAAACCATAGAACTCCTAGAGAAAAATTTTGGCAACAAAGTCCTTGACATTGTTCTTGGAGATGATTTTTTGGACCTGACTCCAAAAGCAAAGGCAACAAAAGCAAAAATAAATAAATGGGACTATATCTAACTACAAAGTTCCTGCACAGGAAAGGAAAAGTGAAAAGGCAACCTACTGAATGGGAAAAGATATTTGAAAATCATATATCTGATAAGAGGTTAATATCCAAAATATATAAAGAACTCCTGCAACTAAATAACAAAAAAAATAATAATAATTCAATTAAAATATGGGACGAGGACTTGAATAGACATTTTTCCAAAGAAGACATACAGATGAGCAACAGGCACATGAAAAGATGGTCAACATCACTAACATCCTCAGGGTAATGCAAATCAAAACCACAATGAGATATCACCTCACACCTGTTAGAACAACTGTTATCAAAAAAGCCCAAAAAACCTGAAATAAGTATTGGCAAAAATTCAAAGAAAAGAGAACCCTCATTTACTATTGGTGGGAATATAAATTGGTGTAACCACTATGGAAAACAGTATGGAGTTTCCTCAAAAAATTAAAAATGGAACTACCAGGGCGCCTGGGTAGTACAATTGATTGAGTGTCCTATTTTTGGTTTTAGCTCAGATCATGAGCTCAAGCCCTGTGTCGGGCTCCACACTCAGCCAAGAGTCTGCTTGAGATTCTCTCTCTCTCTCCCTCTGCCTGTCCCACTCATGCTTTCTCTCTTTTTCTCTCTTTCTAGAATAAATAAATAAAACTTAAAAAGAAAAATAGAAATACCATATAATCCAGCAATTCCACTTCTGAGTATTTCTCCAAAGAAAACAAAACCACTAGGTTGAAAAGATAGATGCACCACTCTGCAAAGTGCATCATTATTTACAATAACCAAGATATAGAAACAACCTAAGTGTTCACTGATAGGTGAATGGATAAAGAGGATGTGGTACATATGTGCCATGGAATACTACTCAGCCATCAAAAAGAATGAAATCTTATCATTTGCAACAACATAGATGGACCTAGAAGGTGTTATGCTAAGTGAAGTTAAGTAAGACAGGCAAAGACAAATACCATATGATTTCACTTATATGGGGAATCTAAAAAAACAAAACAAGAACTCATAGACAACAGAGAACAGACTGGTGGTGACCAAAGGGGAGGAAAGTAAGGAGGTGGGTGAAATGGGTGAAGGGAATCAAAAGCTACAAACTCACAGTTGTAAAATGCATAAGGCATGGGGATATATATATATATAGAGAGAGAGAGAGAGAGAAAGAGAGAGGGAGAGAAAGAGAATGGTAACTAACCAATAATATTGTATTACATATTTGAAAGTTGCTAAGAGAGTAGATCTTGAAAATTCTCATCCCAAGGTTAAAAAAGAAAAGATTTTATGGTGATGTCATAACCAGTCTTATTGTCTTAGTCATTTCTCAGTGTACACCAATATCAAATGACTATGCTGTATATCTTAAATTAATATGATGTTATATGTCAGTTATAGTTTAATAAAATAATATTTCCAGAAAAGGGCAGAAATAATATAGGATGGTTAAGCTTTTTCTATTACCTATACTTGAATCAAATTGTCTGTTCTTTTAACAGTTACTTATGGTTTTTGTAATAATTTGTTATACATAGCTCCTTTACAGGTTTCTTGATACTTAGAATAAAATTCAGGCAAATTGTGAATAGTATTTTTTAAGATTTTATTTACTTATTTGAGAAAAAGAAAGAATGAGAGAGAGAGAGAGACAGCATGAGAAGGGGGTGGTGGTCAGAGGGAGAAGCAGACTCCCCTGCCAAGCAGGGAGCCTGATACAAGACTTGATCCCAGGACTCCAGGATCATGACCTGAGCTGAAGGCTCAGGCTTAACCAGCTTAACCAACCAACTTAACCAACTTAACCAACATATTTATTTATGAATAAATAAATAAATATGAACAAATTTTTTTAGTTATTTAATGAATATATAAATAAAGATGGGAGGGTGGGAGATATCCAGGTGGGCCTGACCTAATCACATGAGCTTTTTAAAAACAGAGAGCTTTCTCCAGCTGGTCTCAGAAAAAGGAGGCAGAAAGTTGAAGCATGAGAAGAATTCAACACGAGGGAAATTTTCCATTGCGGAAGGATGAGAAGGCTGTGGAGCAAAGACTTCAGAGTGGCTTTTAGTTGCTGAGAGTGGCTCACACCTGACAGCGAGCGAGGGAACAGGGATCTCAGTACTACCGCCACAAGAAACTGAATTCTGCCAAGAACTTAAATGAACCCAGAAGTGGATTACTTGCCAAGGCTTTCAGACAAGAACTCAGCCTTACCGACCCCTTGATTGCAGCCTTGTGAAACCCTGAACTGAGAATCCAGCCGTGCACTGCCTGACTTCTGCCTCACAAGAATATAAGTGGCTGTTATTTGAATCCACTCCACTTCTGGTAATTTGTTACACAGGAAAAGGGCAGGGCAAAATATAGAAAGAGAGAGAGAGTGAGACAGAGAGAAAGGAAGGAAGGAAGGAAGGAAGGAAGGAAGGAAGGAAGGAAGGAAATACAAATGTGTAACAGACACTCCAAGCTCAACATTTCCAAAACCGACCTCTTGATCTTTCTCCGAATTGGCTTCACCTCATTCTTCCCCATCTTCATGGATGGTACCACCTTCCTTCCAGTTGCTCAGGCCAAACAGTTTTATTATAAATCTTTGACTCCTCTTTCTTTCACAAACCACATCTGAAATGTCACAAAGTCCTGCTGGTCCTGCTTTCAAAATAGATCCAGGTCACAATACTTGTTACCACCTCTTCTGCTACTTCTGTCCAAAACCCCGTCATCACCACTTGCATATCAGATGACTACGGCCTTTTAATTGGACCCCCCTGCTTCCCCCTTACCCGATGTCTGCTCTCGGCACAGTGACCAGAGGACCTTTGTAAAACCGGAAGTCAGATTGTGTAACTCCACTGTTCACAAAGCTGCAAAGAGTCCTTGTTTTACTAAGAGTAAGCACTTCTGACAAGGAAGAGAGAAGCAGACTTCCCATCCTGCTACTAGTATTCTGCTACTAGTATTCTGAAGAGGAAAAAACAAACAAACAAACAAACAAGAAAAGAGTATTTGAACAGCAATTCCGACAGAGTATAAGTTTACCTCCAACCACAGTTCTCTTCTCACTGGACAAAAATAAACAAACTCAGTACAAGTTCCTGATTCTAGCAACACTTTCGAGTTTTCTGAGAACAGAAAAAGGCCTAGACGTTCCCTGCTATTGGAAACTATTGTGACTTTTTTTTTTTTAAGTTCCAGCACCTCTGCCATGTCCCAGCCGCAGGAGGCTGGCAGGTCCTGCTGGCCTCTCTGAGGCTCAATGTCTCATCCGAAAGGGAAGTTTGTGAGGTCTGCCACTGCAACAATTAACAGAGATTCTCACATTTGGGGGTGCCTAGGTGGCTCAGTGGATTAAGCCTCTGCCTTAGGCTCAGCTTGTGATCTCAGGGTTCTGGGATCAAGCTGTGCTTTGGGCTCTCTGCTCAGCAGGGAACCTGCTTCGCTTCCTCTCTCTCTGCCTGCTGCTCTGCCTACTTGTGATCTCTCTCTGTCAAATAAATAAATACAATCTTTTAAAAAGAGAGAGAGAGATTCTCACATTTGGGGAAACCGTTCTAATGAACGAGCTCTGTGCCTATGTATATCCTTATTTATAACAAAGCTACTTAGCGGTTCCCTGGTCCACGAGGGGCTTCTCAGCACTTCATCACTCTCCCCACAGCCAGTGAACTTCCCTATAAAATTATAAAGATTTCCAGACCCGCAGGTGACCCTTAGGCTTGGGTGCTCGTTGCTTACCCTGGGACCAAGTAATGAAGAGCAAGTTATGGCTCGTAAATTTTCAGAGCTGTCTCTTTCCTGCAGAATTTGAAACTGAGGCGGAAAGGGGGATTGGCGCAGGTTGGTAAATACAGCCATTCCTTCCTCTTACACACGAATCTCAGCGTTCACATGTCAGCTAGTATTACAGCATGTTTCAACTTCTGCCTTTCTTCATTTCCACAGCCCCAGCCTTGCTGAGGAAAAAAAAAAAAAAATTTAAAAGACAAAACCCTAGGAAAGAGCAGAGCAATGGTCCCACGGAGAAGTGGCACGGTAGGAATGTGCAGGAGTGTGCTGAATGACAGTGCCGAGGAGCACTCTGGGAGCACAGCGCTCAGCGGTGAGCCGTTCCCGGCGGTCCCACTTCCGGTGGCGCCACCATCATGGGCGCTCTACTTCCCACAGTGGTTCAGGTGTTACGACAGACGTTACAGAGAAAACACAGCCCCTGAAAAAGAAGTCTGAATAGCCAATAGGAGAAATTCTTAGAAGAAGGAGCTATTATTATAGTCGCAAGAAGCCTTATTTTTTATTCTGACAGACCAAACCATGCCCACCGCCAATGAATTCAAAGCAGAGCGAATCTTCACAAATCGTTTCAAAAGGTTTACTGTTCTTTTGCACACACAGACACACCCCACATCCGAGCTTTGTCTACAATGAGAGATTCGTGTAGACTTGCTATCTGAGGTATCTTCTGGTTCTCTCCAAAGTCCATGTTCTACCTTCTGGACCATGATCTCTAACTGGGAGGCCAACCCATGTGAAACTCATCATCTTTTGACTTCTAGTTGGGTTCGGCCAGAGGGGCTCATTACCAGGACAGCACAAGGAAAAGGAGAGGGAGATCTCGGGTTGTATTCACCCCCACACCTCACACACACACTGCATTCTCACACTGAGGGCACTCAGGTTGCTGTGTCTCCCAACCAAGGCCACTATTCATCTCAAGGAATTATGCCTTCCGAGTATTCAGGTCTTCATACCCCCCATCTTGTCCATTTGGGTCTAGGGAATGTGACAGCTCTGCTATTAATGGCCCTGAAAATACTGCTCTATCCCTTGTCACTTCCCTACACCTTTGTAAAATTTATTCAACCCTCCTCAAGTTCTCTATTTGCAGGTGGCATCTGTTTCTTAGTGAGCCTCTGACTGATAGACTTGCAAATTCAATGAGCATGCCCTAAATGCTTCTTTACTTCATTGGTCAGACACATGACAACTCGGTAGAAATTCTAATTTTAGGGCTCCTGAGTGGCTCAGTTAGGTGACTCCTTTCAGCTCAGGTCACAGTCCTAGGGTCCTGGGATCAAACCCCACATCAGACTCCCTGCCTAGCAAGGGAGTCTGCTTCTCCCCTCCCCTCTGCCCATGTTCTCTCACTTAGTCTCTTTTTCAAATAAATAAATAAAATCTTTTAAAAAATAAATTCTAATTTTAGCAAATCCTGTGTAAGAAGTGTGTCTTTATATTTTAATAGGCATATCCTTTGAATCTCAGCTGAAATGTCTCTTCTTCAGATCTGCATTCCCCAGTCCACAGTCTTTTTCATAGCATCGTGCTTTCCTTTACTATTGCCTAGTACACTTTGTTGATGTATACATTTGTTTGTTTTCATGTTTCATGTCTACTGCCCACCAGATCTTAGCAGTCATGAAGGCATCAACTATGTTCATCGTCTATGTTCCATACCAAGGTACCTAAACTATGGCAGAAGGCACAATAAACATGTGTTAAGAAAGTGACTGAGTTAAAATAGGTGGGAGGGAGAAGAACCATGTAATTCCTCATGCCAGACACATTTTAACCTCAACACCCATTCACCTTGCCCCACCCCCAGTAAAGGTTGAGATTAATCCTTCCTGTTCATTGCCCGCCCAAGTGCAAGCCTTCCACAGCACCTAGGTCCTCGTTGGTCTTCTTCCTCCTATGAGTGAGTACTGCTTTCCCAAAATATTCTAGGAAGCTTCTAGAATATAGACTCTATGACTTAGATTTATTTTGTATCCCCTATAAAACATTTTTAAATAAAACCTAGGACTGAACCTGCCGTAGGCCAAGGGCTCTCCAAAATAGCATGATAAATATAAGGCTGAAAAAAGGGGCTCAAAATAACTTACCGGAAATAATTTACATAACTGCTAAATGGATATATAATGTTTAACACTCATATTCATTTCAGTGATGAGCCCTCCATAGCATATAATCAAATATCTTTCAGGCCCTGAATCTTATTCCAGATAATTCAGCCACATAATTCTTTGCTGAAACAGAAATAGCCCTCATCAAAAAATGTTTATATGCCAGCACAGCATGAATATAAACAGAAGATTAGCAATATTTTAAATCTATTCCAAGTATTCTGGAATGTTTGCTATACATACAGCTGCCACTTGGGAGATGTACTGCCAAGATGACCACTTTTCCATTTTTAATAACGTTTTTTCATTTCTCTTTCTATATTCTCCAGTTAGGAGATTATAAAGGCAATTTTCAGATAAACCCAGTCTCCAGTAAAACAGAGAGGAAAGACAGCACAAAACTCTGACAGCATTTATTCCTGGCAAAACTTTTGATTCAGCATAATTTAAATCCTGTATTTAATTATCTAACTACTTCAAAATAACTATGTTTTGTATTGATTTTTTTTTAAGATTTTATTTATTTATTTGACAGAGAGACAGCAGGAGAGGGAACATAAGCCAGGGAAATTGAAGAGGGAGAAGCAGGCTCCCCACTGAACAGGCAGCCTGATGTGGTTGCCGGGCTCCATCCCAAGATGCTAGGATCATGACCTGAGCCCACTGAGCCACCCAGGCACCCCTGCATTGATTTTTTAGAACTCCTCCTTTATTTACTTTTCTCTTGCCTTTACTAGAAAAAAAGCATAAGCAACTAATAACTTTAAAAGTCAAGCTAGTTTTGGAGTTGATGACAAATGTGTGAACTGAAGTACCTATCTAAGTATGAGGATACCCTTCTAAAATAGAAACTTCAAACTCAGAAAAATTTATGGAGAAGTTTGTTATATTCCTTTGTGTTTTATTTTCATGTTTCTTACAAATGTGCACTTGTAGAAGAGAAATTAATTCTGCTAAATCTGCCTTAGATATGATCTGGCTTCTTTGAGAAAGTTGTAGACAGGACTGACCAGAGTTAAGCACACTCTGGGTTCATCTGGTCTGATTTGCAACGTAATACCCACATAAAATATTTAACTTTTTGCAGCCTATCAAAGTTAGTTGCTGTTTAAACATTCCTTGAATTATTTCTTACCCCAAATCATACAGTACGAGGCACATGCTCAAAAACCAAACCGTAAAGTTGCCCAGACTAAGAAGTTAGTTCTAAAAGTCCTTTTTGTTTTCCAAAAAGGTTAAAATCACAAGTTCAACATGCGATAATACACAGAAGATTGATAGACAATGTGTATAAACATAGTGACAGAGAATACCATGAGCTGTCCATCCCATCATGACACTGCTTAAAATTGGACATGTTTGAACTCTCAACACACTTGGTGAACTTCCGGTAAGGTCTACCAATCTTAATTAACCACTAATGAAATTTTACTAGGAAAAAAATTACAAGATATATTCAAAATCTCTTTAAGTCTGAGAGAGCAAACTCTGTGAAAATGATTGCTTTGCTATATAAGAGACTGCCACAGAAAGGCTCAGAAACAAATCTGTCCCCAACAGCTAATAATTCACCTATTATCAAACCCTCTAGAATCATAATACCTCAGTCCCAACTGTGAGCCTGCAAATATGTGACAAAACAATTGATGAATTGCAGCAACCAACCGAATTGGTAATGTGCCTTGGGATTTGGGAACTCCACCCACCCTACGTGTGAGAAGAATTTATGAAGATAACATGACATGCTAATATATTTTTACAGCTTAAACAAGATATTCCATGCCATTTCTGAGCACCACACATAGTTTATCAATATAACTCTTAAGACCTTTATCCCCTTTTGTTTCTTTGCTGCTGCACATAATATAATTATCAAAAAGGTTAAGACTGACGAGTGGAAGCATTTGAACCCTAGACAGAAGCTCATTTTTTTTTCCTTTCTTTCTCTATTTTTGTTGTATTCATTGATTCATTTTCACTTTTGTTGTTTTGCTGCAATTGCCATAATACAATCTTCAGTCATCACAACAACATAAACATTGTACGTGACTGAGATGTGACTTTTGAAAATCTTCATTCCTCTGTCTCCTTTGAGATGGGTCAGGTGGCACATAAAGCAGCATTGGTCAGAAGTCAGGGATCTTTCAGAAAGAAATCAAGGTCGTCACCTCGAAAGACAAAACCGTTAGTTCACAGGTAGAAAAGACATCAACACTGTCCTCTCCCTAGCTGCTGGTGAATATCAGATCTGCTTCTGAAAGCTGTTCTCATGTGCTAACACCATCTGAGCAGTTAATTATAGAAAAGTACCTGGGGCTTCTCGGCTTATTCATATTTAAAGTATAACAAAATGTATTCTGCTATATTGAGCGGTCAAGAAAATTCCTGTAAATTGAAAGAGTTAATATATACCAGGCCTGTCACTGCTGATGATTAAAAAAAAAAACAAAAAAACAAAAAAAAAAACAAGCAGCTAATGTTTGGTGAGTCATTACACAGTGTACTTTTCGTGAATTAGCTCACTCAGTCCTTACACAACCCTAAGAGATAGGAACTATTACGATGCCCATTTTCTAAATGAGGAAACAGGCTTGTAGAGTTTAAATAAGGTAAAACAAAGACAAAAAGCCTCAGAAGTAGAAGAGCTGGAACCTTGAACTTATGCTTAGCCTACACCAAATTCTAGATTTAATGCTTTCTGCAAAATTCACACACTTCATGTTGTTTTGCAATTTCTCAGATATAAAGCACACCTTGGAACAAGATTTAACCATATCATAAATCCTTTAAAATCAAGCAAATATGAATGAGAAACTCCACCAATGGTGAATAAGGTGATCTTGGGAAATTTACCTAAAACCGCTAAGCTTCAGTTTTCTCATTTATATAAAGCTCACTAGATTTTTAAAAGATGAATAAGAGGTGCCTGGGTGGTTCAGTTGGTTAAGCATCTGACTTCAGCTCAGATCATGATCTCAAGGTCCTGGGATCGAGCCCTGATTTGGACTCCCAGCTCAGCGGGGTGTCTGATTCTCCCTCTCCCTCTATCCTTCCCTCCACTTGTGTGCATGCATGCTTTCTTTCAAATAAATAAAAAAAATATTTTTTTAAAAAGATAAATAAGATCAGTACATAGTAAAAGACCAACAAATGGAAGCATTTTCCCCTTTAATCCATTTAGAGATTTTCAATATTTAAGATAACTCAATTTGAAAATAACCTTACACACATTTTCCCTCTTAGGACCTTGCATGTAGCAGGCCATCTCATAAATATCTATTGATGCTTCCAGAAAGCTTGAAAACATCAGAAAAATATTACCTGATGGGAACTTTAGTAATGGCTTCCTCCTATCACACTTTGTCAATCAGGAATTTGTTACATAAAGTGGTGGTAAACTCAAACATGATGTAAAACCATATCCTATTCAGAAACTGAAACTTCAAATAACCATACAACAGGTGACCTCAGACATCTCCATAAACACTGCCTTAAAAAGATATGCAAATAGGGAGGGAGGAGTCAAGATGGCGGAGTAGTAGCAGGCTGAGACGACATCAGGTAGCAGGAGATCAGCTAGATAGCTTATCAAACCATTGCGAACACCTACAAATCCAACAGGAGATTGAAGATAAGAAGACCAACAATTCTAGAAACAGAAAATCAACCACTTTCTGAAAGGTAGGACCTGCGGAGAAGTGACTCCAAAGCGACAGGAAGATAGACCGCGGGAGGAGGGGGCTGGCTCCCGGCAAGTGGCAGAGCAACAGAGCACAAAATCAGGACTTTTAAAAGTCTGTTCCGCTGAGGGTCATCGCTCCAGAGGCTAAACTGGGGTGAAGCCCATGCGGGGACAGCATGGCCTCAGGTCCTGTGGGGTCATAGAAGGATTGGGGGTGTCTGACTGTCGCAGAGCCCACAGGTATTAGAGCAGAGAAGCTGGCTACAGAGACAGAGCTGAGGAGTGAGCTCTCAGCTTGGGGTTACTTTGAACCGTAATCTGTGGCACAGGCCACTGCTCTGTGAGTGGGGTCCCCACAAGTTCCAGGGAGACACCCCTTAAAGGAGCTCAGGGATCTGCGGGGTTTGGAGACCCAGGCAGAGCTGTGTGCCAGAGACAGAGATGCTTGGTCACAGCCTGGGCGAACTCAGAGCGCAGCCGGAGGCCAGGGAGACAGGAGTGACTGAGCGCTTTTCTCCAAGCTTGACCAGAGGTGGGGGAGACGGGACTGATTGAGCACTTTTCTCCAAGGGCGCACTGAAGAGTTGGACCCCAAGCTCTCGGCTCCTCAGGGCAGGAGATTGGGAGGCCGCAATTCTCATCCCATCCTTCAGAACTCTACGGAAAGCGTTCAGGGATCAAAAGCTCCCAAGAGTGAACCCAAGCAGATTACTTAGCCTGGTCCCTGGTAAGGGAAGTGCAATTCCACATCAGGCAAAGACACTTCAGAATCACTACAACCTCCCCAAGAAAATTAATAAGGAATCCAGCCAAGACCAACTTCACTTACCAAGGAGAACAGCGGAATTCCAGAGGAGGAGAAAGCAAAGCATGGAATTCATGGCTTTCTCCCCATGATTTTTTAATCTTGCAAACTTAATTAATCTTTTCAAATTTTATTTATTTTTTTCCTTCTGCTAAATTTTTTTTAACTTTTACCCTTTCCTCTTTTAATGTTTTTTAACTACTTTATCTTAACAATACCTTTCATAAAAAAATTATAATAATCTTTTTTGAAACTTCATTATTATAGTCATATTTTATCCTTCATTGTATCTAACTTCATTTTTCGTATACACATAGGGCTTTTTCTTCTAAAAAATTTAGGGTACAAATTCTTCTAATAGATCAAAATACACCCTAAATCTAGCACCGGGCTTGTTCTAGTCTCCAGCCTGAGCGAATTCTCTCCACCTTCTTTTTCTTAATTCTCCCAACCAACTTACCTTATCAACTCCTTTTTTAGAAATTTGAAAAAAATTTTTTTTCATCTTTATGGTCATATTTCATCCTTTCATTGTGTTTATCCTTATATATGTTTTTCATTCTTTAAAATTTTGGGAGGTAGTTTCTTCTAAGAGACCAAAATACCCCCAAAATTAAGTCAGTGACCCTGTTCTAGTCACCAGTTTAATATATATATATTTTTTCTTTTTTATATTTTTTCTTTATTTGTTTTCTTTCTTTTTTTTTTTTTTCAACTTCTTTTTAACCCCTTTCTCCCCCCCATGATTTGGGGTCTCTTCTGATTTGGTTAAAGCGCATTTTCCTGGGAGTATTTGCTACCCTTTTTGTATTTTATTTGCTCCTTCATATATTCTTTTCTGGACAAAATGACAAGATGGTAAAACTCACCACAAAAAAAAAGAACAAGAGGTAGTACCAAAGGCTAGGGACCTAATCAATACAGACGTGGGTAATATGTCAGATCTAGAGTTCAAAATGATGATTCTCAAGGTTCTAGCCAGGCTCAAAAAAGGCATGGAAGATATTAGAGAAACGCTGTCTGGAAAAATAAAAGTCCTTTCTGGAGAAATATAAGAAATAAAATCTAACCAAGTTGAAATCAAGAAAAGATATTAATGAGGTGTAATCAAAAACGGAGGCTCTTACTGCTAGGATAAATGAGGCAGAAGAGAGAATTAGTGATATAGAAGACCAAATGACAGAGAATAAAGAAGCTGAGCAAAAGAGAGACAAACAACTACTGAACCATGAGGGGAGAATTCAAGAGATAAGTGATACCATAAGATGAAAGAACATTAGAATAATTGGGATTCCAGAAGAAGAAAGAGAGAGGGGAGCAGAAGGTATATTGGAGAGAATTTCCCTAATATGGCAAAGGGAACAAGCATCAAAATCCAGGAGGTGCAGAGGACCCCCCTCAAAATCAGTAAGAATAGGTCCACACCCCGTTATCTAATAGTAAAATTCACAAGTCTTAGCGACAAAGAGAAAAGTCTGAAAGCAGCCCGGGACAAGAAGTCTGTAATATACAACAGTAAAAATATTAGATTGACAGCGGACTTATCCACAGTGACCTGGCAGAGACCTGGCAGGCCAGAAAAAACTGGCATGATATATTCAGAGCACTAAATGAGAAAAACATGCCAAGAATACTATATCCAACTAGGATATCATTGAAAACAGAAGGAGAGAGAAAAAGCTTCCAGGACAAACAAAAACTGAAAGAAGTTGCAAACACCAAACCAGCTCTACAGGAAATATTGAAAGGGGTCCTCTAAGCAAAGAGACACCCTAAAAGCGTAGAACAGAAAGGAACAGAGACAATATACAGCAACCAGTCACCTACAGACAATACAATGGCACTAAATTCCTCTCAATACCTCTCAATAGCTACCCTGAATGTAAATGGGCTAAATGCCCCAATCAAAAGACACGGGGTATCAGAATGGATAAAAAAACAAAACCCATCAATACGCTGCCTACAAGAAACTCATTTTAAACCCAAGGACACCTCCAGATTTAAAGTAAAGGGGTGGAAAACAATTTACCATGCTAATGGACATCAAAAGAAAGCTGGGGTGGCGATACTTATATCAGATCAATTAGATTTTAAGACAAAGATTATAATAAGAGATGAGGAAGGACACTACATCATACTCAAAGTGTCTGCCCAATAAGAAGATCTAACAATTTTAAATATTTATGCCCCTAACCTGGCAGCAGCCAACTATATAAACCAAATAAAAACAAAATCAAAGAAACACATCGACAATAATACAATAATAGTAAGGGACTTTAACACTCCTCTCACTGAAATGGACAGATCATCCAAGCTAAAGATCAACAAGGAAATAGAGGTCATAAATGACACACTGGACCAGATGGACATCATAGATATATTCAGGACACATCTGACATTCCATCCCAAAGCAACAGAATACACATTCTTCTCTAGTGCACATGGAACATTCTCCAGAATAGATCACATCCTCGATCCTAAATCAGGACTCAACTGGTATCAAAAGATTGGGATCGTTCCCTGCATATTTTCAGACCACAATGCTCTGAAGCTAGAACTCAACCACAAGAGGAAGTTTGGAAAGAACCCAAATACATGGAGACTAAATAGCATTCTTCTAAAGAATGAATGGGTCAACCAGGAAATTAAAGAAGAATTGAAAAAAATCAAGAAAACAAATGATAATGAAAACACAACGGTTCAAAATCTGTGGGACACAACAAAGGCAGTCCTGAGAGGAAAATATATAGCAGTACAAGCCTTTCTCAAGAAACAAGAAAGGTTTCAGGTACAAAACCTAACCCTACACCTAAAGGAGCTGGAGAAAGAACAAGAAAGAAACCCTAAGCCCAGCAGGAGAAGAGAAATCATAAAGATCAGAGCAGAAATCAATGAAATAGAAACCAAAAAAACAATAGAATAAATCAATGAAACTAGGACCTGGTTCTTTGAAAGAATTGATAAGATTGATAAACCCCTGGCCAGACTTATCAAAAAGAAAAGAGAAAGGACCCAAACAAATAAAATCATGAATGAAAGAGGAGATATCACAACCAACACTAAAGAAATACAAACAATTGTAAGAACGTATTATGAGCAACTCTACACCAACAAATTTGACAATCTGGAAGAAATGGATGCATTCCTAGAGACATATAAACTACCACAACTGAACCAGGAAGAAATAGAAAACCTGAACAGACCCATAACCAGTAAGGAGATTGAAAGAGTCATCAAAAATCTCCAAACAAACAAAAGCCCAGGGCCAGATGGCTTCCTAGGGGAATGCTATTAAACATTTAAAGAATAATTTAAAGAATAATTAATTTCTATTCTCCTGAAACTGTTCCAAAAATAGAAATGAAAGGAAAACTTCCAAACTCATTTTATGAGGCCAGCATCCCAATCTGGTTTTGGGACCATCCCTTGATCCCAAAACCAGACAAGGATCCCATCACAAAAGAGAATTACAGACCAATATCCTTGATGAACACATGTCGCTCTTCGCCGGCAAGAACGACCCGCAGTCGAGGCTGAGTGGCAAACTTCTTTATTGACAATCTTCTACATATCTTGATTCGGGAACCCCGCACCACAATTGTAGCCCCTTGATATAGTTAACATGAATTACAGGCAACCAATCAATAGATCACACGACGAGTCTATTCACCAATCAGAAGTGCTACCTGTGACCTTATCCCTAAGCATGTGAAGTGCTCGTGAGCATCTACGTGACTCTATTGTTCTATAGAACTTGTGCCTTCCCCATGACTCTTGGTTAATCATATACCTTCCCCATGACTCTTAGAATGGCCTATACGTCATTCATAAATGCACCCATATTTCATGGGTTAAACATTTACAGCTGAGCCTCTCAGGCATAGCCGTCTACGTGTTCCACAGTTCTTGCAACATGGCTCTCCACAGCTCCCCCTTTTCTTTTAATTAAATGGCGGGATCGTGCCTGTCTTAGGTTGCCAATCCTCAGCACACATGCTTACCCGTCATCGGGTACTCTTCTCGGGTCGAAGAGCCCCTGTCTTAGGTTGCTATGGTGTGGGATCAGTCTTACCCATCTTTGACTACCGATCCAGCGTTCAAGCCATTAGAAAGGGAGGCCCCGATCTCTAAAATCATTTAATGGAGCTGTCGGCCAAGAACAATGCAAAGCAGGCACAATATGAGCCAGAGGATTCAAACTTTCTACTTACAAAGGGAAGGCACAGATTGCAGCAAAGGTAGACCTCTAGTTTTAGGCTATACTCTTTACAGTTTGTTTTCTTTTTCTCTTTTGAAGAGAATGTAATTGAGCACAGGTTTTCTTTTTGAAATTGGACCATACTTTAAGAAATCCGCCTCCTACAAGCAGGAGACATACAAGAATACCAAAAAGTCCAATTAGAATCCAAAATGTATAATGTAGGATATTGCCAGGATTGAAACCTTGTAGAGCATCTTTTAGGGTTGTTAAAAAACGACCAGCCATTTTTGCTGGGTTGGAAATGTCCAACCGCGCATGTCCAATAGTAGTAATTTCTCGTTGTAATTGTAACAGATCTAAACTAACATTAGTATCATGCCAAATTCCTTGTAAATGATTATGGATCCTCTCCCAAGAAACATTAGTAGCAGCTAAGGGCGTTACACAAATATGTTGATAGGCACCGTGACACATAAAAGACATTTGAGCCTTTAAAGCGGAAAGCTGTGTTCCCAAATATTCGACAGCTTCCTCAATACCATCTAAACGTGCTAATAATTTTTGATCGACATCTTGTTGAATATGTAAAGCCAATGAAATATTTTGAGACAATGCATTAACATGGTCAGCTGTATGAATAGTCTGTGCTAGGGCAAAAGAAGATACTGTAGCGCTAGCTATAAGTGTAATAAGAGCACCTATCCCCGCTATTAGCATTCCAACAAATCTTTTCTTTCTAGACAAAGCATGTTCCAATTCTAAGGCAAACTGGTATCCATAATTAGCATACCAAGGCCCTTCCACTTCTACTGGTAACAAAAAGAAAGGCGGCTGCATCACTAAAAATACATGAACAGGTACATTAGGATTATAATTGTCAACAGGCACACAATTGGAAAGTTTACAATTAACACAACTTATATGATAAAGATTAGATTTTACATCCTTGATTACTTGACCTCTTCCTATTACTAATAAAAAAGGTTTGGGCACACAAGCACGAAAGGTAAGACTTCCTCCTTTGGATATAGCCTGAGAATTACTGAGAGGTCCCATGGCAGCAACTAATTTCCATAAGTCCGGATGAAACATTTCTTGTTGAGTTGTCAGTATGCTTCCAGGAATATATTGATAATGATAGGATTTATCTGTACTATTCTTAGACCAATCAGTAATAGGAAAGTCAATACCCGTCGGAGAAATGACCAAGGGTCTCGGCAGATAACATTCAGTCCATAGAGGGTCCTCCGCTTTTCTGACAATGATCTCCGCACAGGGTAGGCGTCCCGGTGGTCGCATTCCAACGGCAGAGTCATTAACAGAAGACGAAGGCGACGGGAACACTTCCAAGAGACCCCAAGGCTTCACACCGGTCATCGGAGGTCGAAAGCCATCAGTACCCGCATAGGTGGAGAGATATCTATAAAACCAACTAGTATACACACACCCATACTGAGGAGAGTTATTAGTAAAGAACTGAAAACATATAGGAGGCATAGAGGACGTGGCTTCCCACGTGAAGGTTTTAGAAAAGGTAGACCCAATTCCCTTATCTGCTAATCCCCCAAATAAATCAACAAGATTAGTAAAAATTCTAGGCGTCGGATTATTCCAGGTGACTGGCTGCACCACCGGAGGATCCGGCAGGTAAGCCCAATAAGGGGCGGCTTCCCCAGAGACCATAAGCATAGCTAAAGCTACCCAGAAAAGCACTAATTTACTGCGACGAGACCGATTCTTGTCTTGATTCACTTTCCAAAGGAATGGCTCCTTCTGCTGGAGAATTGGCAGTGGAGTCATCATCAGCATGTTCATCAGTAGCAGCAGCATCTTCCACAGGCTCCTCTGCGACCAGCCTGGTAAGGCGTTCTGGCACCCAAATAGGAACGGGCGCATCCTGTGGAAAAACACAAAGAGAACCTCGGTGCCATCGCAGCACCGGGTCAGGGCCTTTCCATGACCCTGTAAGCACATCCTTCCATTTTACCATTGCTTGGTGTGTCCTCTGCGGCCCCCAGTGGCGCTCCGCAGCCGACACCCCGTATTTATCCACCGTTAGAAAATTTAAAATAAAAGTGACCAAATTGGTAAGGTCCATGGGGGTACGGTAATCCACACCGACTCCCCCTTTTTGTATTTTTTGGAGAGTAATTTTAAACGTAAGATGTGCTCGTTCCACAATGCCCTGACCCCGAGGATTATACGGAATACCAGTAATGTGTTGAATATCATAGCAGGCCAAAAAATTAGCAAAGCTGGCAGAAGTATAGGCTGGGGCATTGTCCGTCTTTAACTGCTTTGGAACACCCCAGCAAGCGAAGCTACGTAGACAGTGGGAGATGACATTTTTAACATTTTCCCCCCGTAAGGGGGTGGCACTTATAACTCCTGAGCAAGTATCCACACTTAAGTGGACATATTTTTGCTGTCCAAAAGAGGGTATATGAGTCACATCCATTTGCCAAAGGTGATTGGGCAAAAGTCCTTTAGGATTTACCCCATGGGATATAGAAGGTAAATGAGTCACACAATTAGCACATGATTTAACTATATCTCGGGCATCAGCTCGAGAAATCTGAAAACGCATTTTTAATGTTTGAGCATTAACGAGCCATTTCTTATGATATTGTTTAGCATCTTCTAAGGCAGAACAGATATGAAATGGAGCCGCAGCATCCGCCATTCGATTCCCTTTCACCAAGGGTCCCGGGAGGTCTGAATGCGCTCTCAAATGCCCAATATAAAAAGGAGCTCCACAAGAAAGTATCAAATCTTTCAAATTAAGGAGAAGAACAGAAATCTCTGATTGGCTGACGGAAATAATGGCGGTCTCTACAGCTCTAGTAGCTGCTACTGCATAAATGCTATCTGAAATGATGTTAATGGGCTGATTTTGAAATCTCTGTAGCACACACATAATAATTAAGAGTTCTGTACGCTGAGCTGAAGTAGAAGGGACCACAACCGGAATGACTTCATTTTCTATGACATAGGCACCAGTTTCAGATTTACTACCATCCGTAAAGACAGTAGGGACTTTAGGCAGTGGCTCTAGTCGACAAAATTTAGGCCAGATAAGAGCTGTATTTTTATGAAAGCCGATCAAAGGATGAGAGGGATAATGATTATCAAAAACCACAGGATAGGCGGTCACTAAGACAGCCCACATGTCATTTTCATTGGTTAGCAAAAGTAACTGAGCCTTATCATATGGCACTATACAAACATCCGGTAGCTTGCCCAAAATTTGCACACTCGCCTTGAGAACTTTACTGGCTACCATAGCCACTGCCATAGGATAAGGAGTAATTACTCTGGGAAGAGTATGAGGTAAATAAAGCCACAGCAAAGGCCCTCCTTGCCATAGAACTCCCGTAGGAGATCCAGGAGATGGAATTACTATAGCCTGTATGGGTTTCTGTAAATCACATCTATCTGCTGCTGTGGAAGTCAATCTCTGCTCTACCAATTGTAAGGCTTTAACAGCGGCTGGAGTAAGGGTCCGTGGGGAGTCCAAATGAGAATCACCTGGCAAAATGTCAAATAAGGGTTTTAACTCTGTAGTAGTGAGTTTTATGTAAGGTCGAATCCAGTTAATATCTCCTAACAGCTTTTGATAGTCATTTAAGGTTCGTAGGCAATCGCGACGAATTTGTACTGTTTGAGGTTTTACTGTAGTTTTGGAGAGCTGCATACCAAGATACTTTTGTAATTTTCCTGCCTGAATTTTTTCAGGGGAGATGATTAATCCCCATTTTGCCAATTGCGTCTTAAGACAAGTTAGAGCTGTCGGGAGAAGCTCTCTATCTGGTCCACAAATCAGAATATCATCCATATAATGATAACAAAGGAGATCTGGAAATTTCTCTCGGAACGGTTCCAATGCTTTGCCTACGTACATCTGACATAAAGTAGGGCTGTTAGCCATTCCTTGAGGTAACACCCTCCACTCAAACCTCTGATCAGGCTCGCTATGATTAACTGATGGTAAAGTAAAGGCAAAACGCTCAGTATCTGCCGGATGCAAAGGAATAGAAAAGAAACAATCTTGAATATCAATAACAATAGAAGGCCAATCTTTTGGCAGGGCTGTTACAATAGGCAGCCCTAGCTGAATAGGACCCATAATTTGCATCTGTTCATTAATTTGCCGAAGATCATGTAACAATCGCCATTTGCCTGATTTCTTTTTAATTACAAATATTGGCGTATTCCAAGGGGATGTAGACTCTTGAATATGACCTGCTTTTAATTGTTCCATAACCAATTCTTTAGCCGCTTGCAATTTTTCTTTAGTTAGCGGCCACTGAGGCACCCAACGCGGCTCCTGCTGTTTCCAAGGTATGCGAATAGCCTCAGTGGCCGCTAGGAAAAACCCTGACCTCCCATAGATGGCAGTTCAGGATCTCCTTGTTCTTTAACTCCTAGGCCTTGACCTGGCCTGTAACCCATCTTCTTCATGATAGTTTGGGAAGCTTCGCTATACAGTGCACTCGTAGTTAATCTCGCATCCATCTGTTCTAACACATCCCGCCCCCATAAGGAGACAGGAATAGCACAAACATAAGGTTGAAAAACGCCCTTATGCCCTTCCTCATCTTCCCATTCCAACGAAGCAGCACTAATGTCTGGGCTAGTAGCCATTCCCAGGCCTCGAAGAGTCTGATTAGCCTTTACCAAGGGCCAAGCTTTGGGCCAATCTAGCTGGTTGAGGATACTTTTGTCTGCGCCAGTATCTAAGAGTCCCCAGAAAAATTTCCCTCTAACCTTCAGCCGCAACATAGGCCGTTCCTTCATATCCATAGTCAAGCATGCTATCGGGGAACCAGTGGAGCCAAAACCTCCTTTCCGAGTCTGTCCCATTGATGGATAACGTTCATGGGAACTAGGAAGTATCAACAACTGTGCAATCCTGTCGCCGGGGTTGATAACATTAACACCTCGGGGGGAGGACACGAGAATTTTAACTTCTCCTTTAAAGTCAGGGTCAATAACACCAGGATGCACCTGGAGTCCTTGCAAGGTAGAAGAGCTTCTACCAAGGAGGAGTCCCACAGTCCCCTTAGGTGGACCCCCGCTCCAATCAGATGGCACAGCTTGTACTCCCATAGCAGGAGTTAAGACCACTCGGGCAGTGGCACGGACGTCAAGTCCTGCGGCGCCTGTTGTGGCTCGTCTGGGCTCTGCGGAGGCAGTCTCCCCTGATCTGAGGGTGGATAAACCCATCTCGGCTTCGTCGGTATAGACATTGCCACCCCGTACATTTGTTTCGGGCCCCGGGGGGCTGGGCCCTTCTTCCCGTTTTTTGAGGTGCCCCAAACATTGGGAGGCAAAGGATTGCCTTCTATATCAGCCACAGAACGGCACTCATGTGCCCAATGATTTCCTTTCCGGCACCGGGGACAAAGCTGAGGTTTAGGAGTGCCCGCAGGGCGGGAAGCAGAGCCTTTCCCCCGTTGAGGGCAATCCTTCTTAATATGTCCTTCCTGTCCACATAAAAAACATTTCTTCCCTCCTCTTCCTTGCAACGCTCGCGCAAAAGCAGCAGCCATGACTTGCCCCTGAATGACAGGTCCCGTAATGTCCCTGCACACCTTAATATAGGCGGAAAGCTCTTTAGATTTCCACGGTCTAATAGCCTCCCGACACCATTTGTTGGCATTCTCATAAGCTAGCTGCTTTACCAACGGCATAGCTGAATCTACATCTCCAAACATCCTCCCAGCTACCTGCAGCAATCTATCCACGAAATCCGCATATGGCTCATTCGGTCCCTGAACTACCTTAGAAAGCTGGCCTTGTAAATCGCCAGCACCTCTTAAAGTTTTCCATGCCTGAATGGCAGCGGTGGCAATCTGCTGATATATGGCAGGAGGATAGTTAGTTTGAGCCTGTGCTCCGAGATATGGTCCAGTACCTGTTAACATTTCCAGGTTCCATTGAGGATTCCCGGCAGCAGCATTTCTGCGCGCCGTATCCTGGCAATTGTCATGATTCTGAATTTTCCATTCTAGATATTGTCCCCCACTTAAAACTGCTCTAGCTAAATTGGACCAATCTTCAGGAACCAGGTAAAGTGCCCCCAAGGATTCCACAATAGCTACTGTAAAAGCAGCCTGAGGACCGTAGGCACTGACTGCTTCTTTAAGCTGCTTGACCAACTTAAAATCTAATGGTTGATGGTATCTATACTGATTCTGGTCCTCCAAGATAGGAAAAAAACCTTTCTCGGGTCCCAGGACTTCTCTCCAATTAGCGATAAGACAGTCAGAACAGTGACATACTTTAGCACATCCAGGCCGCAAAGATTGTAACCATTCGGGCCGGAGGGGATGGCGGATGCTCCTTTTGTTTAGTTGCAGCGCCGCCGGGAACTTAGACTTGCCAGGCGACTTTGTGGGCACTCGCTCCTTACCTTCCTCCTTTTGTTTCCCCTTGGGCGGCGACTCTTTCGGGGGTGGCTCATCAGAGGGCTCTTCAGAACTAAGACTTTCCATATCAGAAGTTCGTAAAGAACCCTCAAGAGACTCTCCCTTCAGCTGTTCTAAAATGTCGCCTCCCTCCTGTATCACCTGTTTCAAACGCTCCCGTGATGAATGCAAACATACCTTCACCAACGACCATACCGCAAGAGTTCCGGGCGTAACTGTAGTACTGCGCCGCAACTCTTCCCCCAGATGTTCCCACTGCGGCACATTCAAAAGACCTTCCTTTATAAACCAAGGGGCAATCTCACCAACTTCCTTCAAAAAATCCCGAGCGGTGTTAGCCTTCAACGGAGTGCCATGGGCTTTCAAAAGATCTCTCAAAGGGCTTTCCATTCTATATCTGGCTAATTCGTTTCCCATTTCTGAAACGTTCTTCCCTCCGGGGAACTTAAAAGTATAGCCCTGAAAAGTCGTCCCCAGAGAATCTCCCCCGTCTAAAGACAGGACATTGGCATGCACTTTCCCTTTCGTTGCTCTTACCCCAAGCCTTGATCCACGTCCAGAGTCGGGTTCCCGGGTTTCGGCACCAGATGTCCCTCTTCGCCGGCAAGAACGACCCGCAGTCGAGGCTGAGTGGCAAACTTCTTTATTGACAATCTTCTACATATCTTGATTCGGGAACCCCGCACCACAATTGTAGCCCCTTGATATAGTTAACATGAATTACAGGCAACCAATCAATAGATCACACGACGAGTCTATTCACCAATCAGAAGTGCTACCTGTGACCTTATCCCTAAGCATGTGAAGTGCTCGTGAGCATCTACGTGACTCTATTGTTCTATAGAACTTGTGCCTTCCCCATGACTCTTGGTTAATCATATACCTTCCCCATGACTCTTAGAATGGCCTATACGTCATTCATAAATGCACCCATATTTCATGGGTTAAACATTTACAGCTGAGCCTCTCAGGCATAGCCGTCTACGTGTTCCACAGTTCTTGCAACATGGCTCTCCACAAACACAGATGCGAAAATTCTCACCAAAATACTAACAAATAAAATCGAATAGTACATTAAAAGGATTATTCACCACAACCAAGAGGGATTTATTCCAGAGCTGCAAGGTTGGTTCAACATCCACAAATCAATCAATGTGATACAATACATTAATAAAAGAAAGAACAAGAACCATATGATACTCTCAATAGATGCTGAAAAAGCATTTGACAAAGTACAACATCCCTTCCTGATCAAAACTCTTCAAAGTGTAGAGATAGAGGGCACGTACCTCAATATTATCAAAGCCATCTATGAAAAACCCACCTCAAATATAATTCTCAGTGATATTTTCCTCTAAGGTCAGGAACATGGCAGGGATGTCCATTATCACCACTGCTATTCAACATAGTACTAGAAGTCCTAGCCTCAGCAATCAGACAACAAAAAGAAATTAAAGGCATCCAAATTGCAAAGAAGAAGTCAAACTATCACTCTTTGCAGATGATATCATACTATATGTGGAAAACCCAAAAGACTCCACTCCAAAACTGCTAGAACTTATACAGGAATTCAGTAAAGTGTCAGGATATAAAATCAATGCACAGAAATCAGTTGCATTTCTTTACACTAACAACAAGACAGAAGAAAGAGAAATTAAGGAGTCAATCCCATTTACAATTGCACCCAAAGCCATAAGATACCTAGGAATAAACCTAACTAAAGAGGCAAAGAATCTGTACTCAGAAAACTATAAAGTCCTCATGAAAGAAATTGAGGAAGACACAAAGAAATGGAAAAATGTTCCATGCTCCTGGATTGGAAGAACAAATATTGTGAAAATGTCTATGCTACCTAAAGCAATCTACATATTTAATGCAATTCCTATCAAAATACCATCCATTTTTTTCAAAGAAATGGAACAAATAATCCTAAAATTTATATGGAACCGGAAAAGACCTTGAATAGCCAAAGGGATATTGAAAAAGAAAGCCAACGTTGGTGGCATCACAATTCCGGACTTCAAGCTCTATTACAAAGCTGTCATCATCAAGACAGTATAATACTGGCACAAAAACAGACATATAGATCAATGGAACAGAATAGAGAGCCCAGAAATAGACCCCCAACTCTATGGTCAACTAATCTTCGACAAAGCAGGAAAGAATGTCCAATGGAAAAAAGACAGCCTCTTCAACAAATGATGTTGGGAAAATTGGACAGCCACATGCAGAAAAATGAAATTGGACCATTTCCTTACACCACACACAAAAATAGACTCAAAATGGATGAAGGACCTCAATGTGAGAAAGGAATCCATCAAAATCCTAGGGAGAACACAGGCAGCAACCTCTTTGACTTCAGCTGCAGCAACTTCTTCCTAGGAACAAAGCCAAAGGCAAGGGAAGCAAGGGCAAAAATGAACTATTGGGATTTCATCAAGATCAAAAGCTTTTGCACAGAAAAGGAAACAGTTAACAAAACCAAAAGACAACTGAGAGAATGGGGAAAGATATTTGCAAACGACATATCAGATAAAGGGCTAGTATCCAAAATCTATAAAGAGCTTAGCAAACTCAACACCCAAAGAATAGTCCAATCAAGAAATGGACAGAGGACATGAACAGACATTTCTGTGAAGAAAACATCCAGATGGCCAACAGACACATGAAAAAGTGCTCCACATCACTTGGCATCAGGGAAATACAAATCAAAACCATAATGAGATTCCACCTCACACCAGTCAGAATGGCTAAAATTAACAAGTCAGGGGCGCCTGGGTGGCTCAGTGGGTTAAGCCTCTGCCTTCGGCTCAGGTCATGATCCCAGGGTCCTGGGATCGAGCCCCGCATCGGGCTCTCTGCTCCGCGGAGGGCCTGCTTCCTCCTCTCTCTCTCTGCCTGCCTGCCTCTCTGCCTACTTGTGATCTCTGTCTGTCAAATAAATAAATAAAATCTTTAAAAAAAAATAAAATAAATAAAATAAAATAAAATAAAATTAACAAGTCAGGAAAGGATGGATGCTGGCGAGGATGTGAAGAAAGGGGAACATTCCTGCACTGTTGGTGGGAATGCAAGCTGGTGCAACCACTCTGGAAAACAGCATGGAGGTTCCTCAAAAAGTTGAAAGTAGAACTGCCCTATGACCCAGCAATTGCACGACTGGGTATTTACCCTAAAGATACAAACGTAGTGATCCATAGGGGCACCTGCTCTTAATGTTTATAGCAGCAATGTCCACAATAGTCAAACTATGGAAAGAAGCTAGATGTCCATCAACAGATGAATGGATAAAAAAGAGGTGGCATATATATACAATGGAATACTATGCAGCCATCAAAAGAAATGAAATCTTGCCATTTGCGACAATGTGGATGGAACTAGAGGATATTATGCTTAGCGAAATAAGTCAAGCGGAGAAAGACAACTATCATATGATCTCCCTGATATAAGGAAGTGGAGATGCAACATGGGGGGCTTGGGGGGTAGGAAAAGAATAAATGAAACAAGATGGGATCAGGAGGGAGACAAACCATAAGAGACTCTTAATGTCACAAAACAAACTGAAGGTGGCCAGGGGTAGGGGGGTAGGGAGAGGGTGGTGGGGTTATGAACATTGGGGAGGGTATGTGATATGGTGAGTGCTGTGAAGTGTGTAAACCTGGTGATTCACAGACCTGTACCCCTGGGGCTAATAATACATTATATGTTTATTAAAAAAAATTTTAAAGATATGCAAATAGGGAACAGCAGGTGGTTCAGTCGGTTGAGTGTCAGGCTCTTTGTTTGGGATCAGGTCATGATCTCAAGGGTTATGGGATCCCAGTGGCATGCTCAGCAGTCCACAACGAGTCCACTGGAAGATTCTCTCTCTCTGCCCCTCTCCCACTCACACACTCTACCATGCATGCACATGCTCTCCCTCTCTCAAATAAACAATTTTTTTAAAAAGATGGGCAAATACAGTGCTGACGGAAAAAGATTCAACAATAGGTCTAGAGCTGTCCCACCCACTAGCCACATTGATTATTGAGCATTTAAATCATGATTGGTTCAAAACGATAATTTTTGAAGACTTAGTATGAGTCTTAATAAGACATCCATTTCCCCAAAAAATGGAAAACTTCACACTAATAATTTATATTGACTACATGTTGAAATTATTCTATTTTGGATGTATTATATGTAATATTAACATACATAAGATATAATATACACTAATACATATTCATATATTATTGAGACTAACCTTACCTTTTCTTTCTATTGTTTAAATGTGGCTATTAAAAACTTTAATAAATGTGAGCTTTAGTAGTTCACCTTATATTTTAATTGTTTAATGCTGATCTGAAGTGTTTACCAAATATGATCAAAGTAATTTTAAAAATAACATAATTTGGGATGCCTGGGTGACTCAGTCAGTTAAGCATCTGCCTTCGGCTCAGGTCATGATCCCAGGGTCCTGGGATGAGTCCCACAACAGGCTCCCCAGGGAGCCTGCTTCTCTCTCTGCCTGCATCTCCCCCTGCTAGTGCTTTTTCTGCCTCTCTGTCTCTATCTCTATGACAAATAAATAAAACCTTTAAAAAAATAAATAAAATAAACAGAAATTTTAAAATGAAAAATATATGTTTATAAAAAATAAAAAATTAAAAAAATAAAAATAAATAAAAATAAATAAAAATTTTTTTAAAAAGAGCTAAAAAAAAAAATAACAGCACATCTTCAGAACTGTTTAAAGAGAGTAAACTCCAACTTTTAATGACTAATATTATTTGATGACATGGAAAAATAATTCTACAATTAAAAAAATTAATTATCATAATGAGTTACTGGGGCTGTCATAACAAAAGACCACAGACCGAGTGGCCTAAACAACAGAAACTTGTTTTCCCACAGCTCAGGAAATCCAATGAGTTGTACACTGGTTTATTTTCTTCTGAGACCTCCTTCTTGGGCTCACCCATGGCCACCCTCTCACTATGTTTTCACTTGGTCTTTTCCCCTGTGTGATCACCGGTGCGTGTCTGAATCTCTTCTTATAAGTACACCAGTTATATTGGATTAAGGCTCCATCCTTATGACATCATTTTGTCTTAATTACCTCTTTAAATGTTCAACACACTCAGTCTGAGAGACTGAGGGTTAGAACTTCAAATCTGGTGAAGTTACAATTCAGACCATAATCACTCAGCTACAGTAGTTTAAAGGAAACCCACTATGAATAGTGTTTTGCTTTTTTTCTGATTACAGAAGCTTTCTGATACATGAGGATCTCCTAAGTGAATCTACTTAGCTAAAGAGAAAACTCATTCCAAATGTCAATATTTGTCATCTTATAAGCACATATATCCTTTACAGAAGTAATCTGAACTCCTACTTTATAAATCAATCTCTTGTGGGTCTTTTGAATATGAACTGGCTTCCTGGAGTTTAAGCCCTTCTGGAAGATTATACTTTTCTCTCCAGATTCAATGGAGGCATTCTGGGCATCACTATACAGTACTGTGCAAGGCAGGACCACAAACCGAACATTCATATCAGCCGAGCTTTGAGTTGTCACCATAACAAAGTTCTCTTTATAATCTATTGCAAATGTTTCAGATAGCTGGCTGGGTTGGTGGAGTAGGGTAGTGAAGAGCACAGTCTTCATGGGTGCCTGGGTGGCTCAGTCAGTTAAGCATCTGCCTTCAGCTCAGGTCATGATCCCAACATCCTGGGATCAAAACCTGCTTCAGGCTCCCAGCTCCACAGGGATTCCGCTTCTCCTTATCTTTCTGTCTGCTGCTCCCACTGCTTGGGCTCTCTCTGTGTGTCAAATAAATAAATAAATAAAACCTTTAAAAGAAAAAAAGAGTACAGTCTTCAAAATGACGCAGACTTGAGATTAAATCCCTGCTCCTCTAGTTCCTAACTATGGGATCCAAGGAAGGCTTTGCAACTCCTTACACTTCAGTTTCCTTAACTATGGTAGAAGAAAAATAAGGGTGCTCTTAATTATAGGACTGTTATAAGGATGAAATACTTGACTTAAATAACTTCCTGCTCCAACAAATTGAACAAATAGTTTTCTTCATCATTCTCTACTTCACCACCTAATACCTAGGTAGACAAAAGGTGACAAGCCTCTCCAATTCATCATCTTCCTTTAGGAATTCTATAGCTAGACTGTATTTGGTTTGTGGCTCCATGGCCTAGGTCCATTAATATGATTTCGAGTTACAACTGGAAGAAAGGTCACTAAAAAAGATTATGTTTTCAAAAGGGGTCTTTGAAAATAATATAAAGATACATCATAATAGAAGAGGACAGGATGGAAAAACACTGTTTCGTGAATCCCACTGATAAATGTCTTGGGTGTAAGAAAAAGAAAAGAGTTAGAGAAGAGGTAGATTATTAGAAGCTGTGGTTGGCAATATCAAAAGGGAACTCAACGTTTGGTTTTGATCCGAAAAAAAAAAAAAAAAATCCAGGACCAGACTTGGGGAAAATCAACCTAAAAATACTTCAGAGGTGAAACAAGAGTCATGAGGTGAGCCCAGCTTTCCTGACACATTAGGGAAATGTGTCTGAACCCAATATGGAAAAGTGAAAACAAATTGTCTAACTTAATAGGAGGAAATAACACGATTTATGCCCCCCCTCGCAAGCCTACTTTGGTTCCATAGAATCCAAGGAGAATTTGGAAAAATCTCATTGGCAAGACAAGCAATCTGGAAAGAAAAAATTATTACTGACTACTCTTTCAGAAGGATTACAGTAACATCTGGTTGGGATTGCATACTTATTTTAATCTTTCTGGAAAAGCCTTTAACTTTAAAAACACACAAAAAAAGAATCATTCAGTTGCTTTGAAATTGAGAACACTAATTGACACATTTTTTTTCTTTCTTACTTTCTGACATTTTATAAAAATATATCCCACCAAGTAAATGTTGATTCTTAGGTCAATGGTGAAAACAGCTAATGAAAGTATAGCTTACATTTCTTTTCCATGAGACTATTCCTTCTGTATACTGCTTATAAGTTCAAAGTGATCTGAACTATATTTGATAAAGTTTCCCAAAAAATCAACAATGGTGTTCCAACCCAGATGTCAAAGAAATAATTTGTATTGATTTGTCACATTTCACATTCACATTGTCTCATCACTAAGCCTGAGCCAGAAATCTTGAAATTGCTGTAGAGTAGTAATACATCTGGCCTCTGATCTCACTAGAAGTTTTTAACTTATGGCCAAAATATACATTAGGATGTGGCTATCTGTGATGGCCACTGAATAGAGAAATGATTTTGCTTGGATTCAAAGTCTAATCAGTTAATGCTTGCATCCCCATGGCCACTTTATGTGTTAAATTGAATGTCATGACTATTTTTAAGGGATATCCAGACACTAGATAGCTCAAACTTCCCTGGCAGATACAGATAGAGAGAAGACAGAGAGATGATAGAGACAGAGAGGGAGAGACGAAGAGAGAAAGAGATGAGAGATGATAGATAGAGAGAAGATAGATAGATAGATAGATAGTTAGATAGATAGATGACAGATGAGAGACAATGAGCTCTCAGTTGGTAATAAAAATAAAGAAGGCCACTTTGGTCAAAGACAATCCAAGAGAAGTATCCATCTCAAATTGAAAGCAGAACAGAGTATCTTGATGACAATGACACAGGATCCAGTAAACATTCTAACAAGGTCTGACATTTGCTTGTGCACCTGACAAGAAGTGTTATGCCAGGTATCTTAAGGTTCTTGGTGCTATAGTAAATGGAATGGATTCTCTAATTTCCCTTTATGTATTTTCATTGTTAGTATATAAGAAAGCAACTGATTTCTGTACATTGATTTTGTACCCTGACACATTACTGAATTGCTGTATGAGTTCTAGTAGTTTGGGGGTGGAGTCTTTGGGTTTCCCATATAAAGTATCATGCCATCTCCAAAGAGAGTTTGACTATTTCATTGTCAATTTGAATACCTTTTATTTCTCTTTGTTGTAGGACTGCTGTTGCTAGGACTTCTAACACTATGTTGAACAAGAGTGGTGAGAGTGGGCATCCTTGTCGTGTTCCTGATCTCAAAGGGAAGGCTGTCATCTTTTCCTCATTTAGGATAATATTCATGGTAGGGTTTTCGTAGATAGATTTTATGAAGTTGAGGAATGTTCCCTCTATCTCTATATATTGGATCATTTTCATCAGGAACAGATGCTCTATCTTGTCAAATGCTTTTCCTGCATCTATTTAAAGGACCATGTGGTTCTTTTCTCTTCTCTTATTGATTTGTTCTACGACATTGATTGATCTGCAAATGTTGAACCATGCTTGCAACCCATGGGTAAATCCCACCTGGTCATGGTAGATAATGTTTTTAATGTACTGTTGGAGTCTATTAGCTAGAATCTTGTTGAGAATCTTAGCATCCATATTCATCAGGGATATTGGTTTGAAATTCTCCTTTTTGGTGGGGTCTTTCCCTAGTTTGGGGATCAAGGTAATGCTGGTTTCATAAAAAGAGTCAGGAAGTTTTCC
The DNA here is from genome assembly GCF_009829155.1 of Mustela erminea. Classification (NCBI taxonomy): domain Eukaryota; kingdom Metazoa; phylum Chordata; class Mammalia; order Carnivora; family Mustelidae; genus Mustela; species Mustela erminea. The sequence continues at coordinate 10,408,439 of NC_045615.1, read as the reverse complement.
TTCTGCTTCAATATTTTGAAACAGCTTTAAGAGAATAGGTATTATTTCTTCATTGAAAGTTTGGTAGAATTCCCAAGGGAATCCATCAGGTCCCAGGCTCTTGTTTTTTGGGAAGTTTTTGATCACTGTTTCAATCTCATTACTAGATATTGGTCTATTCAGGTTGTCAATTTCTTCCTGATTCAATTTTGGAAGTTTATAGGTTTCCAGGAATACATCCATTTCATCTAGTTTGCTTAACTTATTTGGCATATAACTAATTGATGATAATAATTTCTGATGATTCTTTCTATTTCCTTGGTGTTAGTCATGATCTCTCCCTTTTCATTCATAATTTTATTAATTTGGGTCTTCTCTACTTTCTTTTGGATTAGAGGTAAAGGATCTGTACTCAAGGAACTACAGAGCACTCATGAAAGAAATTGATTGGAGAAGACACAAAAAGACGGAAGACAATTCCATGTTCATAGAGCAGAAGAATAAACATTGTTAAAATGTCCGGAGATGCCTAGAGCAATCTACACAAAAAGGTGGACGACAATTCCATGTTCATAGATCAGAAGAACATTGTTAAAATGTCTAGAACTGCCTAGAGCAACCTATACTTTCAATGCCATGACTATCAAAATTCCACAGGCATTCTTCAAAGAGCTGGAGCAAACAATCCTAAAATTTGTATAGAATCAGAAGAGACCCCGAATTGCTAAGGAAATGTTGAAAAAGAAAAACAAAGCTGGGGGCATCACGTTGCCTGATTTCAAGTTTTACAACAAAGCTCTGATCACTAAGACAGCATGGTACTCGCACAAAAACAGACACAAAGACCAGTGGAACAGAGTAGAGAGCCCAGATATGGACCCTCAACTTTATGGTCAACTAATCTTCAACAAAGCAGGAAAAAATATCTAGTGGAAAAAAGACAGTCTCTTCAATAAATGGTGCTGGGAAAATTGGACAGCTTTGTGTAGAAGAATGAAATGCAACCATTCTCTTACACCATACACAAAAATAAACTCGAAATGAATAAAAGACCTCAAGGTGAGGCAGGAATTCATCAGAGTCCTAGAGGAGAACATAAGCAGTAACCTCTTCGATATCAGCCACAACAACTTCTTTCAAGATATGTCTCCAAAGGCAAAGGAAACAGAAGCGAAAAAGAACTTTTGGGACTTCATCAAGATCAAAAGCTTCTGCACAGCAAAGGAAACAGTCAACAAAACAAAGAGGCAACCCATGGAATGGGGGAAGATATTCACAAATGACACTACAGACAAAGGGCTGATAGCCAAGATCTATAAAGAACTCCTCAAACTCAACACACACAAAACAGATAATCATGTCAAAAAATGGGCAGAAGACATGAACAGATATTTCTCCAAAGAAGACATACAAATGACTAACAGACACATGAAAAAATGTTCATCATCATTAGCCATCAGGGAGATTTAAGTCAAAACCACATTGACATATCAGCTTACACCAGTTAGAATGGCCAAAATTAACAAGACAGAAAACAACATGTGTTGGAGAGGATGTGGAGAAAGGGGAACCCTCTCACACTGTTAGTTGGAATGCAAGTTGGTGCAGCCACTTTGGAAAACAGTGTGGATATTCCTTAAGAAATTAAAAATAGAGCTTCCCTATGATCCTGCAATTGCACTACTGGGTATTTACCCCAAAGACAGAGATGTAGTGAATAGAAGGGTCATCCATACCCCAATGTTCAGAGCAGCAATGGCCACAGTCGCCAAACTGTGGAAAGAACCAAGATGTCCTTCAATGTACAAATGGATAAAGAAGATGTGGCCCATATATACTATGGAGTTACTAGGCCTCCATCAGAAAGGATGAATACCCAACATGGATGGGACTGGAAGAGATTATGCTGAGTGAAATAAGTCAAGCAGAGAGAGTCAATTATCATATGGTTTCACTTATTTGTGGAGTATAAGGAATATCACAGAGGACATGGGAAGATAAAGAGGAGAAGGGAGTTGGGGGAAATTGGAGGGGAGATGAACCATGAGAGACTGTGGACTCTGAGGAACTAACTGAGCATTTTGGAGGGGAGGGGTTGGGAGCTTGGGTGAGTCTGGTGGTGGGTATTGTGGAGGGCACGTATTGCATGGAACACTGGGTGTGGTGCATAAACAATGAATTCTGGAACACTGAAAAGAAATTAAAAAAAAAAAAAAAAGGAAGTGTCATGCCAGATCCCCATACAAAAATAGTCCAGCAATTAAAATGAGTTTTTCACCGTTTTGAAAAGGCAAAAATTTTTCCATCTTATGTCAGTCAAATGATATCTGTACTTGTTGATTTACCCAAACCACACTTCAGCTGTTTGAGTCATTAGCCAATGATTTATATTGATAGAGAAACAGTCAAAAAAAAAAAAAAAGATAAAAATAAGTTAGGGGTCCAACCTTCCACTTTCCTTAGGTAGACATAGCCTTTGAATCAATAGGTATAACATATTCAGAATTCTCAGTAAACATCTTGGATCTCTAATGGGAGCTACACAGTGTACAGAGATTCCCTATTAAAATCATTTTCTCATCATCAGAATTGGGTGATAAGTATCTTCAATAAGGTGTAGAACTAATTTATGCAAAGGTGAATTTTCAGGAAATAAAAACTATCAGAACTAATGAAAGTAAATGAATCTGTATAAATACAGTTCTACAGGAGCAAATTTACATAAATAACAGCAAAGCAATGCCCCAAATTCTGCAATCAAGAAAGGATGCTATTTTGTAACTAATTGATTGCAAGTGTTTATTATGCACCCACTCTATGCCACATTGGTCCTTTGAGGATAAGTCAAATACAGAAAACAGTAATGGAAAAGACAGGGAGCACCTGGGTGGCTTGATCAGTTAAATGTCCGTCTCCTGACTTCAGCTCAGGTCATGATCTCGGGGTTGTGAAATTAAGCTCCATGTTAGGCTCCATGCTGGACATGGAACCTGCTTAAGGTTCTCTGTCTTCCTCTGCCCTCCTTCCACCCCCATTCATCATGTGCTCTCTCTCAAAAAGAAAAAAAATAAGAACAGTCCATTACTCAAAGCCTACTTAGCTTGTGAATTCTTCCTGATTATATCTGTCTATGTGAGGAAATAAACATTACTGAAGTCCTGTGATGTGCCGGACACTAGGTGCCAGGGGTATAAAAACAAATGAGATGCAGTCCCCACCACAGATGAAATTACAGTCTAATGGGAGGTAGATAATAGTTCTTACCATCTAATGTGCTAAGCTCTAAAGCAATATGATGATGATGGCTAAGATACAAACACAACCATTTCACATAACCAGTTCAGTCTGAGCTTATTTTTACATGAGCTGCGGTACTTTTGGAGTGATAGAACTTCATTACATCTCCATTTCTCCACTTGGAACTCAATCTCTCTAACCCTAGTAGGACGTTCTCTAGAGCTGATAGGCTGAAAGAAAGAAGTCATTCTTTCACGGTACAGACGTGTTGTTCTGGGTGTGTGCCTACCACAGTTACTGTGTTTGCAATCTCAAGTCCACCACCAGAGAATTCCCAGGTACCGTGTTCCCTTCATGATAAAATATGCAAGTTGCTTTTGGCTACTGTAAATTTCTCATTTCCACTGAAAGCATTCCATCTCTTAAATCTAAAAACATCCCATCCCAGATGCAAGTTTTTCGCTTCATGTATTCAATCTCTTACTTTCGTTGATGCCTGCAGTCAACCTCAGAGAACCTGCCTTATCTTTCTCCCTTTCTCTCGCCTTTCTGGTCTAAGTCTCAAGGTCTATCCCATCTAATATTCTCCTATTAATATCCTTTGCCTTTGACTTTGTCAATCTCCCTTCCACTGCATATTGCTCTACTCTACTTTTACAGCTATGTTCTGTGAAGGAAATCATGCACCCATAACATCTGGTGCCAGGAAGAAATATGGTTTCCAACTCTGATCAAGCCATTGGGGCCAATAATCTTTACATATTCCTCATCTGCCCTTTTTCCCATTACCACAAACAGCTTTACTATTTACATTTACTATTTTCAAATTCCTTTTTCAAACCCTGTCACTCTCATTTGCAGCAGATTGTGATGTCCTCTTCTTGACATAAAAAAAACACAACTTATTTAGGAAGAACTTTCTCAAAGCCCTATTTTCCTATGTAAATACATCTACATATCTATGCCCCTTCTATCACAGATAATGAGATGCCCACTTCCTGCCCAAAGCTAGTCCTCAATCTATATCTTTCGCCCACTCGGGCCCCTGTTCTGCCAATCAGTTCTGCTTCCCCCATTCAGCCTCTTCCTCTTTGGGGGTTTTACCCCTGCATTGGATATATCCAAACCCCTCCCATGTGGGGGGGGGGAGCCCTCTCTCAATCCTGTGTCTTTCTTAAGCTATCTCTCTAGTTTCTGCTGACGCTCACAACCAAGTTCCTTAAAAGTGGTCTTTGCCTCCCACTTACTTTTTCACTCACTGTAGTTTGGTTTCTTTCTCCAACCCACAAAAACTCTTCTGGATGAGACCAAATTGCTATTCAGGCTTCTCTGACATTTCTGAAGCCAATAGATAATTAATTATTCTATCTTGATTGTTCTATAACATTCAGCACTATGGATAACTTTTTCAAACTCTTTCTCTCCTTGCTTTTAAAAGATTTTATTTATTTACTTGACAGAGAGATCACAAGTAGGCAGAGAGGCAAGCAGAGAGAGAGTGGATGGAAGCAGGTTCCCCACCGAGCAGAGAGCCCAATGTGGAGCTTGATCCCAGGACCCTGAGATCCAGACCTGAGCTGAAGGCAGAGACTTATCCCACTGAGCCACCCAGGCGCCCCTCTCTCTTCACTTTTATAACATCCTATCTCTTTGTTTTTCTTCTACCTACGTACACACTTTTAGAGAGTCATCTTTTTTTCTCCCACTCCTTCAACACTTGAGTACCTCAAATGCTCTATGCGCTGGCTCCATCCATTCTACATGCTAACACAGTGTTAGTGAACCTCTTAGGGATCCATCTTTCACCTATATAATAACATCTCCTGACCCATTAGCCCTGATCTCACTGTGGATCCAAGACCAGAAATGCATCTGACCAAAACACAGTTCCATATTGCTTTCCCATGAGCACCTGAATTCAGCATATTAAAAATTGAACCTGCATCCATAGGACAGTGTTAAGAGATGTAGTATGCAAACAAAACCAGAATCCAGTTGGCTCTTGAACCGAGCAAAAGTTAGGGGCACAAAATTAAAAATAGAGCTACCCTACAACCGAGCAATTGCAATTGCACTACTGGGTATTTACCCAAAGATACGAACATAATGATTCAAAGGGGGCACGTGCACCCCAATGTCTATAGCAGCAGTGTTTACAATAGCCAAAATTTGGAAAGAGCCCAGATGTCCATCAATAGATAAATGGATGAAGAAGAGGTGGTATGTGTGTGTGTATTATATATATATATATATATATATATATATATATATAGGCTTATTTCGCTTAGCATAATACCCTCTAGTTCCATCTAGGTCACTGTAAATGGTAAGCTTTCATTTTTTGATGGCTGAGTAATATTCCATTATATATGTAATATTTCATAATATTCCATTTTATAAATATATATACACATATATACACATATATATGTGTGTATATATATACACATATATATTTATAAAATAAATATAAAATTTATAAAATTTATAAAAATAAATATATATATTGTTTATAATATATATAATTTATATATATTATAAATTATATATATTTATATATAATATATACATATATATGTGTATATGTGTGTATATACACATATATATTTATAAAATAAATATATATATTTATAATATATATAATTTATATAATATATATATATATACACATCTATAATCTATAAATGGAATATTATGAAATATTACATATATAATGGAATATTACTCAGCCATCAAAAAATGAAATCTTACCATTTACAATGACCTAGATGGAACAAGAGGGTATTATGCTAAGCAAAATAAGCCAATCAGAGAAAGACAATTATCATATGATTTCACTCATATGTGGAATTTAGGAAACAAAACAGAAAATCATAGGAGAAGAGTGGGAAAAAAGTTAAGACAAAATTAAGACAAAATCCATAAGCGACTCTTAACTATAGGTTGCTGGAAAAGAGGAGGGAGGGGAAGGGGGGATGGGGTAACTGGATAATGAGCATTAAGGAGGGCACATGATGTGATGAGCACTAGGTGTTATATGCAACTCATGAATTGTTAAACTCTACCTCTGAAACTAATAATATAAATAAATAAATAAATAAAGGTGAGATGCAAAATTTTCCCAAAAAATCCACATATAATTTTTGACTCCCCCAAAACTTCACTAATAACCTAATGATGACTAGACGTCTTACCAATAACATAAATAGTCCATTAACACATATTTTGTGTATTTATTATACACTATGTTCTTAAAATAAAGCAATCCAGAAGAAAGTGTTATTTTGAAAATGATAAGGAAAATACAATTACGGTACCTTACTGTATTAAAAAAAATCCATGTAAAAATAGAGCCACACTGTTCCAACCTATTATTCAACTGTATTATAACATTTTGTCTTAACTTTATAGGAAACTTTTAGGAACTAATATCCCTTACAGTAAAGAATCATGCATCTAAAGCTGAATGAATCCTGTAATTTATCTATATTTCTTTATACATATTTTTCCCATAGAAGTATGTCCAGAATTAAGTGTACCAAAAGTTAATAATGAATAGTTCTAAGCTCTAAGATTTGGGGAGACATTTAACTTTCACTGCTGACTCCTTGTACTGCTCTAAGTTAAATAATGAGTTTGTACAATTTATCAATACAATTTTTTAAACTAATCTCGTCTCCTCCGTCTATATGTCCTATTCACAAAATAGCACCAAATGGTAGCAGCTTCTAATTTGGGAGTAGTCCTTGATTTATTCTTGCACCCACTCCCTCTTCAGTATGTCTTAAATCAATTTGCTTACATTTTTTCCCACAGCTATGTCCTAAGGAAGGATGTCAGTCTCTCCCACTTTAGCTCTTACAATGGCTTTTTGCCTCCAATCCCAAGCCCTTCCATTCCATTGTCCATGCTATTGTCAGAAGTTTCTCTCTAGAACCCAAATCCTAGCATGCCATATGCTGTTTAAAATCAGTAGCTCTCAATAACCTTCAGAATAAAATCTAAACTACTTGGAATGTCCTAAATGATCTACATGATCTGACCCATGTATTTTCAAAATGGTGACCTTAGACCTTGGGATCAGAACAAGGTTCAAACCCAAATTCTCTATTTGCTCTCCGTTGACTCAGACAAGTTAATTAACCACTTTGGGGCTGTTTCTTTGCCGGCAAGCCAGAGTAAATGATACTTTGCAGAATTGTTGTGTTATAGATAACTGCATTTAAGTAGTGGACATACTTCAGGTGTTCAGTAAATGTAACTACTACTATTTTTACTACTGCTGCTTTTATTATTTCCATATAGCCCCATCCTCAAGGAAGGAAAGTGTCTTATTTATGCTTTTATCTCCATCACCTGTGCCTAATACATTAAAGGGACTCAAGAAATATTTGCTCAAAAAATAGTATAGATAATATTTTATAATCCTCTTGGTCTGCACAGGGGTTTTGTAGACTGGCTATGGGCCTTTAAAATTCATCAGTTAAGTCATCTGATCCTTTCCATCTGAATCCAATCATAAAGTAAGTCTTATGTCTGCATGCAGTGAGAGATTACAGAGAATTCTTCTAGCATGCTCCCTCAGTTGCTTGCTTAGAAATATCAATGCCGCATTGCCTGACTCTGTTTGAAAAATTCACATAGTTCTAATTCTGAGTCACACCAGAGCTTAAAATGTTTCTGTATATACTTGGTTATATAACATTATATCCTCTAATTCTGCAAACTTCAACATTTGTTTTCTTGGGTTACTAAAATTAAACTTAAAAGGCCAGTTTCTAAAGTCAGACTTATCAACCCATTTGAATTTTGACCTGCATACCTTAAGTTAAAAACCACCAACAAATACCAAAGTGCTTCAAAGTGCAAACCAATTACAAACTTAAGCGGTCATTAAAGTAAATGAAATGCATTATTTTGACTAAAGAAAAAAGCATTGTCTCTGTAAATTTTTATGGAGTACTCTAAAGGCAGGGTTTTCTCATCATCCCCTGAATAAACAAAATCGTAAATTCTACAGACCAGGAGTAAAATAAAAACAAAATTAAAAATTGACCACACACACCTGCCTGCTTAGCTATAACAGATGTGATTGTCACAATTTAGTACCTAGGCAATAATAAGGCACCCAAAGAAGACTTGGTAAAGGTAAGTAATCCTAAATTTGTAGCAGTTTGACTTTTAAGCTAAAATGGTTCTAAATAAAAAATACTTCTCTTAATAATAATTTAAAAATCTTATATAGGCATGTTTTTCTTCCTTTAATAATATAAATTCAATATTCTTAAAGACTAATTGAATAGTGAGTTAGAAACATCAGTGAGATATACCACACAACCATAAATACAACTTCTAGAATTATTAAAATAATATCATCAGAAATCACAATCCTTTCACATTATGTCTTGAAATTGCTGGCTGGTCCCCCCTAGACTCTACTAAACCACATTAAAACTCAATGGTAAGGGCAGCTAACTGGCTCAGCTGGTTAAGCATCTGACTCTTGGTTTCAGTTCAGGTCTTAATCTCAAGGTTGTGAGTTCAAAGCACATGTTGGGCTCTCTGTGGGCTGGAGTCTACTTTAAAAAACAAAACCACAAAAGAAAAAAAAAAAAAAAAGACCTTAATGGCAAGCTAAATGTTGCCTTTCCTTGTAGGGATGGAGAACTTCTAAATGTACAACTTTGATTCTAGTGAACATGGTGCAAGGATCTGAATATTGTGTTTCTCCAAAATTCCTATGTTGAAATTCTAACCCCCACAGATAATACTATTAGGAGGTGTGGCCTTTGGGAGATGCTTAACTCATGAGGGTGAAACCCTCATGAAAGGGTTTATAAAAAAGCTCCAAAGAGCTCCCAAGTCCTTCTACCATGTAAGGACACAAGGATAAAACTGCCCATTATGAACCAGGAAAAGAGCCCTCACCAGAATACAGCCATGCTGGCACCTTGACCTTGGATTTTCCAGCTTCTGGAATCTTGAGAAATGAATTTCTGTTGTTCATAAGCTACACAGTCTACACAATTTTGCTCTAACAGCCTGAACAGACTAAGACACTCAGAGCAATGGAAAAATCTACTTGGATAATTTGAGATCACTTTATTGGCAAGGAGTTGGAAATTACATGTAGAATACATGAGAATTGGAATAGATAAAATGTAAAATCTATGAATAAAAACATCACATTTGCTATGACCAATTCCATTATATAATGAAATATGTTATGGCAACTTTGCATCAGAAAGCTTGAAGAAATAATTCACTCAGGAAAATATATTTAAATCAACAGTAAAACATATAACACCAATACTTTTATTTTTGTAGAGAGATTTTCTTTCAGACAATCCAAATTTGTTCACAAGCATTCAGCCTGGATTGGTCAATTGGAAAGAAGGAAATTATTTAATTGTTTAAGGTAAGCAGATGACCCTCCCATGACACTCACTACAGTGAAATGTACTCAAAGTAAAAATCTGCTTAAATGAACATCCCCCAAAAATGATACACCCCAGTCAAAGTGTTGACGCCTCAACAGGGCAGTGGCGAATATTGCTATTACCTTCAGTTTAATGTAACCAAGGTGCCTAGTGAGAAGTTGCCTGCTCAAGTTTATAAAGCCAATGTAAAGAGGAATAAAGCCTGGGACATATATAGTATTATACATAATACTTTCTTGACCACAGTTTATCATAAAAATCATTCCTTTTTATAATGTGCCTTAGTCTTGTTTTGAGAAGTTAGAAAGAACTAATATAAACACCACTAAAGTTGGATTAATTTATATTTGGTAATGAATTAGGGAACAATGGAGACATATTCTGTAACAGACCAAAGAACTCACAAAGAATGCAAGAAGTGATGAGGTGTGAGGCGGGATGACCCGCGCAGGCTCACACATGATGATGTATGATGAAGTGGAGCTGAAAATCCCAAGGAAAGATGAAGTGAGATGGGCAGTGATCTTGCGGTGGTGGATATCCATCTGTATATAAAAAAACTGTACCCAGGGGATTATACAAATGACCAGAAAGAAACTTGAAAACGGATAGGGCTAAATTTTGATAAGTGAATATTCTATAGAATATTAAGATTTACACTTAGCAACTAAATCCTTAAGCATAGTATAGGTGTCCTGTCTTCAGATTATTTCCTGTCTCCATGTGACTGGGGTCACATGGGGTACATACCACTGGGGTGGTATGCTGTCAGTAAGCAGTCTTTAAAGACTAGCATCCGCCATAATTTAACCTCCCTATTTGGACTGTTTTGAATCTCAGTGTCATAATTCAACTCTAATAAATCCTGAATCCCAAGGATTACTAATGTTATTTCTAAATCCATTGTTGTTGTTGTTTTTTAAAGACAAGATAGTCAGCTCCACAAAGACATCTGAAACAGTATCTAGTATATAGCATGTGATCAAAAAGTACTGACTGACTGACTGAATGAATGAATGAATAGATACATGGATAAATGGATGAAGTCAAGATGAATCCACAGTCAAGCAAAGCTAAAACCATACCATAGGTTTTCCATACTACAGTGGGAGGCCAAAAGAGATCAAAGAGTACAAGACACCTACTGGGTTTTCCTGTGCCATCTTTGGTCCCACTCGTCAAGTCAAGAGACTAAAGGTTACTTAAGCCAGAGATTGCGTCTATGGTACCATCAGCATCCAGCCCTGGGGCTATCCATAGGAAGGATTAAGAGAATTCATTGACCCATCCAAATTCATATTTACATTAATGTTAAGTGAGAAGATTTCATCTAATACAGAGCTCTTCATAAACAGGGGACAATTTTTCTTCTTTTTTTCAACTTTTCACTGACATTCCAGTTAGTTAACATACAGGGTAATATTTGTTGTAAGCATAGAATGTGGTAATTTATCACCTACATAAAATACCCAGTGCTCATCACAAGTCCTCTCCTTAATCCCCATCATCCACTCAACCCATCCCTACACCCACCTCCTCTCCAGTAATACTCAGTTTGTTCTCTATAGTCCATTTTCTGGTTTGCCTCTCTTTTTTCCCCCTATGTTCACCATATGAGTGAAATCATATGGTATTTGCCTTTCTCTGACTGACTTAACTTAGCATAATACTCTCTAGCTCCATCCATGTTGCTTGTATCAAGATTTCATTCTTTTTGATGGCCGAGTAATATTTCTCTCTCTCTCTCTCTCTCTCTCTCTGCATGCGTGCATGTGTGAGTATCTGTGTGTGTGTGTGTGTGTGTGTGAGTGTGTGTGTGTGTGTGTTGCATCACTATCCATTCATCAGTTGATGGATATTTGGGCTCTTCCCCTAATTTGGCTATTATTGATAATATTGCTATAAACTTTGGGTGCATGTATCCTTTCAAATCTGCATTTTTGTACCCTTCGGGTAAATACTTAATGGTGCAATTCACGGGTCTTAGGTTAGTTCTATTTTTAACTTCTTGAAGAACCTCCATACTATTCTCCAGAGTGCTACACCAGTTTGCATTCCCACCAACAGTGTAGGAGGGTTCCCCTTTCTCCACATTCTTGCCAACACCTGTAGTTTCCTGTGTTGTGAATTTCAGTCATTCTGACAGGTATGAGGTGGTATCTCATTGTGGTTTGGGTTTGTATTTCCCTGATGATGACTGATGTTAAGCATCTTTCCATGGGTCTGTTGGCCATCTCTGTCTTCTTTGGGAAAATGTCTCTTCATGTCTTCTGCCCATTTTTTAACTGGATTATTTGGTTTTGGGGTGTTGAGTTTTATAAGTTCTTTATATATTTTGGATTATAACCCTTTATTAGTTAGGAAATTTGTGAATATCAGAGGACTATTTTAACTGTCTTTTTCTTTCCTGTTAAATCATTTTAAATCATAAAAATGATAAATCATTTTTATCAACTTCTTTTTTTTCATTTTGATCAATTTCTGCACCAAACTATCTATCTTAACTCAGCACAGTTTCAAAATCAAGTCTTAAACTATATGAATGCACCTATTTCATTTTGAAGTGTGCAGGTATGCTATTAAAGGTATAATTCCTGGTCTAGCGCTGGTCTTCCTTATTCTCATTTTAGACTTTCACATCATCCTCCATGCCAGACTACCTAAGATATTTTTGGTCCCAGGAGACATTGATTGAATATTCATGGGGATCAGGAGTTAAAATGACAACAATTATCCATTGAAACATGCATTAAAAAAAAACTGGTATTGAAGAAGTATTAGAGCCTTCTTTCAAAAGTACAAAATTTTGTTTACTATATAAATTTGCTTCTATTTCAGTCTGAAATAGCTTTTCCATCTTATCAACTCTGTCTTTAACATTCTTGATGTTTTTACCACCACCCTCTCTGCTGCTATAAAAAGAATTCTAGTATCTCCCCTTTGCATATATCCACTTTGTACCTCTTTCTTCATAAAAATTTTACCCTAAAAAGGCTTTTGGTCATCCCTATTCCTTCTCTACTTATTCTGCAAGTAGTGACACACTCAAAAACAGGAGCCAGTAGGAAGAATGTTGCTAAAGCATACCCATGCTTCCTGCTAATGAAAGATATATAGAGGCTTATCAGGGGGAATAATTAACATCTTTTAAGAACTTTTAAAAAAAACAACTGTTGGGGGCACCTGGGTGGCTCAGTGGCTAAAGCCTCTGCCTTCGGCTCAGGTCATGATCCTAGGGTCCTGGGATCAAGCCTCACATCGGGCTCTCTGCTCAACAGGGAGCCTGCCTCCTCCTCCTCTCTCTCTCTCTGCCTGCCTCTCTGCCTACTTGTGATCTGTCTGTCAAATAAATAAAAATCTTTAAAAAAAAAAAAAAAAACAAACAACTGTTGTTTGGAATAACTAGGAATAGTAGCAGGGATAACTGGGAATAATGGTCCCAGCACCATAAAACATAGGTGCTGTGGAAGAAAAGTGAACAGACAGGTCAGAATACTGAGGGCAGCAAAGAAAGCTATTGTAGATTAGATGCAGGGTGAAATTTATCCCGGATTTGGATTTTAAAGAGACCACGTTATTTTAATTCATTCCAATTCTGCATTTCATAATGGAAAAGAGAAAGTGAGCTGTCAATGGAGATAGTCTTTGTTTGATATATTCACAGGATGGATAGTGCGGAGGAGGTGGAGAATACACAACATCCCTCTGACCTATTTTCTTGGGTCATGTGTCATACTGTATGGGGCACAACAATCATTATGACCTGGGTGGAGACAACATACTACTTCTTGGAATGCTACTTGATTAGCTGTCATGCAGATGGCACACAGTTGTGTTATCTTCCCTTTGGCTAAAGGCAAAAGATGAGAAGGGAAAATCCTTGCCATACTCAAAAGACAGATGGCAAGCTCTGTCTAACCCAATAGAAGAAAGTAAGGACTTAACATTTATAACCTAAGTCAGTGACCTTCATTACAAAAGGCTGGTTTTGAATTTAAGTATGGGCAATTTCTTGAGAATCTAGCAAGCAAGTGGTTTATTTGGGAGATAATCCTGAGAAGCACCAGGAAAGAAGTAGGGAATTGAAATAGAGAAAGGAAGGAAACCAATAAAGGGTATATATTCAGGCAGGTTACAGATGTTAGCAACTGGAGCTCCAATCCCATTGAAGTACCCAGGGAGACAATGTAAGAATATGCCTCAGAGATATCCCAAGCTAGGGGTATTTTCCCTCCAATTTTATAAAACATTGCACAAGACAAGGGGCCTTAATGCCTCAGCACTCCCAGCATGCTGTACCTATAGGCCAAAGGCACTCCAGTGGTCAGAGAAGATCTATGGAATCTCACATGCCTGCTGCACAAAGCAGCAGAGTGGATGGGCAGGGGAATGGTGGGTACTAAACAGATAGGGACAAGGCATCAACAGCATCTGCTATACCTAATTCCCATTAGACTGGACTCTAAAATGCCAATATATTTATCATCTGAACCAAAAAAAAAAAAAAGAGGGAAGGGGGGGAAACTCTCCTTATACAAAAGAGAATGCTGCATGTACAAGAAGACTAGAGCAACATTATGGGAAAGAACACTTCCTGGGTCATCTGGATGGCTCAGTCAGTTAAGTCACCAGCTCCTGATTTCGGCTCAGGGCAAATCTCAGGACCGTGGGATCCAGCCCTGCATTGGCTCTGTGCTCAGTGGGGTCTACTTGAGATCTACCCTTCCTTTTTCTCTGCCTCACCCTACCCCTAGCTCATACACACACACATGCGCACTCTCTCTCACTCTCTCAAAGGGAAAAATAAAATCCTTTAAATTTCTTGAGCCTTTGAGAAATTAATATTAGATTAGCACAAGGATTGGCATGCTGGTGCCCTCAAGCCAGATCCAATCTGCCAACTGGTTTTGCACAGCCCCAAAGCTAAAAATGGTTGGGAAAAAGTAAGAAGAAGCTATTTCATGACACGTGAAATTTATGATATTCAAATCACATTGTCCATAAACATTTATTTGGACATAGACACATTCATTCATTTACAGACTATTGATGGCTATGCTGTCAATGGCAAGACTGAGCAGTTGTGACAGGGATCTCCTGGACTTCATGGCTTAGAAGTTCTCCACTCTGGCCCTTCACACAAAGTTTGTCAACTGTACTCTAGAACCAGACTCACTCTCAGGGAATCTTCATGATAATAACCATCCCCTGGAATGCAGTTGGGACGGGTCTTTTCTTTTTTCTTTTTCTTTTTTTTTTTTTAAGGAGAAATGAAACCCTTTATTGGGCTCCATTGGGCAGTCTCAGATTCTTGGATAAGAAAAACTAGTATTTTTTCCACCTCTAAATTGATCAGAGCAGAACAAGTAGACCATGCCCTATTATTGCCAACATAAAACTGTGGTTTCTCCGTGGTAACATACTGATGAAATGGCATAAACATTAAGATTTAGAATCTCTGTTTACTCCAATACACAACTTAACACTTGGCAAACACCTACCCCATTTTGAGTTTTTTCCAGAAATAAATTCACTCTGGAAACTTATGTTTAAATCCCTGAAAAGCAGCTAATTTTACAACAGGAGCTGAAAAGATACCACACCAAGGGGTAACTAGAAAAAAAGAGAGGGCAGTGGCAGTGGGCGAGAGAGAGTTTAATTACCATTATTTAATCATCTGGCATCTAATACATTACTGAAGGAATAAAGATTGATAGAAAAGATTGGCCATCCAGCAAAAGAATTAAAGCTGGTAACTTTCATCCGATCCCAAGGGAATTCAGGATGCCAAGTTTAACCTGGCACCTGACCCCATGGTTGCTTGCTGGGTCATAGAAGTAGGGACTAGATATGTAAACCAAGTCTCTTCCAGCAAGTGTTGCAGTGATCTACGGGTGTGCCATAAATCAGCACTGCGTCCCTCAGGACACCAAAGTCCATTCTCAAGGCCTTGTTTACAGGAGAACATCAGTATCCTCTGGGCACACACGTCAATTCGAAGAAAGCTTTAAATAGCACGAGAGAAAAGTGTTCTTGGTAGTCACACAGCCTATGATAAACTTTGAAGTACAAATGAGAAGTGGAAGTGAATGTTAAACGTATGCCTTGTCCTAAAACTTCATGAAAAATGAAATGTACAAGAAAAGTTGGATCCCTGCCATGACACCCATTACAGTGTAGACGAAGGCTCCGACCTTTTGTGTTATACTTACTGTGTTTTTGACACATTTAGTCAATTAAAACGGGTGAAGTGTAATTTGTTTTTCTTAAGTTTAATACAGCATGTCAATAGAAGTTAACCAAAATTTATAGTTGGAACACTAAAGCTGTCACATGCACTTAAACAAATGAATGCGATTTATCATGGTTGAAATAAAGAGAACATCATGGGCATTTGACTTCATACTTCACATAAGCATGTTGCCAAATATAGGAAAGCAAGTGCCTTCTCACACTTCCAATGGAAAGACATTTTAGTTCACATTAAATATTGGTGTGAAAAATCTGGCAGGTATCCAGTCCTAAGGAGTGTTAACGTTGGCACTTCCACTGTGTACTTTTACTATAAATTGTTGTAGCGTTTATTTGACATGGAATACCCAAAGGATTGATGAGCCAAGAAAGGAAGATTTTTTTTTTTATTGTGCCATATTACCTTTTTCAGACATCTATACTAAGTCTTTTCGTCTTCAAAGTCTAAACAAGTAGCCACCTGTATTCAATCGGTGCAAGATATTTTTCATGAAACTATAGCTTGCCTTTTTATAAACCTATAAAAGCACACATTTTCCATTTTATTAGTCAGCAAAGCAGTGGTGGATTTAATAATAAAACTTATAAATGCAGTGTCTTTATAGACAGTTTAACTTTTTTTGCTTGTTTAAAATGCCACAGGAACAACCAAATTTATTTCAGTTTCTGTCTCTATCCCATAGAAACAAGTAGCCACAATTTTGTATATCTTTATGGTAAAAAACATTCACCTAGCACTCAGATAATTTATATAGCAGCCTACAGATTCCTAAAGATTTAAGAGAAACATAATCCTGCTAAGGAAAAATTATCTATTACAATCAAATGTATGTACTTGATTTTGACATCCATGATATGCTCATCAATTACATATAGCTATAGCAGTCAGTCATGCACTTTGAATTTCCACGGGCAATTTAAAATAAGTCAATGTCTCCTTTTTAATTAAATAAATATAAAATTACAATATACACAATAAAAAATAATATATATATATATATGCACACAATCTCAATGATTACAAAATGAAAATTTAAGGTAGCCATAGGTAACATTTGATATTGGTAAGATTTAGAACAGCAGTGCATCTATTGCTGATGGAGACATAGGAAAGTATAGTGGAGGAAGGATGAATTGTTACCACCTTTTGGAAAAGCAGTCTGGTAATATCTGCTAAAATAGAAAATACATACACCCTTCATTCAAATCAGCATATCTGTTATTGGTAATCTATACCATAGAAATAAAATATGAGTATAAGGATAGTTAATGCAGTTTTTTGAAAGCAGGAACAAAAAAATGGTTGGGGGGGGTTGAATGTCTACTAATGGGTAAACATTTTTAATAAGTTGTGGCAAAACCACACCATGAGATAACATGCAGCAATTACAAGGAATTTTATCAATCTATGATCAATGCTTAAAAATGTTAATTAAAAATGTCCAAATATGTTGTTAAGTGAGAAAGATAAGAGGCAGAGAAATATATATATTATCCCACTTTTCTAAACCAAACAATGCCAAAAATATTTGAATATATATATGTATGTATAAATGTGTGTGAGTAGATGTAAATATGCAAATCCATATAATCATACAACCATAAATTAAAGTAAGCCAAGATACGTACCAAGTTGGTAATACTGATACCTAGGGCAATTCAGTTGGTAGAAGAAGAGGCAATGGACAAAAGACAAAGTTGGATTTTTTAAAAGCTTATAAAGTAAAAGTAAAATTATTTTATGACCAACTTTGGGAAAAGGAGTGTCTGTGTAGGTTTCTAAAAATGGTACATGAAAGAGTAGTCATCAAAACATTGGTGGTACTTTTACTCAATGTACAAAAATTTTGGATGACATTTCCTTTCTCTTTCATTGGATGGTCTTTTTTTTAAAGATTTTATTTATTTATTTGACAGACAGAGATCACAAGTAGGCAGAGAGGCAGGCAGAGAGAGAGGAGGAAGCAGGCTTTCCGCGGAGCAGAGAGCCCAATGCAGGGCTCCATCCTGGGACCCTGGGATCATGACCTGAGCCAAAGGCAGAGGCTTTAACCCATTGAGCGACCCAGGTGCCCTGGCTGATTCTTTTAAAATAGTGATTATTATTTTATATAAAATATATGATGAAAGGGCTATTTTCATTGGAGGGAAAAAAAAAACTAAAAACTAAGTAAGAAGCACACTTAGTTTAAATTTCTCTCAATATAAATACTTACTATGGGGGAAATGTTTAAGCCTTGAAATTAAAAAGAAAAAATCCTCACTTCTAAGAAAAGGAAAAAAATGAGGAAAAAAATCATAAGAAAAAGGATATGACTTATGCTACCAATAGACTTCACTCTCCATTCTACCCTTTATGAGATTGTCTTTGTGTTTCATCTGGACAAACTAGTATTGAGAATAAACACTGTATTTTGCATTCTCCCTTACAGGTAGGAATGCAGGAATGTGCCTAATTCTGCCAACTGAATATAAGAGAAGCAAAGCATGCAATCCTCAGGCTTGGAACCTAGAAATAGTAATCTCAGCCATATGCAGCCACACAGATGAGGGCAAGTCCAAGGGACTATTACAGAGCAAGAAAAGATAATAAAGTTATCATATCACAACCCTGGACTGTTTTTCCTTGACTTACTATGGAGAGACAAAATACACTTTAATTTCTTCAAAGTCCCTGTTATCTCATTTGTTATACTATTAACAGATAATATACAAATACAGAGTTGGGTACCTAGACATGGAGATACCTTAATACAACTTAAGATATGAACTACTAATTTTGTGGTTAGTTGATGATCAGCAGGAAAATAGATACAGCATGTGGGAAAGTTGGTGATCCTTGTTACGCCATGGTTGATTATGTGATTAACTGTGTTATTTGATTAGCTGTAGACTATCATATCTTACAATATAAATCCCATGAAGATAGAGCCTATGAGAGAGACCACCTGGGAAAAATTCTCAAAATATTGGTGAGAATTGGCTTTTCCTTGCCAAGTTTAGCAGCCTAGTGGGAGAGACTAATTCAAGAGAATTAAGAGAATTCTGTAAAGGCAGATTTAGCAGGAGAGAAGATTTCAAAGAGATAAGATAAGACTCTTATCTCTTTGAAAACATCACTGAGAATGGGGCCAGTCTAGTGGCAAAGATCAGATCAAGACAGGGCCTTTTGCCTTCTCCTCTAAGACTGCTGTTTCAGATGACTTAAAAGTAGTCAAATCCAAAAATGTAGCTGATTTAATCAAAGAAAAAGAGATCCCCATCTAGAAGTAGCTTCTCATCTCCTTCTCAAACCTTTGTCAAGTTCAACTTCCTCACCTCGACTCTAGCCTCCACCATGTCCATCAGGGTAACCCAGAAGTTCTACAAGGTGTTCCCTCCCACCCCCAGGTTTTCAGGAGCCCCTCACACCCCAGAGCACCTGAAGCCCACATCAAGTCCCCAGCCTTCTCCCAGACAGACAGCAGCAACAGCTTCCAGGGCCGTCTGGACACCAGCATGAGTATGGTTAGGGACTACAGCAGGGCCAGGCAAATGCAGGGCATCACAGCTGTCTCAGTGAACCAGAGCCTGCTGAGCCCCCTCAAGCTGGAGGCAGACCCCAACATCCAGGCTGTGCAACACCCAGGTGAAGGAACAGATCAAGACCCTCAACAAGTTTGCCTCCAACCACAAGCTGTGGCACCTGGAGCAGCAGAACAAAATTCTGGAGACCAAGTGGAGCCTCCTACAGCAGCAAAACACCACTGGGAGCAATATGGACAACACATTCCAGAGCTCCATCAACAATCTCTGGTGGCAGCTCAATACATTGGGTCAGGGGAAGCGGAAGCTGGAGGTGGAGCTTGGCGATAGGCAGGAACTAGTGGAGGATTTCAAAATAAGTACAAGGAGGAGATCAAAGAGAGTGCAGACCTGAAGAATGAATTTGTCCTCATCAAGAAGGATGTGGACGAAGTTTACATGAACAAGGTAGAGCTGGAGTCCCGCTGGGAAGGAGCTGACAGACGAGTTCAGCTTTTTAAGTCAGCTTATGAAGGAATCTGTGAGCTGTAGTCCCACGTCTTGGACACATCCATGGTGCTGTCCATGGACAACAGCCACTCATTGAACCTGGACAGTATCATCGCCAAGGTCAAGGACATCACCAACTGCAGCTAGGCTGAAGCTGAGACCACATACCAGATCAAGTACAAGGAGCCTCAGGCATTGGCTGGTATAAGGTTTTACAGGCGAGATACACACAACACCAGGAGAGATAAGCACAAGGCAAGTTTTATTAAAGGCACCCTCTGGCGAGATTCTGCGACTCAGGAGAGGAGAGTCGGGGAAGTCATGCCTGGGAGGGGGTTGAGTGAGTCTTTTATTCGGGTTAAGACAGGGCATAGGTTCACAGCCACATAAGGTAAGGTATTTGGTGATTGGAGGGTAGGGGGAGTCCTGATGTTCCTGTTTCCTGCATAGATATCGGTTTAATTATGATGATATGTCCTCAGCATATGTCCTTCCGGCGGGAGAGTCATGGGTAAAGGATGAGGGTGACAGCCCAGCAGCCATTTTTATTGTTCCCCCTGCATTCCCAGAGCCGCCAACCCAACAGCTGGGAAGCATGGGAATGACCTCGGTAGCATGAATAGGGAGATTTCCATGATGAACCAGAAGACCAGCCGCCTCCAGGCTGAGATCAAGGACCTCAAAGGCCAGAGGGCTTCACTGCAGGTCACCACTGCTGATGATAAGCAGAACCAGGAGCTGGCTGTTAAGGATGCCAATGCCAAGGTGGCCGATCCAGAGGCTGCCCTGCAGTGAGCCAACCAGGATATGCCATGGCTGCTGCATGAGTACCAGGAGCTCATGAACATCAAGCTGGCCCCGGACATTGAGATCGCCACCTGCCACAAGCTGCTGGAGGACAAGGAGAGCCAGCTGGAGTCTGGGATGCAGAATCTGCATATCCATACTAAGATCAACGGCAGCAACTCAGGTGAGCTGAGCTCAGCCTACAGGGTTCTCATGAGCCTGACCTCAACAATAGGCCTGAGCTCCTTCTACCCCAGCTTCAGCTCTAGCAGGGTTTCCAGTTCCTTTAGCTATGTCAACTCCTCCAAGGCCATGGCCGTGAAGATGATCGAGGTCAGCAATGCAAAGCTGGTCTCCAAGCCATCTGATATCCTGCCCATGTGAAGAGCCATTTTGGTCCTTCCCAGCCTCCTAGCTCTGTGACTACTGTAGAGCCGCTGGGGGAAGGAGCTGAGCAGGGGAGCGTCGGGAACAGGAAACCCTAAGGTTCAGCCCTAGCCCTCAGTCTTTTCTTGGAAAGAGCCTATTGTCTTGGGTACCCCCTCTAGCCGATGCCCCCAACTAAAAGTGCCTTTTCCCAAGTAAAACCTCAGAAGGCTCTGCCAACACCCTCCCCAAAGAAAAAGAAAGTACAAATACACAAAATAACAAATAAGAAAGGAGAAATAAATTGAGAAAATTTTGAATATCATGAGTCCATAGTGTATAATTCTATGAAAACAAATGTGAAAACCTAGCGATAATAGTCAATTCTGTATAAAACACATTTATCTAATTTGATTTTCTCTCTCCAGACAGTTAGTTTTCTGTCACTGCCATAAAAAGTTACCATAAACTTAGTGGCTTAAAACACCACATAGTTATTGTTTTAGTGTATGACCAAGGGTCCCTGTTTTTTTACTAGCTGTCTGTTGAAGGCTTTTTCTTTGCTTCCCAGAGCCACCCATATTACTGGGCTCATTGCCCCTTCCCTCCATCTTTAAAGTCAGCAACAGTGATGCAGATCAAGTTTCTCTCACATTGTGTCTCTCTGACCCATGAGAAAAAGTTATTCACTTTCAAGTTTTCAAAAGAATAAGCAGTTAGGGGGTGCCTGGGTGGCCCAGTGGGTTAAAGCCTCTGCCTGTGGCTCAGGTCATGATCCCAGGGTCCTGGGATCGAGTCCCACATCGGGCTCTCTGCTCAGCGGGGAGCCTGCTTCCCCCCTCTCTCTGCCTGCCTCTCTGCCTACTTGTGATCTCTGTCAAATAAATGAATATAATCTTTAAGAAAAAAAAAAAGAAAGAAAAAAGAAAAGAAGAATAAGCAGTTAAACATTCAGGTGCATGTGCCCCTTCAGATCACTACATTTGTATCTTTAGGGCATAAATATCAAGTAGTGTGATTGCTGGGTCACAAGATAGCTCTATTTTCAACTTTTTGAGGCTCCTCCATGCTGTTTTCCAGAGTAGCCGTACCAGCTTGCATTCCCACTAACAGTGTAGGAGGATTCCCCTTTCTCCGCATCCTCTCCAACGTCTGTCATTTCCTGACTTGTTAATTTTAGCCATTCTGACTGGTGTAAGGTGGTATCTCACTGTGGTTTTGGTTTGTATTTCTCCGAGCCTAGATGTCCATCAACAGATGAATGGATAAAGAAGATGTGGGGTGTGTGTGTGTGTGTGTGTGTGTGTGTGTGTGTGTCTGTATATATATACAAGCACAATGGGATACTACACAGCCATCAAAAAATGAAATCTTGCCATTTGCAATGACATGGATAGAACTGGAGGCTATTATGCTAAGTGAAATAAGTCAATCAGAGAAAGACAATTATCGTGTGATCTCTCTGATATGAGGAATTTGAGAGGCAGGATGGGGGGTTGTGGGGAGTAGGGAGGGAAAGAATGAAACAAATGGGATCGGGAGAGAGACAAACCATAAGAGACTCTTAATTTCAGGAAACAAACTGAGGGTTGCTAGGGGCTGGGGAGAAGGTATAGGGTGGCTGGGTTATGGACACTAGGGAGGGTATGTGCTAAGGTGAATGCTGTGAATTGCGTAAGACTGATGATTCACAGACCTGTACCCCTGAAAACAAATAATACATTATATGTTAATAAAAAAATTTTTTAAATAGAAAAAAAAAGAATAAGCAGTTTAGGATACTCTCCCCATCTAGAGGGCCCTATCTGTAATAGCACCTGCAGAGTCCTTTCTCCCATGCAACACAACATAACCACAGGTGTTGGGCATCAGGGCATGGATATTTAGGCGGCCATTGCTCTCCAACTCAGATCCAAATACAGATTTCTTTATATATAAAAAAAATTTTGTATTAAATTTCAAAGAAGTGGAGAACTTGCCCTCAAACATTACCATGTGCAGATAGTTTCACAGGGACGTTCAGCCAAACTTTCAAAGACTAGATGATCCAAAACTACACAAATTTTTCTAAACATAGACATTTCCAAAAATGTTATTACAAAAAAAGTATCAATAAAGAAAGTTGATAAAATAGTATAGTAAAGAAAAACAGAAACTAATCTCACTTTGGAATACTTAGGCAAAAAAAAAATCTTAATCAAAATAACAGGCAGTAAAATCCAACAGCATATTATAAAATTAATATATTTATGACCAAGTTGATTACATGAACACAAGAGTGATTCGATATTAAGAAATCCATTACGGGGCACCTGGTGGCTCAGTCATTAAACATCTGCCTTCAGCTCAGGTCATGATCCAGGGTCCTGGGATTGAGCCCCCCATCAGGCTCCCCACTCGGCAGGGAGTCTGCTTCTCCCTCTCCCACTCCCCCTGCTTGTGTTCCCTCTCTCTGTGTCTCTCTTTGTCAAAGTAATTAATTAATTAATTAATAATAAATAAATAAATTCAAACTTCATTTCTGATAAAACATTTTGTAAAATAGAGAGCCATGGATTTTTCTTTAAATTGATAAGATAAATTTACCTCAATATTAAAGCCAGCATATTATTTATTAGGCAATCATTAGAAGCATTTCCACTAAGATCCAGAATCGGGCAAAAATGCCTACTGTTCTTTTTAACTATTTAATACAATATTGAACTTATTAGTTAGTGCAACAAAACAAGAGAAAAGAGAAGGGGGAAGTCATTATCTCTCCTACATATCAAAACAAGACATTTAAATAAATAGCCAGACTACTAGAACAGAAAAAAAAAAAAGTTTAAAAATAGATACAACTACATATGGAAATTTAGAATATAATTGAGATAACATTTCACACCTGTGAGGATAAGATGGACTTTTCATAGTGTTGTGACAAATGGATAGTCATTTGGAAAAAGAAAAATGATAAATGCCAATGTAGGAGAAAACACACACAACATATATCAAAGATAAAGAGCTAATATGGGGTGCCCGGCTTGCTCACTCAGAAGTCCACATGACTCTTGATCTCGGGGTCATGAGTTCCAGCTCCATGTTGGATGTAGAGATTACTAAAATAAATAAATAAATAGATAAACTAAAAAAAAAAATTAAAAAGAGTTAACCTTCCAAGTATACAAAAATCTCTAGGGTAAAGAGGTGTATTTTTTTTAATTTGGGTTTTTTTCCAGCATTGCTGAGATATAACCGACAACATTTTAAGACATTTAAGGTACATTTATTCATCTGAAAATGTTTATCGAGAAACTTCATGTAAAGTTCTCCACCTAAATTTGGGTCATGGGATAACAATATGCATGAACATCTCTGTTCAAAATGGGAAAATTCCCTTGAAGGCCTTTTTACCTCAGTAGCATCTCCTTTGGCAGTCAAGGGCAACTGCTCTACTAATTTCCCACACATGTTTTTCATTTTACTATTTGCCTTCTTGAAGATCTTGGAATGCAAAATAAGCCACGAAAAAGACTATGAATGTCCTTTGATACTTTAAGATAAGAAAAATATCCCCATCCATCATGATATTTATTTGAAAACTTATAAAATGTAGTTCCTCAAGTTATTTTTATTAGAATATAAGATCTCAATTTTTAAAGTAAATTTCAGTACCATCTTTTGTTTGCAACCATTAATGAAGTCAATTACATGTTACTTTAACCCTGATTTTAACTAGAAATATCTAATATAACAATAATTGCATTATTCTCAATTCAATATTTGGCTCTATACTCTACATCACTCGTGGCTTTAACTACAGCAGTCTAAGAATTCTGAACTTGGAATCTTCCATTACTTCTTCCTCAAATATACAGAGCTGGAGTTGTTTAACATTATATTTAATAATTTTGCTTAAACAAGACTATTTATTTGCCTTGGTAAGAAAATTATTACAGTTTTCCTCCCTAATAGGTTATTCTTACTACCATAAAAGGAGTCCAAGAGACAAGAGCAATGCATGCTTCCCATGTGACAAGAACTTTACCCACTTTTGTATTACTTATGCAATAATGATCAAGGCCCAGGGCATTTCCTGGGGATTAATGGCTGACTGGGAGATTGGCTGAAGGCCATTAACTTGGGGCAGTCATTAATTTTCTTAGAAAACCTGGTTTAAAGTCATTATTTCTATTATAAGATCAATAACACACACCCCTCATCACCACCACAACAACAACAAAAAAAAACTCATTGGGAATAACTTTTTTTCCTGGAATTTTTCATAAATACATTCAACTTGTAGTTTATATTTTAAAAGCAACACCACGAAAACCCTGAACAACTTAGTCACATTGACAGGACTCGTCACCTGGACATCAATGTCAGGTACATTTGCAGTCGTTTCCTGTCTGCCCTGTTTTAGTAGTCAAGCTAAAAATAAAGTCCCCCCCAACCTCTCTCTGATATTCTCTTTCTCTCTCTCCCCCACCCTTTCTCCCTTCCTCACTCCCACCCTCCCTTGCTGCCTCCATCCCTCCTCCCCAGGTCGTTGTTGCTCCTTCCCTCTCTCTTTCCTCAGGGCTTTATCCAGCAAGTTTCCACTGAAGGTGTAAAGCTGCAAAAACAGCATGTGGTAGGTCACACGATGTACAAATTATTAGCAAGCAAATGGAATTATGACTCTACAGTGTTTTCATGAAGGGCATTTTCTCAGGAATAAATGTGTGAAAGACCTGGTCCTTCTTAGCAACTTCCCTGAAATAGATCTGAGAAAACGAATTCACATGATGAAATAGACATAATTTGTCTGTCACCACTTGGGGGCTCTAAACATGGAGACTGGAAAGGGGAGGACCCTGACCCAAACTACAGCCCAGGAAGCCAAGAGCACCAAAAGGGCAGTGGTGTTTGGAGCCCTGGAAGAAGGAAGAAAACAGAAACAGATTATAAAAGAAATGTTAAAGAACATTGGGAACTGCATTTCAGTGCATGAAAGTAGATGG
This sequence comes from Mustela erminea, assembly GCF_009829155.1. Lineage (NCBI taxonomy): Eukaryota > Metazoa > Chordata > Mammalia > Carnivora > Mustelidae > Mustela > Mustela erminea. Next base: position 10,382,380 of record NC_045615.1, on the reverse strand, counting down.
TTAGGACAGCACCATGTCAAACAGGGGGAGAGTTCCCTCTATCAGTGTTCCCATTGAGACGCATTTAAAGATGTCATCATTCTTCTGCCTCTCAAAAATCCCTACATTCTTTTAGGCCAGGAGAAAAGTACCACTGACTTATGAAACAGTAAATAAAATAAAGAAAAAAATAAAAGAAAATAATTAAAGAAATTGCATCAAACTATTTTCCTCATCTTTTCTTTTTTGTTAAATATTTTATTTATTTTTTTGACAGAGAGAGAGAGCACAGGTCAGGAGAGCAGCAGACAGACGAAGAAGGAGAATCAGTCTCCTCACCAAGCAGGAAGCCCCATGCAGGGCTCAGTCCCAGGACCCTGGGATCATGACCTGATCCCAAGGCAGAAGAAGGGAAGAATACACAAATTACCAATTATAGGGACAGAAGAGATTACACCACTATATATTCTACAGACATTAAAGGAAAATAAGAATATATTAAGAACATTATGCCAACATTTGACAATTTAGATGAACGGAACGTATTTCTTTAAAGATACTAACTACCCAAATTTACTCAAGAAGAAATACTAACCTAAATAGCCTATTAAATAAATTGAATTTTTAATTAAAAGTGTTCCACAAATAAATCAACAAGTGATTCAGGTTCGGATGGTTTTGCTGGAGAATTCAACCAAGGACTTAAGAAAAAATAAAATCAACTCTACAGAAACTCTTCCGCAAAACTGAATAGGAAAGTAATACTTTCTAATTTATTGCATGAGTCCAGAAGTTCTCTGGCATGAAACCCAGACTGACACTGTAATTTAAAAAAAAGCCCATAAACCAATATCCTACATACACATAGGTGCAAAAATTCAAAATAAGGGAAACTTGGGTGTATCAGTCCATTAAGCATCTGCCTTTGGCTTGGGTGATGGTCTCAGGGTCCCGGCATCCTGGGATAGAGCCCCATGTCAGGCTCTTTGCTCGACAGAGAGTCTGTTTCTCCCTCTCCATCTGCCCCTCCCCTGGCCCTGCTTGTGCTCTCTCTCTCTCTCAAATAAATAAATAAAATCTTTAAAAAAAAAAATTCTAAACAAAATTTTAGTAAATTAAATCAGGAATATACAAAAAGATAATAAAACATGACCAAATAGGGTTCATTCAAGGAAAACATTTTTTATGTTTTATGTGACTTGACATTCACATATCAATCAATGTAATTCACCACATTAACAGACCAAAAAGTAAAAATCATATGATCATCTCAACAAATTCAGAAAGAACATATTAAATAAGCATATCTGCTAAAAACTCTTAGCAGAGAGTGTCTCAAAGGGAACTTCCCCAACTTGAAAATTTATAGTTCTACAGAAAACAACTAATATCACACTTAATGGAGAAAGACTGAAAACCTTCTAAAACCTTCTAAGGAAAAAGGCAGTAATGCCCCCCTTCCAGCATTATACTGGAAATTTAAGCCAGTTCAATACAGTAAGTAAAAGAAATAAAAGACCTCCAAACTGGAAAAGAAAAGTTGCCTCTATTTGCAAACAAAAGGATTAAATAGAAAATTCTTCAGAAATTTCAAAAAACAAAAATAACTACTAGAACCAGTAAGTGGATTTAACAAGGTTTCAGGTTACAATATTTTATTTGTATACATTAGCAATGACTATAGAAATTGAAATTTTAAAAATAATAAAGTTTACAAAATACAAAAAAAGAACTTTGGTCAAGACCTCATCAAAATCAGTGGGATGCAACAAAAGCAGTTTCTAAGAGGGAAGATCATAGCATTACAGGTATATCTCAACAAATAAGAAAAGAACAATTAATAAATGGCAATAAGTATATACTTCATTATATATACCAAATTTATAATTACTCTAAATGTAGGTGGACTAAATTCTCCGATCAAAAGTCATGGCAACAACAAAAACAACAAAAAGATCCATCTACAAGCTGTCTACAAGAGACTCAACTCAGTTGTAAAGCCATATGACCAGTAATTCTACTTTTAGGTATTTATCCAAAGAAAATAAAAACACTAATTCAAAGAGATATGTATGCATTGTCATGTTCATTGCAGCATTATTTACAATAATCAAGATATAGAAATAACAAAAGTATCCATTGATAGAGAATATGTTGAGAATATGTGGGGCATATGTACCATGGAATACTACACAGCCATAAAAAAGAATAAAATATTGCTATTTGCAAAAACACGGGTGAACCTTGAGGGTATTACACCAAGTGAAATAAATCAGACACAAAAAGACAAATACCATATTATTTCAGTTATATGTGGAATCTAAAAAACAAAATAAACAAAACAAAACCCACAGAGGCAGAACAAATTGGTAGCTGTAAGAGGGGATGAGGGTCATGGGTGGGTAAATAGGAGAAGTCAAGAGGTACAAACTTCAGGTCACAAGTTAAATAAGTCATGGGGATACTATATACAGCATGGCCACTATATTTAACAATATTGTATTGCATATTATGTACTTTTTACGAGGATGAGGAAGTCAGACCTACAATCATGGTCGTTTCACAGTGTATACGAATAGTGAATCATTACATTGAACATCTGATTAATACAGTATTACATGTCAATTATACTTCAATTTAAAAAAAGATCTCAAATAAGGAATTTAAAATCAATCTAAGATTACATATCCAGGAACTAAGAAAAAAAAATGAAACCCAATGATAGCAAAAAGAAGGAAATAATAAAGTTTAGAGCAGAGCTAAATGAAATAGAGGCTAGAAAAACAAAAGAAAATAACAACAAATCTAAGAGCTGGTTTTGTGAAAGGATAAACATAATTGACAAACCTTTAACTAGACTAAGAAAAAGGTGAATCAAATAAATGAAATTAATTATAAATGAAAGACGAGACATAAAAACTAATACCACAAAAATACAACGGATCATGAAAGACTACCATGAACAGCTATATACCAAGAATTTGGACAACTTAGAAGAAATGGATAAATTATTAGAGACATACAACTTACCAAGACTGCATATGAAGAAATAGAAAATTTGAACAGACCAATAACAAGTAAGGAGATTGAATTGGTAACAGAGAACTTCCCAACAAATAAAAGACCAGGACAAGATGGCTTCACTGCCATTGTCCTGGAAGCTTTTAATCTCTCCTTCTATTTTCAATGATAGCCTAGCTGGATATAGTATTCTTGGCTGCATGTTTTTCTCGTTTAGTGCTCTGAAAATATCATGCCAGCTCTTTCTGGCCTGCCAGGTCTCTGTGGATAAGTCAGCTGCCAATCTAATATTTTTACCATTAAGAAATGAAATCTTGCCATTTGCGACAACATGGATGGAACTAGAGCGTATCATGCTTAGCGAAATAAGTCAAGCAGAGAAAGACAACTATCATATGATCTCCCTGATATGAGGAAGTGGTGATGCAACATGGGGGCTTAAGTTGGTAGGAGAAGAATAAATGAAACAAGATGGGATTGGGAGGGAGACAAACCATAAGTGACTCTTAATCTCACAAAACAAACTGAGGGTTGCTGGGGGGAGGGGGTTTGGGAGAAGGGCGTGGGATTATGGACATTGGGGAGGGTATGTGCTTTGGTGAGTGCTGTGAAGTGTGTAAACCTGGTGATTCACAGACCTGTACCCCTGGGGATAAAAATATATGTTTATAAAAAATAAAAAATTAATTTAAAAAAAAAAAAAAGATGGCTTCACTGAAGAATTCTACCAAATATTTAAAGAAGAATTAATAACAATCTTTTTTAAACTCTTCCAAAAAATTGAAGAGTAAAGAATACATCCAAACTCATTTTATGAGACCAACATTATCCTGATATCAAAACCAGAAGAGGACATTATAAGAAAAAAAAAAAATTATGGGCCAATAGTCCTGATGAACATAGATGCAAAAACCCTCAACAAAATATTAGCAAACTGAATTCAACAGCCAATTAAGAGGATCATACACTGAAATCAAGTGGGATGTATCCTTGAGATGCAGGAATATTTCAACATACATAAATTGGTAAATTAATACACCACATTAGGAAAATTCATTTCATTACATAAAATCATAAAATCATCTCAATAGATACAGGAAAAGCATTTGACAAAATTCAACATCCTTTCATGATAAAAAAAAAAAAACTCAAGAAATTTGTTACAGAAGGAATGTACATCAACATAGTAAAGGCCATTCATGAAAAGCCCATAGCTAACAACAAAGAAAGAAAGAATGGAAGGAAGAAAGAAAGAGAGAGAGAAGAGGGAGGGAGGGAGGAATGAAGGAAAGGCAGAAGGGAGGTAGGAAGGAAAGAGGGAAGAAAGGAGGGAGGGAAGGAAGAGAAAGAAAGGAAGGAAGGGGCAGCCAAAATGGAAAGGAAGAAGAAAATTATCTGTTTGCAGATGGCATCATCTTACATAGAAAACCCAAAAGACTCCACCAAAAAACTGTTACAGATAATAAACAAATTTAATAAAGTTTCAGGACACAAAATCAACATGTGGAAATCAGTTATGCTTCTGCACACTAAGAATGAATTTTTAACAATGCAATCTCATTCATAGAAGTATAACAGTAAAATATTTAGGAATAAATTTGACCAAGGTGGTGAAAAATCTGTTCACTGAAAATATTTATAAGACATTGATAAAAAGAAATTGAAGAATACAAACAAATGGAAAATATCTCAAGCTCAGGATTAGAAGAATTAATATTGTTAAAATGTCCATGCTACCCAAAGCCATCTATAGATTCAATGCAATCACTATCAAAATTCTAAAGTCATATTTCTCAGAAGTTTAAAAAAAAACTATACTAAAATTTGTATGGACTCACAAAAGACCACAAATAGCCAAAGCAATATTAAAAAAGGACAAAGCTATAGGTATCACATTTCCTGATTTCAAACTATTTTGCAAAGCTATGGTAATCAAAACAGCATGGCACTGTCATAAAAACATGTGGACAGACCAATGGTACAGAATAGAGAGCCCAAAAATAAACCTACACATATACAGTCAACTACTCTCTGACAAGGGCACTGAGGACACAAAATAAGAAAAGAATAGTCTCATTAATAAAAGGTATGGAGAAAACTGGATATCCCACATGCAAAAGGATGAAACTGGACCTTTATCTTATACAACTCCCAAAAATTAACTTAAAATGGATTGAAGAGTGAGATGGAAAATCTGAAACTGTAAAACTCCTAGAAGAAAACACAGAGAAAAAAATCCTTGATTTTGGTTTTGCAATGATTTTTTAGGTAAGATGCCAAAAGTACAGGCATCAAAAGCTAAATAAACAGAACCACATCAAACTAAAAAGCTTCTTTATAACAAAAGAAACAATCAATAAATTTAAAAGGCAACCAATGGAATGGGAAAAGTATTTATTTACAAACCGTATATCTGGGGTGAATATCCGATATACATATGAAACTCCTACAACTCAATAACAAACAAATAAACAAACAAACAATCCAATGAAAAATGGTCAAAGGAGCTGAATAGATATGTTTTCCAAAGAAGACCTATAAATGGCCAAAGGTACATGAAAAAGATGTTCAGCATCATTAATTATCAGGAAATTGAAAATCAAAACATCAATAAGATATCATCTCACACCTATTAGAGTAACTATTTTTACCAAAAAGGTAAGAAGTAACAAATGTTGGCAAGAAAGCAGAAAAAAAGGAACTATTGTACACTGTTGGTGGGAATGTAAATTTCCCATTATGGAAAAGGCTTCCTCAAAAAATTGAAAAATAGATTTGCCATATGATTTAGCAATCCCACTCTCAAAAATATACTCAAAGGAAATAGAAGCACTATACTAAAGAGACATATGAATTCCCATGTTCATGGCAGCATTATTCACAGTAACTAAAAATATGGAAACAACAAAGTGTCCCTCAGTAGATGAATGGATTAAAAAAATGTGGTAGACACAAAAACACACACACATATATAGGTATATCTAATATATGTATATATTAGATATATATATATATCTAATATATATATATATGAGATTGGGTATTATTCAGTCATAAGAAAAGAATGAGTTCTTGCTATTTGAGACAACATGGATAAACTTAGAGGGCATTATGCTAAGTGAAATAAACCAGACAAAGAAAAACAAATACTGTATGATATCAATTATATGAGGGATCTTAAAAAAAAAAAAAAAGCTGATTTCATAGAAACAGGGTGGTGGTTACCAGGGGCTGTGGTGAGAGAAAAGTAGGAACTGTACGTCAAAGGATACAAACTTCCAGTTAGAAGATGAATAAGTTCAGAGAATTTAACATACAACATGGTGATTATAGTTAACAATACAGTATTGTGTACATGAAATTTGCTGAGAGTAGATTTTATGGGATTTCACCACAAAGAAAAAAAAGAAAAGAGTTAATTATGTGAGACAATGTATATGTTAACTATCTCGATGTTGGTAATCATTTCACAATGCATATGTATAGCAAATCATCACATTATATACTTTAAATATATACAATTTCATTTGGGAGTAAGCTCTTAATAAGGCTGTACAAAAAAAAAAAAGATAAAAGCCCCATATAAAATAATGTAATATATTTAAAAATGTGTGTGTGTGTGTGCAAACTATTTCTAAGAAATGCACAAGAAAACAGGTAACAATTTCATCCAGAGGAGAGAAATGGCTAGCTGGCTTTGTGACAAACAAAGAGACTTCGTTTATACTGCACATACATTTTGTGTCCTTTGAACTGAATTCCTTATACATGTATTACCTGGATTTAAAATCATTTAAGAAATTAAAAATCAGACTTGCACTCAATTACTAGACCCACTGAATAAAGGGCCAAATTAACAAGATAAAATTAACTTTTTATAAGATTTTCCTTTTGGCACCAGAAAAAGTAAGCCACTAAAAAATAAGAACTGTATGACTTAACAGCAACCCCAATTGAAAAAAAAAAAAAAAAAAAGATGTGAAGATTTGCGCTGTCAGTTTAATATGTATAAACAGAATCATGTGGCTGCCAAGAAAAAGACCCACGTTCAGTGGAGTTCAACATTTATTAAAAATTGACTGTATATGGTACACCTGGGTGGCTCAGTTGGTTAAGCGGCTGCCTTCAGCTCGGGTCATGATTCCAGGGTGCTGGGATCAAGCCCTGCATCCAGCTCCCTGCTTGGCAAGGAGCCTGTTTCTTCCTCTTCCTGTTTGCTGCTCCCCTGACTTGTGCTCTCTCTCTCTCTGTCAAATAAATAAATAAAATCTTAAAAAAAAAAAAAAAAAGAATCTACTGTGTAATGATAGCACAAAAGTGAAAAAGATAACTACCCTGTTCAGAAGGGGATACTAGAGGATAGAGGCATAATAACATGTAATTAATGGCTGAGTAACATTCCATTTTATCTATCTATCCCATCTTCTTTATCCGTTCATCTTGCCATCTGCAACCATACGGATGGCACTAGAGGATATTATGCTAAGCGAAGTAAGTCAGAGAAAGACAAATATATAATTTCATTCATGTGTGGAATTTTAGAACCAAAACAGTGGACATAGGGGAAGGGAGGGAAAAATAAAATAAGGAAAAATCAGAGAGGAAGACAAACCGTAAGACACTCTTACCTCTAAGAAACAAACTGAGGGTTGCTGGAGGGGAGATGGGGGATGGGTAACTGGGTGATGGGCCTTAAGGAGGGCACATGATGTAATGAGCACTGGGTGTTATATGTAACTGATGAATCACTAAATTCTACCTCTGAAACTGATAATATATTCTATGTTAATTAATTGATTTTCAATAAAATGAAATTAAATAAATCCCATTCTCAAAAAAATATATATATGCATATATATATTTATAATTAAATAGGACATACTAAGAGTGAAGGCAGGAACATGTAGAACCTGAGGGAAGCAGAGAAGACAACACCAGAGAAATTCAGGGACAATGTCCCAGGGGCAGTCTCACTCAAGATCTTCTAGCAACATTGCCGGCAGTGCAATGTGTTAATATGTTACCACACCAGTGCAATGTGTTAATTCTCTCTATGCTCACTAAAGCTCACCAGCAATACAGTGGTCCATCTGTAGTTCCACTTAGAGACGGGAGAAGCCCCACAGGATAACAACGTGACTCGGGATCTTTCCATACAAGAAATGATGAAAAAAAATTAGAGATATTTGGCCTGAAATATTTTAATAAATAAATATCTCTGGAATTAAATCCCTTTACTTTTCTCAAGTGCCATCCCAGAGAAGGAATAACAACCTTTCTTTCTTCAGCAAACAAGTACCAATAGGTAGACGTTACAGGAAAGTATCTAAACCAGCTTGATTAAAAAACTATATACTTAACCCCAGGAGAGACCAGAGATGACTTGTGTTGCCACCGCAAGTGGAAAGGCTATGACGTGATTGCTCAAACGATTCCTGAGGCTAAGCTCAATTGTAGGATTCTAGAAGCTCATCGTCATCTTGCATAAATTTACATTATGCTTTAGGGCTCAAACACACTTATGCACTCATTTTTCTACATGAATTTCACAATTAACCTTGTGAGAAAAACCAGACTAAGGTTATTATCCTCTTGTCCCACTGGAGAAGCTCAGAGAGAATCCAGTAGATAATATGGAATGGTATCTGACCCCTAACCCAGGTCTCCTGATTCAAAGCCAAAGTCACTTTTATTTTCATTTTTCTTGTTTTTACTTTAAAAGGGGGAGGGGTATTTATTTGACAGAGGAAGAGCCAGCAAGAGCAGGAACACAAGCAGGGGGAGTGGGAGAGAGAGAAGCAAGCTTCCCACCAAGCAGGAAGCCCGGTGCAGGGCTCCCAGGGCCCTGGGATCATGCCCTGAGCTGAAGGCAGACGCTTAACAAGTATGCCACCCAGGTGCCCCTTTTCTTAACTTTTTAAAACGTTTTTATTTATTCATTTATTTAATCTCTACACCCAATAGGGGCTCGAACTCATGACCGCTAGATCAAGAGTTACATGCTCTTCCGACTAAGCCAGCCAGGCATTTCAAAGTTATTTTTAAATTTCTCAGTAATTCTCTACATTCTCCTGCTGGATGTCAATCCGTGACAAAGTTGTCATCCAAATGAGAAAAATAAGATAATGAACTGACTTCTTCATAAATTAAATTGACTAAATTTAAACCACTGTTCTTTATTCATACATTAGACCTTTCTTAACTTTTAGTGTTAAAATGTACTCTCATTTATTAAATGATGAAAGTCTTTCTTGTCCATAATTGACAAAATCAAACCAGGACCATCAACACAGATTCCCCCCAGAACTTTCTGGAGATTTTGTTGGTCTGTATAATCCCGAATCTGGAAACTGTCAAAGAGATATGAATAAGATAGAATTTATAGGACTGGCTACAGCAGTTGGAAGAAGTATTGTTATTAAGTGCAGAAAATACAGTAGATGGCTGTTCTAGCCCTGGAGAAGCGCCGACTCTTCCAGAAGCTATGAAACAAAATTCTAAAGACAACTCCACATACACCCTACCTACCCACTGGCTCTTGGAGACATTACCTGAAGCAAAAATGTATCTGAAATCTACACTCCAAAGTACATCCCAGGTAATTGGTAAGTTGTCTATTTTAGCATGGGAAATTTACAAAAATTGATAGGGTTCCAAAATTTAAAAATTTTTCCCATGGCTCTGGAGAGTCACCCTTCCTGGGTGAATTTCCGAAGTGTCTGAAATAACCCTGAACTAGGATCTAGAAGTTAAAAAGCAAAGGAATTGTGTGAGAACAAGCCACAGGGCAGATATTAACATTCAAACCTATTTGCTATTTATACACAAAACATTGTGTCCCACTGGATACTCATGAATCCTAAAGACATTGAAGGTACTTAAAACGTATTTAAGCCAAAGTGAGTCATCATGTGCTATCATAGCATGTGTGGATTCTATAAAGCTGAAATTACTTGCAATTCAACTTTTACCCAGTTTTAATTTGCTTGAGGTATAATCTGGCAGTGTATGAGAGCAATTGATTCCTCTATTTTCTTTCTGATTTTAAGCCACGAATCTCTGGAGAAACGCTGCATTTATTTCCCCCACTTCACCTACAAAACAAACGACCAGAGTGCAACTTATTTTAACAATGTGGATTACAGAACGATTAAGTCAATCACCGCCATGAGAGGTGATCAGCAGCACTGCTGAAATGAGTAGCTCCAGCGTGCCCCCCACATACACCCCAGCACAGGGAGACTAAAGTGCAGGCATCGTTAAATCTCAAGGCGCTGGACACAGGGAAACCAGAGCCTTTCCTCTGCGCTCCATTCACAAAACTGAACTAATGGTAATTAATTCATGATTAGTTCATTTCAGCTAATATATGAGCCTAAGCTTTTGCTGAGTGATGTAATATTTCAAAAGTAGGACTGTGCAATGGAATTTATTGGACTTCCTGAAATCACCAATGTAATTGTTTTCGCTGTTCACATATTAGGGACAGTCTCCAGGGGGAAAGCTGATTCTTCTCATATAATACTCTTTCCCCCCGAAGTTTGAAAGTCTGTCATCTTTCTCAATATATTCACTTCGTTAAAGAGTTTACAGCTTGCAAGAGGGTCACAAAGTCTGAGTAACAAAATGACTGTCCTGACAGATTTAAACAATAAAACCACCAGATTGTTACATAAATGTTTTTCTCAGAGGCTGTTTCTGAAACACATACTAAATACAAATATTGAAACACCTGCATGCCAAGCACAATTCTTTTAACAGATGTTAATCTCGGTGCATTTAACCAATGGATTTAGATCACATAAATGTAATTTACCCCCTTCAGACTATCTTGGAAAGCTACCAATTACTTTATTTCAATTTGACAAAGAAATTCTTACACCCTACATTATAATTTCTATTTTAAACTTTATAATGGGAATATCTAAAAAAACAAGCAAAAAATATGGAAAGCCAAGCTGAATCTCAGACAAAGCCTCCAAAGTACATCCCAGGTAATTAGGTAAGTTGTCTATTTTAGCATGGGAAATTTACAAAAATTGATAGGGTTCCAAAATTTAAAAATTTTTCCCATGGCTCTGGAGATTGAAATTCTCAATTTAACCCATCACTAATCAGGACAATCCCCCTAAAGAGCAGTCATTTTTGTTCCCTCCATTCCTGAGATCTGTCGGGTACCCTCACTCACAGTTAAAACCTTCCCAGGTCCCTTGGGTTATTTGCTGCTCAGGGATGCCTCTAAGAGACCTCCTTTATTTCAATAGACTGTTTTCAGAGCAGTTTTAGGTTCATGGCAAAACTGAACAGAAGGTACAAAGATCTCCATTTTGCCCTCCCCACCACGCACACATGCAGGTCTCCATTATCAACATTTCTTATCCCCACCCCGACACACCGTGCAGCATTTGTTACAACTGATGAACCCACACGGACTCATCATAATCACCCAGAGTTTCCATCAGGATTCAAGCCTAGAGAATCCATAGTTTACATTAAGATTCACTCTTGGTGGTGTACATTCCATGGGTTTGAATAAATGTGTGATTTCATGTATCCACCAAAATTTACCTTGCAGAATATTTCATTGTCCTAAAGATACTCTGTGGTCTACTCATTCATCTCCCACCCCCACATGCCCAATCCTGGCCTTTTTAGTTCTTCCTTAATCATGTCCCCACTTTTCCAGCCTGGAGTCATTGTGATGAGTCAATTATTTGGTAATCATGAAAATGATCACTCTGGGGCCCAAATGTAGGTGCCAGACCCTGAACCGGGTTTTTGACATCTATTACCTCGTTTACTTCTCAAATATTCTAAGAAGTGGGTTTTATTTTCCACATTTACTGATAAGATAACTCAGCAAACACAGGTAATTTAATCTGACTCACTTAGTGAATGAGCAGTATCATCTTTATTTTAACCCAGCCTCAAAGCTTACACTTCACCATGGACTATAATTCTTCTCACACATCTACAAAATCCTGTTCTGTCAAGGAGCCTTTAATTTCCATTTTAAAACATTTTTGGGGGGTGGTTTGGTTTGTTTTGTTTTGTTTTGTTTTTGGAAGAGAGCTATGCAGAAAAAAAAGAAAACTATTTACTTAGGTTGCCAAATTATTTCAAATATACACGCTGGCCTCAGTCTCTGCTTCTGTGCCAGAAGCAGGGCTCCCAAGCTCAGTGAAGATATCTAGTTAGTTTTCAATAAATATGGACTTGCTCCTTGTTAATTAGTATCTATATGGATTATGCCATGTCAGAATTTTCCCTCCTACCTCCCGTCACCCGTCTTCTCATATGATATGGCCCTATTTACCCAAGAAGCTTTCGGATAAAAACCGAGCCAGACTGTCTCTTGAAAGTCCCTGCCATCTCTCATGTTGAATCAGAGAATCAACACTGTTAAGTAACACACCAAGATTAATACTGTGGTAAAATCAAGCCAAGAGTTGGCTGTAGGATCCTGACATGCTACAGCTATGAAATCATAAAAACTTTCAGATTCTTAGTTAGGAATTCTGTTTCTTTGGTCACTAAATCATGACAGATGGGAAATTATGCATAATTATTTATCATTTTGTTACCATGGACAACCTTTCTAACTGTGGCCTTTTCTCATATTCTTATACATTCTCTAATTCCATCTATAATATTGAGTACTATAGTGGGTACAAAATAAGCTCCAAAAGGTAGTTTCTGCCCTCAAAGTCCTTAGAACCTCCCTGAGGAAAAACAAAAATGTCTCTTACGTGAAACTACTAGAAACGGGAGACTATACGTCAGAAGATTCATTTTAAAATCGTGGTAAGGATCGTAATTATACTGGAAGTTCCCAGAGAGTTCTGAGAGACAACATTTCACTAAAATATAGGAACCAGGAAGGCTGAAATAAGGTAGGCCTTAAAATGTTGATTTTTCAGGGATGGACGGTACTTAAAAATATATGAAAGAGTGAAGGTAGTATTGAGAAACCATTCTCCATAGGTCCTTCACATTTCTGCATTTCTTGCAAGTAGTCACACAGATATTATTGCAAACTGTCTTCTCAAGGATGTCTATACAGCTCACCACCTTGGAAGGAAGAGAGAATGTTTTTCTCCAGGACAAAGGAGTAGGTGTTCTTTTTTTTTTTTTTTTTTAAGATTTTATTTGAGAAAAAGAGAGAGAGACAGAGATAGCAAGAGAGAGCTCCTGTTGAGCAAGAAGCCCAATGAAACCCAATGGAAGACTCGATCCCAAGACCCTTGGTTCATGACTTGATCCTCAGGCAGATGCTTAACCCACTGAGCCACCCAGATGCCCCAGGAGCAGGCATTCTTATTGTCCACTGAAGAGATTAAAATATTCAGGTTCCTTAAGGTCTGTGTGCTTGTCTCATAATACAACCCACCAAGCATGCAGACATCACCTCCTTTTCTGGTGTTCCTGCAGGAAGTCGAGCTCCGGGTACCAAGACAAACGCTCATGCTCTGGCTACTCTCTTTTCTGGGAATTGTGAAGCTATGGCAGTTCACTTGCTAGCTTGCAGGCAGGGTAAAATATCATACACTTTGCAATTTTTAACAGGCATATTTGAGGCACAGACCACAGACTGAATAAAGGCCTAGAAACAGGAACACGCAGGAAGAGACACAGAGAAAGATTTGAGTAGTTCTAGGTAATTCTATACAGCAACCGGAGCAGGTCCTTATAACTGAACTGAAAAGGAACAAGTCAGATTCTGCCATGGGACTTAATTATAGCCGAGGCTTAAATTGACTACATTGTAAAGTAAAAATAAAAATAAAAAAGAAGAAGAAAAAATTTAAAAAAAAATACAATGTGAGAGAAATATTTTTCTTCTAGGTGACATTTGAAGTAATGGAATAATACATTTAGTTATGATCTGTAACAGAAAAGAATCAATCCACTTCTCTAACAGTGACCAACACAGCAAGATGGGACTTATGAAAGCTCTGTCCCGCGTGACTTTTATGCTCAAAATAAAGGGGGAAAAAACACTGCAATTTTGACATAGTTTCTTTTCAGTGAATTAAATTTAGACTTTATCAATTATGTTTCCCCTTCCATGTTAGTCACAGGAAGTTCAGAGCCAAATTGAACTTGGCTTTACACACATGGGTGTGAATGGTTCTATTCTAATGCTCCCCAACTTTGACCTTCACATTATATTTCCTCTGGTCTTGACTTTCTCTTCATGCATACTTTTAATCTTTTTATATATACATGTATATTACTTATATCTTCTCTGGAATGAGGTAGACTGTTAGTCAATAATAATTCATTATTGAAATAATTAGGCAAGATTTGCTGAATCTATTAACTGCTTGCCCAAAACTTTGCCTCCTTAGCTCCTTACCCCTCCAAAGGCAGAAGTTGGAAATTTTAGTCAGATATACATTGAGCAGACAATGTGACTACACTCTTCAACTCCTAGATGCTACATATTAATTGTCTGCTCATTCAGCAGACAAATCTAGGAGCTGGGAGAGGGAGAAAAGGAGTCAGCATGAGGGGCGCCTGCATGGCTCTGTTGGCTAAGCATCTGCCCTTAGCTCAAGTCATGATCCCAGGGCCCTGGGATGGAGCCCCATATCTACCTCACTCTCACTCTGTGTGGGTGAGCTCATTCTCTCTCTTTTCTCTCTCTCTCAAATAAATAAATAAATTTTTAAAATAAAAAAAATTAGCATGAAAAAACATAGGTTCTTCCTCAAATTTCACATGATCATGAAGAAAGAGGGTGTGATCCAGATGGTGTCTAGATACCATAATGATTGGCTCTACATAAAAGTGTACAAAGAACGTGCTTGTAGATTACTTGACATATCCAGGCTGATGGCCTCATATCAGTAACATGTCCCGCTAAATTGTACTTTTCACCTTCAAGTCTGTTTACAAGCATTATTTATTGACACAAAATACCACATGGTTTAATTAAATTGAAATAATTCAGGGCAAGGAACGGTGCCTAGACAATTGGAAGATGCTTTCCAAATGTTCTTCCAGTGGAAGTATGTGGAATCCGTAAAATAACAATAATTATTTCAGCACCATAAATCAAGCTAAAATATTTGTTTCCAGAAATGTCCTGTAAAATGAACACCTTCCAGACCTAAGTCATCTCAACATAATACAGCTGTCTGGAACAACCCTGGAATGTCTCTGTTTTTCTTTTTTTAATGAGAAAGCACCTTTTGAGGCATGGATGATAGGTGAGATTTACAACACCATATTTCAGAATGTAGGGAAAGGATAAATAAGAGAAAGATAACCATAACGTTAAGAGGACATGATTTTTAATTTCACTTATGAGGAACGTCTCTAAAAGGCAATTAAGTATGCAAATGTAAGGGTACAAGAAATAACAGAGGATAGGAAAGAACAGTGTTTTTTGTTTTTTTCAGATCTTATTCACTTGAGAGAGATTACGAGCAGGGGCAGGGGACAGAGGGAGAGGGACAGCAGACTTCCTGCTGAACTCGGGGCTCCAGGCAGGGCTTGACTGGAGGGGCTCCATCCCAGGGCCCTAAGATCATGATCTGAGCCAAAGTCAGGATGCCTAACCGACTGAGCCACCCAGGCGCCCTGGAGAGAACAGTATTTTTAACCAAGTCACAGGACATAAAACAGATGAGAAGAGAGGATCTATTTGAATCTTTCTCCATAAACCATACTCTAGATTACTTCTCTCTAGAGCAGCGTCACACTGCAGAGGTTAAGAGCCAGGTTTCAGGATCAGGCAGATTATCTGGGTCTATCAACCACCATCATATCTTCTCTGTGTTCTTGCGAAGATACTTAAACCTCAGTGTCTTCATCAGCAAAACGGACATAGGAAGGATGCTATGGAGAACAAGTGACTTAATTCCTGGGAGGCACATAGAATAGTGTCTGGCACACAGAAGCCTGCATAAATAGATTTGTTTTCATTATTGCTTTCAGACTGAATGATAGAATTTACTGCAACTATGCCAGCGGCATTCTCTATCGCTGATTTAATGGCTCTGTATTTAAGACAGAAGTCTCCTCTTGGCCACAGTGCCTAAGTTAATCTGACTATACTGTGTTTTCAGAGACACCTAACTTTTTCAGACCGCTGGAGTTGTATTTAAAGCTAAAAATGTCACATGGCCTTCTATTTCTCAGCAAACAGTGGAAGGCTTGATTTGACACCTGGTCTCTATTACACCAACCTCATTCCTTTAAATAGATGATTCATCTTCCGAGTAGAGCCTTCCTGGATATTCCCAAATGAAAATAGCACATTCTGAAAGCTTCTCTAATGTTAAATGCAGTTCTTAAGTTGAGATCTATCACACATCTCAATGGGCATTTCAATACAATCTATCTTGATGTGTCAGAAGTAAAATACAATATTAAATGCAGAGGTGGCTGTCTGTGTTTCAAGAAAATTCAAAAACGAGGTTTTTTGTTTTTTGTTTTTTTTTAATAAAACCTGACTGGGTTACCAAATTAACTATGGTATTAATGCTACCCAGTATTCCATTGTGAAGTAGTTGATGTTTACAGAGGTAATTTCAGGGGTGCCTGGGTGGCTCACTCATTAAGCCTCTGCCTTCGGTTCTGGTCATGAACCCAGGGTTCTGGGATCGAGCCCCACATCAGACTCCCTGCTCTGAAGGAAGCCTGCTTCTCCCTCTCCCTCTCCCTCTCGCACTCTCCTTTCTTGTATTCCCTCTCTCCCTGTCTCTCTCTCTGTCCAATAAATAAATAAAATCTTTTAGAGAGAGAGAGAGAGAATTTCATTAAAACTAATCACTGCAGGGGCAACTGGGTGGCTCAGTGGGTTAAGCCGCTGCCTTCGGCTCAGGTCATGATCTCAGGGTCCTGGGATCGAGTCCCGCATCGAGCTCTCTGCTCAGCAGGGAGCCTGCTTCCCTCTCTCTCTCTCTGCCTGCCTCTCTGACTACTTGTGATTTCTCTCTGTCAAATAAATACATAAAATCTTTAAAAAAAAAAAAACTAATCACTGCAATGGGGTTAACTTACATACAACAGATGCCAATCATGTGTTAACAGACACATATAAAACAGATAAATTAGGGAAACCTGGATGGCTCAGTTGAGTTCTGGAATCAAGTCCCGCATCCGGCTCCTTGCTCAACAAGGAGCCTGCTTCTCTTTTTGCCTCTGCCTGCTTGTGATCTCTCTCTTTCTGACAAATAAATAAATAAAATCTTTTAAAAAATAAAAAATAGATAAATTAGACTATAATTTCTGTTATAAAAAGCTGTGTTGCTCACAGAATGACATTTGATCTTAAAAAAACTGTAAAAGAATTGCAAATTAGGGACAAGAGTCACTATTACTTTTTTTGTTTTAAATTTTATTTATTTTAAAGAGAGAGAGGGCACATGAGCACAGAGAAAGGGAGAAGCGGACTCTCTGCTGAGCAGAGAGCCCCACACAGGGCTCAGTCCCAGGACCCTGAGATCATGATTTGAGCCAAAGGCAGATGCTTAACCCACCAAGCCACCCAAGGACCCCTAGAGTCACTACTACTTGAAAAACAATCAAAATTTAAAAAAAAAAAAAAGTTCTGAATTTCAATGTATCAATGAGGATATGTGGTTTTACTTAGAAAATTTACATTTGTAAATGATGTAACAGGACTTAGCAATTGCACAAATTGAGACAATGTGTGATTACCTATTAATTAGTTAAGAACCAAGTAGCCCTTCTGTGGCTTGTCTAACACCTTTGTCTAATCCTCCTCTATATGGCTCCCTGCCTTTTGGCTGGCCTCCCCAACTTGAATAGGTTATGCTCTAACATCAGGGGTCCATGAAGGATCTGTGGCTTTTCTGTACATGGCCAGAGAGCAGAGGAGATACCCAGACACAGCACATAGGCAAGTGGGTGTGGCTGTGTCCCAGCACAACCTTGTAAAAACAAGTGGTAGGAAAGATCTGTCAACACACCCCTCCATCTTCCTTCTGCAAAGAAAACTCTCTGCTTACCCCCTGACTTAAGTTAAAGAAGAAAAAGGGAATCTATACACTTGTTGACCACCTGACCCAAATGTTGTCTCAAATATCTGAAGTTCAAGATGACTTCAGGATAGAAATCAGGATAGAAATGTGATCACCCATCTCAACTATAAAAGTTGCCTTAATCTGACAGTAAGTATTACTGCTCAAAGGTGTCTTTTCATTGAATGTGTAGATCACACAAAACTATATTTAAAAGCTATTTCAAATAAACAAACAAATAAATGTGCTATTTCTGAGACATTTCCTCAAAGAGAACATTTCTTGGGACACATGGGTGGCTCAATTGGTTAAGCGTCTGCCCTCAGCTCAGGTCATGGTCTCGGGGTCCTGGAATCGAACCCCAAGCAGGAAGCCTGCTTCTCCCTCTCCCTCTGCCGCTCCCCCCTCTCATGCTGAAGCTTTGTCTCTCTCTCACATAAGTCAATAAAATCTTTAAAAATATATATGTTTCTTGAAAGCTTAAAAATTTTTTCACTTTCTAACACAAATTACTTTTTTCCAAAATGTGAGAACAATCAGAAAGGACTAACCTTGCCCTCAATCTATTACTCTCTTCAGCTGAGAAAAGACAAAATTCAAATAGTGAATGTGGTGGGACATAAGAAGAAAACACGATGCGCAAATGTTTTCGCTTAAGTGAAAAACACGTATGGTTCTAACTAAATTCTAGATGGGATCTAAAGTATTCTAAGAAAAGTAATAGAAGGTAGTCATAATCCTTTCTTTTTTTCATACTTGTTCATTTATTACATGTACACACAGACACACACACACAACATCCTATGTGACAAGGAATACAGTAATGCAAAAACATAGAAAAAGTTTGCAGAGCTTATATTCTAGTGGAGGGAAATAACGAATAAGCAAAGGAAAAAGATAAGATATACAATGTATTAGATGACAAGGAGTACTATAAAGAAAAATAAAGAGGGGAAGGAAAGTAGGAAGTACAGGGTCTGAGAGTTACAATTTCATATAAAACAGGCAGCCAGAAAAATCCTCATTTAGAATGTAATATGTGAGTATGGACCTAGTGGTGGTGAGGAAATGAGCCAGATATGGGGGAAGAGTGGACCAGGCAGAGGGAACAAACGGCAAGTGCAAACGCCCTGAGGTGAGAGGGTGCCTAGAGAAACAGCTGTGTTGGAGAAACAGAAAAGAGACTGAGATGTCCCATATATGGTAAGCAAGGGGAGCAGTAGGAGGTTGAGTAAGAGAGATGGAGGAGGAAACAGTGGCAGGGAGGGAAAGTAGGCAGACTAGCTTAAAGGGTTTTAACAGAGGAATGACATTTTAATAGATCATTCTACCTGCTGTGTTAAGAATGGGCCAAAGGAGAGTCAAGGATTGAAGTGGAGAAACCAGTTCGGAAAATATTAGAGTAAATAGGTAAGATGTACGGTGGCTTGGACCAAGATGGTAGCAGTAGAGATGTTCCCCTCAATGTATACATCCTAGAGGAGACCTGAAAAGAAACAGAGAAATAGCTTAAACATAAAGCTTGCTGCAACTCAGCAGCCTTCCCTTTGTGAGGGATCCAAGAGAGGCTTTAGGGGTGATGTTCAAGAGAATGGGGACTGAGAGCCATATGCAACATCTCATAGGGTTTTCTCTGGAGTTTCAGAAATTCTAGATTGATAACATTAAACCTGGCCATAAAAGGAAACAGTGGAGAGGAAAGGAAACTACTGGTTTCTGGAGGGAAGTGCAGACACCAACATCTAGTTCACCTAGTTCAATCTGTCTGTGCTCATGATAACTTTACTTCTTCACCACCTGCTCTGATTAGTTACAGGGATGGTGAGCCTTGTATGGATTTCCTATGCAACAGACTCAAATTATAGGAAGGATGATTTGGGAAGTTGGCGGTCATAGAGGGATGGGGAATTTCTCCATTCTGTGATTCTTCAACAGAGCACATGGAAAAATGCCCATAGAGTGTCTCACTCACAGTAGGTACTCAAATACTTGATAAGTGATTACTTGGTGTTCTCATACACCCCTGC
Organism: Mustela erminea; assembly: GCF_009829155.1. Classification (NCBI taxonomy): domain Eukaryota; kingdom Metazoa; phylum Chordata; class Mammalia; order Carnivora; family Mustelidae; genus Mustela; species Mustela erminea. Next base: position 10,362,357 of record NC_045615.1, on the reverse strand, counting down.
CCTTGGACTTTCATAAGCAAATCATCTACATTTACTGGAACCTGGGAGTTTCTGGAATTCTATCACTCAACTGCAGCGATGAAGAGAAATCTTCTCTTTCATAGTTAGCAAGTGGTGGTTGCTATCAGGCTTTCTGTAGAAAGAAGCAGAGCGGTGTTTAGGTAACCTGATGTACTTCTCTGTTTTTATAGATTAGGAACGTGTGATGCAGAAAGGGGAAAGGAAGGGAGAGGAGGACTGAGCCCAGGGGCAAATGACATCATGTGCCATGGAAGGCTTAGTGCTAGAGAAGCAGAGAGTGATTTCTGATAGCTGAGTGACATGGCCGGACAATGTGGCCAGATTCTAGAACTATCAATCATGTTAGTGGTGGGGGATGTACCCTACATTCCAGCCTTATGTACTAGCAGTTTCCTGGAGTCCATGCCCCTGCATCCCTAACCTCTGTAAATGGTCTTACTCAGTTAAGAATGGTCTCCCTTCCTTGGCCACCAGATGTGTCTTCCTTCAAGTCTCAGCACAGCATGGCTTCCTCATTGATGTCCTCTGGGCAGTCAGTCAGTTCTTCTTTTGTATTCTCTGGGAAATGCTACAAAGATTGTTGATGTTTTAAAGGCAGTTCTTTAAATACTCAGCCATCAGAAAGGATGAATACCTACCATTTACATCAACGTGGATGGAATTAGAGGGTAGAATGCTGAGTGAAATAAGTCAGTCAGAGAAAGACAATTATCATACAGTTTCAGTCAGATGTGGAATATAAGAAACAGTACAGAGAATCACAAGAGGAAGGAAAGAAAGCTGAAGGGGAAGTCATCAGAGAGGAAGAAAAACCATGAGAGACTCTTAACTACAGGAAACAAACTGAGGATTGTTGGAGGGGAGGGTGTGGGGGGGGATGGGGTAACTGGGTGGGGGCATTAAGGAGGACATGTGATGTAATGAGCACTGGGTGTTATATGCAACTGATGAATTATTTAACACTACATCTGAAACTAATGACATACTATATGTTGGTAATTGAATTTAAATTTAAAAAATGAAAAAAAAGCAAGGACTGGGTCTTAGCCATATTTTGAATTCAGAATGTCTGACACAGAGCCTTACACACTAGGTACTCAAAAATTGCTTGTCACTACATGAGCAATGTTATAAAGGGGATAAAAGTTTGCCTTTCCACCGCCGTTCTCTGTAGCTCCCATCCCTGGTATTGCCTCTCACTCTCAGTTGCTGGTGGGATGCCAGAGGGCTTCATTTAAATGTCCCACTGAAGCCAGTCCTCCAAACATCTCAAGGTCTAGAACTATTCTTTTCCTCTGCCCAACACCTGGTCATTGCTTGCCAGATCCTAAAGGCAATTATTGGGCTATACTCATTCATGTTGGACGGTCAATAACATCAATTTTCCTTTGGGGAAATAGTTCCTAACATGCTAAGGAAAAGAATAGCTGATGGTTGAATTTCAGACCCTGTGACTGGGGCAGGAAAGAGAGGTATTTGTTGTGATGTACATCCAGGGACCACTGAAGTCACATCCTGTGGGCAGCTGTGGACACCATCTATATAGAGACATAGACAAACAGTAAAAAACAATTTTCAGTTCATAGGAGCATGATAATTCAGCACTCCTCTGCACACAGATTTCTAAAAGATCAAGAGGAGATTTTTCTTTTCAAAATGACTTTAACTGAATTGATTTTTTGCGATGAAACAAAATTATCCACTCTCAAAGAAAAAAATCAATGGCACACGTCAACATCAATAAATCTCAAACCATAATGAGTCAAAAAAAAAAAAGAAAAGAAAAGAAAAAGAAAAAAGAAGTTATAGAGGAATATATCCAGTATGGCTCCATTTATTTAAAGTTCAAAGCAATGAAAAAAGAACTATATATAGTTTATGGATACATTTATAGGTGGTTAACCCATACAGAAAAGCAAAGAAATGATGAGCTCAAAATTCAAAATTCAGGCAAATAATTGCCTCCATGAAAGAGGCAGGGGCAGAAGGAAGGCCAAAATAAAGTAACATCTTATTTTTTAGCTGGACTCTAGGTATTCATTGTATTTTTCTTCTTTAAACTGTACCTATGTCCTCATTCAAATATATGGTTTATTTCATAATAACAAAAGAAAACCAAGCACTCTTTTAAAAAACTATACATAAAGAAAATAATAATCACCTAAAACCCACCACCCAGAGTCAAATATGAACAACCTTCCAGGTATCTTTCTGTTGATAACACACACACACACACACACACACACATGCACAATTTTACGTATGTGTGTAAGGTGATATGCCATCAATACTGTTTGCAGTCTTCTCTTTTTTTTTAAGATTTACTTATTTATTTTAGAGAGAGAGATGGAGAGAGCACGAGCGGGAGGGGCAGGGGGAGAGGGAGAGAATCCCAACCCGGCTCGGCACTGAGCAAGGAGCCCAACCCAGGGCTTGATCTCATGACCCTGAGATCACACCCTGAGCAGAAACCAAGATTCAGGGGCACCTGGGTGGCTCAGCGGGTTAAAGCCTCTGCCTTCGGCTCAGGTCATAATCCCAGGGTCCTGGGATCGAGCCCAGCATCGGGCTCTCTGCTCCCTTCCTCTCTCTCTGCCTGCCTCTCTGCCTACTTGTGATCTCTATCTGTCAAATAAATAAATAAAATATTAAAAAAAAAAAAAAAAAAGAAACCAAGATTCAGATCCTTAATGAGCTCTGCCACCCGGGTCTCCTGCAGCCTGCTCTTTATTCAATAATACACGATATGCATATGAACTCCATCACAAAAACTAAGAAAAAACACTGTGAGGAATGCCTGGGTGGCTCAGTCATTAAGTGTCTGCCTTCGGCTCTGCTCATGATCACAGAGCCCTGGGATCGAGCCCTACATCAGGCTCCCTGCTAGGCGGGAAGCCTTTTTGTCCCTCTCCAACTCCTTCTGCTTGCGTTCCCTCTCTCGCTGCATCCTTCTCTGTCTTGTCAAATAAATAAATAAATAAGTAAAATCTTAAAAAGAAAAAAAATTATTTAAAAAAAGAAAGAAAGAAAAAACACTGTGAGCTTACGAAGAACGTACACAAAAAGGAATGTTCTCACCCAATTTGATTCAACATATTGCCCTCATCAGATCTCCAGAATTCACATGACAAGAGAATTTTATATGTTCCAAAACCAAATTTCCAGAGAACACAAAACTGACCTTTCCTGCGAAAGTAAACTTCACTCTACAACATCGCTTTAATCCACAGTCAAAGCCAGACTTTTTCACTTGTAAGCTAAATACTTCTTTACTATGGAACAAATGTGCCAAAAACGATATTCATCATTTTCAACACAGAAGAAAAAACCATATTACATCAGAGCCCATAAAATATTGAAAACGGAGGGCTTATTTTCTCACTTCTGACATTTGTGTCACGTGGAAGACCTGGCCATACAGCCTTTAAGTTCTGTTCTGTTAAGAACAGAATTGCTTCCATCTAAGACCCTCAAATTACGTCTCAATCATGGCAACATTTATGAATCCTAATTGCCTGTTACTACTACGTTAGTAAACTATTGTTTTAAGCTGACATGCCTTCTGGACCAAATTATTCCCACCAACAAACTCCTTGCTAGCCAGAGCCTCAGTAAATATTTCCTATGAACTTGAAGTTTTCAATACGGCAAGCCACAACTGGTAAGCATACACTTCACACTCACGGCTTTCTATAAATGTTTTAGTTTGAAATAATAAATGCTTTTAAAAATACCTCCACTTTGATAGGAAAACCCTATTCACCTCACAGCTCATTCCCACTTTTTAGTAATTTTTCTCTCATCAAGTTGACTCAAATTGAAAACATATCACCAAGAACTGAGCCACATAACAGCCTGACATAGGTTCCAGAATTGAGGGTGAGGGGCCAATGAGTGGGACCTGAGAACTTGTGGAGAAAGGGGATTTTTCTTATCAAAACATGATCATAAGTTTGGAAATGTGCTCACAAAAATTATTTCGGCTGAAGCGATCTCATGCTGTTCCAACCACCCCCCAAACCAAGCTTTATCAGCCTGAGAAATTGTAGGACTGCACACCTACAATCCAAGTTTCTCATTTCCTCCTAAATAAATGAAACTGTGAATTTCTGTGGCTATAGCTGTTTAAAAAAATTTTCCCTTTTTAAGTGAATGCAGTGTGTGTGGATATTCCCAATTCATTAAACCTTGTCGTTCACAAAGCAGGAGACTTGCAGAACAGCAGTAAGACTCCGTGAGATTTGAGGCAAACACTGTGCTCGAGGTGAGTAGAAATGCATCAGGGCAACCAAGAGAGAAAACTCTACTGAGGAATTCAGATTGGGAGAAACTCACATCTGGGCACAGGTGAGGACTGCAAGGTTTAGATGACCTTCGCTCTGTGTTGTTGCGTACATGAATTTCTTATCTGCCCTCTATAAACCAATTCATCAAATGATACATCACCTAGGAAAATGCATGGATAGTCCATCCAATCCATGTAAAAATTTGTCCTGCTTAAATATGAAAGATACTTATGAGTATGTTCATATGTGTGGTAAAGATCACTTGCACTGAAATCTTGTAGTTTCTGCGCATACCAGTTACAGACCAGCAAGCTTACAGGTTTGTATGGGTTTTTTTTTTTTAAGAGAACTTTTTTTTTTTTTTCCTTAAAGATTTTATTTATTTATTTGACAGAGAAAGAAGGAACACGAGCAGAGGGAATGGGAGAGAGAGAGGCAGGCTTACCGCTAAACAGGGAGCCCTATGCAGGGCTCGATCCCAGAACTCTGGGATCATTACCTGAGCTCAAGGCAGATGCTTAACGACTGAGACACCCAGGTGCCCCAAGCCTACAGGTTTTCTGTGCCTTGAATACTTCTCTTGCACTTCATGATCTCACAGGTTACATACCACAATGAGCAAAACACTAATAACATATCTGCAAAGAAAAAATTGCATGTCCCTTGGGATATATGGACAAACAGAAGGCTTGAATTATGAAGAAGTCTTCAGCCTCAGATGGTTAAGATAGTTACACAAAGCCTTAGCTTGACAAAGACATTGACAAACAGAGCAGATTGGCCTGCTTCCCTGGCCTAAGAAAACATTTTTGCTATCTTGGCGGTATCAATTTTTTCTTACCTTAAAGTTGCTCTGCTCATTTGATTTGTTTTCCTTGCATTTTTCTATGTGGAAATATGAACTCCATCCTCTTTTAACAAAATAATCACTTTTCTTCAGAAAAAAAAAAATTTCTTTTTTCTTTTTATGTAGGCTCTACAGCCACCATGGGGCCTGAACTTGGGACCCTGAGATCAAGAGTCACATGTTTCTGACTGAGCCAGCCAGGCACCCCTATTCAGAAACATTTAACGCATGGTTAAGAACATGTTTCTTTCCCACTTTCCACTTTATCCTAACACTGCTGTTGGACAAATATTCCCCAGATTCTTCCTTTTTCCTTCACTCCTGGACTCAAAATTTTCAGTGCTTTCTCACTGTCTTTAGAACAAGGTCAGATTAAGACATTAACCTGTTATTCAAAGCTTCTGTAATATGGCTCAACCTCTTTTTTTTTTTTTTTAAATTTCTCTCCTACACAAACCCCTTGACTAGACCAAAGTAGATTTTCTTTTACTGTTCCTCATCCATGTGGTTCTGTCTCCATACATTTGTTCGAGTGGTGATCCCTCGCTGTATTGGTCAGCTGTGCTGTAGGAACAAACAACCCCCAGATCTCTGGACTGCAACAACAAATGTTTATTTCTCATTCATATTACATGTGGGCCTTCCGTGGGCCACAGGTCAGCTCGTTCTGGAACCCACACCTGAGAAGAAGCCACTCTCTGGGACAGACAGTGGTCCTGGCGGAAAACAGAAGCAAAACGCAGTCGTATTTAAAGCTTCTGTTCTGGGGCACCTGGGGGCTCAGTGGTTTAATCATCTGCCTTTGGTTCAGGTTGTGATCCCAGGGTCCTGGGATCGAGCCCCCCACTGGGCTCCCTGCTCAGCGGAGTGCCTGTTTCTCCTTCTCCCTCTGCTGCTCCCCCTGCTTGTAGGCTCACTCTTTTCCCACTCTGTCAAATAAATAAATAAATTCTTTAAAAAAATAAATTTAAAATAAATAAATAAAACTTCTGCTCTGATGTGGCATATGTCAGGACTGACTCATACTTCATGACCAAAGCAAGTCACAACAGCAAGCCCAACATTAATAGACCAAGAACATATACTTCCCCTCTAAGTGGACATTACAAATCACACCACAATTAGCAGGAGTGTATAATCTTATTACAGGAAAGAAGGGAAGTTAATAATGGCAAAATAAACACCCTACTTCCTGAATCATCCACTTCCCTCCTCTGTGAACAGATCCCCCCTCGGTTCAAGTCCCATGTTTATCCACGTGTCTAATCTAAAGAGCCCTTGGTCTTCCTGGAGCACGGCTCATCAGTACAGCACCCTTAGCGCTTAGCTTATGCTACCACAAATAACAAGTTATCATATTCTATCTGTGTCTTTTTTTTTTTTAAGATTTTTATTTATCTATTTGACAGAGAGAGAGACAGTGAGAGAGGGGAAGAGGGAGAGAAGCAGGTTTCCCTCTGAGCAGGGAATCGGATGTGGGTCTCGATCCCAGGACCCCAGGATCATGACCTGAGCCAAAGGCAGACGCCTAACGACTGAGGCAGCCAGGCGCCCCTCCATCTCTCTGCCTTGTGTGCCTGACTAGACCATTACCTTTATGATGATAAGATGAAATCTTCTACCTCTTGATAATTTCACCAATTGTAGAAGGGATGTTCCCGTATAATTGCTTGTTGTTGAAGTTCTTAGTGATAACATTTTTCTGTCATGAGAAACAAGTTTCATCTTCAAAGAAGAATTGACTTAGTTCAAAGGAGTATTTTTGTCAAAATTTAATGTATTCTCTCCGTTATTTAAAACATTCCTAAAATCAGTATAAAGATGGACAGCCCATTTGCACACATATCTGAGGCCTAAGCACTGAAGGAAAAGATATATAAAATAGGTACAAAATAGGGCCATGACAGGTGCCACACTGGCTTCACCCTCATTTTAGTCCCAGTTTGAAAACAGTGGCTTGGACAAACAGACACATGACCATTTCTTTTAGTAAAAGGTAGCTGGGCTAAAAATGAGAATCTTTAAAGTTCTCTTGGTATTTTAAAATATTTCTCTCTTCTGGGGCACCTGGGTGGCTCTGTTGGTTAAGTGTCTGCCTTTGGCTCAGGTCACGATCTCAGGATCCTAAGATTGAGCCCCTCACCAAGCTCCCCAATCTGCAAGAAGTCTACTTCTCTTTCTCTTTCTACCCATCCCCCTCTCCTTTCTCCCTCTTTCTCTCTCTCTCTCAAATAAATAAATAAAAGCTCTAAAAAAATAAAAATAAAATAAAATACCTCTCTCTCTTTTTTTTTTTAATAAGATTCATAGTCTCTAGAACCAGATTCACATGTCATGAAATTCAACAGGATTTTCTCAGAAGAAAATTCCTCACAACAAAGAGCAGGAGGCATAGTCCCACTTCCTCAGGGTACTACTACTACTACAAATTTCATTTTTCATGTCTTATTGCCTCTCACCTGGCTAATCAATACTCAGTCATTTATCCTCAATACTGCATGTTCATTTCAATATATTGCAAACAGTGCTTTTCCAATTTCTTCATGAGCAACATCATTTTTTTAAATCACCACATCAACACGACCCTGACGTTGGGAGGTGAGCTCTGTCACGTGACCTTCAGTGCTTCCATTCAACAGCTGATCAGAATCTTCCCAGCACCTCCTCAGCACAACTTGCTCAGGTTCACGTCCACTCTCACATGCCTGCTTGGCTCTTTTCCCTGGTTTGAAGTTACGCTCATGACTCTGAGCAATGCAATCATTACCTCTCCCACCCACAAATAGAATCCATTAAGTGAAAATTCATTCCAAACTCATCTTGGGCTAGTGAGGAAGGCTGGCTAAGCCTCACAAGGTCTAGAGGTTGAATTTCATTTGGAAAACACCCCAGAAGTTCAACTGCTTATCCAGTCCTTATCCTAACCAGGAGAGAGGCCTAGGCATGTGCTGACAGGAAGGAATTAAGGTTCCACCAGGCACCAGAGAAGACCAGTGTTGTAGCCCACTGCTGCCCACTGCTTCTGAGAAGGAGGGAGGTGAGGGAGAGAGGATGTTGAGGGAATAACACGTCAGGAAACCTCACTCCTCGCCTTTCCAGAGCCTCAGAGAAGAATTATCCATGCCCGGTTTCAAACTGGGAAGACCTGGTGTACCTACAATGAAAAACTTGCTTCTGACAAATCGAGAGCTCATTTTTAAGTAAAGTGATAGGGAAACTCCCTTCCTAAAAATTGTTTATTTTCAACATGAAGGCCAAAAAGCTCTGGAAGGTACTGAGTTACCATTATTTTCTTGGATTTTAAGAGGTGATATTTGGAAATGAAGAAAATTTCATTTGGAGAAAGAAATATGCAAAGGGGCTTTATTTTTAAAATCCCAGGGATGTCTATCATGTAGGCTGTGAGGGTAGAGAACCAAAGAATGCATCAACTTAACTACTCAGTGGAAAACAAAGATTTATTTGATTTGTTATTTAATCAATCGGGGCTTTAGGAAAAATAAAATGACTCAGATCATCAATTAAACTAGGATAATATAGGGAGTTGAGGAATTAAAACTTACACTACAGCATAGGAAATTCCTTTAAGATATCTGCCAAACCACCTTTTGCTCCCCAGAGCTTTATTAAAATCATTCAAGAGAAAAGATAACTATTCTATTTTTAAGCACACCCAATGGGGGTGGGGAGACTATATCCTATCTCATTGTTAATAACACTCATCAATGCTAGTAAATTGTTTTTCACATGTGACCCAAAGGAAAAAATTAAAGCATGCTCTAGCTCATCCCTCATGATGACTGACATGTTATCTCCTGGGTCTAATCCCATTCAGTGGCTTCTCCGTGGAGTCCAGAACGGGCGTATGAGGCACTAAAGATAAGCTAAGGCCTTCCATATGTGTCCTTCCTCCTAGAAGAGAGGGGGAAAAAACTCTTTCAACAGGACATATCTTTCCAAATCTTCTGAAAATCTGGGTAATAAAATTCTCTTAAGACCAATGTTGGCCATTTTGTTGATTCACAGCCTAAGAAAGAACAAAAAAGAAAGGAAATTTGGATTATAAGAAAAAGAAACTTACATTTTCACATGGATGCTTTTCTAGGATTTAAGTATATGAAACATATTGATGAGTACCCAGATCCCTCAGGAAAAAAGGAAAATACTCCGGAGGAAAAATACTGAACTTCCTTTGAATGTAAAGTACTAAATTATATAATGCCCACTTAACATTATGTAATTGTCCACAAGAAGTTGGCTAGCTGAAAAAAAAGAAAAGTGTTACATCTCCAAAGCTTTGTTTTGTTTTGTTTTGTTTCGTTTTGTTTTGTTTTAATGGTGCATATGGCTCTTGCTGAGATAATGCTTTACAAGCATTCGATCTCATTCTGGTAGGAAACCAGGTATCTGGGGAGATGCAATTTCTCCCAGAGCTTCTAGGAAACAACTTTGGGTAGATGATGGAAATTTAACTTTCTTCTGAAACTCATATCAAATTCTTGCAATGCTTTCTCCCCTAGAACTACAGAACCACAAGAACCCAGGAAGTCATTTGGAAGGGGAGAAGAGAAGAACAAGTCCTAACAGAAGAGGATGAAGTTCAACATGGAAGGAAATAAGATAACAATACATATTTCAGATATAGGAGCAGCCTCTGTGCACGTGTTACCATGGTACCCACGCCACGGAAGGAACAATGTCCTCTCCCATCAGCAGCTGCAGTTGTGGCTCAGCAACTGTCCTACAGTTGGTCTAATGGCCCAAGAGCATCAGCTATGGGCTTGCATAGCCCATACTACGTTCACCTACTGGCTCCACCATGTATTTTTTTCCTTTTTTTTTTTTTAATTTAAGTTCTAGTTAGTTGAGACAGTTCAATATTGGTTTCAAGAGTAGAGTTCAGGGGCATCTGGGTGGGCTCAGTGGGTTAAGCCTCTGCCTTCGGCTCAGGTCATGATCTCAGGGTCCTGGGATCGAGTCCCACATCGGGCTCTCTGCTCAGCAGGGAGCCTGCTTTCCCCTCTCCCTCTCTGCCTGACTCTCTGCCTACTTGTGATCTCTGTCAAGTAAATAAATAAAATCTTTTTTTTAAAAAAAGAGTAGAGTTCAATGGCTGATTATTTACATATAACACCCAGTGTTCATCATAACAAGTACACTCCTTAATACCCATCACCCATCTAACCCAACTCTACCCACCTCCCTCCATCACTCCTCAGTTTGTTCTCCATCATTAAGAGTCTCTCATGATTTGTTTCCCTCTCTCTTTCCTCCCGTCCCGATGTTCATCCATTTTGTTTCCTAAATTCCACATGAGTGAAGTCATGTGGTATTTGTCTTTCTCTGATTGACTTATTTCACTTATTTCACTTAGCATTATACATGCTAGTTCCATGTATATATTTATATAGAATATATATATTTATATAGAATATATGTATTCTATATAAATACATATGTTTATATATATATATAATGGACTATATTCTTTATTCATTAATGGGCATTTGGGGTTCTTTCCATAATTTGCTATTATTGATAATGTTGCTATAAACATCAGGGTTCATGCACTCCTTTAAACGTGTACTTTTGTATCTTTTCAGTAAATACCTAGAAGTATAATTGCCGGATCATAGGGTAGTTCTATTTTTAGCTTTTGAGGAACCACCATACTGTTCTCCAGAGTGGCTGCACCAACTTGCATTCCCACCAACAGTGGAACAGGGTTCCCCTTTCTCCACATCCTTGCCAACACTTGTTGGTTCCTGTGTTGTTAATATTTGGGCCTGTTTTTATTTCTTTCATGATCTTGAGCAAATTTTTGCCTTCTCTGCCTCAATTTCCCCACCTATAAAATGAAGACATAACAGCAATCTCATAAAAATTGTTGGAAAGATTAAGTTGTAGAAAGTATAGAGATATTTATCACAGCACATGGAAGATAGTAAGCACCCAATAAATGTTAGCCAGTATTACATTTCTGTTCATCTCCACCACAGCCGATTAAGTCACCATCATCATATCATCATCTTCATCTTCACCTTCATTTATAGAGGAGGATAGAGAGTTGAGGAACAGATGTTACCAGCCCAGATTCATACTGTTAGTTAACATTCCATACAGTATCTGCGTCCCAGAAATATTTGCCTCCAAGTTAGTACCCTTTTCCCTGGGTACCACTGCTTGCCCACTCTCCCAGGACACCCAATTTGAAGAACATTGACTTAATTTAAAGCAAAAGTCCATCAGTAGTGTTTGAATACTAGCTTTCTAAAGGTCTTGAAAATATGAAAACCCTCAGACTACACAACTTTTAATATTAAAAAGTAACATTCTTTGACAATCTATAGTCCATCCCAAGCATTCAGACTCCTTAAAGACAAATATCTTTACAGAGTGCACAAGATCCCACTAAAGTAGTGGCTCTTAGGTTTTATTAAATCTTGGAATCCCTTGGAGAAGCAGATTAAAGAAAAGAACACATCCTCCAGAAAAAAAAAGAAAAATGCACATACCCATCCTCACAAAACATGCATAAAATTTCACAGTGGGTTCGCAGACCTGGAAAAGTCTGTGAGATCCACCTTAGGAATCTCTGCTCTAAAGAGTCTGGAGGTCTGAAAGAAGATCCCATTTGCAGAAATGTCTTTTTTTATTGTTTGTTTCCCTTTCTAGCTATCATCTTCCTGCTGTATTTTACTTTGTTTCTGTTTGATTTCTTTCCCTCCTTTTCCTGTTCTCTTTCCTATCTTTTACCTCTCTTATTCTTCCTTTCTCAGTCCTCCACCACCCCCTTCCTACCTTGGCGATCAGACAAAGCCACTATCACAATCCCTTCTGCCTTCCTCTCCCACCCTCTGTATCCTTCCTGACCAGCTGATTCCGGAGAGGAATCCGATAACTTATCAATAGGCATAGGTTGCTCCATTGGAATATTGGGCAGCCTAGGAAACAGTCTTTCTTTGAAGGATAGCAGATCAGAACTTCTGACTCCTTTGGGGACTGTTTTCTCCTAATTCTCCAGTAAATGTGGCCACTTTCCATTAAATAGACACAGATTCACTGTATCCTGTTTTCAAGGAAACAGATTTGCTAACAAGTTAACCATGCTGGTATGGATATCTGTGTCCTCATTTGTCCCATGTCTATGACTTTTTTTTTTCTTTTTGTGGTGCCCATCAACTTAGTGCTAACCACTCAAAAAAAAGAAACAGAAATAGTCCTCATTTAAGCAACCGTTAAAATAAAATGTGTCCATCCCCCCTTAGGTTTCTTGTTTCCCTTTAAGGTGAGAGTGAATTCCATTCATATCAGTGTAAAAACTTTTTAAAACTTCATCTTTTAAAAACCCATAATGCAACCCTTTGTAACTCTTGGCCAACTTTTATAATCTTATGTTTAGCTTTTTTATATACACTGTACCCATAGAGTTGCCTAGTATGAAAATCTGCTTAAGGAATTGTAAGAATAGAAAGCCTCAAACTGAAATAAAATGCAAATCCTGGACTAAAATATTTAAATGAAATGCTGTTCAAAGGATTTGTCTTATAGTTTGTCTTTTGATGCCTTTTATACTTTTATAATATTCCATCATCAAAAAATCTTAAGAAGTCAATATTTCCATTCCTAAGCAAATAAAAATGCTTTGTGTATACCCAAGAATTTTCTTGAAGAATGCTTTTCAAAAGAATAATCCTTTGACTTTTCCATGTGGAAGTTTCCACAAAAACTAACTAAGGTATGACGACCACATTTTTAATAAGTCAGATTTACCACCATAAGTGTGCCTCAGATGGGACATTTTGTGAACTGTCGGGCATGCACAATTCAAGGAGAGGGATAGATGTTTATATGTATATCACATATTTAGTTCAGACGTTTCTGAATATTTCACGGCAACTCCAACTGGCTTTTCTGCTTACTTTAACGATCATTCAAGTTTCCATTACTGTGAAGTCACTCACCGGACGGAAATACCTTTTTTTTTTTTATTTGAAAGAAAAAAAAACATATAAAATGAATAGCATTGGCAAATGTTTCTAATCATTTCCTTCAAATACCAAACCACCAAACAATCTTTTTATTTACTACGTTTTGCTTGGGTACATAAATCAAAGGGCAATAACAAGCCTAATGTCAAAGAAACTTTTTGACACTTCATACATTTGAGCAAGCTTAGCCGATAAACAGTTTAGATGAAGTTATGGTTTGAAATATGCTTCCCAAGAGGACTGTGGTTCATAAATTGCTATCAGGCTACCTCTGTCATTATTGATTTGAGACGTGCTCAAGGTACCCACAGCTATTACTGAGTCTAGCGTTACTTGACCAGCTTTTTCAGAGAGTGATATTGGTGATACAAGGACAACTAACCATCCATCCTACAAGAAACACGCAGTTCACCTGTCATCATATATATAAAACATTACATTCTATTTGAAATTTTGACTAACAATTAAAGGAGGAGGAAATGTAATCCTTCTCCACGGATTAAACAATTTTTTTTTAAATGCTGAGATGTATTAAATCAGTTGTTTTATAACAACTGTCCTCCAAGGGCCTAGAAAATGAGAGAACAACAACAACAAAAACCCCCAACATCAAACAAAAGAAATGTGCACCTCAGTATTTTGTGATTATATTCTAATCGATTACATCTGTGCTCTTAGGTCTTCTTTGCAGGTAAGTGTGTTTAATAAGTTTATTAAAAATTAACCTACAGACAAATCAAATATTAGCTGCATAATGTGTGTGCATTTATCCCATTCCCTGCTGCAAAAACCAAGTCTCCTGCGCTCCTGGGTGAGGGTTCAGAGTGTGGAACAGTTTACACTCCAACCTGCACCGTGCCCTCTGCCTTGCGGATTTGGGAAATGTCAGAAAAAGATCAGAGCAAGCATCCTGCTACTTTTTATTCCGATCCTCTGGTCTTAACCTTCAAGGAAACACTTAAACGTTAGTTACGACTTGATCATTCTGCATTAGATTTGTCATCCCTGACCCGGCTTCATGAATGCCCAGAACTGAAGAGTGTCAGAAGCGGACTTGGGGAGTGTCCTCAGCCGCGAGTGATGGGATAAATTTATGAACTTTATCGGACTTGCTTTTAAAAGTCCTGGTAAGTTAAGCAGTCAGAGGTGGAGGTTTCCCGTGAGCCCCCTTCATCATCTGAGAGGGCTTCGTGACTGCACGTTTGACGAGAGCTCTGCAGATAAAAGCTTGACCATGTCACTTGCACACAAAGAAACCTACCAAACATAAAGGAAACTGGTTGGCCTTCTTGTTTAGCAAATATATATATATAGGTAACTCCCTAAAACTACTAATTTAAAGCACTTTGGGTAACTCATTCGAGGAAACGTCTCTGTGTTGCTGTCCCCAACCCTTTCAATAAACTTTCTTAATGCTCCCAGGGTAGCCTTGGCTAAATTTACACAATCATGGGCTTGGCTGTCTGAATGAGAAGGTAAGTCTTTGCCAAAGCAAAACTTGAATTAACTCAGTTTTGACCTTTGGCTGGAATCACCTCGGAATCAGAATGCCTAAGAAGAACTGGGAGTCTCTCCCTCATTCATAATAACCTGCATGGCACTGAACTTGCAGAAACAGTGCAGATCTCGGAGAGCAATTAAAAGGCTCTCCAGCTCCCTCTCAGCAGCTCAGGGGCGCCGAAATAAAAGCAAAATCCTTTCTTTGGGATAATTTTAAATATGAAACACCAGGCCTTTTCCACAATTGGTTATTTCTAATTAAAACAGCTTCTGATGGCAGAACATCTTTTTTTTTTTTTTTTTTAAGGTTAGAAACCAACGGAAGGCTTCTTTCTTAAGGACCTTGGGAAACTTGCACAGAATTGGTTTTCCTCTAAAAAAAAGTATCTAAAAATGCACAGGGCCTTTTACTCTGATAAAGCACTTCTGACACATAACTATTAACCTCTGAACAAAGGGTCCTCATCTACTTTTTCTCTTGACCTCCTATCCCACAATCCTTTGCTGTAGTTCTGGCCTCACTTCAAAGCCCAGCCGGCCGGGAGGGGCTGCACTCCTTCTATTTCCTCCTCCCTCCCCCACTTCTTCCCCTGTGCTTGCTCTCTCGCTCTTACTCTTTTTTTTTTTTCTTTTTTTCCACTTTCCTCTTACAGCTTTCTTGCCTTTGATAGAAAAAGGCCTAATCTCTCAATCTTCCCACAGCTTTACAGTTTTCCTGACCATGTGCCTTGTTCTTTTATTTCCTTCATTCAAGGAAAAGTCCCAAATTCGCCTGCTCTAATTTAAGATGGAAAGCCGGCCTCAGTTTTGGAGCTATTGCCGCTTTGCAGCTTGGAGTGATAATGTTTGAGGCAAAATAAGGAACATTTAACCTCAAATTAGAAGATAAAGAGCCTCATTACTTGATACCCAAAACATGGCTTTCTTTGAATCAAAGAATAGGAGAGCTGGAAAAAAAATGCGGACGGTCTATCCTAGCAGCTCTTTCGAAGATAAGACGCAGGCAAAGGCTACATCATTCATCCAAAGCCACGGGGTTGTTTGTGACAGAGGCAAAAACTGCTTCTTCAGTTCGGCCCTTGACACCAGGATTTCCCTTGGGCAGGAAGACTTAATTCTTTGTCTTGGCTGGTGGTCACTAGCCGAACACCGGCCCCAACTCTCTCTCTTGGACTGGGAGCATATGAACTAGGGGTATCTTCATTCCCAAACCCATCCCGTGGCCAGGCATTTGGGATTATATGGTCTACTTTAACATCACGTTTCTTTCTGCTTTTTTTCTCCTTCATCCAGAGAGAAGAGAAACATAATCCAATGACCAAAAAAGAAAAAAAAAAAAAGCATTAAACATGATTTTGGGATCATGAAATCTCAGGGCTGATAGGTACCTTGAACTCCTACAATAGGTATTCTTCAGTTTACAGCTGAGCTAACTTGGCCTCAAGTTAGTCACTTGGAGAGTGAAGAAGCTGGGGGCAGAAGGCATGATTTATGACTTGGCTATGCCATCTCTCTACTCTCATGTAATTGAGAATATGCATATTCCTGGGCATTACTAGTAATACCTTTAATTTACTGTGTGCATGTGAATCTCACCTAATTACTTTTAGATTTCAAAGATCTACCATATGTAATAATCAGGATGTCTCATAAATTTGCTTTCAATCATTTAATTACTCCTAAAATCTTTTATAAATACAACTCCTTATGCTATCCCTACAACGTTTCACATTTCAAATATCAAATTTATCACTCTTCTGGGAAATGGCCTCAACATATAAAATTTCTTTTGTGCTGTATTTTAAGGAAAATGTCTACTTTGGCTTTTTAGCTTTTTTTTTTTTCTTTTTCTGTGATGATCATAAGGTAATACTGATTTAGTTTTATTTTGAGAAAGTTTCTGACAAAGGGCTTCAACTAAAGGTTTAAGAATTTTTAAGGAAAACGACTTGCCTCCTGTTCATGTTTGTTTTCACCTTTAAGAACAAAGTCCCGCGAGTCAACGTTTATAGTCAATCCAGAAAAGGCACATTACTTTTCCATTTTAATGGTGGAACAGGGACCTTTAATTTTCCTGGAGGCTTTGCTTTGGGGTTTATGCAGAGCAGAACTTCCTTAACGCTAGTAATCAGACGCACAGGACACGTGTCACTTGCTCCTGACTGCAGGACTATCTACAGTATGTCAGCTAATAACACCACTCCAGACATTTCACTTTGGGAAAGCACAGTTTTGAAACCAATTACACATCTGTTGATTTGCCTTAACCCACCTCCCCAAGACAGTAGCAAAGCTCATTTCTATAACGTCAAACTGCCAGTTCCAAAAGAGCAACTGAAATAAGATCAGCCATCGCCGGCTGATTAGGGATGACCGCCAAACCAAAATACATTTGGGCAAAATATTATTCGTGCAGTCCTGCAGATGCTTATAAAGGATACAGTTTCACAATAGCTAATAGATTCCAGAAAACGTTGTTTAAAAATAAGTCACCTTCAGGCTGCTTACCATTGGTTAGATTGATAATTCAGTGTAAAAGGTCCGCATATATTTCCAACCAGACTTGGAAGCTTGTTACATCAATGAAAGTTCTTGTTTGCATGAAATAGAAACCTCTGATTATCATAAGGGGAAAAAAAAAAAAAAAACCACCTGTGGAAAAGAAGAGTGAATGGAAGTATATCGAGGCTTGCAAAACTGAGAGAAGGCTGGAGGACCAGTCTGGGAGAAGGGTCAGAAACCCAGAGGTCCAACAGAGCTGGGCAGCCGGAACCCAAGGAGCAGGCTGGCAGGGCAAGCAGCCCCAATCCCATCGTCCCTGCCAGAATGTGTCTTCATCTGTCCTTGCTTGCTTACTCACCTGCTCAAGATCCAAAGCCCCAGAAGACAATGTCTGATTGCCCAAATCTCTGAAGAGGAAGAAAAGAGAAGGTCTGGCCCCTTTCCCCTGTGGTTCGGCTCTGAAGGACGCCACACTGTTAAGCTTCACCAAAAGGCAACTGGAGACTAATAAAAGCAAAGTAGGACACAAACAAACACACACACACACATACACACACACACACACCAGAGATATCCTATGAAAGCACTAGTCTGATTTGTTTTGGGTTTTTTTTTTTTTTAAGATTTTATTTATTTGTCAATGAGACAGAGAGAGTACAAGCAGGGGAAGCAGCAGGCAGAGCAGAGCAGGCAAGGGAGAAGCAGGCTTCCTGCTGAGCAAGGAGCCCTGGAACCATGACCTAAGCCAAAGGCAGATACTTAACCACTGAGCCTCCCAGGCATCCCTGATTTGTTTTTTAAAAGTTTTTGCATTAGGGAAATAATTTTCTATTTCTGACAAAGTCCATTTTGAGCTTTAGAAATTAAATGTCTCAGGTGAGAAACAATGTCTTTGCTGTGGTGAGTGAGCTTATAAAATGATATCCGTGTTTTGCTTGACACCGGTCAGAAAGAGAGACTTGGCTGTAACACAGAGCAAAATAATCTACCCTAAGATATTTGACCCTTACGCTAGCAAAATTCAGCCATTCCTCAACTAAAAAGGGTATTTTCAAATTGGATTCCCACGTTTGGTGAGCCTAAGTCAGATCTCTAATTTTTTTTTTTTTTTTTACCTTAGGTAATTCTGTCAGCTTATGCTCTCCTTTTGTTTGTACAAAATATGGAATGTAAAAGCATGATTTGTACATAAACATTTCACTAAATAATAGCAAAACACCATCCAACGTAGAAGTTTACTCTTTGGAATATTTTTACCATTTGAATAAAATAAAGATCAACTTTTTAAAAGGTCAAAATAATATTTTATTGCATATTTGCTCACTAAAGTCCAGATGCTGCCCTTTAAATGAAAGAAGAAGTGTTCATACCAAGAATTTTACCAGATACGAGCACATTTTCATTAGGCTTTAACTCTTCGAAGTCTGACCTTCACTGTGGGGAATAAAGTCGAGAGAATCTCTAATCAGATTTACTTCCTTAAAGAATTATTTCTCTGGGTGGGTGCCTGGGTGGCTCAGTGGGTTAAGCCGCTGCCTTCGGCTCAGGTCGTGATCTCAGGGTCCTGGGATCGAGTCCCGCATCAGGCTCTCTGCTCAGTGGGGAGCCTGCTTCCTCCTCTCTCTCTCTGCTTGCCTCTCTGCCTACTTGTAATCTCTCTCTGTCAAATAAATAAATAAAATCTTTTTAAAAAAATAAATAAAGAAAGAATTATTTCTCTGGGAGGCAGGGGAAATGGGGAAATGTTGGTAAAGGGTACAAACTTTCATTGGTAAGATGGATAAATAAGTTCTGGGAATGCAGTGTACAGCATAGTGATTATAGTTAACGATGCTGTATTGTATACTTAAAATCTACTAGAAGAGGAAATCTTAAATTTTCTCACCATATCTTACACAAAAATAGTAACTGTGTTAGATAATTAATATGTTAACTCGACTATGGTAACCATTTCACAATATATATGCACATTAAATCATCATGTCGCACAACTTTTTTAAAAAACACACTGTACAACCTAAATATATATAATTTGTATTTGTCAGTCACACCTCAATAAAGCTGGAAAAAATAATAAAATAAATCAGTAAAATAAAATAATTGTTTTCCATAAAAGATAATAACAATATAGAAAGTTGATGTGTATTAATAGATAATAAATTTAAAAAGCTCTTAATAAATGTTTACTAATTAAATGAAAAATAACTATAGTCATATAGCGCTATGCTAAGCCCTGTTCTACTTTACATATGTTACTTCATTTAATCCTTACAACAGTCTAATGAACAGTTATTATTTTTATACCCATTTTACAGATAAGAAAGCTGAAGGATAGAACAGTTAAGTAACTTGCCCAGGTCTCACAACTAACCCAGTAGGTTATACTGGGTTAGTATATATATATAACCCCCAAAGACTATATTCTTAATAGTTAAGTTGTAATTTCTTTCTCAATACAGTTATTAGAGAAAGGTAATGGAAATTCTTCCATTAATGTAATTTATTTTTTTAATTTTTAGTATTAAAGTATAGTTGACATACAGTGTTATATCAGTTTCAGTTATATTAGTGATTCAACAATTTCATACATTACACAGTGCTCAGAACAGGTGTAGTCACCATCCACCATGATACAATATTATTACAATATTATTGACTGTATGCCTTATGCCGTACTTTTCATCCCTATGATTTATTTTATAACTAGAAGTTTCTACTTCTTAATCCCCTTTTGTCCAAGCCCCAACCCCCTCCTCTCTGGCTAATACCATTTTGTTCTCTGCATTAAGAAGGCTACTTCTATTTTTTGTTTCTTTGTCCATTTGGCCCTAAGATTTCACATATAAGTGAAATCTTTTTCTCCATCTGACTTATTTCACTCAGCATAATATCCTCTAGACCCATACACGTTGCTGCAACTGGCAAGATTTCATTCTGTTTTATGGCTGAGTAATATTTCATTGTGTGTATATATACCACATCTTCTTTATCCATTCATCTACCAGTGGATTCTTGGGTGGCTTTCATATCTTGGCTATCATAAATAATACGGTAATAAACATATGGTTGCAATATCTCTTTGAATTAATTTGTTTCTTTTCTTTAGGTAAATAGTAATGGAATTATTGGATCATATAATATTTCTATTTTTTATTTTCTTGAGGACCCTTCATACTGTATTCTATAGTGGTTGCACTAATATACATTCCCACCAACAGTGCACCAGGGTTTCTCCCATTTAGTTAGTTGCCTCTTTGTTCTGTTGATCATTTACTCCACTGTGCAAAAGCTTTTTATTTTAATGTAGTCCCACTAATCTAATTTAAAGATGAAATATGCAGTTGGTTGGGATCGTTGAAAAGATCTTCCATCAAATTTTGGATCAAAAGGTGTTACAATTTCATCTTCACATATTAGAGTCCATAAATCTGGAATAAAGGACCATCTCCAAAAAGTAGTGAGGAATGTACCTCTCTCCAAGGTACATTCCTTATCTTATAACCAAGCATGTATGTTTCCTCCAATAATATGCTTGGCAAGATATGATCTGTGAGAGTTTTGCTTGGAGTACTCTGGACAATACAGAGTTCCAGCTACATTTAAAAAAAAATAAGCAAATTCAAAGCACTAATCATTTGATGCTTTGGCATGCCCAGCTAGTGGCTCGAGACAATGAGAGAAGTTAGTTGAGACAAGTGACAGAAAAAAACAAAACCCACAACAGTACACTGAATTGCCCATTAAAATGCCAGTGTGGTAGGTCTCGAACAGCACATTGGAGTTATGGGACCCTATTACAAATTTTAACTTTCACCATCAGTTAGTGAATTTATTCGTGCCACTGAAACAACTGGAATAAGAATGATGTTTACATTTTACCAGTGTTATATGTTCAATGAAACATCTCAGTTGCTATTTACATAATAGAATGGCATGGCATTTACACCATGCAATTTGATGTTATTTCTTTATAACTATTTCTCCTCAAAGAGACCTAAGTTCAAATTAGTTGTGAAAATGTCACCAAAAATAAAAAAAAAATTTTGTTTTAATTTAAATTTGCTCACAAGTTACTGTTAAGCAAAAGCTGAGAACCTGTAAAAATTAAAAGTGGAAGGCCAAAGGAATGAACTGAGATGTACATGTCTCAGGAAGTGATTTGCATCTGCACTGCCTGGTCCTGCAAGGGCATAGGTTGAATTAATTCAATTAAGGTCAAGATAGAGTGCAAAGTGAAGCTACAGAAGACACGGGAGAGTGATACAGTCAGGCTGTGCTCTAGGCTTTTACCTCCCAGGACTGCAGGTCCATTCTGGAATAGGTCCCAACTGGAATGTTTCCTATTTCTCACTAATAGTGGCCATTACCCAACCGACTCCTCTAAGATCATTCATCATCACTGGAAATCCCTACTATCTGTGTCTGAAAGTTTCAGAGTCAGGCAGGTCAGCATCAAATTCAGAAAGGAAATAACATAAGAGAGTCTGCCTGTCTTTCATTGCAACTTCTACTCTAGAACATTCTCTTCCTGTTCTCGCTTTACTAGAGGGAGAAGCCTAAATAATAAGCAATGTCTTAGATTTACTTTTCAACATTTCCTTGTTGATTTCTTCCAATGTTTAAGATTCTGACATAGAAATCTGAATATTAAAAAAAAAACTATAGACTTTTGGGTAGGACATATCTTATATATACACAGCATAAAAGCCAACAATCACAAGTATATAATGTGACTTGAGAGATTCTATCATGCTGTTACTTAAAAAACAAAACAAAACAAAACAAAAAACAACAACAACAACAAAAAACTACTTCTCTTGGTTTGGCAATTACCAGAGATGGAGGTGTGGTTACTATCTTCTTTAAAACTCTTAGTAGCTCTAGAGGGGTAAAACATCAAACTGGTGTCAGTCATTTACAACTCCATGTGGATTCCTTTATAAGATTATTTTCCCCTGAGAATGCTAAATGAAATAAATGAATAAGTATTCGAAGGGGAAAGGAGAGAGATCATCTTTGGGCAGGGGTGACGTGATAGCCAAGAAATTCAGCAGTTTACCCATTTTGCCAACTTCCCAAATTTGCCTTCATTTTGGGGGAAAAAGACAATCTCTCCCTTCTCTGTTTAGTCAGTAAACTCAAATGTCTTCACCAGTTAGGCAAGTAATAGAAATCACACAGATTCAACTCTGGGGAAAGCAATGGAGGGCATTGAGGTCTATGATGATCTTGGAAGCATGAACTTCACCACAAAAATTTGCAAATTCAAAAATGGAAAATTATGGGGACCCCTGGGTGGCTCAGTGGGCTAAGCCTCTGCGTTCTGCTCAGGTCATGATCCTAGGATCCTGGGATCAGCCCACCACCAGGCTCTCTGCTCAGCAGGGAGCCTGCTTCCCTCTCTTTCTCTGCCTGCCTCTCTGCCTACTTGTGATCTCTGTCTGTCAAATAAATAAATAAAATCTTTTTTAAAAAATGAAAATTATGAAACAATTTGGCCAGTTAAGATCTGCATCAGCTGCTGGTTTTGGATCCCGTTTAATCCATCCTAAATGAACTTTTATGCAAGAATGATATTGTATATTATAGAAGGATTAAGTTAAAACATGAATCAGTATCTCGTGAACACTTGTTAAATCAAGCGATCTAGAAAGACTCCAACTGACGGGCCACCACTAATTGAGTTCTCCCTGATTGGTATACATTTTTCTCAAGCTGATAATGGTGGTTAGATAGATTACTTGAAGAAATTTCATGTTATGCAGAATGAATTGACAGCATCTGACAGAGCTGGGCAGGGAGAGACACAAAGGTAAGGAAGAAGCCCCCTGAGGCATTTGGGAGCTCAGAGCCAGAAAGCAAAGTGCTCATCAACATCCAAATAAACACCACTTTTAATTATTTGCTTTTGTTTCCATATCTCCAAAAAGAATATAGGGCTTCCAGTGCCTATCTCAGAGTGGTATTATGAATGTTAGTCATGTTAATGTCATACAGGTGCTTTGAAGATGAAAAGGACTAATTAGCATCAAGCCATGAAGTGGCAGCCAAGACATCCATAACAATTAGAGCAAAACAGGAAGGAGGCACCCCTGAGAAACTTGGAAGAAATACAACAATGTATTTGTTTCTGTGCAAGCCTTGTAATAATGAAAGCTTCTGAACTCCTCTTCAGATGAAAAGAGGCTTAACGGTGCCTTTAATTAGATCATCCTATTGGAGCACAATATAGTGATAAAGAAGATTTAATAAAGCATTTTGTCTTTTTATTACTTTGATTTGATGCAACATATCTGCTCATCCAAGCAAGATGTTTAACTTCAAAGAAGTTCTGTCCACCCTCCCCTCTGGCCAATAAATAACTCCAAGGGGGAAAAAAAAAACAATGTATTTGGAGTATCCCAGACTGCTGAGTGATGAAAAGAGTCATCATTTTTTTTTCTACTGTGGACATGGGTCTTTAATTAGTCCTTTATTTTTCTCCTATAACCTGTAGAATTCTGCTGGCTATTGATTAAAATACATAGCAAAGTAATTTTGGGAAAAAAAAAATCTAATTACTCAACAGTTATAGTAAGACTGTCCTGTTTGAATAATCCTGGACCTGGATATATCCATTAGACTAGGAATTTCACAAATAAAATTTGCATTAGACCAAAGTCAGAAAAACTGTTGGCATCAAATTCTCTGGATCATGATAAACTTACAAAAAAGATAAACATCTTTTTTATATGCAGATCTATAATTGGGTTTAGTTCTTGAATTTAAAATTACTGCCAGGCTAAGCCTGGAAACATATAAATAGAATGTTTAGGATGTCAAGGACTTGATTTTTGGAATTTGTTTTTTGTTGTTGTTAATCATCTTCATAATATTTACATATATGATCAGATTAGCCAGACAGCTATCCTGAGTCTATACAAAAGCAAACTTCAGAGAAATCTATCCAAATAAACTGGCAGACATTGACTGAATGGCATGGATAAAAATAAAAACATGGCAAACTCCAGGGGTGAAACTAAAAGAAGCACAGCAAGAAGAGAAGGGAAAGCAGTACTGGGTGGCTCAGTCAGTTAAGCAGCTGCCTCCAGCTCAAGTCATGATCCCCAGGTCCTGGGCTCCCTGTTCCCTGTCTATTCCTCCCTCCCCCTGCTCCTGTGTTCTCACCTGCTCTCTCTCTCTCTCTTTCTCAAATAAATAAATAAAATCAAAAAAAAAAAAAAAAAAGAGCAGAAGAAGGAGTGAGCAGTCCAGTCACTTAATTGTCTGAACTATACTACATCTAAAAGCCATTCTGACCTTTTTTTTTTTTTTTTTTGCCCTTAACAAAAATTTGACTGAACTAATGAACCAAGAGCTTCTTGCGGAAGTTGACCTAAATCCTCAGGTGAACAGAGAGAGAGAGAGAGAAATAAGAAGTGTCCCAGATTGTTATGTAACATAACAGAACTCCTACTTGATTTCTCAGAACCCATTTTCTGTATAACACAAATAGTTAAAAAGAAAGAAAGAAAGAGTCCTTCCCAAAATTTCTCTTTTACAAGAAAACCACTGGTTTCTGTGTTTATCAACTTGGGTTCCTTACTGCTACCCTCATACCTGTGGAATCAGAGAGACCTGAATTCAAACCTCACCTTTATCATTAACAAGGGCTTCAGTTTTCTTATCTGTAAAAATGGAGGTACTAAATAATACCTACAACATGTAGTTATAATGAGGAAGAAGTGAGAAAACATACATAAAGACCTCGGAAAGGAGAAGTTTGACTCACTCACAAGCACGCATGCTCCAACCATAATGCCACCCCCCCCTTCTCCAAGCTTTGCCCCTCCAGTGCTATTTTAATATTCACTTGAATATTCTCCTATGATCCAAGATTACATTCAAGAAACTGCACACGTCCAGATGAAAATTTGTTTCCTTATGTATCGTTCATAAATTTTGCAATTGCGTTACCCATTTGCTCAGGAAGCTTTACCTGGAAGCATGTAGACTCGGCTTTAGGCTTGAAAACTAGAGGAGAGGGACATGGCCTAACGGACTTGTTTCTTGCAACTAGGAGAGAGACTCTAAATCAATCCACTGATGTTGGACAGCTCCTGGGAGTCAATCCCCACCTATAAATGATAAAAAGAGACAGGCAAAATTTGACATCCAGCAATGGGCTCCAGCCTCCACACAGCCAGTCAGGAGACTGGCAAGAACAAGGCCAGATTTGTGCAAGAAAGACACCGAAACTTGGGGCAAGCTACCAAAAGATGGATTTGAAAGATGGGGTCTTAGTTGAGGCCCTCATGGTTACACGTTACAGAAACTACTGCAATCCAGTTTAAGCAAATAAGATAATTTCATAGAAGAAACTGAGGCATCTTTCCAGACATTCCAGACATCTTTCCCAGCCTGGAAAAGCAGCAAGAGCCCAGGCAGTCCTCTCTCTGTCTCTGTCAGCCTTTTCCTTTCTCTGCCTGCTGCCTTTCTTCGTGGTGGGCAATGGCTGTCCATTCACAGCACTGACTTACAGCCATTTGCAGAAAGCGATTCCCTGGACAGGATCCCGAAGGCCTTTGCTTGGATCAGATGATACTAACACGTCTGCCAGAGGCCCATGCCTGCGCTCAAGTGAAGTTCTCAGGAAAAGAGGTCACGGGGAGGATGGTCACCATAAATATTTCAGCTACAAAAAAAAGGATCACAAACTCTGGAACAAACCGGCAATCGAAAGAAATGTGCAGAGACTCAGCACATGGGGCACATTGGAAGGAGAGCCATCCAGGCAGCATCTGCCTTCGTAAAGGTGAATTATTAAAACGGAGCCTGAAGGGTGGAGACCGGGAGACCCCAGGCACGGAGTGGGAATGTTGCCCCTTTGGAAGTCTCACTGGCACACCCATCCCAAAATTTGTGGGGCCCAGAGCAAGAGCACAAACAAAGGCCCCTGTATTAGATGTGTAAATATTTAAAGTTATAGACCAAGCTTACAAACTGTTAAATAAAAGAGATTTTTTTCTCTGACCTTGAAGAGTAATACCTTCGAAATGACCTAGAAGGCCAGGTTCCCATTTGTTGTTGTTGTTGTTGTTGTTTTCCAATTATCGTTTATTATTTGACAAAGACACAGTGAGAGAGGGAACACAAGCAGGGGGAATGAGAAAGAAAGAAGCAGGCCTCCCGCTGAGCCAGAAGCCAGATGCGTTGCTCCATCAGAGTACCCTGGGATCATGACCTGAACTGAAGGCAGACGCTTAATGACTGAGCCACCCAGACACCCCCAGGTTCCAGTTTAGAATGCTGAGACCCCCGACTTGCACGCTGAAACAGGGTGGTATGGACAAGCCTGTGTGGGTACCCCATCCCACACATCCATATTTTGCCCATATCCCTCTCAAATAGCTCCCTCTTTTAGCTAGGTAAGGCATAGACCCTGGAAGTGAGCTGTTTAGGGAGAGAATTTCAGGGTCCTAGGAATCTAGAGCAAGGTTTCTCAAGCTTGGGATTATCGGCACTTGGCCCTGGATTAGTCATCCTCGTGGCAGGTAAGGAAGAGGTTTTCCTGGGCATGACAGGATGTTTAGCAGCATCTGTGGCCTCTACCTACTGAATGCAATTAGCAATCCCGCCCCCCAGATCGTAACAACCGAAACAATTCCCTGACATAGCCAAATATCTCCTTAGGGACAAAATCGCTCCTGGTTTAGAGCCACTGACCTAGAAAGGAAAGCTGTGTGTTTGACAAGTGGTAGAGCTGGAGAAGGGCTGGGATGAAGTTGGGGGGAGGGGTTCTCTAAAGCCCGGGGACCAGAACAAGGGCTGCAGGGTGCCATGCTCTGTGTTGGCTATCTTCCCAGAATTATTTTCTCAGATCTTCCCAAGAACTCAGCAACGTGAATATTATTAACCCATTTAATGGATGAGGAAACCAAGGCTCGTGAAGTTCAACATCTGGCTGAATTTCACACTGTCTTGAAACTGGCAGAACCAGTCACCCAGCACGGGTCTGTCATGTGTCTGTCAGGTTGGCGCTAAGTTACCACCAAGCCAAACTAGAATCTCAGCCATCAGTATGACCCTAATAATAAGGTAACCTTGATTCACGTCTCTGTCAGTTACGGAGCCAGTCTGCTGATACTCAGAAAATGGTATGTGATGATAAGAAATATATCAGGAAGTGTTTTCTCCTGTTTAGGAAAATATCCAAGAGATGAGAAGGTTATTCCTGACTTTAATACCAACACTATCTTTATAAAACATCATATCTGAGTGGGAAAGATCCATACCCCCAGCCTCTAATTCATTCAAATTAAATACTAATTTAGTTTGTATTATTCATACTCATTCATACTAAACTAAAAAAAGCTGCTCTTTTTTTTTTTTTAAGAGTTACTTGTTTATTAGAGAGAGGAGGTAGAGGGGCAGAGGGAGACAGAGAGAGTCTCAAGCAGACTCTGTGTGGAGTGCAGAGCCTTACACAGGGTTCGATCTCATGACCCTGAGATCATGACCTGAGCTGAAATCAAGAGTCCAACACTTAACCGACTGAGCCATCCACATGCCCTGAGAAACTGCTCTTTTGAAACCAGTGAAGATTCTGAAACCAGTAAAGATTTTGTCTGTGTAATTAGACAAAGACTGAGGTAAGAGACATATAAATTAAGGTGTAGAACTACGTGAGCTGGTCCATAAAATCACACAGCTACAGTTCTTTAAGGACAGAAGTCACGTCTTTCTTATTTTGGATTTAACACTCCATGTGATGCATCAAATGTACTTAAGACATTTTGTTGAACGAATGAATGACTTCAGATTTCCCGGGATAATCTCAGTTCAAGAAATCCACTTTCCTCCACCCCCAGGAAAATTTCTGGATAAATTTTTTTTAGCTTTAACTGTATGAAAGCAATCTGAAAGAGCACTTTGGAATACAGCATATTTAAAAGTTTTCAGATGAATTTGGTATTTGGTGCAGTGTAGTTTACATTATGCAAGGTATCCAGCAACACTAAATAAGCATGTGTCATCAGAAAGCTGAAATGCATTAATAAATGCATTTGCATGCCCTAGACGAAGGGTAATAGTACACAAGGGCAAAGGTTAAACAGTTGGAGGCCCCGGTTTAATAGCAGACCTGAACTGTTATTTAAATGTCACAAATGTCAGTGTTCGTCTTCAAATGGTATTACAGTAGGATTAGTGTCCTAAGCCTTGTTCCAATTTATGGAGAATCAGGGAGAATGATTCTCATCAACTTGGTCCAAAGTAGGAGAAGATTGATTTTCCTTTACCACTCAGTCTGCTTTTATGAGTTTTCCAGACCCTCCCTCTCCTCCCTCTCCCAGCCTGCATCATGGATGGAAACTGCCAGATCTGCTTGGAGGCCATATGTGAGCAGTGAATCTGAAAGAGTTATGGCTCATTGAGAAGCCAATGAAGAAAATCCTGCCACTCTTGACCACCTCCCCCCAACCCAGGTTTCCCTGCGTTTGCCTGAACCCCCAGTGGTTTCAACCCCTGGAATAAGTGTAGGACCCGTCATGCCAAAGGCAAAGACTAGCAGAACCAGGACAGGGAAGCTCACCCTGTGTCTCCATCCACCCACGTCATTTGTCTTTGCTCAACCACAAGAAGGCACATGGTTCTGAAACTCTTGGCATCTGTGTTAGAACTTATCCTTGTTATTATTAGTAGTAAAGTACATGCATCTGGGCACCTACATGTGCCCAGTGCCACAGCATCTCATCTTCCTGAATGTTCACAGAGCTGTGTGAGCTAGCTATTTTTATTATGCCTGCTTAAATAAGGGAAATAAGACCAAAGGTCACACAACATGGCAAATGTTACTTGATTCCAGGCCCATCCCCCTCAACTCCACTCCATAAATGGAGTGGCCAGCAGAGATGGAAAAGGCCAAAGATCTCAAGGTCACAGAGCTTTATCCCTTAAAGAATGGCCCACCACAGACATGGGGTTATATGGCTCAAGTGGCTGTAGCAGGGGAGGTCTCAGCCTCCCCTGGGATGCCCAATGGGTGTCCATTCAAGATGTTGAACAACCTCCAAACAGGAACGGTGTCTAACCTTGACATAGCCCTTTTCTCTTTAGAGTTTTGGATGTACCACAGGAGTGATTTTCAAATAGAAGGTAGAGCCTTTCCTACCACAAAGAGGACCAAGGGGATGGCAGAGAAGATCATGAGGACCATACTGGGGGCCTCTCAAAGGTCTCAGAGAGGAATTATAGACACTGGCTGGCCAGATGACCAAAGGGGAAGTAGCCATTTCTCTACTCCAGCTCTTTCCATCTCCCAGGCCTTTAAGATTGACTGTAATTTTGAAAGAGAAATGAGTTTCTGGTAGTGTTCAGGATTATGGATATGTGGTGGTATGGGAAGGCAGCATGAGGCCCCAGAGGGTCAACAAAAAAATATGTTCAAATAGCCACTGTAAGTCGAGGAATTAGACACACATCAAGATCTCCAGAAAGAAAAATATGAGGGCAGCCAGACTCCTCTCCACTAAGTTTGAAAAGAGATGTACCATCTATTCCTTTTTTCATTCAAATACAATCAGATGACACGCATAAACAATAACCTAGATACCTGTTTAGAGGCTACATTGACTACTAATGAGATAACCTCAAGACACCACGACATTGATGCCATGTTGCAAAAAACAGCTCAGTATTTAATCAGTAATAGTTAATCCTTTATATTCTATGAAAATGAAGTATACTGAGTACTTCCTATGTATCAGGTATTATTAGGCACTTTCACATGTTCAGTTTTTTTTACTTACAATTTTTTTTTTTTTACCTACCTGTGAGGTAGGTGATGTTATTAACTCCTTTTTTAAATTTTTTTAATTTAATTTATTTATTTGAGAGTGAGACAGAGTCAGCACAAGCTGGGGGACAGGGACAAGCAGACTCCCTGCTGAGCAGGAAGCCCAACATAGAGCTCAATTCCGAGACCCTGGGATCATGACCTTAGTTGAAGGCAGATGCTGAACCAATTAAGTCATCCAGGTGCCCAGACTTCTTTTGTTTTTAAAGATTTCATTTGTTCATTTGAGAGAGAAAGAGAGAGAGCATGAGTGGGGAGAAGGTCAAAGGGAGAGGGAGAAGCAGACTTCTCACTAAATGTGGAGCCCAACACAGGACTGGATGTAGGATTCGATCACAGGACCCTGAGATGGTGACCTGAGCCGAAGTCAGATGCTCAATGAAAGGAGCCACCCAGAAGACCCTAACACCCCTTATATAAGAAACAATTTGTGTCTCAGGGAAACTGTATGACTTTAACGAAGTCCCAAAGCTATAAGACTCTGAACTGGGGTCTTTTGATTCTAAAATTCTTGCCATTTCCATTTTAGCACACAGTCCACAGGGGGCAGGAGCAAAGAAGGGGGTTGTGAAAGGTCATTATCAACTAGAGATTTTTATTCTGACAAAACCTTGCTTAAGTCAGCTCAGTTTACTCCTGTTGGTAGCGCCCCGGGTCTAGATACTTTAAGTGGGATTCACATAGATGAAGGAAAGATTTACCTTCATAATTTAAAAATTCTTATTGAAGGAATTGGAATTTGGTACCAAGATCAGTCAACCATCATGTCATTCTATATAGTCCAAATTCACCTAATAATTATTAATGACCCTCAATTTTGTTTGTGTAGACAGTGTCTTATTCACTATGTTATTCCTTCCATTGAAGTCTCTTGTTTTTAGATTTTTTTTTTTTATTTGACAGATAGATCATAAGTAGGCAGAGAGGCAGGCAGAGAGAGGAAGGGAAGCATGCTCCCCGCTGAGCAGAGAGCCCGATGCGGGGCTCGATCCCAGGACCCTGAGATCATGACCTGAGCCGAAGGCAGAGGCTTTAACCCACTGAGCCACCCAGGCGCCCCTCTTGTTTTTAATAGTTCACGCATACCTACAGACTTTAAATGCACACACATACACACACACGGACAAATTAGATTTGAGAAAAAGGAAGGAAGAACAGCAAAATTCAAAACAATTCTTATTTTGTGTTTTTAAGGTAAGAATTAGTCCAGATTAATTTTTTAAGTCTATCTTTCTTGAATAATCAAAAAACCAAATTGAATTTGTTTTTAAATTTAACAAACTTTGAACTTACCGAAAAAGAAGAAAAAAAATACAGCCCCAGAAATCACTGGGGAAAAAACAAAATTAAGGTCTTGTTCTGGAATTAAATTGTAATATTTTTCTAATATATGCTAAATTAGAAAAGAAAATGCAATTTTTCTAATATATGCTAAATTAGAAAAAGATTTACTATATATTGTCATCTCAAATGATTTTTTGTTTCCAGAAAACAATAATGTAAGTCCTTTGGAGTGGGTTCAAATTTATATGGTCCAGTGACTAGACTTTTATCCTGACACACCAGAAAACTTGAGTAAGAAACTTTAGATCCATCACTTTTGGAAATCTCCACCCTTCCTAGGATGTTTAGAAACCAATGTCTCCTAAAGAGTGAGCAAATCCTATCTGACAGAGTAGCCAGCCACTTCCCTGCAGAGAAGTAGAAATGAAGAAATGAGAGACCCTCGTTTGAGAGCAGAGGGTTACAGGCTAAGCAGTGGTGGGGACAATCAGAGTCCAGGAAAAAAACACTCTTGGGCTACAAAAAGGCTTTTCAGTTTGCAACAAAAATCCAATTCAACTTACAAATTAACTTTTTCTTAGTTCACTAGTAATCTGAAAATAATGTCTACATTAAGCTAGGAAGTAAAACCATTCAATTAAGGAATTAAAAATATCAATATGAACGAAGAACTTTCTGATGGCAAATGTATAATAGCTCTTTTGTTGGTCTGTAAAATAAGTCCAGGAAATATTTTGATAGATTAATACTCAAACGAACAGCAAGTTACATTTTTCCAGCACAGTAATGCAGTCTGCTCTTTGGCACTCCAAACAGAAGTTGCAAATGTCCCCACTGGATAACAATCTCTACACTGTTCAGTTTTAGCAGGTGGAATTCAGCTTGCCAAAGACTCAAAATTAGGAAACTGCTCTTCCAGCCATCTCCAGACTGCCAACTCTTGATTTGGCGAACGGAAAACTGTAGGAAGATTGTCCGTAAATATGGGATCAGATCTTGAACCAATCTTTTGTTTTCTGTGACATTCCAAAGAGGTCTTTATGTGGGCCAAATAACCCAACAGTACTTTATTAAGTGGATAAAGAAAGCTGATGGAACATCAGTAAAGACTGATCATAAGATTTCTGAAGGCCAAATCTTGCTTCGACACACTTATCTAGTTTATCCAGAAGGCAGTAATGAGAATTACTAGACACATCAAAGGAAGGAGGCCCCTTTATTGGATAAAATAAAATAAAATAACTAAGCTGCATATGGAGATTTACTTCACTATGCTATTTTCTTCCTCTAAGAGGTCTTAAAATGTTTTAATTTAAATATTATATGCCGTTTTATAAAGAGTTGTTTTATTGCTCCTGGACCTGAAAATAGTCATAAGTGTTATATTAACTCAGGGAGCCATGAAGAGATGAGCTGTAAAACATTGAATATAGAACCATGGTGCTTATTCACAACTGAATAATGAATTGCATGTCACACAATGCATGATAGTTATCTGTGCTGCTGATGTTATAGCTGAGGAATTATTGGTCTCTCTTATCTGAAAGACCAAATGTAGTGTGAGATCAAAGGAGGCAATAATTGTGCAGGAAACAGCATCTTTAAAAAATTCCTCTGAGGATGAGAAACTGATTTATAAAGTTCAAGATTAGTAAGTACGGAGTATCATCTTGGGTTACCCAAGTTGGATCAAACATTTTTAGCAATATTTCTAGTAGATCATTTGCAGCAAGAAAGAAAAATAAAAAAACTAAAAAATTACCCAAATGCCAAATCAGGGATCGCTTCTGGGGACTGAACAAAAGAGCAGGTGAAGTTATTTTCATCCACTTACATGGAAATGGGAAACAACCTAACATAAATACAACATCATTACATGTATTTGTTTCACTGGAAAGAGATGGCTCTTGAAGTCCACTCCAGAAGCCCCAGAGATCAGCTCAGATCTCTATAAGCCAAGGAGACAAGGCAGGGATTTTGAGGTCCTGCCAATTGAAGACATTCAATGTTTTCTAAATTGTTAGCCTCTGGTGATTCAAGAAACTTGGTGCAGATTGATGGATGGTTTATATCAGCTGATCAATGAATGAGATACCAAGCTAGATTATTTAACCCACTTACCAAAGCACGCCAACAAAGAAAA
This sequence comes from Mustela erminea, assembly GCF_009829155.1. Classification (NCBI taxonomy): domain Eukaryota; kingdom Metazoa; phylum Chordata; class Mammalia; order Carnivora; family Mustelidae; genus Mustela; species Mustela erminea. Next base: position 10,328,948 of record NC_045615.1, on the reverse strand, counting down.
CTTTTGGAAGTCATTAACAACTGATTACAAGACATAATTTATTAACATCCTTAAAGACCTGCAGGACAGAAATGCTGCAGAGATTTCCCATCTTGTATGGGCTTCCCCAGTAAACACTTCTCACTCAAAATATTCTCCATACAAAACTCAGTTAAGGCAAAGTGAAAAATTAGAATTCACAGCTTTCTATGATTGGTAACTGCCTCAACATTGAAACTAGGTGTTTGCAAAGTAGAACAGCGATTAACAATGGCCCTCTCTGAGCAAGATTAAAAGTGATGTTTATTTGCATTTTTATCTTCTCTTTATTTTCCTAGCTAAGGACAAGAAGCACATGTAACCTTCATAAAAATCAGACAAAAAGTTTTGTTTTGTTTTTTTAAAGATTTTATTTATTTGACAGACAGAGATCACAAGTAGGCAGAGAGGCAGGCAGAGAGAGAGGGGGGAGGGAAGCAGGATCCCTGCTGAGCAGAAAGCCTGATGCGGAGCTCAATCCCAGGATCTTGAGATCATGACCTGAGCTGAAGGCAGAGGCCCAACCCACTGAGCCACCCAGACACCCCACAGACAAAAATGTTAAGAAATATCTATAATGTGGACTTTGACTTTGGATAATAGATGATTTTTCATTCCCTATTTTACGTTTGTGCCTGCCTTCCAAACACAATAATGTTTCTAACACTTTCCATTTCTCTTGGTTGACTCTCTGGAATGTTCTGTGAGGACTCGGGTCTCATTTATTTTGCCTACCAATGGGAAAAATAAATCTAGAAATGCTGCCATGTCGTTCTACCTTAAGACTTTAATAAAGTCTGGGTGGCTCAGTGGGTTAAGCCTCTGCCTTCGGCTCAGGTCATGATCTCAGGGTCCTGGGATGGAGCCCCGCATCGGGCTCTCTGCTCAGCGGGGAGCCTGCTTCCCCCTTCCTCTCTCTCTCTGCCTGCCTCTCCATCTACTTGTGATTTTTCTCTGTCAAATAAATAAATAAAATCTTTAAAAAAAAAAAAAAAAGACTTTACTAAACGAAGTGAGGATTTGCTCTCCCAGCTATCCCTATAAGACAATAACGGCCAAAGCCTTTCTCCTGATTCAGATATACAGTCTTTTACGATTATTTGCCTTTCTGTGATCTAACAATACGCCTTAATACTAAACCCTTATATATAATTACCAATCTCTAGGAAAATCATCTTGAAACAAACCCCTTTCCTTTTACATTTTAAACCTCCAGGACCAATTTTAAGCTCTTCATTCTGGCTGTAGCCACAAAGGAACATGTGTAATTCATACAGAATGCAAGAATACAAAAACAACTATGACTCAGAAACTTGTTTCATGTCAACCACTGTTAAGTTTAAATGACATTACTGTTATCTTTTACCACCTGTGCTAGAAACTTTAATATAGATCAAGTCTTGTCCCTGAAACCCACCCACCCAAGATGCTCTCCCTAAAAGTTCATAGGCCTGCCTGGGGTTTTGTTCAGCTAGCTCATGTAGGTCACCTTGTACAGTGACAGATACACACACACATTTCCTGTTTTCTCAAGTTGATTGTGAGTTCCTTATGCCATTTTTCAGCTCCCTATCCTAATAACCTCAGTGCCTGGCGCCATATTCGGCACATATTTTTTAGTTGCTTGATTTGAAGGACTACACTTGACTTCACTTCCTCATCTACCAATCAACCATCTTTAGCTATATGCAGCCGCAGTCCTACTGTCATAAATGGGGAGGCAGAATGATGGGGTCAGAGTCCAATAAACTGGGAGACGAGAAATCAGGTCAGGTTCCAGCTGCTCATCATAAACCCAGGACAAGCTCTTAGACAAGATGTTTCATTTTCTGGGCTTTAGTTTCCTCATCTGTAACATCAAAGTGCTAGACTAGGTAAATGAGAAGGTTTATTCCAGCTCTTAAGTGCTATGATTCTGGGGTGCGTGGGTGGCCCAGTCGGCTGAGCCTCCAGCTCTCAGTTTGGCTCAGCTTGTGATGGCCAGATTGCGGATTCAAGTCTTGCATCAGGCTCCACGCTCAGCCGGGAGTCCAGTTGGATTTCTCTCTTTCTGTCTCCCTCTCTCTCTCTCTCAAATAAATAAATAAATAAATAAAATTTTTTTTTAATGCTATGATTCTATGTGTTTAGAATACCCAAGAACAGTTTAAAGCTCCACTGTCTTATACAACTGCCACTCGTTCAAATGTCGCAAATTAAATTTAAATTAACTAAAACCAAATGCAATGAATAATTCAGTTGCTCATCTGCCTTAGCCCCATTCAAGAGTTCAATAGCCATATGTGACTAGTGCCTACTGTATTAGCACAGATAGGGAACATTTCCATCACTGCCAAAAGTTTGATTGAACGAATCTGATCTAGAGTGAAAATAATTGTCATAGTTGTCCTTCTAGTGGTTACCAACAAATCCAATTAACTTTATTACTCTCATCTCATCACCAGCTTTAATCCCAAACGTAATTCATACATTACAAATGCAACATGTACATTTCTTAAATGACAATCACTAATGCTCCTTTCTCTTGAAAAAAACATAACAACAAATGTCACCTTAGAGCACCAAGCTCAAAAACGGGAGCCTACGATCCACGGTTCCCATTTAAATTCCCTCATTTGGCTACACTGAACTGTTTCCCCACCCCTCACACTTGGCAATTTCCTGTGTGCATACCTTTGCTTGTCATGTTTCTTCCACTGAGAATGATTTCTCTTCCTTACCACACCCCTCCCTAGGTCCAAATTTGTCAAGACCCTTTGCAGAGTTATTTTTGGCAAAGCTCAAAAGAAAAAATGTTTGAGATGCAGCCATGATAGCTTAGCAGGAGGGGCCGGGATTGGCTCGTTTAAAGAGGCCACATCAGGACCATGCTGAAGCAGCCTGGTACTGCTCCATCCCCCAACTCTGTCAAATATACTAATTTCCTGGAGAATCTGCTGAGACTGGGACAGCTTCAGAAGGTGCTAGCTCAGCTCACCAAAACACGTGCTAAAAATGAAGGGATAGAATCAACCATGAAAGCAGAATCTTTGGGTCATGAGGTATACCTGCAGCAGTCAACTCCTGTGTGCCTCTGGAGAAACACCTAAAACGGTCCATTCATCTCCCTGGACAACATGGAGCCAAGCTATGCAAATGAATTAAGTATCAGCCCCAGGACTAAGGAAAGGTGGGCTGCTGGCAGGGGCACAGTGCCTGCATGGGCCACTGACAGTTTATCCAGTCAGTCTAGACTCTCAATAAATCACAGCATCATCAGTAAGATCTTATATTGCATTTTTTGTTCCTCCTGTTGTCTTGTTCTCCAAGACAACGCTACTGTCTCTTGACTATTGAAAGTAATGTCTTCCAGGGTACCTGGGTGGCTCAGAAAGTGTTTGACTCTTGGTTTCAGCTCAGATCTTGATCTCATGGGATGTGAGATAGAGGGCTGCCTCAGGGTCCTCCCTCACTGGGGGCAAGGTGGTCTGTTTGAAAGATTCTCTCTCTCTGCCCCTTCCCCTTCTCCCTGCCCTTCCCCCCAGATAAATAAATAAATAAATAAATAAATAAATAAATAAATAAATCTTTTAAAGAAAGAAATTGATGTCTTCCTCTTTGGAGCTGCCATAGCATTTTATGTCATTTTTGAAGTACTTAAATGCTTTCGTTGTATCTTGTCCATTTCTTAATTCTCTTACAAGGCTGTAAGGTATTTTCCAGAATTTTAGCATGATGATTATACACAAATAAATATGGAATGTGACAAGGGATAGATGAATAAGCAAACTGATTTCTGAATGAATGAAAACCCATAGTGAACCCTATTGGTATCACCCAAAAATATACTGTCCTACCTTAACCCAGTCTTTCATCAATGACTTAATTAAACTTATTTACGTTTAAAGATTTTATTTACTTGTGAGAGAGAACATAAGCAGGGGGAGCAGCAGGCAGAGGGAGAAGCAGGCTCTCTGCTGAACAAGGAGCTGGATGTGGGACTCGATCTCAGGACCCTGGGATCATGACCTGAGCTAAAGGCAGCCATTTAACTGACTGAGCCACCCAGGAGTCTCCACCAATGACTTTCTTAAATTCCCTCTCCTTAAAGGTCACGCCTAACAAGAAATCCCCAACAAAGTGCTAACTACAACTCTGTGTTGTTCATGTACAGAGCAGGTTGAGAAGTACTTGGGAAAATGTTCTTTGGCCACATTCTCTGAATTTTACCTTCTTTTCTCCTCCCTATTTCTTCATGTAAAATAAATGTTAGAATTCTTCATTTCAGGAGCACCTAGGTGGCTCAGTCAGTTAAGCGTCTGCCTTGGGCTCTGGTCACAATTCCAGAGTTCTGGGATCAATTCCCACATCAGGCTCCTTGCTCAGCAGGGAGTCTGCTTCACCCTCTGCCCTTCACCCAATCTCTGCACTCTCTTACTCTCTCTCTCAAAAAATAAACTTAAAAAAAAAAGAATTCTTCATTTCTTTTTTTTAATTTTTTTAAGATTTTATTTATTTATTTGACAGATAGAGATCACAAGTTGGCAGGCAGAGAGGCAGGCAAGAGGAAGCAGGCTCCCTGCTGAGCAGAGAGTCCAATGCGGGGCTCAATCCCAGGACCCTGGGATCATGACCTGAGCCAAAGGCAGAGGCTTTAACCTACTGAGCCACCCAGGCGCCCCAAGAATTCTTCATTTCATACTTAATTGGATATCAAATAGAATTACCTGGATATAGTACATTCTTGAAATGGTACATGACAATATCAATCATTATTAGCACTAACTTGTTTTCTCACAAAATTTCTAACTCAGTGACAGAAGAGTTTTTCCCCACCATTCCCAAAGCTAATAGTATCTAAAAATTATCCCTAAACAAAAATATTTTTTACAACCAAACATTTCATTCATGCACTTATGGGTTCATACTTCTAACGTACATCATTTTCTATAATCTTAAGTAGGCTACATAGACTTTTCTAAATTAAATTTGTTGTATGACCCTGACACTGCCTAAAAGACAACTATAACCACCAATCCATGAAAGTTTCTTCTTTTTTGGATTTCCATCAATTCTTTAATTCTTGCTGTATCTCTAGAATCCATATCCTTCATATGTCTATATTATAATGTCAAGTGTAAAGACAAAATAACTTATATTCTACAACCAGAAAAAAAATGACTTGGGCATAGAGGTGATTTGGAAAATGAAAATAGTAATTGTATAATATGATAATTTTTTATTACTTGGTTTCATTAAAATTTTCATCTTTACTTTAAAATCTGACTTCTGTGGATTAAGTCTACATAGGTACTTGCACATATATTAGATAATACATGTATAAATTTATTCATTACCACACTGTCTATAAAAAATAAAAGACTGGAATCTCAATGCCTACCAATAGGGGGCTAGATAAATAAGTTATGATATATCCATTCAATGGAAAATAATCAAATGTTAAAAAAGAATAAGAATGTTTTCAATGTAATACATTCCAAAACAACTTATTCCATTGATGTCTGTAACAGAAAATATGAGAAACTACATCAAAATCCATCAATAGGTAACTAGATAAATAAGTTATAGTATATCCATTCAGCAGAATAGTATACAACTATGTAAAATGAGGCTATTCTTCATACACAGAATGGTCTCTAAGATACATTAAGTGAAAAAAAGCAAGATTAAGAACAATGCTGATGTGTGTTAACCTTTGCATCAAAAGAAGGGAGCATTTAAGATACAGTTGCATAAAATAACTCCAGAAGAGTACACTCAAAACTAGTAAAAATGGCTGTACAAGGGAGATAGAATCGGTACATGAGGGACAGAGGAAGGAACAAAACTTCTCACAACATACCATTTTATATTTGTTATTTTTAACCTTGTGAATTACATTACCTATTAAAAAATTATAAATGTACATTTCCATTATCATTCTTTTAGTGCTTGTCTAATAATGAATGGGTGAATTTTCAGAGAATCTTCAATATATTATTCTCCGTCCTTCTCTCACCAAATTTCCTTCTGTACTCTGCCCTCCCCTCTTCCATATCAAATGGTTTTTCAGTGTTCATAAAGACCTGGCTGGGGGGAAGACCTGGCTGGGGGAAACACCTGAGGCAGAGCACTTTGGAATGGAGTAGATTTTGATCCAAGACATGATGCTTAATAATGAAATAATTTAAGGAACACATTTGCCTAGAAATGAAAGAAGAGATGTGTGGTCTGGGTAATGGCCAGCATGTTGAATAATACAAAATTGTAGTGGCATCTTGCTAACATTTTAATGGTCTAATTATCAGAAAGTTGAATATAAATGTTTTCATTCTTAAACGAAGATAATGATTATCAAACACTTGCTGAAAAACTACTTATTTATGTCACTAGCTTAAACAGGTTTTAAGAAAAAAGGATGGTAACTGAATAGCCATACTGAATTTTTTTAATACCCAACTATTTAGATATTTGGAAATCGTCTGACGTCCTGTACAGCCTTCCATTTATTAAAAATGAATTCACACCAAAAAAGCAACAATGTTTAAATTTGGCATTCAAAAGGCCCTCACAGCTAGAGATATTAAAATGTCAACCTTATTTAAATGAGACATTATTGACCCCCATTAGTAGGACATGTGCTTGGTTTGGCTTTCTCTAATGGCGGTGATGGATTTGCTCTTGTCCATCCACACACTCCTGCCATGTCCTCTTATGACCTGGGGCAGACATATGCTAGACAGCTGGCTGGACCAGGTCTGTGGTCATTGCACAAAGCAAAGCTTGCTGGCCCACACAAAGATTGAACCTGTGACCTTGTTCTCATTAGCTCAATGCCCTAGTCACCTGAGCTAAACAGCCACGAAAAAAAAAAAAGAAAGTGAAGCTTGAACACTGTGTAGATAGATGTCTGTGTGGGGGTGTCAAAGTCAGGTATAAAATAACATACAGCAATAGGCATAAACCTGGTGCTTAGTTATTAAAGGGGGTATTACATCCTCTGATAAGTTATATATCTTGGAATCCATGCCCCAGTGGCAACTTCCAAGCTGAGAACCAAAATATAATCACCTTAAAAGGAATTTTATCTCAGTTCTGTGCCACAAGTCAATATGGTACAAACCCTGAAATAAAGAAATTGGCCATTGAAATAGTAGTTACCCGGAATGTGCTAGAAGATCCCAGAAAGCAAGAGATTCCTCAACTCATCTGATTTGTGTTCCACTGAGCCCTGGGCCAAAAGGGGAAGTAAATAATAATAATAGTTGGTAGAGATAGAGGTGAGATTATGAGCCAATAATCTGTGATTAGAAGACACAGAAGCTGTGTATTCAGGCAAACCTTCATGAAGAAAACATCTGTACTCAGCCAATCTAAAACTTGTGGTTGAGTGTCCATGTGTTCTGTGTGTCACAGGGCCTCTGGTTACAGAAATCTACTAACAGTGGGGGGACTTCCACTCATAGGACCTACAATCATGGAGAAAGTCACTAAATCTAGATTATCCAGTTTCTCCTTAATCCTGAATAGACTGTTATACTGGTACCAAGTCCTAAGGGTTGCCATGACTGTAGACCCAAAGCAATCCTCTCTGAGTATAAAAAAAAAATCCCAGATTTATGAGAAATTTAACCACAGGTAAAACAGGAGCAATTTCATTACCAAGGTTTTATGTTAAGGGATAAAATAAAGTTCCACTCAGAAGTTCTTCCTCCTCATTCATTTGAATGGACTCTTCCATCAGGAACCTGGTCAACAAGACCATAGGCACAGCATGAACCCCAAACCACTAAGAGAAAACAACCAAAGTCATATCTTGGGTCACAAGAAATATATGCCAAAAATACCACTCAAAAATGCCATTGTAGGGGCGCCTGGGTGGCTCAGTGGGTTAAAGCCTCTGCCTTTGGCTCAGGTCATGATCCCAGGGTCCTGGGATCGAGCGCTGCATCGGACTCTCTGCTCAGCGGGAGCCTGCTTCCCTTCCTCTCTCTCTCTGCCTGCCTCTCTGCCTACTTGTGAGCTCTGTCTGTCAAATAAATAAATAAAATCTTAAAAAAAAAAAAAGTTTAAAAAAATGCCATTGTAAAACTCCCCTTTTGAAAGATATAATTTCAGCATTAAGTTCCAATTCCTTATCCTGCCATCCAGCAGAAATTCAAGGCTAAGTCTTCTTTGTCTTTGTATCCCCATCTCTAGCAGAGGACTTCCCATATAAAATGAGGTCAATAAATTATTAAATGAAGAAACAATTGAATGACTAAATCTGATCCGATTTATCTTTCCACATCATCTCACTCCCCTTCTCTTACTTAATCGTTCCCTCCAAGACTCATACTAGTCTTCCCACTGCTCCACAAACATAGTTGGCCCTCTCCTTCTTCTGTTCTTGTTGAGGATCTTCTCTCTAAGGGCATTAGCATCTATTCAGTGCTTATTATGCATCATTTTATATATTTTATCTCACTTAATCCTAAAAGAAATCCATTTTTTCAAGATGCTTAGAAAAACTGAGTAACTTCCCAAGATTACACATCTACAAAACAAACTAAGATTTGAACCCAGATTTAAACCCTGTCTGGCTCCAAAAAGAAACTCCTCTCCCATCTAGGATATTTGTCTGCCTTCAGGTACCCAAATTCTGCCTTTCCAGAATTGGTGTCTCTCTCAAGTTCTAGTGAAAGCTGTAAGGAGAGGAATTCATACCTGTCCACTCCTAACGAAACCATAAGCTCAAAGGGCCGATTCTACATGTTATAATTTGCTGTACCCCTCCACAAGCATGGGAAAGACCTCGTGTGTGGTAAGCACCAAACAAATAGGACTGACTAAAAGTGACTAATGGCAAAATCTCCATCCTCCCACCAAGAATTTTTGTGCCAATTCCTATAGTTATGATGAAACATTCCATGAAGCATTTATTTCTTAAGGCTATTGTAATAAAGAGAAACAATAAGAAAATCTGGAAAATTTAAATAGCTATGTCTGCAAAACATTTTAAGGTCTTTCATCATTAACCTTCTGGAGCATCTCTGCTTCTGAGATGTGCACCAAGTCAGTGTTTGTGAGATCATCTTGTTAAGATTTCCCGTGTTTTTCCCAAATACTCTCGTTTCCAAAGGTTAATGACTTGGTTGTAAAAGTGCACTCCAGAATGAAATTTAACCTACGAGTTCTCCGTCTTAAGGTGAATATTCTTAGCAGGTTTTTTTTTTTTTCCAAAAATAGGAAGCCATCTGTTTAACCAATTTGAATACATATAAAAGAATAAAAAATAGGAATACAGAGGTTCCTGGATTTTAAGCACTTTTGAGTATTTGTAAAATACATTATGACTTTGATGCTTGAAAAAATATGAAGTGGTGCTCTTAGCTATAAATCAGCCTCAAAAAATAAAGCTGAGCTAGAAGTGGGGATATCTTTAGGACAAAAATTTTTTGGTCATCCAAAACGTTGATCATTTGTGGGCTGTAGAAAAGAAGATTTATTATTTTTGAATGGTTCAATTTTTAGTAAGATAAAGACATACAATTTGAGAGAACATCAAACAGAATGTGGTTCTTATTAATATCACATAACCTTTCCTATAAAACTTTTCCTTTCTCCAGCCCAGCTCCCATTAGAACCAAACTAAACATGTTGACAGCTACAATTTAGGAAGGTGTTAGGCCAATAGTCTCCCCTTTTGAGAAACTGGATCATTAATTCAATATCATGTTACCAGTTTTCTTCATAAACCAAATACATGGGGATAGATCCTATTCTATAGGGTTTAAACACACACAAGTGACAAAAACCACAGAACACAGATCCTAATCAGCTTGGCCTTCAACCATGAACTCACTGTATGCACATATGTAACTCCCATTATCATTAGTATGAATAAAGCTCTAACTTATTTTATGCATTTGGAAGAGGGTGGATCTCAGTGTTCATGATTAGATATGTTCCTGTAAAAATTACATTGTTTTATTACCAAATGTGTTTATATATATCAGTATGTTTTAGAATTGAATATTCTCCTCCTGAGCAAAGTAAGTCATTATTTCCTGAACACTCTGTGACTTACTTATTTCCTTTTAATCCTAAATCCTCATATAAATGTAGAGTTAGCATTTTTGACTTTAGAATTTGTAAGGAAATCAATGAACTCTAGGATCTCAAGCTTGCTTTATTTTAAGTCTTGCATACAGTATGCATTCAATTAACACTTATAGAAGAATTAATTAATTAATTAATTAATCCCATTGATTAATTAATGAACTTGGGGACCCAAACCAGAGTCACAGAAGGGTGCACCCTAGAAGAGATCCCAGAAGGAATTCAAGATAAAAGTCTCAAAAACAAGGCTCAGATCCACTTCACGTAATTCATTCCATGTAATTCTGAGTTTGAATCCCAGGAAGAAATAATTTTAAGGTTTCCAAAAGATCCAGACAAAATTAGTCAGTCAGAACTTAAAGTTAATAGATGTGACTGTATCTTTAGAAGAGGTTGCTTGGACCTTCCTTTGTATGAAATAAGAGAACCTCAGAGTTTTCTCCTGAATCCCCTCTGGAGGCCATCCTGAAATTGGTGAACCCAGAGTCATATTCCAGACGTATATGGCTACCCACCAAAACAAATAAAAAATGGGTTAACACCAATACATTGGGGGTGCCTGGGTGGTTCAGTCAGTTAAGTGTCTGACTCTTGATCTCAGCTCAGGTCTTGGTCTCAGGGTCATGAGTTCAAGTCCCACATTGGGCTCCATGCTGGGCGTGGAGCCTACTTAACAGAAATGCATTCCAAGATCACCCCGCACTCAAGTCCCACCTCTACTGTCACTATTACTGGCACAGCTATATCCCATTGGGGAACCCTCCCACCTAGCCTGTGACCTGAGAGACACACCAGGATATAGTGAAGGTGTCTGACTTTGAGGGTTCACATTTAAGCGAGCTGACCTTCTTACCCACTCAGATGGAGAGCAGAAGGAAGAAGACAACCAAGGTCAAATGCCAGATGCTATATTGGATTTCATCATTTTCATTTAATGGCTCCTGCAGTAATTCTCTGAGGGGTGCACAGTTATCTAGAAAGCCCCAAGTCCCTAGGTTTGTGCACTCAGGTCACTGTGGAAGGCTGTGTTAGTGGAACAGGACTGGGAACATCTTAAAACAAAACAGCTAAAACAGCTGCGTCAGAAATGGCCAAGGCTTGGGAGCAATATGATAGCTGCTATTAAACCCCACTTCGAGCTTCCCCCGGCTTTGATGGTTTCTTTCTTCCTCTCAAAAGTTTACCGTTCTTTTCCTGACCTCAAGTCAACCTCATAAAACCCCAATTTTTGTTTAATTAAAAAATTTAAGTTTTTGTTGTGTTATTGTCGGTTTCAGGACTTTCATCGTTTCTGTTGTTTGTATTTTCTTTGTCTATTTGGTCTGACAAAACATTAAACCGAAGTGGGCCACCCATGCTAAATTCTCTCATACTGACATGCAGTGAGGACTCCGTGTTGCCTGGCGTTCACCTGTCCCCCACGGCACTTCCCCCCAGCAAGCAGCTGGAAATGCCCATGTGTGCCAGGATTTCTTTTTCAGCCTATGTGGTAGCAATCACTCTTTTCGACATCTCTCATTCCACTGAGAGCTAGTTGAATTGAAAGACTTCATTTTAGCATCCAACTTGGCATCCTTGAATAGACTTTATCATTCACTATTATGAGTAAGAGCTTACATGCATTCTTCTTCAGTCTGACAGTTAAGAAAGCATTTAATGCACTTCAAATTCCTTGAAAAAGTTATGTTGTAGTAACACCATGATAGAATTGAAAATTCCATAAAAGAAGCCGTTCAAGGGCCTTCTACCCCTGCAATGAGGGAAATAATTTCATTGAACTATAAATAATGTTCACTGGATTAATTCCACCACTGTATTTAGCATAATCTTTTCTTAAGGTGATAATTGATAAGCCATCACTTAGAGACTGTTTAATGATGCTGAAAGGCAGCGTAGGCGGAAGTCGGCCAACTCATTGGGACTTTTTCAAGCTCCCAAAGACCACCTGGGATTCATCTCAATTCTCTGATGCTGTGTTTCAAATCAGCCACTCAAAGATACAATTTGCTGTCAGCAAGTCCCCTGATTTATTTAATCCTTCCCCAAAATATGTCCTGAAATTCTCACAATTTAACCCCTATTTGTCATGACGGCAGCTCCTCGGCAATGACTAAATCACTCTCTGCCTTTGTCAGGTGCTTGGAATGGGGGGGGAAGACCACGCCGGTGGCTGGGAAGAGCAAGACCAACCCTCGGGAATCCTGCTGCCGCTTTATTTTCTCAACAAGCCATCACTAGATTTTTTAAATTACCCTCATAATCTCCACTAGATCTCTCCAAAAATAAGAATATCCAAGCATACTGCATGCATTTCAGTATATCTTTATATTTTGCATTTTTAATTTCATCTACAATAGGGACACTTATTGGTTTTTAGATTAAATACTACAGTATGGGAAAATATGAGTTCAAATAGGATGATGGAGAAAAGAAGAAAAATAGGGATGTCTGGTGGCTCAGTCTTTAAGTGTTCAGCATCTGCCTTTGGCTCATGTCATGATCCCGGGGTGGTGGGATTAAGCCCAGAATCAGGCTTCCTGCTCAGTGGGGAGCCTACTTCTCCCTCTCCCTCTGACTACTCCTTCCCCTGCTGTTCCCTTTCCGACTCCCCTTGTTTGTGGTCACTCTCTCGCTGTGTCTCCCTCTCTGTCAAATAAATAAATAAAATCTTTTTTTTTTTTTTAAAGATTTTATTTATTTATTTATTTGACAGAGAGAGATGACAAGCAGGCAGAGAGGCAGGCAGAGAGAGAGGAGGAAGCAGGCTCCTTGCTGAGCAGAGAGCCCGATGCGGGGCTCGATCCCAGGACCCTGAGATCATGACCTGAGCCGAAGGCAGTGGCTTAACCCACTGAGCCACCCAGACGCCCCTAAATAAAATCTTTTTTAAAATAAGTTTAAAAGGACAAAGAAAAAGAAGGGTAATGAAAACACTTTTCTTGGGGCGCTTGGGTGATTCAGTCAGTTTAGCAACTGACTCTTGGTTGTGACTCAGGTCACGATCTCATGGTCCTGAGATCGAGCCCCCCCACCCCTCCCCGCCGCCTCAAAGGACTCAGCGTTCAGCCTGGAGTCACTTGAAGATTCTCTCCCTCTGCCCCTCCCCGGACGCGGGCACGCACTTGAACATGTGCCCTCTCTCTCAAATAAATAAATCATTTTTTAAAAGATGTTATTTATTTATTTGAGAGAAACACAGAGAGCATGAGAGAGAGAGAACATGAGTAGGGTAAGGGACAGAAAAAGAAGCAGACTCCCCAAAGCTCAAGAAGCCTGAGGAGGGGCTAGATCCTGGGACTCCAAGTTCATGACCTGAGTTGAAGGCAGACATTCAACTAACTGAGCCACCCAGGTGCCCTAAATAAATAAACCTTTAAACAAACAAACAAACAAAACAAAACAAAACAAAAAAACCTCTTCTCTGACTTTAAGAATAAATGTGAGAGCGGCACCTGGCTGACTCAGTTGGTAGAGTCTGTAACTCAATCTCTGGGTTATGATTTCCAGCCTCATATTGGATATACAGATTACAAACAAAATCTTAAAAACAAAATCTTAAAAAAAGACGGATGTGACAGTCAAGTCCAATGCAATCTAGTTTCATCTTCTTTTTTTTTTTTAAGTTTATTTATTTTGTAGTAATGTCTACACCCAACATTGGACTCGAACTCACAACCCCAAGATCAAGAGTCACACACTCTTCCGACTGAGCCAGCCAGGCACCAGTCTAGTTTCATCCTCTAATGTGTAAATTAGCTACCTGATGAGCTAAAAAAAAATCACTCTAGTTTGCAAAATGGAAGTCCTATAATGAAGAGGTGGCATTCTTCCCCCAAAATAGCAGTACAAATGCTTTATAATCCCTAATAAAAATCAGAAGGAAAAAATTCAGACCCAGTTGGAGTGGTGCACTGAAAACTATTCTTAAAGTTCACAACCCTTATTCTCAATCCCAATGTTCCTCTCTTTTCAGGTCAGTTCTGGAAGTCAGTAAAGATCTATCAACTTTCTTATTAAGCTTCTTATTTTGATGTAATTATAGATTCTCATGCAGTTGTAACAAACAATAGGGATCTCTTGCACCCTTTACCCAGTTTCTTCCTGTAGTAACATCCTGCAAAATTAGAGTAAAACATCACAACCAGGATATGGACATGCATACAGTTAAGATACAGAACATTTCCATAACCACAGGCATCCCTTTTGCTGTCCTTCTGTAGCTGCATGCACGCCCCTTCCACCACTCCTTAACTTCTAGTAACCACTAACCTCTTCTCCACTTCTGTGATTCTGGCATTTCAAGCATGTTACATAAGTGGGAACATACAGTCTAGAACTCATCCTAGGTTAGTACTTCCCTCCCATCCCCGGTGTAATTCTCTGGAGATGCGTTCAGATTCTTGAGCTTATTGATAATTTATTCCTTTTTTTTATTGCTGAATAGTATTCCATGGTATGGCTATACTATGATCAGCAACACTTGCTTACTTGTCAACAGAATGTCAACAGTTTGTTTATCCATTGAAGAATCCATGAGTTGTTTTCATGTTAGGGCAATCATGAATAAGCTGCTTTTTGTACAAGTTTCCACGCAAACTTAGATCATCATCTATCTGAGATAAATGCCCAGGAGTGCAATTGCTTAGTCACTTGGTAGTTACACGTTTACTTTTTAGGGAATTGCCAAACTGCATTCCAGACTGGCTGTACTATTTTAGTTCCCACCAGCAGTGTCTTAGTGATCCAGTTTCTCTCCACCCTTGCTAGCATTTGGTGTTGTCATATTTGATTTTGAGCCAAAACCAGAGATCCAGTTTGGGACAAAAACTGCTTGCAGGGCTTTCAAGTTTAATGTGTTTTGTTCTTTTAACATTACCTAGATACTGAAAATGTATATATTTTTAATGTCAGCTCCCTTTGGTTTCAACCCCACAACTTAAAAGCTGTGCACTTGAGACAAATTACTTTAACACCTCTGAACTTCAATGTCCTTACATGTAAAAACCTATCCCTTTTAAGAAGCATATTAAAGGAACGGTGTGTGTAAAGAGCACAGGGTAAAATAAGTGCTCAATAAATGCTAATTGCTTTCCTCCACATGATTCTATTTGATCCTTGTGTGTCTTACTATGCTTGCTTCCTCTTAATCCGTTCCCAGCACCACCTAGAACCAGTTCTTCTGTTCGGTTGCATAGCTCCCTCTCACCTCAGTTCAGACAAATATGAATACAGTTTAAAGTTGGTTAAGATGATGAAACAATGGGCACCTGGGTGGTTCAGTCTGTTAAGCATCCGACTTCAGCTCAGGTCATGATCTCAGGGTCCTGGGATCAGCCCCCAGGTTGGGCTCCCCACTCAGCAGAGAGTCCCTGCTTCTCTCTCTCCCTCCCTTCTTCCCCCTGCTCATGCTCTCCTCACTCTCTTTCTCAAATAAGTGAATAAAATCTTTTTTTAAAATGATGAATGAGAAACAGCAGGATATTGCTTTCAGAAAGTAAGTCCTACCAACTGTGTGAACTGGGACAGCTCTTTCACCTCTCCAGCCAATGCCGCTGATGGTTCATCTCTTCCATGGATACGGTGAACAGAATCAGACCTGCTTTGCCACTCCTACAGAAACGCTAAATGCAAATGACAGAAATATGTGGAAGTGATTCATAAACAGTGAAGAGCTACACGAACAGAGTAAGGCAAATTATAGAAAACAAAGTCCAGTGCACCTAAAGGTCTCATTCATTCTGCTATAGAATCTCAAGGAAGAGAAATGCCAGGAACCCTAATGATGTCTGAGTCTGGGACAGTGGCACCAATGTGGTCCAAGAAGACCACATTAGAAATTTTTTTTTTAGTATTTATTTACTTATTTATTTAAGATAGAGAGAGCTAGAGAGAGAGAGCAAAACGAGGGTGGGAGGGATACAGAGAGAGGGAGAAGGCCCCCCACTGAGCAGGAAGCCCAACCTGGGGTTTGATCCCAGGACCCAGAGACCACCCCAGCCCCAGACAGACGTTTAACAGCCTAAGCCACCCAGGTGACCCAGAAATTCTCTTTATATTTGTTTTTATGTAAACAACCAGAAATGAGTTCACCAACACCCTTGCTTGGTCCTAGTCAAGTTGCCCGAGGCACACATGGTATCCTTAGGGAAGACAGTAGCCCTTGCATGAGCTCACGTGGACTGAGATTCATTATGGATTCTCTGGCTCAGTTCAGTGGAAGCAGATGATGTAATAGAGTTTTAACTAAACTAACCTTCACCAAATGGACAGGGGGCTTTACAAAAAGCCCTATAGTGAATTTTAGATTAAAGATCATTCAAGGGCCACCTGGGTGGCTCAGTCGTTAAGCCTCTGTCTTTGGCTCAGGTCATGATTCCAGGGTCCTGGGATCAAGCCCCACCTCAGGCTCCCTGCTCAGCAGGAAGCCTGCTTCTCCCTCTCCTACTCCCCCTGCTTGTGATCCCTCTCTCGCTGTATGTGTGTGTATGTGTGTGTCTGTCTGTCTGTCAAATAAATAAATAAAATATTTTTTTAAAAAAGATCATTCAAATATGGGCATAAACAGTCACAAAAATGGCGGAATGGACACTGTCCTACTGAAGAGCTTTAGTCAGCCACAAAACAAAGCAGAAACTGTGACAACACAAATTAGGCAGTAAGCCAATTAAAAAACATTTTTAAATGACCAAGACCATTTAAAAAGGTGGCTTTGCATACACTGCTGATGATAACTGAATTTGTCTCATCTGAAACTATTTAGACCTATTGCTTAAGTCTTCCTTCCCTTGCCCTTTTTTAGTTCATTTTTTGCATGGGGTTATAATGCATATATCATATCAGGAAAGTAGTGCAGATTATAATTTCCAATAAATATATACCTAAAATGTCTTACTGTTGGAGTGCACAATTAAAACGCTGGGAAGGACCATTGCCATAACGTATTTTATTTCTTTAATGTGTCATTTTCCTCCATTTAGACCGTAGTAGCATCAGGCACAACAAACCACACTACACGCGGGGAAAACGGCATGAAACTAGATTTCCACTGACCATCTGGAAGGTTGCTATCACTAGGACCATCTCCATATTCCTTTCTGGAGTCTCTAAAGACAGACAGAAGCCATTGCCTTTACCCTGTCAACACTGAGGTCTGGAAGCCAGTGTAGGCTTCTCATACCCAACTCCATGAAATCTGTGGGCTGTCAACATCCCCACACTTAGTGGCTGTCAGGACGGTAACTGCGGCACGCCACTTTTTATGCTGTGGAGCTCCTATTAAATTTTTACTCTATGCCGGACCCTCAAGCAAGAGCCTTAAGAGAATGGTCTCAAAAAATGTTCCTCATGGGGTGCCTGGGTGTCTCAGTGGATTAAGCCTCTGCCTCCGGCTCAGATCTTGATCTCAGGGTCCTGGGATGGAGCCCCATATCGCTTGGGGCTTCTGCTCAGCAGGGAGCCTGCTTCCCCTCCCCCCACCCCCCACCCCCCACCCCCCACCCCCCCGCCCCCCCCCGCCCCTGCCTGCCTCTCAGCCTACTGGTGATCTCTCTGTCAAATAAATAAATAAAATCTTAAAAAAAAAAAAAGGTGTTCCTCAGGATACTGTAAGTCTTCACTTACTATCCACCTTCTATAGACGTGGTAACTGATGGCAGAGAAGAGCGATTTTTTCCAGATTACTTGCTGCTACGGGCTGTAGTCTGTGCACGTGCTCCAGAACTCTGCCTCTGACACCAGAGACTTGCTCTCAATATCGATGTTAAGGTAGTTTACATACGTAGTCATAGCTTTATTTCCATGTATTATGATGACGATTTCTTAATAACAGAACACATTCGAAATCAATTTTAAAAATTTGTCTCATTTCAAATGTGACTTTGTTTCATCTTGGGATCAAAGATTTGCCAGAACACATCACTGATCTGGTAATAAGCGTCAAAACAAATTACAATTAGATTTACAGGGATTTTTTTTTAATTTTTTATTTTTTATAAACATATATTTTTATCCCCAGGGGTACAGGTCTGTGAATCACCAGGTTTACACACTTCACGGCACTTACCAAAGCACATACCCTCCCCAATGTCCATAATCCCACCCCCTTCTCCCAAACCCCCTCCCCCCAGCAACCCTCAGTTTGTTTTGTGAGATTAAGAGTCACTTATGGTTTGTCTTACAGGGATTATTTTTATAGATTTTTAAAATTTTATCTTAACAGTTATTGAAAAAAAAAAAACCAGTGTTAGAGTCTTTCCGACACAAAGCAGAGCATAAACAATAACCCAATAAAATGTACACGGCTCATGATTTAGTCAAATGTATCTGAGATTGTAACCTGAACTAGCACTGGAAACAATGAGAAAAATTCAATGCTTGTTGCAGTTGTTTCTCATATTCAGACAGTTAACAATGAAAACCAAACAGAGGACTAGCTGAGTGAACTTTTCAATTGTTAATGTAGCTCTAGTATTTAAGGAGAGAAAAGCCCATTGGGTTGCAGGTGCTCTTGATTCTGTGACCTTTTTTAAAGATTTTATTTATTTATTTACTTGAGATTGAGAGAGAGAGCAAGCATGACAAGCCAGAGGGAGCAGGAGCAGTGGGGGAGGGGAGAGGGAGAGGAAGAAGCAGACTCCCCTCTGAGCAGGGAGCCAGAGGAGGGGCTGGAACCTGGACCCTGGAATCTTGACCTGAGCCGAAGGCAGGTGCTTAACTGACTGAGCCATCCAGGTGCCCCTCTGTGACTTCTAGTAAAATATAGCAAGCGGAAATATGGCAGGGGTAGGGGCTGGGAATGTCGGGTGGGAAGGGCAATGTCCTTTTGAGGGCAAGTTCCTCTACAGGATTGTATGCTCCTGTTTGTGTATGTTAAGGACCCTTGAGGTTTCCTTCCCACATATCCTCATTACAAATACCTAGGTCATGATTTAAAAGCACTATAGCTTACAAAGTGTAGCCCACACCTCACAGACTCAAATACTGCTTTGTTCCCATGACTGTTGTTACCTTTGATGAGCCATCGTATTTATCTTCATGAACACTTCATTAAATACAGTCTATCCGAAAAAAGAAAAATTCAGCATTCAAACAGCTAAGCACTTAACAGCCCATATATAACTTCTATTTGTAACAAAGCAAAAATAGTCACTTAATTAGATTCTGTAATATTATTGCTGACATCATCTTTACTTGAATAGCAAAAGATGCATAGAGCTTAACAATGTTTGGAAAAATGAAAAGAATTACTAAGAATGTAAGAAGGCAGTTTCTTTCTTTATTTATCCCAGAATAATAACAAAGTTCCATGTTTTATTCCTGAAAAATTTGCTTTTTTAATTTTTTCTCAGCATGTTGGAGTGTATGTAAATTATCTCATGGATATATTTCACCAGTTTGAAAAAGTTCGTTGCTTTTTGCCATGTATTCATTTAACACAAGGTTCTTTTTTTGAGTGTATTAATTTAATATACATTGTATTAATATATATTGTGTACTGATTTAATAGACATTGTGTTTAACTGTATTCATTTAGAAAGAACCATGGTACAATGGATCAAAGGTCCTTATATTTTAAACCAATATTTAAATATCATGGAAGCCAGCATTTTCCCATATATAAGAATTTACATTTTTTTCCTTGTTTGGGCTTCTTCGCCCAGTGAAAAATCTATTTTTAAAAAATCACTGAATTGAAGAAAAGAAAAACAATATCTTTGATTATATGGATCCAATTCATCACTCTCCCATTTGTAAACCAAAAGCCAGATCTTACCTAAGGAAATTGTCTTTTTCAGATTTTGTTTCTACATTCCTTCTGTCTTCTATTTTTCACCCCCCTCTTCCAGTCATCACTTCATAACTACAGTTAGGAAAAGCACTTGCTCATTTTCCCTGATTTCACATTAACAGAACTTCTTTTATTTATTTTTTTTAAAGATTTTATTTATTTATTTGACAGAGAGAGAGAGATCACAAGTAGGCAGAGAGTCAGGCAGAGGGAAGGGGAAGCAGCTCCCTGCTGAGCAGGGAGCCCAATGTGGGGCTCCATACCCTGAGATCATGACCTGGTCCAAAGGCAGAGGCTTAACCCACTGAGCCACCCAGGTACCCCCAGAATTTCTTTTAGATGGACCACAAACAATCTCATAGAAAAACCTCATTTGGTTTTTCTGGTACATTCTGTAAAGGGTAAGCAGTCTGTCCACTGCACTGTCCATTTGTCACCCCCACACAAACAGGGAATCCTATTACCTACAAAGGTATTAAGAAAGTGCTCCCAGCTGAAAGCATTTATCCAATTCCAATTGTTTGGAAGTCTAAAACACTAAGAGTAGTATTGTTCCAGGAGCTACTGTTTAAAACAATGCAATGCCTGTTTAGAGTGAAAAAAATCAGTACTTGAGAATCTGAGTTGGTTTAAAAAATAATAACTGTGCATCCAAAAAAGAATTCTTAAAGAAACATTTATATGCCAAGCACATGTTTTTAATTTTAATAGCATTGGCTTACCTAAATAAATATGTAGAACCTAATAATTGTTCTCTATATTTTGATATTTTTGTATATTATTCTATTTTTCTGAGTTTGCAAAGAAGCTGATGAATAACAATGTTGAAAAAATATATATCTGTCAGTACAAAGTTGTTGTGGTTTATAGATACTGCAAAATGCCATGTGGAAAAAAAATCCTGTTAAAAAAGTAGTAGATTTTAAGAGAAATGAATGTAGCCATATCCTTATAGGATAATGCCAGATAAAAAGTAACCATGTTCCCTCTACAATTGTGTTTGTTGGCATTTATAGAATAATAATAATGCTTTAAGGTTATTTTCATAGTTGTTCACTTAACATGGGATTAACATCAAAATCTTCATAATTATCTGAGATCACCCATTTGAAAGCAGTGTGGTAAAACATGTTAATGATTAAGACACTAGCAGTTCTAATACTAAACAGATTAACACACATGAAAGTAATATTATAATTTGTGCATTGAATAATATGCCAGACCAATTTTTTTGGTGAAGAGAGAATTCTCATGAAATGGTACCCTTTCTAGCTACTGCTTCCTATTTCTTGAGAGATATACATGAGTGTGCATGACATATGAACTTGAAATATTATGCTGTGGTTTTGACGTTGCACAGTTTTATGAAACCATTATTTCTGAGGTTTGCTTTAAATAAAACTGAACTCCAAAATGTTACAATAGGAATGCGATCCAGAAGAATGAAGCTACAATCCAGGTGGAATTATAAACCAAAAAAAAAAAAAAAAAAAAAACCCTAAAGCTTGAAAGAGATTGCTAATTGACTAGAACAGCTATGCATTTATTTTATGACCACCAGCATACAAATGTAGGTCCATCCATACCTTACACATTTTTAAATAATAAAGAAGTATATTTTTATATGCCCCCCCGGGGTTCTCACAAAAATACTTCTCTGCCTCAACTTGAAGTCAACACGAGAGGAAAATGAGTAGTCATTTATAAGGTAATATGAAATCGTAAAATGACCCAAGCCGTGTTCACCTTTCTTGGATCAGTGTGAAAATAACGTTCAGGTCCTAGACCTAATTATTCCAAAATCCTTGCTGCTTTTTGCGGATGGGAGTTACGGTGGGGTGTGAAATCTTAGAAACTAAACTGAACGTAACAAATGGAGGTGCCTCCTCCCACCCCACCCCCAACCAAGCATGAAGAATGTCTTTTGAAAGACTGTATCTGCTCAGCTGTGCCTGAGAGGGGAGGGCTGAGGGCGTGGGGATTTAAATCATGTTGTTTCCACTTATGCAGAGAAAATCCATAAAAAGAGATTTATTATCATATTTTCTTTTTGAAATGTATTTGTTTTTTACTTTAAAAGTGCTCCTCAGTACAGAGCAGAGTAAGTATTACAATTTTGTTAAACAGCAGCCAAGATTTAATTGTCTGTGAAATACAAGGCTTAGGACCTGATTTGAGTTCACTACTGTTCTGCCGACACAAACGCGGCTGGCCCGCGCGGTGGCCCCACGCACCGAGCGGCAGGCTCACACAAAAGAGCCGTCCCGCAAGAACTGAGGGAGGGCAGGGGGGCCAGCACTCGCCGGCGGGAGCCCATCCAAAGGGCTTGGAGCTTTAGTCTTCCTGCGGCCGATTTAAAGTGACTTTGTATAAAAAGTCAAACAAGAAGCAGAAGCTATGGAAAACGTAACAAATCATGCTAGCAGTTTAACAGCGAGAAAGAAGGGGAGACCGGTCCCCGCTAACAAATACTAAAGAAAAACGTCATGGAGATAGAAGTGAGGGGAAGAGAGGAGAAAGGAGCTGGATAAGGACAGGACATCGAGGTCTGCATGTGCATTGCACATTTTATTATTGCTGCACACATCTCAGGGGCTCGCCAGGGAACCTGAGAAATCCCTCTCCTTTACCATCACCCGCGCCCTTCGCACGCGGGTTTAGGAAGGGCTCCGCCGCCCTCCTCCCCCTCACGTCACCTCCTCCAGCGCCGCCCCCCCCCCCCTCCCGCCAGTGGCTCTGCGGGTCGCTTCCTCCACCCGCCGAGGGTGCAGAGGAGAAAGCGGGCGGCTGCAGATTTGCCCCGGTGGCACCGCTGCCACAAGCCAACCAGTAATTGCAAAGCAAACAAGGCTGAAATATTGGATTGGTCTCAATCGTGACAAGATCTACGCTTTTGCCGCCAATTTGTTTGTGCAGCTCTATTTAAAGGCACTTGATTGAGGAAATGTTGAAAATAGCGGTGAGGGTTTCCCTAATGAGACCTCAGGAGGGAAGCGGCGGCCTTCGCCCGCCGCAGAGGGCTCGGGAATGGGTGGGGGGCGGGGGGGGGGGGCGAAGGGGCGGGAAAGGGCGCGGTTAACCCCTTCCTGCCCGCCTCGGGCGAAAAGTCCTCGGACACCAGCTGGGGAAGCTGGGGGTCCATCCCGCCCCGGAGCGGTGACCTCCCCCGACCTGAGCTGCGGGGAACCGTCCTCCTTGGTTGCGGACGCCAAGAGGGGGGATGGGGATCAAAAGGATAACTTAACCAGGATGGAGGGGGCGGCCCAGCAGCCAACGCAGTGGCCGGAGGGCTGGCGGCCTAAATCCGGGGTGGCGGCTCTGGCCGCGCCCCTTGCTCCCAAACCATCCCAGGGAACCGCTGCAGTCTCGCATCTCACTCTCCGGCGCCCAAGGTCTTGCGAGGCCTGAGGCCCTTGCGATCTTCCGCGGAGCCCCGGTTGCGCTTGGCTCAGAGCACTGAGGCAAGCTGTGCGTGCCCTCTGCCGCCACCCCGGCCATCGCCGTCGCGCTGGGTCTCTAGCGGGCTGTAAGGGAGGAGAAGAAACGGGAAGAGGCAGGAAGAGAAAATACATAAATATTTATTGAACGCAGCCTGTCAGGCGTCTTGCTCTCGCGTGCATCTTGATCTCATTTAATCTCTCCTACACACCCTCGAGGTTGGTGTCATTAACCCATTGTTCAGACGAAGAAACTGAGGCTTAGAGACGTGGCCAATCTTGTCCGAGATCAGGCAGCGCGTATTTGGTGCCCGAGAGTTCGCCCTGCCAAACTCTGACTCTGGAGCTTAGGTTGTCACCCAGAGAGGCCTGGCCCGGGCTGGGTTTTCCATTCTCCGAGCCAGGGCCGGCTGACGCTGACCCACTGCCAGCGGGATCCATCCCGAGGAAGTTTTCCCTGGTTCTCCGGAGGGCTTGGAGATGAAGGTCTGTTCCCTAATGAGCGGTCCACCTCCTCTACTAGGTCTAGTCGCTTTCAAAATAAAGAAAACCAATCCAGTTGCAATTGGGGTGTGCGAAATTCACCCGTTTTCTCTAAGTCACACCTTTTACACAATCTCTTTAATTCCCTACTGGGTAGGTTGACTGGGGGGGCTCAAGGAACCCAGAGTCACAAAGGTATGTGCTGCCTCTATCAGAGAGCATATGAGGGGGTACACCAGAAAGAGGACTTGATTTGGGGGAGAGAGAAGGTCTATTAGAGAGAAGAAAAGCAATACCTGGAAAGGCTTCCTGGAGGAGGCGGCAGTCAAACTGGGCCTAGAGGAAACAAAGAAGTGTGGATTCTTTGAGAAGAGAGAGAGATGGATTGTTTGCCAGCTTTGCTGGCAAATCAAGGAATGACAGACGGCTGGCGACAATCTGGGAGTCATACTTTCACCACCTGCTGCCACCTCCTGACTGCCCCTCTAACTGGGAGAACTATGGGTTGATCAAGCCCTGAGCCAAAGTTCCAATCTCTTTTAAGATTGAAAATTTAAGGCTTGGGGACAGACACCAGCAGCTAGACCTTGACCCTTCCGGAGCCCTGGACTTGAGCCAAAAGCGATTGTCAAAGACAAGGCGGAAACATGGCACTGGGGATGTTCTCACCAGAGTTCTGAACAATGAGAGCCACACAGTGCTGAGCTTTGCTTAGAGGGATCTGCTCAGAGATGTACCTTGGCCAATCTGAAGTCTGTCTTTCTGGAGTCAGGAGCAGATGCAGGCTGGGAAAAGGAAGACCCCCAGAGGGCAAGGGAGGACTGGTTTCAGTTGTACTTTCCCGAGAATGATCTGCACCTTCTGTCAGCAAAGCAAAAAAGCATCAGTCATACGGATTTAGTGAACCCTCTAACTGTGTTCTGAGTGGAATTCTGCTTCTTCCCACCCCCCCACCCCCGTATGCAACCAATTCCTTCTTTTGAAGTTGGATGCTTCACAAGCAGAATGCGATTCCATTTTTTGTTCCTAGAGGTTTTGGCCTGTGTTAACTTAAGTGGGCACTCATACAAGTACTAAAAAGAAAGCCATTCTTTTCTGGAAAATAGAACAAAGTAGCGCCTCTCCTATCACGGTACAGATATATAATCTCTAACAACAAATTAGCCTCCTTGTGCTGCGCATTTCCAGCAAGCATCCTGCCTTCTCTGTTTATATTATAACTTCTTTGCCTGCAATTATTTTTATTTTAATTTTCTGTCACTTTAACAGAAACCAGAGCCTTTTCTTCTAATGTTTTGTACACAACATGTTCATTTTGATAAGATGTTCTTTCCTATCCTCTTTTAGCTTGCCTTTCCTTGTTTAGAGTTCTGTATCAGGAGTTTCTAATATTTCTCCCTCTTTTTTTTTAAAGAACTTGTCCCTGTCTTGCTTTATTTGTTTGTGTGAAATTTAGTTTGAAAGGAGATCAGAGAGAGCAGGAGGGGTTTGTAATAAGAGAATGACCGAATGACCCAAAGGCTGATTATCTATCATTAACTGGAGACTCGGTGTACCCAAATTACCAGGGGGGACCTCAGTCTGCCGGATCCTTACCCAGCCAGAAAGGCAAGTGTGGAATGCACACACTAAAGCAGGCTTGTGGCGTTGCAAATGAAGACACTCTGCTCATGCATTTTCTTAAGGGGGTTTCCTCCAAAACTCAACTCAGGTTCAGTGGACATATTTATTAGAATCTGACATGTTGTACACAGGTAAAACTCTTGCTGAAAGGCCAACTTTAACATTTTTGTAACTAACATTTTTGCGTTGTTTCGTTAGAAGCAAAATTGCAGCTAATTGTCTAAGCTCCAGAGAATATTGAGAAATCAAACCAAGCTGCTTTTGATCTACTCATGCTGCTAAACCTAAGCCTTGTAAAAATCGAGGTTTGCCATTAATATTGACAATAAAAGGGTTTCTTTTTGTTAACCTGAAACCTAACCATCCTGCCTCAAGTCCCGAGTCTAGAAGCAAAGGCCCTAGAATAAAGTAGAAAAGGTTTGGAAGAAATTGCCAGGGCTTTAAAAAAAGAGAAAAAAATCTACGCGAATTTGCAAAGGAGGCTTCAGAACAGGACTTCCAAGGAATGTGAGCAACCCCGCAGTTAGAATTGGGAATTCACAGGGGCCTCAGGTCACAAACAAAACCTTCAGTCACTTAAATTTGAGGCTTGACCAAAGTTTCACATTTTAAGCTGCCATTTGCTTTTGTATTTTATTCTGAACCTCAGACTGTATTGCAGACTAGTCAAAGTTAACTACTACTTATTTTCTCATGCACCATGTATGCAAAATTAGAATTACTCTCTCATCAGAATGCTGAATGCTTTCTTTCTGGTTTGGAAGAAAATGTTGTCAGTGTGTATGTAATTTGCTTCAAAGAAAGTAGTTAATAGAAATCCTGCGAGATGTATTTTCTCGTGCCGCTTTTGCTCTAAGCTCTATCTATATTTTACTAGAAAGTAGGAATGATCAGATCTACCTTACTTCTAAACAGCATTATAACAACCTTAATAACATCTCCCAGGTACACATCCTGTTATCTCTAGAGGAGCCCTTCGTATACATTACCTTTTGTTCTCTTTAGTCTGAATACGTATTTTAGCTTTATAAACTGGCTTGGATACTTGGCAGAGTATTTCGTTCTCCCTCATCAATGAAAACCCTCCAGACCAACAGCACATCTGCCAGCTAATATGAAGACCCAGTCATTGATTATTAGAAGAAAATGCAAATTTCCACTGCTTGTAGTACCGGATATTAAGATTTTTCTTATACTTTGTGCATCTTAAACTTGCACAATGTGATATGTTAATTATACCTCAATTTCTAAAAAAAAAAAAAAATTTTTTTCTTAAAAGACTAAAAGATAAACTAGTATCTTATTCTTCAGTTTCTTATTCTTATTCTTTCTTAAGTCTTATTCTTCAGTTTCAGGTTCAATGACATCAGAAACCTCAGAAATCCAAGCATTGCTCAAAGGCAAATTAGAAGGGAGGGGGGATGGAGGGAGAGAGGGAAAAAAGGAAAGTCAGGGAGAAAAGAAAGGGGAGAGAAAGGCTAAATGGGGTGGGGAGGGAGGCATCCAGCAAGTCCCAATTTTCTCCCCCTACTTAAGTGTTTCCTCATCAAAGCTGGACTGGGGAAAAAGAAAAAGAAAAAAAAAAACTGGACTGATGGAGTCATAAGCAATCAGCCCCTCTAGAGTCAATGCAGTTAAATCAGCCCCTCCCTGCCCCCATCTCCACAGATCTGCTCCGGATGGGAAAGAGGGGGGAAGAGGGATCACTCATCAAATACCCCACCCCCACCACAAAATGCAAACGGAAAATGCTCAGAACAAATAAAAACCTCCTCAGCGCCCAAGACCACTATTCCAGTCCTTCATTTTTGAAACAGACATAAGATGTTCAACGAAACTTGAGTCTGCTTTGTAGAAGTGTATGTACTTTGAGCACCACCACATTTCTGGAACCACTGTCACTTGCCCTGTCTCTGGACAACTGTTCCCCAAAAGGCAAACCAGAAAGGAAGGGACTACAGACCCTGAGTCTGAAGGAGATCCTTGCCACCACTCAGTCAATGTGCCTTGTTCTCTATGTCCTAAAAGTTCTGGGACCAAGTGACTAGCATATAAAATGACTCAGACCCACCCCAGGACAGACAAAATGCAAAGCTATCAAGGTGCCATAAGAAGCACCTATCTTGGAGCAGGTAAGGGGCTATGGTTACACCTTCAGGAACACGTTGCTTTTTCTGCCACCTTCTGGGTTTGACGTTCTTTCTGGAGTTCTTAACAAACATTCTCAGGCTCACCTTATGTAAGAGCATTATAGGAATGCTCGGTCACTTCTACTTAGTTGGTTAGGAAAATAAGGTAAAATGAGACTTGAAAAACGATGAAGGGAATTGAGCCATAATTCCCGTAAACATAAAATGTGTGTTTATGGCCCTCCGGCCTGGTTCTTTTCAGGTCCAGTTTATTTTGAGTTCTTGTGAGCAAAACACGAGATACAAACTGCCCTTGCCTTTGTAATAATAAATACCTCAAAAAGATCTGTATTTTCCCTAAAAAACAGACTGAAGTTTTTTTTAAAAAAAATATTTAGTTTAAACTAGATTGATTTTAAAAGGAATATCTCACAAGACCAAAAGGTTTGCTAGGGAGTGCTCAGCCTCTCCCATGGCTCTTTGAGTCTTTTCCAGAGGAAGGGATAGGAGTGAAGAGAAAGAGCCCAGAGACATGGGTGCAAAATAAATTGTTGAACCCGGATAGGTCTCTTTAGCTGGAGGCAGAGGTCATGCACCCTACAGTGGGTATACCACCAACTACGGTGCAGACCGGACATTGAATGAGAGCATTTCTACAACACAGGGCATTGGAAAAGGAGGCAAGTTAGTATGCACTCACCAGGATCCCTCCTACGGGCACGCAGGGTGGCCTACAGCCTTTATCATCTCAGCTGCTTGGGCCCTTGGAATACTCAGACCAAATCTCCTTAGGGTACAGCACACCAGGGTCCACACTAGGACAGTCCCTGGGCTGACAAGGAAGGTGGAAAACTCATCTGCCCCCTCTTCTTTTCCCTCATTCACCATCCACCCCCCACACACACACACACCCAGAAGGCAGAGGCCATCTAAACTGGGGGCAAACTGGAGACCGCATCTGCCTCCCAGCTTTCCAAAGCAGAGACTAACCCAGCATCCCACTAGACCTGCAGCAGCAAAATGTACAAAAGAGGACATTGACAGGAAAAAAAAAAAAAAAAACGGGGGACTTCTTTGGCTGTGCATTCAGAGTGGCCGTTGGCCAGTCTGGTCTCTGCCAGTCACCAACTACAGCTGAAGACACGGGAGTTCACCCATTTGTCCCCTGCCTCCGAGCTGCCTTTCTAAGGCTGTAGTCTCACGGCTTGACTTTCCGAGCTGTACGAAGCCCTAGACCCTCACACAGCAGTAATTAACTGATAATGACACTGTCAGTGAGGACTGATGTTCAGATTAGAATCTTTTATGACTTTTTTCTGTTCCATGTTCTCCATCTCCTTTATCACTTGCCATGAAATCTGGAACCATGAAGAGATTTGCCCATTTTTTGTTTCAATTAAAAGAGCATGAGGAAGATGGAAAGTGGCTAATTCTGATGGCCTCAACACTGAGGCCACTGGCCTCTGGTGGACACAGCATCCCAGACCCCCACCCAGCCTTCTGCCTGGAGTCTTCTTCCTTTCCATTCCCAAAACCCCCTCTGGGTCTGAAAGCAACCTACCAACTACTTCCCCTGAATTGTTATCTGTTTCCAGCTGGGGTGCAACCGGCTTAACTTTGTCTACCTGCTTCCAAGGCCTAGATGTGCTCTTATAAACAGACTTTTTTTTTTTTTTTTTTAAGTATCAAATGACAGAGGATTGAACTACCAGTATTTACACATTCAGGGGTTGCCTCCCTGGTGAAAACGTAAACAGAATCCCACCACACTACCATATTCTTTCCTTGAAGAAAGAGGGCTCTAAAACATTCCACTCGTGCTAAAATCGCAGACCCATCCAAGTTGGGGGTTGAAAGCTCTAGGTCACTATTTTGTTCCATGCCCAAGTGGCATTTTACCAACAAATACAATTTCAGCTTCTCCCCACACCCTGTTCTCTGCCTTAAGATGCTATGCTGCGGGCATGCAGGGAAACTGACCCCTTGCCTAGGGGACAGATGGGCCCTGAATGGACTCCCGCCCTGGGTTTGCGAGCCTACTTCGAGCCCCTCTCAGTTCTTTCCCCTCTCCTACCGCCCAGCCACCTCAAACCTAAAAACTATTTCTCGGTGCTGCTGCTCAGGGCTGTAGTGGCCCGTGGAGCCAGCCCTAGAACCCTGCTGCAGAGGAGTTGGGTGCCCCCACCAACCCCCCCCCCATTCTCACTGACCTTGCCTTCCAACCGCAACTCTGGACCCCGCAGAAAGCGTCCAGCGGGCTGAGAAAGGACTGTCTTCATGGAGCCCCTGGGGTGGGTCTCCCTCTGCGGGGTGGGACTCCCTTTGAGACCTGGGGCCTGACCCTGCCTGCTTCAAAATGACAATACCCAAGGTGAAGGCAAGGGTCTCCTCTGGTTGAGCCCAGCCAGGGCCAGGGACGAGTCCCAGACCCACACACCTCGTCCGATCTTCTGTACTCTCCGCCCTGGGTTTCCTCTAATTCACCGCTAGCAGGGTCCTGGCTGACACTCTTTTCCACACCAGACTCTGTCAGGCCGACTCCTCATCTACTCATCAGTCTCCCTTCACGACTCCCAACCGAGCCCCAGGGAAATTCCAGCTCCTGCTACTGTCCACCCCCTGCCCCAACCTCTCTTCCAGCTTTCTCAAAATGCTCACGCCACTTGGGCGCCACAGCCGGGTGCCCTGCGGCCCGGTGACTTACAAACGGAGATCCATTTTCCGTTATAATGCGTTCAAGATCACTAAGGCCAGCAGTCTAAACATCCACGAGCCGTCCTCCGGGTCTGCCTCTTAAACTGCCGTTTAATGGTTCCCCTCCGATAACTAAACCTGCTTTCCACAGATGCCCGCTTTTATGGGAGAGGCAGGAATGCAGAGATATATTTATATGTTTGTTCATAAAAACTGGAAAATAAGCTCTGAACACGCTGTAAAAAATATTCAGTTACTTACCAAACAGTCTAGTTAAACCAGGAGAACACCGATGCCGGCCACACCACAAATTCGGGGAATCGAGGTGCCTGTGCTTTGAAATCGCCCAAGGTCGTCGCGGGGCTGCTGTCACTGAAGAATATGGAAATAAGAGTATTTACAATCGGCTTGACCGTTCGTCCGGGGGTCTCAACCAGGATCTTCAAAAGCGGCCACGGTACCAGGAGCCACCTCAGACAGCCCCGGCCAGGATAACGTGCTGGGTAAGTAAAGAGACTTCTAGACGGGCATGGCCAGCCTGTGCCCAGGTCAAAGCAGCAGCCTTCCCCCCGCTGCGCCCGCCGCCCGCCCGAGCCAGGAGACGGCTCTGGCTCCCAGCAGCCCCTTTGCGGGGGCCCTGCCGCGCTCTGCCTTTGCTACCCACCCTCCCTCCTCCCGCCCCGGCACAAAAAACGGCACGAGGCTGCCTGCTTACTTTCTTGCCTCGGATACCTATAAAAACACTTCGAAAAGAGATATCTGCGTCCCCTCCACCTTTTATTTTTTTTATTTTTTTTAACGAGAAAAGAAAACAGTGATACTATACCTGGTTTGGGATTCTTCAAGATTTGAGACTTGGGGGGAAAAATAATTTAATAGTAAAGCATCTGCTAAACACTTGCATTAACCTCTGGCTGATAAAAAAAAAAAAAAAGTTTTTTTTAACCCTGCCCCCCCCCGTTTTAATTATCTCATGGTTATGAAGGGGCAGCCAATCCTGGAAGAGGACTTCGACAATTAGCAAAGAGAACATCAAAAAGTTTTATTGCGGAGAGCGAGAGGCACCGCCCCTGCCGCCCCGGGATTGGCGTGAGGAGCCTCTGACGACATATATTAACCCGAGCAGCCCTAAAGATGTAGCTGTACATGGAGATCTTGCTGGGAAAATCCGCTTACTCCCCTCACGGCGTCCAGCCCAGGAGAACCGCCGCGGCTGCCACCCGGGAGCTCCCTCGGCCACCGTGCAGACCCCTCCAAGAAGCCGAGCCGCCGCCTTCGCGCTCCGAGGCGCCTGCAGGGCCCCAGATCCTTCCCCAGAAAGAAGGAAAGGATCTGAGAAAATGGATGCACTGAGACCTCTCTGAAAACCCTCCGAGGGAGCCCGAGAGGAGTGAGGACACGTTACTCGCTGCTAAAATCACGTTCAAGGACCAAAACAACAACAACCAAAAATTTCATTAAAACAATAAGCGCCCAAGAACCCAGATCGGGCTGGTGGGGGGGAGGGGAAGGGGCGGGAAGGGGAGGGTCGCATGGAGGTAGCTTCACAGTGAGCAGTCGACCCCGCCGCCTCCCTGCAGAGCCGGGCCGGCTCTCCCAACCGCGGCTCGGACTCGTCCTGGGACTCCCGAGTTAGCTTCGGTGTCAGGATCGCGGCCGCGGTGGAGCCCGGCGACTCTGCAGAGCAGCCTCGCGGGAGCCCCGGCACCTTTGCATGAGCACCAGAGGATTCTGCCTCCCTGCAGCTGCCCGGGAAGCAGGAGCCGGCGCGCGGGCCGAGGAGCAAGGCGGGAGCCGGCGGCGGCGGCGGCGGCGGCCAGGGGCGCACGGTGCCGGGACCAGCTCGCCGCGCCCTATGGGGAGCCGGCGGCCGAAGTGCTGCTGAGGCGGGCCCCGCGGGCCAGGCGGGGGATCCGGGCCCGGGCTGCAGCAGCCCCCTCTGCGGCTGCCGGGCCGGCCCGGGCGCCCGAGGGCTGGGGGGTGGGGGGTGGGGGAGGCCGGCCAGCGCCGAAGCAAGGGCCCCGGCCGAGGGCGCGGCGGGGCTACGCGCACGCTGGGGCGCGTGGAGGGGCGCGGAGGGCGATATGAGTCTGGTGGGGGGCTTCCCCCACCACCCGGTGGTGCACCATGAGGGCTATCCGTTCGCCGCTGCCGCTGCCGCCGCCGCTGCCGCCGCCGCCAGCCGCTGCAGCCACGAGGAGAACCCCTACTTCCATGGCTGGCTCATCGGCCACCCCGAGATGTCGCCCCCCGACTATAGCATGGCCCTGTCCTACAGCCCCGAGTACGCCAGCGGCGCCGCCGGCCTGGACCACTCCCATTACGGGGGGGTGCCGCCGGGCGCCGGGCCCCCGGGCCTAGGGGGGCCGCGCCCGGTGAAGCGCCGGGGCACCGCTAACCGCAAGGAGCGGCGCAGGACTCAGAGCATCAACAGCGCCTTCGCCGAATTGCGCGAGTGTATCCCCAACGTGCCCGCCGACACCAAACTCTCCAAGATCAAGACGCTGCGCCTGGCCACCAGCTACATCGCCTACCTCATGGACCTGCTGGCCAAGGACGACCAGAATGGCGAAGCGGAGGCCTTCAAGGCGGAGATCAAGAAGACAGATGTGAAAGAAGAGAAAAGGAAGAAGGAGCTGGTCAGTACCAAGGGGCAGGGGGCAGAAGGGGTGTGGGGTTCGTGGGACCCGTGCTATCGGACTCTTTCCAGTTGGGCTGAGCAATGACATCCCTCGTTCTTTGGCTGCATCCTAAGCCACGGTTGTTTGAACCAGGTTCTGGAAAGGATGGTGTCCCCGAGAAGCTGAGGAGATGGGGGAGGATGTCAGCAGCTACAGGAGGAGGTTAAGAGGGATGCTTCGCGCGCTCGATCTTCCCTCCGGGTTATCGCTGTTCCCACCCGCACTTTGGCCGAACTTTTCGGACTTCGGGGTCCCCACTGATCTTCCAATTGCCCTGGCCCAAGGGTTCTATGTCTCTTAGAGCCTTCATGTGGCCTCCAGTCCTCTCTTGCTCTCAGGTGGTTCTAAAATAAATCGCCCAGAAGCGGTCGTTAGCAATTATTTCACTATTGATCCCTATCCCTCTCTGGAGAACCAGGCCACCACTGATTCTAAGAGGGTTTTAAGGTTGTTACTACAATGGTCCGAAAACATAAAGGTAAACATAAAATCAGTACTTGTAAGTTCAGAATGCACCTCCAGTTTCTCTTTGGGGATGAGGTTAAACCGTAACTTCCCAGATTAGTGAACTTTCTGGGTATTTCTTGTTTTATTTGCATGAGCATTTTAGCAAACAGTAAATGCTAATATGGTCATTGTTATTGTTGTTAACAGTAACATGGAACTATAACTGAAAATTAGATATCTCAAGTTCTACCAAGTGCCCATAGGTTGGTGGTGGTCCGAGCAGGGCTGTTGCCATAGAGGGCCTGGAAAATAATACCATTTGTCTCTTTTTTCTTCTTTGGGGCCTGTGTCCCTTTAGTCTGTGCATGATCTACTGACCTTCCGAATAACTAGGGATCTCAGAGGCCTCGGAGGAGAGGCACGGCTGTATTGGGGGCCGATAGCCCCCAGCCCAGGCCAGGGCAGAGGGAACTTATGCCCATTTTCCCCAGAGCGCGAACCAGGGACTGCCATTGAAAACAGGGAGACCAGATTTAGCGCCCACCCCCACTCGCGCCCCTACATCTGGCGTCAGAGAAAAAAAGGCCCCCAGCTCCTCCATAAACGACTTGGAAATAGCTGGTTGTTTATAAGCTTGCCTATCCGGTAGTTGAGCGTTGCAGGCGCGGGGAGGCCTGGCCGGCTGGTAGCTAGGACTGCGCACGTCTTCATAGCTTTTCTACAGAAGCTAGGACTTGAAAACGTCCCCCCCTAATCTCTTGCTCTTCTCTCACTGTCTCCTTTTCTCGCTGGAAGAGTGCGGGGGTGAGGTGGAACCAGGTCTCCCTTCTGAATTTCTCTTTGCCCTTTTCTCCCTTTCGCCTCTCCTCCGCCCAGAATGAAATCTTGAAAAGCACAGTGAGCAGCAACGACAAGAAAACCAAAGGCCGGACGGGCTGGCCGCAGCACGTCTGGGCCCTGGAGCTCAAGCAGTGAGGAGGAGGAGGAGGAGGAGAGCGCGAGTGAGCCAGGGCCCAGGAGCCGGAAGCCGACCCAGGACTCCGGGCAAGCTCTCCAGGCTCCGCTCTGAGGACTTCTTGCATTTGGAATCATCCGGTTTATTTATGTGCAATTTGCCTCCCCTCTCTTTGCCCCCCTTTGAGGCATCCGCTCCCCACCTCCCCCTCCAAAAAAAAAAAAAAAAGAGTGGATATTTGAAGAAAAGCATTCCATATTTTAATATGAAGAGGACACTCCCGCGTGGTAAGGGATCCCGTCGTCTCGTAGATTCTGTGTGTGTGAATGTTCCCTCACGGCTGCGTAGGCACCAGCGTTGCCCCCTCCCCACTTACTCAACCCCTTCCAGGTAAAGA
Organism: Mustela erminea; assembly: GCF_009829155.1. Lineage (NCBI taxonomy): Eukaryota > Metazoa > Chordata > Mammalia > Carnivora > Mustelidae > Mustela > Mustela erminea. The sequence goes on along the minus strand of NC_045615.1, from coordinate 10,294,217 downwards.
CAGCAGACTATAGTGTGTATGTGAAGTGTATCTTTAATACTTGGCCTTTGGATATAAATATTCCTGGGGATTATAAAGTTTTATTTCAAAGCAGAAAACGGGGCCGCTAACATTTCCGTTGGGGTCGATATCTAGTGCTGTCTTATCATCTGTGGTCGTTCCCTATTCGAAGATGTTTCCAACAGCTACTTGTTTTGTGCACTTCCGTCCTCTAAAACTAAGTGGAATTTAATTAATATTGAAGGTGTAAACGTTGTAAGTATTCAATAAACCACTGTGTGTTTTTTTTTTACAAAAAAAAACAATCTTTTAATGGTTGATACCTCAAAAGAGTTTTGAAAACAAACTGTTATACTTGTTTTCATAATATTTAAAATATTCAGAAGTAAACTAAATTATCATGATTGCCTCTAACTTTATTTGAAAGAGTCAGTAGTTCGGATCAGTCCTCACCGTGAGCTCCAGCCCCTGCAAGGAAGTGAGCTTGGTGAAAATCCTGCTAAAGGACCTGGGTTCTATCGGAGTTCTGTCTTCTCCCCTCTCCTGTCCCTACCCCCACCCCTCCAGTAGGCCCAGGAGTCAGTATTAGGAGGACCTGGGCCAGAGAAAGGGCTTGGCAGTTCACTAGAAATGTGGAAAGGTGTTTTCCAGAAATCAACTGGACGTCATTCTGTGGGGGGACTTTGGTTTTTGTTTGGGGAACGTGTTTTAGGTGGAGGAGACATGAGGAGGATCCCAGGAGTTATTGCAGCCGCAGGAAATAGTCTATAGTTCTTAATTCAAAATGTAGGGCTTTTGTCCGGAAAAAGAAAAAAGAGGAAAAGAGGACTTTTTTGTTTGTAATCTCCATCAGGGGGATTCTCATCGGTGCCAGCCTTGGAGTGGGGGGAGAGCTATTGGGGGAAAGTCCATGATTAGGTAACAAGGAATTTTATGTCAAGTAAGAAATCGCGAACACAACCAAGGATTTAAAGGGGGGTTATGGGGGTGGGCTAGATTTACAAGGAGCTACAGGGAACTCAATATTAACTGTGCAGTGTCTGAAGTCTTCCCGGCCCCAGGCCAGCCTGCGAGCGGCTCCCTCCCAGGCTACTAGCCGCTGGGGACTTCACCCCGCCTGAGGTTTGGTCTCCTTGAGTCCTAGCACATCCCGAAAGGAAGTCCCGGAGGCCTCCTTTGCCCGTAGTCTTGGCTAGAGCCCGCATCTCTGCTCTAGGAACCAGAGAAGCTGAAGTGCCATAAAGGACTCGGCAGGCCTGCCGGGGAGGGGGTGGAGAGGAGGGGGAGAGATGGAGTAGAGGGGGTGGGGAAGAAAGGTGAAACGTATTAAAAAGCGGTTTGTTTCATGAAACGCCACGTATATAAATCTGGTGTTAGAGAGGCTTGCCAGAGGGTTTCCATCTTGGAACCCATCCTTGGGGTGATGTTCGCACCTCGACTGCAGGCACAGACCTTCCCCCTGATATCCCAGGGGTCCCCAGGGGTTCCCACAGCTCGAGGGTGCCCACACTGAGCCTGCCGCCTGCAGCGGGCAAATTCACAGGCGCTGGGAGAGAGGCAGGCGAGTGGCTCTGCGGGTTTCTTCTGCGGGCAGCTGACAACGCGAGGGCGAGGGGTTAGAACAACTAGGCCAAAGCGATCTGAACTTTCTCCCCTCGGGTCAGGCGGCGCTGGGCCGACGTGGTGGGCCCGAGCTGTGTTTACAGACACTTGCCTTTGTTTATAGCACTGGGGGGCATAGGGAGGTGCCCTGATTTTCTATTACTCTTGGGATTCCTGTCGGTTGGACCGAGTGGCTCTCTCCCTTTCCTGCCTCCAACGGCCTTTCGCATCTTTACTTTAATCCCATCGGGAGAAAGACTTCATCATATTCCTGTGGTAGAAGGAAACAGTTTACTGAAATAGTAGAGAGAGTGGGGCGGGCAGTGGTGAGGTTTTTCAGCCAGGAACTGAAGAGGAGTAACCCACATCATGCATGTGGGCCTGGGCTTGCCTTCCGTAGCTGGTCTTCTTTACTGTCCGGGCCTTAATGCACTCTTGCTGGTCTAACCCTTTTTTGGTTTATTAGACACAAGCAGAGGAGATCTCGAAGAGCCTGGCTGCAACATCGCTATGGGGCGGCCTGTGGCTACACACGCTTTAAAACCCACGCTGCAGAAATTCGTCCTCTTTGTCTGGCCAGGGCCAGGCTCTGCCCGCCTTCTCTCCTGCCTGTCCGCCAAGCTACTTCCTCTGGCCCAGCAGCACCAGGCCGAGGCCTCAACCATCTCATCGTTCCTACCTGTGTGAAAGCCCAACTGGCCAGACATCCAGCAGACCTGACACTCCAGGGGGCCGGACTCCTAACTGGATGCACATCCTAAGGAGCAAGACACCCCAGATTATGCATCTCTACAGTCACGGGGACTTCCCAACCTTCCGAACATTCCCAGCCACCCAACATCCCTGCCACAAGTTGTCGGCTCCCAGGAAGTGAGTGGTGTGCTGGGCTGGCGTTTCTTCTGAGCTTCCATGCTTACCTCTTCTACATATTTATTTCTCTTTTAACTCCCTTTCTTCTTTGCTTAAAAAAAAAAAAAAAAGTTTCCAACCTCTTGCCTTGCGGGACCAGCTAAAAGGCCTCTGTTTTAATTGCTCGGATAATGTGGTTGCTGCCATTTTGTTAAAAGCAATCACTCCTGCAGCGAAATCACAAGCTCTCTAGACAGGCCGGAGCCGACAAAAATGCAGGATTTGACGTTAAAAGCTAAATGGGAAGCTGGGGCGGCGGAAGGTAAATTGATGGTAGATCTGGCTGTCAGGGCCCTGGCCCCAGACCGCCGCACAGGCCCAGGGCCTGATAACCCCGAAGCACTGGCTGGGAGAGGGCTTGGCCGCTGTGTGTGTGTGTGCGTGTGTGTGTGTGTGTGTGTGTGTGTGTGTGTTCCTTCCTACATACCCATTCTCAGCTTCTTGGGAAGTAACCTGGAAAGCTCAAGAGAGCGGGACCAAGCACACTCCTTACTCCCAATCACAATTTTCTAGGATTTTCGCCCCCAGCTGGGACACTAACGGCAGCTTTAAGAGATTTTTTCAGGTCAAAACTAGGAGAAGAATAGAGCAAGATCACTAGGGTTTCTTCCTGCCTTCTAAATCCCCGCCCCACTCTCTGGAGGCTTGGTGGGAAGCTCCAGCATCCCAGTGGGCTAGCGAATCTTCCAGGCACCTACAAAGAGTGGGCCTCCTGGCCTAGACTGCCCTTCTCAGGACCAGGTGGCCTGGTCGTCCCTGCGATGAGGTGGGGACAGCGGTGGGGACAGCGGTGGCTCCAGGAAGGGTAGCAAGTGGGCCTGAGTCGGGGGTGGAGGGTGGCGAGATCCCTTCCTCCTGGCCTGTGCTTCTACTGGCTGCTGCCTGCTCCTGGTGAGGATCACAGAGCTAGTATCCCAGGAGTTGTTAAGGAAGCGGGAGGGTGAGTTCCGTGCACGCCCATTTCGCTGGAAGGGGTGCCTAGGGTGAGGAGAGTGAGCTCAAAATCAAAGCCACGGGGAGCGGCAGGAGACAGGCTTGTGAGCTACTTCAGAGCTTTAACTTTGCAGAGAGAACCCGAGCCAGTTGTGAGCGCTTGAGTTGTGCATGCAGGGGACAATAAACTGGCCCAAGGATGCCACAACAGCCGGAACTGCATTTGTACTGCGGGTCTGACAAAGCGCGGGAAACCTCTTTGCTATTCCTGTAGCTTTAAAGAAATGCTGTGTCTAACGCTGCCTGTGCGGCTCGCAATTTTCTCTTCCACAGCCGCCTTGCGTTCTCTCTGCGCGCGAGTCCCACCCACGCGCCTGGATTTGGAAAAGGAACTGGTGGTAGGTGCCAAGCCGAGATGATCTGCAGAGGAGGCTTGTGGCGTCCGCCTCGTAAAGGGCTGAAGCTGGACCCTGGGCTCTGTCTTTTCTGGATCTGTTGTCCTGAGGGAACGCCTTCCCTCCACCCAGCCCAAATCCTAGTGTCCAGACCCCTGCGTGAAGAAGAGGCACTGACAAGTCTCCGAGACGCACTGGACTCCTGGCCTGTCGCAGCCCGCGGATCCCTCGGAGAGAAAGACCTTGCAGCCGCCCTCAGACTGGGGCCCAAGACCCCTGCTCGAGGCCCCCAGTATCCCCCTTCTTGACCAAGCTCAGACGTGCTGTAGGGTTCATGTCTACGGGGTGGCCCTAAGGCAGTGGGAAGGTGGGAGAACGAAGTATTTTTAACTGTTTAGAAAGGGCAGGACGAGAGAAGGAGAGGAATCAGTCCGACGTTTCCAGGGGACTGACAGCTCCGCGCGCGCAGCTTTACCATCCAGCTTCTCCCCCGGCGAGTACTCTCCGCACAGCAACCGTCTGCCGGCCTCTAACTGGCCGCTAACAGCTCAGCGGCTTCGGCCAGTCTAGTGGAAGTTAAAGTGCGCTGCGTATCTGACTCACACGCGCACAGAAGTTAGACTTCTCTCCCTGTTCTCGCTCCGCCCTGCCCAAGTCAGTTTCCTTCGAGGATCGCGTCCCCCGCCTCTCCCCTAAACGTGACCACCCCCCCCCCACACACACACACACATTCCCTTCAAATTCTCCCGGCATTTGGGCCGCTTTGATGATCAGATGGTAGAGCCCTGATTACAAATTTATTCCCGGCCGCTCCGTCCGTCTTTATCTCCGCTATTAGGGACATCTGGGAGTGATTAGCGCCGCGCCCGCGCCCGGCCGCTCTGCCTATCTCGCCGCGGCGGGGCCCGGAGCCTCGCTGACGTCAGGGCAGACGGCTCGGAGCCATCCCAGCCGAGTTGGGTGTAATCGGCGGCCGTGCGGCCAAGTCCTCCCCGGGCCAGGCCGGCAGCTGGAACGCGCCGCCTGCTTGCGCACAGGGACATTCTAAATATGTATTTTTAGCCCAGAAGACGTTTTTGTTTTTCTTGTTTGAGGTAAGGCGGGGCCGGTTAAAGTTTCTGTCGGCCCCCTCCTCACTTTAAATTTTCCAACTCGCTGCGCCTGGTGCATTCAGCCTGGAAAAGCTTCCCACAGCCGGCCCTGACTGACCTGCGGGCGCTCCTCTATCCCAGCGCCGGCGTGCTGCTCTCCTACACCAACAGCTGCGGCCCTTGCCGCGGTGCCCGTGCTGGGAGAGGGAAGAGAGGCGGTGCTTAGGGCTGCCCTTCCCGCACACACCTTGCCTGGCCCCCACAGCCCTGTGGGGAGTTTCTGCCTAATGAGATGGCCAGGCAGACGCTTATTACAGAACAGGCCTCTCTCGGAGGCTCTGTCTTGCACCTGCTATTAAAGCCCGATGGACCTAAGGAACGGAGGCGCTAGACCTTCTTATGTTTATCCCCCCCCCCTTTCCCCAGTGGGAGTGCTCTTTGGCTAAAACAAGAATGACTGGCATCCTCTTGTCCCCTACTCTATCTCGTTGCCCAGAACAGAGGCTAGGTATATTTGTGTAATTCCTGGACCGGAAGAGAACACTCTAGACCTCCGCCTTTGGCGTCTTGGGACACTGTTCTGGTCTCTGGGATGAATCCAACTTCAGAATACTTTAGGTTGGAGCTTACCACATTAGTTATGCAATATCTCTGAAGAACTTGATAAAATTATAAATTCACTCCTCATTTCGACCCATTTATGAGAAATCCTGGTTCAGCAGGTCAGGTAGGATAAACGAAATCTTCAATTTTCAAAAGCTCGCCCCCCCCCACCCCAAGATTTAGGAACCACTGCCTGAGGCCACACACACCCACCTCAGCTGATCCCACATTCTTGGCACTCTGTCAACCCCTGCTGTGGAACACTGGACCCTAAGGGTGAGGATGGCTTTATCAAGGAGGAGAGGTAGGGCAAGGCCTACATTATTTAAAATCTCTACAGGGAGAAAAGTGACCATCCCACGAATCAGTCCTACACCTCAATTTAATTGGGCAATGCAAGGACTCAAAACAAACTCGGAAAAAGCTATTTACTTCCACACAGGTTGCAAAGCCCAAGCCAGCATTTACAGTGACTTTAACTAGAGGGAAGAGAATTCATGGCCTGTGATTTGAAAATAGCAATAGAAGATCTATTTGGGGGGGCTGGGATATAAAAAATAAACAGGAAATCCAGTGGAGAAAATTTCCCAAATGTTCACCTCTCCAGTTTTTGAGGCAACTCAAAACTCCAAATTCCGAAGTGTCTTCATGTAATCTAGAACGGATGAGGACCATTTCCTCCCAAGTCAGTGAAAATGTCACATTTGAGAGAGCTTGACTCTCTCTCTTTTACCCACGCTTTATCCCTAGCAGAAGGGGAAAGAAAAAATGAGCTGGGGCGGTGGAGAGGGCTTAGGAGCTAGGAATAGAGAAGGCTTTAGACAGCTGACTCTGATGACTGGAGAAGGAGGGGCCTAACTCTGCTTTGGGGGAGGAGGGGCAGGTAATAGCTGCAGGATGTAGTTTCCCACAGTGCTGGTAAGTGGCTTCTCCCTGATCTTCCTTAATAATGGAGTCTACTCAGGCAAAAAGGCAGTTTTCCAAATAATACAGACTCAAAACTCACAACAACAAAACCCCACGTTGCTACATTACTTTTTATCAATACTTTCATGCATATAGCATAAATGAATTTTAACTTGAATTAGAGGGAATGAATTCACATGGGCCACACATCTGAGAATCCCAGTTAATATTTCCAAGCAAAGGAGGTAGGCTTGCAAGCAGCTAAGCCATTCATATAAAAGATGGGGTACTCAGCAACCTCCTCTCCAGTAATCCAGTTTTCTCAAATAGTATATTTAATGCACCACTAATTATGAACAGCCAGACCCAACCTGATGCTTCCCCGTGACCAGATGGGGTATTTCAAAATATCTTTCCTTATTGTAGAACCAAATCATCGTGGGGAACAAGATCTAGAGTGAAGGAGACCAGCAGATTTTTTTCCTGTATGAAGCGGGGTCATTCACTGTTCACTTGTTTGCTCCTTCACCAGCTGAAAGGATTTAAAACAAACAATTTCTTATGGGGCAGAAAGAGTTTTCAACCTTTATTAAGTACATTGCCTCAAGAAGAGGCCAAAAAAGACATCATTCTAAATCAAAGTGGCCATTAATATCTCCTTCCTGAAAAGATGGAAGCCAATGGCCATTGAAGCTCCTGCATGGTTGACTTCCAGTTAAAGTGGGCTGTCGATGCTTTGAGCTGACAGTTTTGTCTTTAGGATAAGGCAAAAACACACGAAAAAGAAAATGTGTGGTTGTTGCTTTTATTTTTAAGCGAAAAAATACATCCAAAGTCTGTAACTAGAATTTGGCGGTGAAGAAAAGCTGGTGCAGTTTTAATGGGAGAAAGTGGCCCCCAGGCCGCCTGACCATCGCCTTCGCTTTGCAAATCTGGTTTTCATATTCCCGCTCAGTAATTACCCAAAGCCATAACTGTCTCTGAAATTATTCATTAAAGTCATTTTCAGGGATTCTCACAGGATGACTCTTTTACGTTTATGATCTTCCGAGAGCAATGACATCACCCTCTGTCTCTTTTCCGCTTTTAATTAATGTGCTGGTTAGAGAAGAGGGGCCACTGCTGTGTCCGTGGGGAGGAGGCGCGCGAGGGGCGGGGGGTGGAATTCTCTGGCCGTTCTGCTCCCGGCGCGGTCAGCTGAGCTCCGGCGCGCAGACATCCTTTGATTAAGGAGGGTATTTCGGGGAGTGCAGGCTGTGCAGAAGATCACGTCTGTGCCCTGTGGTGCTGTCAGCAGTGACAGATCCCAGATGGGGCCGCTACTGTATGGCAGATTGAGTTTCTCAGCAGAAAACTCACCCTCCCTCCTAAACGTCTTCAAAAACCTTCTCCAGATACTACAGGTCGCTCCATGTGAAACTGAAAAAGTCCATCACCAAAGCTGGTTTTGCGTGCTCATGTGTGTCAGGTCCCCACCCCACTCCCTTTTCCTTCCTCTTATTTTTTTTCTCTGCACTTCCTCCTCTCTGAGCATCTTCGACTCGCTGGGCTACCCGGCTGCTAAGAGCGCGGACCTGGCGGGCCTGGCGGTTCCAGTTCGCGCGACGCAAAGCGCCGCGACGTCGGCAGAGCACCGAGGGGTCGGGAAGGCAATCCGGTGGGTAGAGCCACGGCGTCCGGGATGCGGGGGCAACGCGAAGCACCCCAGGCAGGTGGGGTGGACCGCAAGGCCCAACACTCCCTGTGGGGCGGGTTTGGTTGTGGGGGGGGGAGGAGGGAGGATTGAACCTTAGGCGAAAGCAGAGAGCACCCGCGCTGGGCTGCCGCTTCTCTCCGGTTTTCCGCAGCGCCGCGCCATCCACCCAGCCTGGGCAATTTCGAGGGGCAGCGCCGGGCCTGAGAATGGGGTGGGGGTGTGTTCCGGGGCTGCGTTCGAGGATCGGGAAGTGGTGTGAAGGCGAGCCACGGGAGCCAGCGGGGCCCAGTCCGGTCCGGGATGGGGAGAAGCGGAATGGGGAAAGTCCTCCTGGCTGCGGCCTCAGCCGGGAAGCTACACTAGGGCATGTCCCAGGTGGGAGGGGGCGCAGTAAGACCCAGCTTTCTATGCAAGAATCTTCTGTTCATTTGTGAGTCCGGGTCCCGAGTTTCGCAACCCTGGGCATATACTGGGTTCGAAACCCCGTTGCAAAAACATCTGGACTTATTTTAAGCCTCTATTTTAAAAAATAAACAAATTCCGCGTGTTCCTGCTTCCTCGAAGGCAACGGAGTTTCCTCCCCTCCTCCCATCCCTGCCGGAGGGTTCCTAGGCCGGCTCCAGGGGAGCAGTAGTGGCCGGGAGAGCGGGGATGAAAGGCAGAAAGGAAGGCACACGACACTCTGATTCTGCTCTTATATCTAGATCCCACCCACCCTTACCCCCATGGTCCACTTAATTATGGAACTTGGCGCATTCCCACGGACTTGGGCTGGGGCAGTGTCGGGGAAACGAAAGAGAAAAGGAAGTAAGGACAAAAACCTAGAGAGTTGTTTTTTTTTTTTTTTAATTTAAATGCAAGTAATTTTTTTTTTCTTTCAACATCCCCGTGCAGTCGCCTCCATCTACTCCCACACCCCCTCCCAGTGAGGGCAGTTTGGAGAGCCTCCATTCGGCTTACAAAAGAGCCTCTAGGGAGCAGAGAGAAAAGCTAAAAATACCGCAGACAGGAGGCCCCAGTCCAGGAGGCCGTAGCCACCTCCCCCCAGCCCTGCCCTACCCTGGAGGGGCCGGCCTTGGGGTCCCTTCCTTTGAGACAAGGGCACCGGCTTGGCTGGACGCCCTCACTGCTGCGGCCGGGCGAATTTCGCCTAGTCTTTGAGCCCTGAGCCGGTTACTCTTAGAGAAGTCTTCCGGTCCAGTCGCTGGTAAAATGAGATGTTACACTATTTGACCCTTTCCATTCCTCCTCTGCAGACTCAGTTTTAAGGACTCACTTTTAAAGTAAAGGTGGGACCACTGGACCCCACTTTCCGTCTAGGTCACGCACGTATTGTCCCCAGTTTGTAATGATCTGTATGGATGTGCGCAGTTGTTTGCAGTCCTGGGACACAAGCTGGTTTGGGAGAAACCTGTGAATTTCTATTGCAGCTCTCTTCCGGAAAAAACAAACAAACAAAAACCCCACAAAAACCTAGCAGTTATTTCCCCCACAGTTCCCCGTTGGTTATCAGGTAAAACCACAAAACTCTTTATATAAAAGCAAAGCACACACTAAATTTCAAAACTCCCGCTCGCCCCCTTTATAAAGCAGCTTTTATTTTCATGTTTTCATGGCCCACGCTGGATGAAAGTGGTTTATTTTGATTTCCCACCCCCCCCCCCTTGTACCCACATGCCTTGTAAAAAGTTCCTGCGCGCTGGCCCGGCACCCTCTGATGACCGCAGGGCCTTGCTTCCAGACTGCAGCCCCCACCACTCGGTTTTTAAGTCTTCGCCTGGAGCCGAGGTGTAATTGTGACCCCGCCCGAGCGGCGAGCCTCCCGGGGGGACGTAAGGCCCGGCCTTCGTTGGGGCCGAGACCTCCCAAGTGGCGGACCTGGGAGCCCAGAGCCGCACGGTCCTCTCAGCACCCCCCCCCCATTCCACCCCCGCCTCCTCCCTCCCTCCCTCCCTCCCCTGCGTATTTTGCTCGTTTTCTTCCGAGTTCCTCAGCTCGCCTGCGCTATGGCGCAACACTTCTCTTTCCCACTACTTTTTCTGGTTTTCTCTGGCCCTGTTCTTCTCTAGCACCTTTTCACAGCTCGCTCCGTGCCTTCACGCTGAAATCCCAGGCCCAGAGAAGCAAAGATGGGCTTTGTCGGAATCTGCGTAAACCAACAGGGAGCCTCTGGCCCCTGGGCGCCGCAGCAGAGTCGCAACGGGGCGCGCTTCTGCATAACGTCAGCGCGCTGGGTAATTTACCTTCCCTGGGCGTCTGTCAATATGACTAATTTCCATCGGGGTCAAAATGCCTTTCTCCGGCAGTCCATCTTGGAGCGCTCTCTTACGCGGCAGACCGGGTTAGTTGTTTTGTTTCCAGCCCTAGGAATAAATACTCTTGGGGGCAGCTCGAGAGGAGCAGAGGAATATACACGGTGTCAATTAAAAGCAGTTTTCCTTGAACTACAACGAACTGTGATTGGGCTACCTGCGTGCCTTTTAGTTCACATTACCTAACTCGTCCTTGATGCCAATGCTTTCTTTAAAAATAGGTAATCAAAAAAGAGAAATAGTGAATTGTTCAGTTTTTCTGTGTCACGTGTAAATCCCCATAGAAACATCTCCGCATTTTCAGCGTGTGATCTAAACGTCGAGTATGCGCCGGTGTCTTGCTAACCTGGCCTAGACAGACAATATATCATCCCGGCGGTGTTTTACAATAATTTCGAAACTGCTACCGACTGCTAGGTGTGAAATCAGCGCCGTGGATTTAAATATTCTCCATGACTCAGTAGAGGCTAACTATGCTGGTTGCACAACTCCAACTCACTTTTAAGAAATGCGCTGAAGGAAGCCAAACGCGGCTTATCTAGCTAGGGCAGGGCGATTCCGGGTCTGCAGCCGTCTCTCCTGGCATCAACCGGGAGCCCAGACACGGTGAGCATTCGCCTCTGAGAGTACTAAGTCGCATCCCTTGGGTGTTGAGAGAGGTAAACTTCTCCATTCCAGGAATGGGGTCCCGAAAGTCTTCAGACAACCCCTTTCATTGCCATCTAGGCTCAGGTACTAGGGCCCCAACTAAAAGGTTTCCCAGAGTTAAATTGTTAACAAACTTTTGAAAAAACGCATTTCTCTCCCCCAACCCCCTTCTTGTGGCCTTCAGGCAATAAGTACTTGGACAGGGGGCAATTAGGCGCTTCGGTGAAACCCAAAGGAAATGTAAGAAATAAAAAGGCAAAGCAGAAGCCCTAGGAAGCTTCAACGAGGTTGGTCTCAAGTCACCGTCCCAGAACTCTGCCCTCGGGGTGGCACACACCTCTGTCCCTAGACCCTACCTCTCACCCTGGAGGTACTCGAAGGCCGGCGCCCCCATGCCAGTCGCACGCGTGTGCATGTACATACACACACCCCTCCTACCCTTTCTCCCCCTTTCTCTCTCCCCCCTTCTCTGTTGGTGCATTTATGACCTAATGAAAGTATATCCTTTAGGGAAAATTCTGTCTATAAAACGTGAAATATGAAGAACCTGTTTGGATATTCCCACTCTGGGCCAGGCCTGATCTTGAAGTTTTTTAGCACAAACACCTTGACTCCTTCTGTTGCTTCCAATAATCACTGTTATTTTCACTAAATGATGACAATTCGTTCTAAGTGACCTCTGCTCATTCCCTCTGGAAGGAAAAAAATGTCTCCAGCTTGAAGATGTATCTTTATTTGGGGGAAAGGCATGCCTTGGGGAAAAAATAATTTTTTTCTTCTATCCCTTGTCATCTTTGGAAAACCCTGGCTCCATATGTTCCAACTTCTGCAAGCAGCTGGGGAAACCAAGAGCTCTTTCAACTCCTTTCCTTTTCCTTCCTGCCCTCCCCTTCTCCCCAAATGCCACCTTTTGGGGTTTCGCAAACGTTGACCAGTTCCCTTTTCCCGTCCGTCTTCTGAAATCTCTCCTAATTTCCATTGTAGAGTACCTCTTTGGAAATCACGTAGTTAACCACCTGTTTTCAGAAAAAGGTGATCTGATTTTGTGTTTGGGGAGGATTTGTTAATTAACACAAGTGGGTAGAACTGAGATTATTCCCCATGTGGTTTTCTATATAGCATACCTTTAAATATGAAAGTCCCTATAATTTTGCAATTTGACCTTTGCCACCAGATCAGTTTAGGTTGTTTACTAGCAGGGACTGTGCAATAGGAAAAACTGCAGGAGATGTAAACACTAGTGTTAGCTGAAGAGCTGCGTCCCTTGGTCGGGTGGAGTTGTTTGCTTATTTTTTAAAGGGCACAGCAGTTTGAACTTCCAAGTCTTTTTGGCATTCAAGGGTATCTAATGCCTCCGGGGTGCTGGGGAATTGGGTTGATTGTGTTAACATCACTAAAGGAATTTATACCCCCCTTTTTTATATTTAGGCTTAAAACATTGTTTCCTGAGTAGAATTTGCCTAATAAAAACTTTTACACCTGGTTAAAGTTTAGGGAAAGGGGCAGACGTCCTAGGGCAAAGTGTTTAGCCCACCCTCAGAGGAGTGAAAGGGTATGTGTGGAGGGGCAGCCATTTCTAAGAAAGGATCTTGTCCTCCTCATACAAAGAGGAAAATTGTCCATTTTCAAGTGTCTATTAGGAAACGTCAGTCCTTTACAGTGTGTTCTAGCTTAACCTTTCTATTTAGGACTGGGGGCTCAGCCAGTCTGTGTTCCCTGTAAAACCTGACTTAACTTGAGTAGCAAATAGCTTTAAACTGACATATATTCACATCAGGGGAATAGGAGAGAGATATCGGAAGAGAGGAGTAGTGTGCATTTTGCCTCACCTAAAGTTTTATGCTTCTGCATATATCTACATAAAGTATTATTTTCTAATCATAGTTCTAGCTTATGACCAATCAAGCAAACAAAGATTATTTCATGTTTTTTCTAGATCTTTTAGATCCTCCTCCCTAATGGGTGATATTATCTCTAAATATAGTTAGCATCTAACATCTTTCATACATATCCTGATCAAATTAATTCTAATGAATAGGCAGTAATTCTCATGGTTCAAAATCTACAAAATGTACGTATGAATAGTCTCTCATTCATTATCTGTCCAGGTGCTTCTCCCACTGTTCATTTCTTGAACATCCTTCCCAAGCTTCCTAAGCATAGAACAGCAAATAGGAACATAATTTCTATGAATCTAGAATGATGCAAATTACTCCTTTTGTATCCATTTTGCTGGTCCAGAGGATTTGGCAGTGAGGAGGGAAGATCCCTGGAAGCTTTGAAGAATTTTAAAAGAGGCTCTCACCAAATACAATCTGGCCAGGGTGTAAAATGCCTCCTGATTGTAATTAAAAGTATATGGGAAAGAGAAGACGGGGCACATGCAGAGCACACGATTTCTAAAGTTCCAAACTGGGTTTTTTTTTTTTTTTTCTCTGTGGCTGCGTCCAAAGAATAAAGAAACGGGGAAGAAGGGAAGGAAGGAAAGCAAGCAGAAAGAGTGAGGTTGTAACATTCTAGAGTTGTAGGGATGTGGCTTCTCTCTCTCTCTCTCTCTCTTTTTTTGGTATGGCTCTTCATCTTTTGAAGCAAACACATTGGGACACATTGGAAAGTACTACATTGTTATGCATCAAATAAGTAACAAATTCTCTCCTACTGTAAGGGAGGTTGTGCAATGATCTAGCCTGCAGATATCTTGAATGGGTTATAAATAATGGGTAAAGAGTTTGGGATATACACAGGTATTACAAAACAACAGATAAAGTTTGGCAATGTAATAAGTAAGCATATGTAGACCTGAGAGACCTTAGGTATTTTGTCCTTTACAGTTCAAGGAGAGATGAAGATAAAGCCAGAGTTGATTGCTCCCTATACAAAACACCTTCAGTTATATCAGAGCGGTTCTGAGAGAGGCTCAAAGGTCTTGATGGCTGGCAGTGACTGACCTTGACCATCCTTCATGACACCCTTTGTAGAAAAAGTACCGTGCACAGGGTCCTCCACCAGGAATGGAGCCAGTTCTGCTATCTACGGTGCTCTGTGACTTCCTGGTACTGGCCAGAACTGTGGTTGCTAAATTGGCTCAAGCCTGCATGCGCCTCCTCACCACACCTTCCCTTATCCTTGTAAATAGGGTTGGAAAGCATCTTCAATTTCTTTCTTTCTTTTTTTTTTTTTTTTAAGTAAATTGTAGTCATTACTTTGAGTGTGTGTGTGTGTTCATGGAGAGGGTTGCTAAGTGTATAAATGTTAAAAATTTCTCTTCTTTCACTTTGGGCTTCTCCTCCCTCTCTCTCTCATGGTAAAATTAAGATGCACTAATAATAAGAAAAGCTCACTGCTGATACCCTTTTTACCTCCTTTGGACAGATTCTTGCCTGTCTCTCTTAGGGACCCACTGCCAGCTTTCAGTCGTAGTGGCTGTGGTTAGCTTTCAGGGGGCTAGCTTCAGATCACCCACTGAGTTCAACTGATGCCCTCGTAGAACCAAAGGGCATTGGTTGGTGGAAAGGACCTCCAACCCTCTGCCCCCTGAAGCCCTGAAGCTGTTCATCAGACTGCAAGCCAAAGGCCCACAATAACTCTAATTAGAGCATGCATATGTTGGCCAGCCTCTTGGCTGGGTTTATGAGGTTTCACTGGCGGTACTTGAATTGGCCAGGTCAGATGAGGATTAAGGTTCTTAATGAATCATGTGACCATAAGTGGACTGTGTTCTGGAGATCTATCCCTCCTGTTCTCTTTCCATGCCTAGCAAGAAAGGCTGGGTTGGGAGGAACCAGCCAAAGAGGGCACATTAGAATTTGAAAATGTCCTCTTCATCTGCATCTTGGACAGACCACTTACTGGAAATATACATACAGGCACACACACACACACACACACAGAGAGAGAGTTCAGAAGTAAAGAGAAAAGTTTTTGTCTTGAAAGTATTGAGTTTAAGACTGGAAATAGACCTTTAGAATTTCTGTTCTAGCCATTTTTTTTTCCAGATGAGAAGATTTGGGCTCAAAGATGCTCCTTGTACCTAGCCAGCATGTGCCACTAATTAGTGACACTGGGAGTGGTGAGTTCCTCTCCTCTGGTTAGGTTGTTATTTCCAGGGATCTCTTTTTTAAAATAAAGGCATAAATAAGAAGGAGGTCGCTTAAGAGCAGTTTTTCAGAAAAGAAAAAATGATGTAGTGGGCCAGGCAAGAGAAGAGGTAGCCAGAGAAATGACAATCTGCGGGATGAGTTACTTGAGCAGGCCTATCTCCATCATTTCCTGAAAATCTTTACTCTACTCCAAGACAATTATTAAAGGCTGATGTTTTCACAACACAGATACTTCTCGTATGCGTGTGTTTAAACCAGTCCAGGAGAATAGATTCTTCTCTCTTGGGGAAAGGGAATGGTGTTTTCAAAAGGGAAGCAGTTCTCATCAAAAGCCTTCGTGGATCTGGTGACAACACGGACACGCGCTTCGCTTGGAGCCTGGAAACTGTCAGGCGGTGGAGGCGGGGTGGGGGACAGCTAGAACCGCGGAGTCCCAAGGTGAGCGCGCGAGGGCTGCATTGGGGTTTGGCGGTGGCGGGGGGTGGGGGGGGGTGAGGGGTGGTGGTAGTTCTACGCCGTATTAGGGAGACTGCGGTCCCAGGCCTTCTCCAGTGCCTTTTTGGAGTTTCGGGAAGGGCTGTATCCCTGGACAGAAGCTGTGGCTCGGTTAGGGAACTAACGACGATTCACAGGGAATCGCTGAGGAAGGAAGGTTGGTACATGGCCCCGACAGAAAAAGATGAAATGGGGGAGAAGAGATCGCGGGAGTAGAGACATTGAATAGTCACGAAACGGGGCTTCCGGATCTCTATGGGGAAACAGAGTCCACCCACATAGGGTGACCAGATCGGGTCCGCTGTTGGGGCTGAAGATCGCGCGTACTTGGGTTGGGTGTGCCCTCTCTGTGCGTGGTGGGGAATCGCCAAGGTGGCTCTGAGTTTTGCACAATTTCACGCTTTTAAAAGGTTTTTTTGTTGTTGTTTTTTGTTTTTTGTTTTTTGTTTTAATTCTTTTGGCGTGAGTTCTCCGTGGGATCTGAGGTTGAGGGCTCCCCCAACTTTCGGCTATCTTTCCTTACGCCCCGGAAACAGAACTGGACAAAATTAAAAATCAGCCAAGGAAACTAAACAACAGCCCCCACAAGCCATCCCACAACATAGCTGGAGAGCAACGTTCTGGCTCCAGCGCTCAGGTTCGAAAACCGAATAAATAGAGCCAGATCTTGGATTACACCCCGGGGACAGTACTTTAATGTAAATGTAAAATATGCTTGTAATAATCACTTGTGAGCCCTGAAGCAGCTTTAGAATCTCTGTTTAATTATGGGGGCATGAAAGGAGAATTACCAGCTAATTAAATCCAATCCTATTTGTAATTCTCCCTCTGCTCCTGCCGACTTTAAAATGCGAAATTGCTTTTTAAACGTGCCGGCATATTAATTTTTTAACACAGGTGAAAACTAAAAGAGAAACAAGGGGACAGGGAGAGGGGGAGAAAAAAGGAAAGCAGAGAAACGCAGGCTGCTGGGCCCGAGTCAAGGGGTTATCATGCTGGATCTCCCCGCCCGGCCTCGCTCTCACTGCGCTCCTGCCCGCGCTCTAAGTTTGACCACGAATCAAGCCACTTCCTGTCTTCGCAGAGGTTTCAACCTCTCCTTCCTGCTTGTAGGACTCCTCTCCGCTCACGGACGTCGCCCCAAGAAAAGTCCAGGGGCGCGTAGAAGGCGCGGCGGCCCGAGTCCCGTGCGCCCCGAGTCCGCGCGCCCCGCGGCTGCGGCGGGCCCAGGAGCCGGTTCCGGCTGACGCAGGGGAGCCGCACCGGGAGGAAGTGAGCTCACTGGGGAAGGCAGGAAAGAAAGGCGATTCGGCTGGCCGCCGTCAGGCCCGAGGCGCAGGGCTGGGGCGCGCAGAGCCCGGGGGAGGAGCTGCGGGATCAGTTCCTACCACCCGCGCCCTCGGAGGAGGCCCGGGGTAGAGGCTGGCTTTTCCAAGTGCTGGGGCCGCGAGCAAAGACTCCACCTGGAGCCGAGCATTCTGTCCTTCCCGCTCCCGGGAACGAGGGACACGGGCCCGACTCGGGAGGTTCAGGCCTCGAGGATAGAAACCTGAGGCTGGAGACTTGGGAGGGCTTTATGCGAGTGGATGAGGACCCCATCCCGGTCCCCACCCTCCCGCAGTGTGAGCGTTTGCTTCCATCTTTCCCTGCGCTCGCTCGCTCTCTCTCTCTCTCTCTCTCACACACACACACACACACACACACACACCCCTACCTACTCTTCTCTTTCATTAGCGCCCCTCTCAAAACCAGGTCCTGGAACTCCGATTTACAATTAGAACGTCGACTGGGATTTGCGTGAGAAAACCCGGGTGACCGCGGCCACCAATTCTTGAATGCGCCTTAGTACAAGTGAATTGGGATATTCTGGGGGTTTGTTCCCAATCTAGTTCCATATGCAGCCAACTACACCGTCACCGAGCTGCTCGATACAGTCTGGTCTGGGGAAACGTCCACAGCAGGGAGGCCGGCTATCTCTGGCACCAGGCCCTGAATGCAGAAAATGTGAGGCTGCAACTACACGCGTTTCCAAATTGACAGTGCGCCCAGCAAATGCAGTGGCACCTATCCCAAAGAGAAGCATTCGCCCCTCGGCCTCCCGGGCCGCGAGTGCTACTCCAGCCAGACGGGCCCTGCATGCAGTCCTTGCTTGATGGAAGCAGAGAGGGTTCGCGCCTGGAGGACACCTGGCGACCGCCCAGAGCCGGCTCCCGGGGGTGGGGGTTGGAGTGGGGTTTGAGAGGTAGTTGGACGCTGTACTGGGGAGACCCTGGCCCCAGGCCTTCTCTTCTCTAGTGCCTTCCTGGAGGGCGCAGCCATCGCCCCAGGACGAAGCGCTTGGGCACCAACCTAATGCGGGATCTCGGCCTGTGGTCTGTCTCCCCCTGTCGCCGGTCCGTGGTTTGGGCATCCTGCAATTAGGGATTTGTTGCTGAGGCCTGCGACGGAGAAAGAAGTCTGAACCCCTCCGTGTGCCAGGGTGGGGGGATTATTGTCAGACCATGAAGAGGAGTCTTTGTCTTCAGGACAAGGTGTGTGTGGGGATGCTTGATGGGTTTGTGCGTTCTCGATCTGGAATCGATTGGGGAAATTTCCATCAACTAGGAACTTGCCACTTCAACTCCGCTCCCACCTCCTGCGGAAAGCTCTCACATACCTCTTGGCAGCTTTACTTGATTGATAGGTTGTTTCATAAAATGAGTAAAAAATAAGTAAAAAGTCAGTCTTTATAGGAGCATAAATAGTAGAGAGGTGGTGAAGTTCCAAGAAGATGCGTAGTGTCAACCTCGGCGGCCACGAACGGAGAGCCCTCAAGGCATTACTTACTGGGGTTCCTCTTCTATGCTGCCAGCTTGGCCCCCAACACCCCCACCCCTTCCGTGGTAGTCTTTGTGCGCCCCGCCCCCTTGTTCGGTCCTTAATGCTTCCCGCACAAGTTCCCTCCGTGGTCCCTGGCCGGTAGCAGCGCCTCCAGGCGCCACGCATGAGGGAGCCTGGACTCCGAGCCTTCCAGGCCAGACGGCGGAGGGGGCTCGCCTCCTGCTTTGGAACCTCTCCATTTTCCCACACTATTTCACATTCATATTACTTTTCACACCCTGTTAGGCAGTAATAGCACTGGACCTACTAAATACTTCCATGCACCAAGCCAGCCCTCCCGCGACCGGTCCAGATCATCCACCGTCCCCCAGTGATGGGAACGAATTTCGCTCTCTCATCTTGCGCAGAGCAGTCGGCCTCTTCTCGTGTCTCTGGCATCTACCTCCAAACCCTGGTAAGGTGGTGCTGGTGGTGGCCCCTGTGGAAGCCCTCAGGTGTGGCGGAGGCGTTTCGGGGGGAGGAGTTGGAGATTTGAGGACTCTTTTGGCTTTTGGTACTTGTGTGAGCCTAGATTGGCGATTTTTTAAAGACCAAGGCCTGCCTGTTGGCCTTAAGCGAGGAAGAAGTCCTGTCCCGCATAAAAAGCACCACCTCCTCGTCTTAGGTTCTGGAGATCCGGCCCAACGGGTAGCATTTGGATATTAAGAGATTCTGAGACAGCAAATCGCAATGCTCTCCCCACCCCCCACGCCCTCCGGCAGCGTTGCAGCAGCTCTGAGAATCTGTGGTTGCTCCATAAATCTGAGCCCGGGGTCGGGGGTAGGGTGGGGGAAATTAAATTAGACCCCTGCAGCCTGTCTGTGTAAGGAACGTTCTGGAGGAGAGCACAAAGCAGCAAGGTTCGCCAGGGGAAGCCACCACCCTTCACACCAAGAGTTGCTTGCCCTTTGGCTGTCAAATGAATTGGAGTCACTCGCACTGGGACCTCCACCCGCCGCTTTCAGAGACCAGTTACAGCAGACTGTGCTCCATTTGGTGCATTAGGGACCGCAGTGCTGGGGGCTTGCCTAGGCTTGGTTCTGGGCTCCTAGAAGGCACCTGCGGGGTGGGACTGAGAATCTGCCACTGGCAGGAGTGAGGCTGGTGGCCGTGAGGCTTAATCTGAGAAGTCAGGGAAGTTAACGGTGGTTCTCTGCTATTCTTCCAGGACCTCTCCTCAGTTCTATCATCAAGAAAAGAGGGGTAGGGGTAACTGGCTGGCTCAGTCCATATAGTAGGTGACTCTTGATCTTGGGGTAGTGAGTTCAAGCCCCATCTTGGGTATAGAGCTTACTTAATTAAAAAAAATTTTTTTTTTTTTAAATTTTGATGGGGGGTGCCTGGGTGGCTCAGTGGGTTGGGCCTTTGCTTTCAGCTCGGGTCATGATCTCAGGGTTCTGGAATCGAGTCCGCATTGGGTGCTCTGCTCAGTGGGGACCCTGCTCCTCCCTCCCCCCCCACTTGTGATCTCTCTCTCTCTCTCTCTCTCTCTCTCAAATAAATACAAAATCCTCAAAAAAATTTTTAAATAAAGAGAAGTAATAAAATCTGCCTGCTCCTACCTCTAGAACATGGGAGAAAGAACTACTTTTAATGACAGCCTATTAAGTGTCAAGCATTTTACAGGCTGTATAATGTTTAATCTTCACAAACCATAAGAGAAGTATTTCCACACCTTGTGTGCCTGCCAGGAAACTGAGGTGCAGAGAGGGAGGACCTCGCCAAGCCATAGATCTGTGCATCCAAACAAACTCCAGGCTTTCTTACTACCAGGCTCTTGCTTCTAACAATGTCTTGAGAGTTGATGACACCATGAGGGGTCCTGCAGCCTGGGCCAGGTCTCTTATTGCCCTTGAAGAGGGAGATGAGCTGCCTTCCGTGAGCTTCTAATATACATTCCCAGGGAGTGATTTAAGTGATGGAAAAATCCAGATCTAAGGAGTTGAAGCTTTGAACACCTTTCCAAGCTGTAACACCTTTATACCTATTCCTCCAAAATGTTCATGACAAAGTCCAAGTTAGCAGGAATCTCTTACACGCAACCAGAGGAGTCCAGAGTGTGTCATACACATATCCCTCACTGTCACTTTTCTTGCTCCATCACACCAGGATAGAGAAGACTTAAACTCAGATTCACTGGATCTGATTTTCTGTTCTTGCCAATAACAATTAAACTGGTTCCAAAGCACTCCCCTTCAGCCTGGGGCTTTGAAGCCTGGGGAGACCAACAAAGGAATTACCTTGGTTCCTAACTTCCAAGTGACACCTTAGACCTTTCTCCACTTGTCAGGACCAGAGTTTGTCCAGGTAACAAAAGAGACCACCTAGCCCCAAGCTGGGGGAGGACTGAGTGTGGGCTCTGGACACCCATGGTTCAACTTTTGGCAGTGAAACCCTAGGAGCTCCACCACCCAGACATATTTATTGGCGCACCCACCTCTCAGCACTGGTTCAGTATTTGCTTCTTGGTGTCACGGACTTTCCATCTGCAGAGAAGTTTCTGATGACTGTTTGCTCACACTCGAGAAAACGCCCTGGACTTTGGATCTGAGGCATTCACGGAAGGTAGGAGGGGTGAGACAGAACAGGCAAAGCCAGAAAGCAAGGAAGGAGAGTGCATAGGCCTGGGGGTGGGCGGGCAGGCGATTGTGGTTTGGGAGTTGCTTAGGGAAACTTTTTCTGTTTCTTCTTCTACACAGATACAGTCCTAGTCTAGATCCTTTCCACTGTCTACATAATTTCCCATTTTCCTTCTTCTTACTCTCCTGATGTTGGGCCTGGCCGAGGAGAATTAGAGAGCAAGATATCCACATTTTCTTCTTTGGGTTAGTTGCTGCATGGGACACAGATTCCAGGTAGGTATTGAGGACAAATTGTTGTAAAGAGTCCCTAAAGCTATATCCATCCTGTTGAGCCCTCGGTTCCCACTGAGCATGGAAGGTAATTTCTGGGGTATCAGGGGCATTTCCTGAATTTCTAGTTAATCTAAGACCTCTGGAACCTAATTGCCTGTGGAGCACTCTTGCAAACCTTGAAGCAGCTAAATGGGTGGTCATTGAATAGGATTTAAAAAAAAAAAAAATACCAGGGAATATTAACTCACTTTATTGTGAATGGTTGTGGTGAAAGAGGGAGAAATAATGGTGACTTCCTAAGTGCCAACTAGTTAAGTCTCTCTGCCTCCTCCCCATGGTTTTATTTTACAACTATTGATTATCTAGCTCAGCGGTGACAAACAAGGCAGATGGCAAACTAGTACAAATCAAGTTAAGAAAGCTATACCGCTGGGGTGCCTGGGTGGCTCAGTGGGTTAAAGCCTCTGCCTTCGGCTCAGGTCATGACCCCACATGGGGCTCTCTGCTCAGCAGGGAGTCTGCTTCCTCTTCTCTGCCTGTCTTTCTGCCTACTTATGATCTCTATCTGTCAAATAAATTTTAAACAAATCTAAAAAAAAAAAAAAAAAAGGAAGCTATACCGCATACGCATATTTCTCCTCTAGCATACTCTGCCATAGTTTCTGCTGCTGCTTATGGCTAGTGGCACCTCACTGGACTTTAGGAACACCAACTGGAAGAGCCTGACTTTGAGACTAGGACTAGGTTGCCAGTTTGAACTGAACTTGGTTTTCCCTCCTTTGACCAGAATGGCATGACTCAGGTGTAAAATCTCTCCTCTCAAAGACACTGGCAGTCTGGAAACAGGAAAGACAAGAAAGAAAGAAAGAAAGAAAGAAGGAAGGAAGGAAAGAAAGAAAGAAAGAAAGAAAGAAAGAAAGAAAGAAAGAAAGAGAAAGGGAGGGAGGGAGGGAGGGAGGGAGGGAGGGAGGGAGGGAGGGAGGGAGGGAAAGAAAGAAAGAGAGAGAGAAAGAGGAAGAAAGAAAGAGAAGAAGGAAGGAAGGAAGGAAGGAAGGAAGAAAGAAAGAAAGAAAGAAAGAAAGAGAGAGAGAAAGAGGAAGAAAGAAAGAGAAGAAGGAAGGAAGAGAGGAAGGAAGGAAGAAAGAAACTCGAGAGTAATATTAAAAGAACAGGGAACTGTAGGAAGAAAGGGAATGGAAAAGGAAAATACTCGTACACAAAATTGGGAGAGTGTTTGGAATTCTGCCTGAATTTTCAATGACCAAAGCTAAAGCTTGTTTGTCTCCTTTGGGTTTCTCCACTGGCTTCTCAAACCCAGTTCCCTTGCTCAGTATTTCTGGGGGCTTTTGCCTGGGAAGGGCACATTCAAGTAGGTTTGGTGTCCAGCAGGGCTGTACCCACCAGTGGTGGGTAGGGACAGTGGGAAGTGGCAGCAGGGAGTGAGGTGAGAAAAGCCCTGTGAAGTGGGGTATGTCAGGTGAGACCCCATCCTTACAGAAGGGCACTAGCAGCTGCCACCCAGCACCCCCAGGGAGCCTCTGGGCTCCAGGTCACTCCAGGTGACTCGAGCCAGAGTGCTCTTATTACAGTTAATGACCAGACTGATTTTTTAAGCCAAGACCAAAAAGAAATGCATCCAAATGAAGAAAGCAGGGCAGCTTGGATTCGGTATGATGGGCGTGAGCCAGGGGATTGCACCACTGACCAAGTCCCTAGCTGCTTCTTCAGCATCCACTCCCTGCCAGGCGATGAGGTACATGCAGGTGGGCTCTGAGCTACAGGCTTTGTAGTTATATGGGGGTGGAAGGCAGTTATAGGAAACAACTAGACTATGCCTGCTTATGGCTGGCAGAAAATGGGGTGCCCTCCTGGCATACTTAAGACTTACTACCTCTAATTCCTCCTCAGCAGTATGTTTAAGGTAAGTTTCTCCTTCATTAAGGATGACCAACCCCACCCCCAATGTCCATCGGGAGTTTGGACAGATCATGGACTCCTGGAGAATTAAGTCTCGAAGATCCCTCTTGACCTCCCTGTCAGAGGCAAGTGCTTTGTGCATTTTGTGGCCAGGAACAGCTGGGTTGGGTCCTGGCTTCTGGACTTACTGGTTCTGTGATCTCCAGCTAGTATCTTGATCTCACAGAGTTTGTTTCTGTGTTTGCAAAACCAGGACATTTGCCCAATAAGGGGTTTGAAAGTGCCATTCCTAGCCCTGGCGGTCCTCAAGGTGGTGCATATGTTTATTCATCAGGGTTGGGGGGGGGAGATGCATTTTCTTTATAGAAACTCCAGAAATGTAACAAAACTTAGAGTTCCCTTTCCCACAGGAGGTTTGGCTCCCTTTCTCCCACCCAGCACCAGCTACTAGCAACTCGGAAATTTCAAATCCTTCCCTCTGCATCTCACCAGTGCATTCTAGTCTTGCCCCTATCTACATTCTCTGACTTTGGTGGCAAGGTTTGATTTTTTACGTTCTTGTTATCACTCTTCAGTTCTAATAACCTCCAGCTACACTTCCGGAAAGCCCATATTCAACAGACTCAAAAGATGGTCCCTCGAATCAGGCCAGAACCCCCTGCAAAAATTCAGACCTTTTGATGCCAGAAGAGCACTGCCCCTTGCCCTCCTGCCTGGGGGTTGGGTGGGCCAGTCCGCACGTGTATGACTAGGTGTTCTAGAAATGGGAAGGATGTGAGGATTAGCTGGCCACAGGGACCCAAGGGCAACACCCCCACTGGTGGTACAGGATCCTTTGCTAGGACGAACCTGAGAATTTGGGCTGTGGAAAGTATTGTGGGCCTCCATTCCACTACCCCTTCTCCCAGCCTTTGCCCAGGCAGAGGAAGGTTCAAGGTCCATGTGTCTGGGTCTCTCCCAATGCACAATGCTTCATGGGCTCCCTTCACATTTCTCTTCACTTAAGAAAGTAAATGTCTTGGGTCTATTTCCACAGTGGTCAGGCACTAATAATTATAGAAGATGGCCTTGCAGAAACTTGGCTGTTGTGGCCTGAGGACCCTGGGGTGGAGTAAGGCACTTAGTTCTTTACATGGGAAACAAAAACAAACCTTTAGTTTGCAGAATCTGGGTAGGGTCCGGAACAAATAGGTCCCAGGGCTGGAAACAGGGCTGGAGGCGGGGGTCACATGGATTCCCCATTCCAAAACAGGGGCCTCTGTCACCTTGCAGGTGAGAGCTGGGGAGGCAACAAATCAGTGAGACCTGGACTGCACCTGTCCAACCTGAGCAGATGCTGTGTGCCCGGACCCCCCTCCAGGGCGTGCATTCAGCCAGCACCACCATTCAACTGGGACCCAGAAAAATCTCTTAAACTTGCAGACTTGGAGAGAGAGGAAGGTAGCCAGGCAACGGAATTGCAGAAAACATCCTCTCGGTCTGTCGCATGAACTTTATTGTGGATCAGGAAGTTATCTAACAGCTGCCAAAACCCTTCTGACTCCACTGCTCCAAATGTTGACTGTTTCTCACACCTCACTATTGGGTACTGAGTCTGCTGCCTTGAGGGTTATTCAGATTTCCCATTCTCTCTCAGATTCCACCTACCCCCACCAGCCTGGATGCATTTGGAGATGATTTCCTTTTTTTGCATTCAGGAGGCCATGTGGCTCCCATACTTACCTAGGGGGGCAGTTTCCCCACCCACCCTCCTTAAGGGGAATTCCAAATCTTTTGAGGAGGGAAAGCTGGGTTGAGAAAGGGTCAGAAAAAGGAAGCTGAGCCTGAAGTCCAAGCATACATTATTATATTCTCCTCCTGGTGCCTTTGAATCATTTCAGGGGGAAAAAAAGTGCAGCACAAGAAGTAATTTTAATGGGCAAACTCCCTTTCTTTCGCTAATTCCCAGTTCTGAGCCAGGTTCATGAGCAAGAACCTAGCCTTAGCCTTGTATCTCCCACAGGGTCTGGTAAAGGTATTGAGCACACAGTGGGAGCTCAGACAAGAGATCCTGGTTCACAAAACGGATGTTTAGAAGGCGGCAATTATTAGAGAGCAAGTGTAAGTAAAAGCGCGCCTGTGCCCATTCCATTAATTTCAGGCTCACATACAAGATTACCTCGAGGATCTTCTCTTACATTTCACCCCGGCACCCCGACACAAGCCGATTTCCCCTGGAAAGCTCTAATCTTGCCATCGAGAGAGCCCCGTCCAGTGGTCCCATTTGCAGACACGCATCTCTGTGTCCTCTGCCTGGCTGTGCTCCTTTCCTCACCCTCCAGGGTCAAGGTGAGCTGAGCCCACATGACTGAGTCAGACTCAATCCAGATGACCAGGAGCAGAGACCTTCCTGGAAGCCAGAGCACAGAAAGGCGATTCCTCGTGCACCCAGTGAATTTACTCTGGGTAAAGTGGCGCCCCGGGCCGTGTCCGAGTCCCTGAGACCACGGGTGGGACTGCAAACGCCGAGGCGGGCGCTCTGGTTCCCCGCTTCACGCAAGCCTGGGACATTCCGAGCCCCTAGGAATCCCCTTCTCTGGTCGGCGGAGACCTGATGTGGACGTGCTCCAGCACTAGGGCTTGACTACGACTCTTCAGAGGAGCCCTGATGTCATCCAGCCCGGCGTCATCATCGGCCACGGTCGTCGCTGTTCCCTCTCTGCGTTAAATCGCCCGTTGCCTTTGGTAATTCTCCGTAAGCGCCGAAAGCTGCCGCGTGGCGCGCACCCCGGAAGCGCTTCCCGAGACCCGGAAGCAGCGGGACCTCGGGCGCCGCTCTGCCCGCGTGGGAGCCCTCCTCGTCCCGCCCACCTTTGAGGGACCCCAGTTTGCAAAGCCTCGCGTCGCGCGATAGCGGGTCCCTGGTTCGCGTCACCCTCCTGCCACGCGGTGGGGAATTTCCCGCCTCTGGGTGTCTCACTGTTGGCGCGCCCGGGGCCTCCCGGTTCCCGGAGGAACCCCGGGTGGGTTTAGGTCCCTCGTTTAAGGTCGCCGTTGTGTCCGGCCGTGGGTATAGGGAGGCACAGAGGAGGAGGAATTTCCAATCGGCGCCTGAGTGACTCGTAAGCTCCCGAAAGATCAGAGTGTGAATTGACCGGGCATCTTCCGTTGTGATTCACAATTCTGCAAGTCATAAAAGGCCCACCCCTCCAGTGTCCCGCTTTGTTGGCCTCGCCCCAGCGAGCCGCAGTGGGCGCGAACGCGGGGAGGCCGGGAGGCCCCCGGGCGCGCCCCGCTGCTCGCGGGGGAGCCGGGCTCGCGGGCGCCGGGCGGGCCCCGTGACCCGCCGTCGTAAGAATGCTTCAGATCCAACCTGGGCTCGTTTCCGTGACGCAGGAAACATCTGGGGAGTTTGCGCCGGGCGTTTGGGAAACTACTTACTTCCGAACTTGGCGCGAAGGTGTTCTAGGATCCAGACAAACGCGGGCCTGAACGGGGGATGAGGCCAGGTCGGGGTGGCAGCCCTGCCAGCTGCCGGGGTGCACGCTGGGGAGCGAATCGGTGGCGAGCACTTGGGTGAAGGACGAATTAAACACTTAGGGCCCGGTCCGCCCGTTCTGGCCTCATTGTTTTAATGTCGGTAGTACTTAGGCACAGTTTGAGAAAGAATAATGTCTTTACTTTCAGAAAAAACATCAAAGACCAGGGACTGCTCAATATGGAGCACATATGGTAGTCTCTGAAGGCCTTGCCTGCCAAAACATGTTTCTCAGTATTTTTCTCCTTTCCTTTTTCGATCCCACCACCCCCATCATATATATATATTTTTTTCTCCCCGAATGGGAGGGAGCCGCGGGCTCGGGTTACCTAGGACGTGTAGCGTTTACAGGAGGCAGTTGGCGGGGCGATCAATGAAGCCTTTCAGGAACTGAATGTAGCCCAGGACGGGAACCTTGAAGATGGGCCGGCCGGCTGCAGGAGCCAGGCTGGGGAGGCCTTGACTCGCCCAGGACCCAGAGCCGGCCGTGCAGAGTGAGGCCTTATCAGATTCAGAGGCTGTAGGTCCCTTTTGGCATTATATCTGAAAAAGCACGTTTTCCTGTTAGTGCTTCCTTAATGCGGTCAAGTTACACTGGCTGAATCCCCAGGCCTTAGTACATTGCTCAAATAGGGGGCACTTAAATATTTATTGAACGAATGTTAAATGTACTAAGTGAAGGCAATAGCCTTCAAACTGCTTTTTTTTTTTTTTAACTTCAGTCTAAGCAAGAGTTAGTTGCAAAGTTCCTTTTCTTCTTTAACTTGCTGCTATTACTACTACTGCTGCTGCTGTTGCTGCTGCTGCTATTACTACTATGTAGACCTCTAATCCAGGTTTTTTCTTATTTATTTAGCAGAGAGAGGCAGGAAACAGCTGGCTGAAAGATCAGGCAGTTTTCTTCAGGAATTTCTCGAGAAGAAATCTCAGAATGTCAGGGTCATTCATCTGATCTAGTTCAACTTCTGAATTTCTCTGAAGATAAACTGAGACCCAGAAAGGTAGTTACTTGTTTAGGGCACACAGCTGGGAGGGAGCTGGGAAAGAGCCCTCTTTCCTTGCCTAGTGTCTGCAGGACTCACTACCTCACATTACCCTCAAGGGAAGGACAAGCTGGATAATTTCTTCCTTTTTAGCTTCTCCTATTAAATGGATTCCTATCATCACCTCTGAAAAATGATATTCTCCTTCTGCATATTTACATGTAGGGTAAGTATTAAAAGCAGGGGTAAATTCTTGGGGCTCCCATTTAAAAGAAGAAGCATGCTGTCGCCAGAACTTCAGCTTTTTCTAATGCAATATTAATGATGGTGGGGGAAGGAAATACATTGCACATGGAGCTGATTAAACATGAATCTTATTGTATCTTCCAGCGTTCTGATGCCTTATACGACTTATACAGAGAGAGCAGTGGGCACATTACTTGACAAGTAGTTCAAAAATCTGGACTTTAGACTTGGCTTTACCATCAACCTGCTGCATATCTTGACCAGTCAATCAATTTTGCTGGATCTATTTCTCTCTCTCTGTCATGTATGTGTATGCATATGTATATATACATATACACAGACACTCACACGTGTATGTGTGTATTATGCGTCAATAATATATACACATATATATTAATTTTTAATCTAGGTGATCTGTTCATAAATCCAATTCTTGTATCTCTGATGTATCAACATACAGTGAACACCTTCCCCATTCCAGATGGAAAAACAAGAGTCAACACTAGAACCCTTCTTATTCTTGAATTAGTACTGAGTGAATATTAAACTGGCAAAGTGCTTTAGAGATGCTTCTGCCCCTTCATTCTGGAGCCGAGAGCTGATTTCCCCTTGCTGATATTGTACAGCTGGAGAGCTCAAGTTAGCTTCCTGCTCAGGCAGAGAGTTCCTACTTCCTGAAGAAAGTTATTGCAAATGGGGGAGGGGGGTGTCCACCAGTCTCCATGACAGGTTTAAATGAGCATGGATCAATTAGGTTCTTAAAAAAATTTTTTTTAAGATTTTTTTTTAAAATTTCTTATTTTTATGCAATCTCTGCTCCCAAAGTGGGCCTCACACTCACAACCCTGAGATCAAGAGTTGCATGCTCTACTGACTGAGCCATCCAGCTCTGCTGCTGGCCGCCTTCAAGCATGGGTCAATTCTTTAGGATGCTTCCTTCTACTACGCATTTATCCACATTCCTTGCCCCCACTTTCTCATTCAAACCAGGAATAACTTAGCCAGAACGTAATAGTTTTGGGTTCAGGACAGTGAATTTAAAGGAGAACTGGAGGTCAGTACCATTTGACTTGGGCAGTGGTTCTTTAAGTTGATCAGCTCTGTTGCAGGAGACTTTGAGCTCTCAAGGCCCATTGAGACAAAGGTTAGGGTTCTCTAATGAGTATAGGAGCTGGTCTTAACTTATTTTTAGAGTCTCAGCTCCAACATAAACCCTAGTCAAATTTAATAAACAAAATAATAGAATAAGGCCAATGTTCATATTTATATTCAACTGATCCTTTCTCCTCACACAACAAACTCCCAAATTATCAGTGTCTGGGGTGAGTTGCAGGAGGAGCTAACAAATTATCCAACATTAAGAATGATGAAACTGTTCTTGCTTGTTTGGGGAGAGCACCTTCTTGATGATAAAATGACTTGGGGACTGTCTGCCACATTGAAAAATCAAGTCTAGGGCACTTTCTCCCTCCTGTCCACCTAGCCCTGGTTGACCTTGAATAGCCTGATGCTGCCTGGTTGGAATCCAGTGTGTTTCAAGGAACAGTTGTGATGTGTTTTCCCTGGGTATGGAGTGAGACAGGAAGCTTCTCTGCACTGAAACTGACTTTTTCTCCATCACCTTCCTGCTTGGGATCTTGATGCCTTGGGGGCTAAAAGAACCCCACATAGCACCAGGTTTGAGGGACTCTCCCCGAGCAGGGACTTAGGCATGTGGAATTGGTTTGCCCAGCCCAGACAGCCACTCTAGGATGTTGACCTAGGCATGCAGAGAAAGGATGGAGCTGAAAATTCAGCCAACTGGAAGTTGGCATGTTGCCTTTTGTGTTTAAATCTGGCTGATAGGGACACCTGGGTAGCTCTGATGGTTAAGCCTCTGCCTTCAGCTGGGTGTGTGATTCCAGGGTTCTGGGATCGAGTCTCACATTGGACTCCTTGTTCGGCTTCTCCTTCTGCCTGCTGTACTCCCTGCTTGTGCCCTCTCTCCCTCTGACAAATAAAAAAATAAATGAATAAAATATTTAATTAATAAATAAATCTGGCTGGTAATGTAAATTGTTTTTTATGGCTATAGCTGTGCAGTATTATAGAAAGAGATCCTCTTAACATCATCCTCAGGATCCTGCTTTGGGCCTTTGCTTATATGAAAACCTCTCCCTGAGTTATAATCATAATACTGACTTCCTGAGATCATGATGGAGATTAAATGAGAAAATCTACTAAAAGTGCTTTCCCTGGTGCCAGATATATAGCAAGTACTCAGTGCATTTTAGCAATTATTATTAACCATTCTATGATTTCATTTGGTGGTAAGGACATATTTGTCTACAGTTCAGACCTTTTCTGGGCTTGCTAGACCTATCCATCCCCATACTGGAGGTCATTTACATGTAGATGGACTTCGATTAGTAAGACCCACTATGCTCAAAACAGATTGGATTTCTAGTTCCTGCTGCACACTCAGAGTCTGTTCTCCTAATCTCCGTGACCACACCACCACCAGTCAGGAGCTCAGGCCAGTGGCCTGGGACCTGTCACCAGGTGCTCCTGAATAGCTCAAATCCACACAGGACCTCCTACCCAGTAATGACAAACATGGAGTTTTGCCTGTTATCATTCCATCATTTCCCCTACATTATACTCTCCAGTCTGTCCTCACAGCAGCGGGAGTGATCTTTATGCAATGCAATTTGATCATGTCATTGCTCTACTTTAAATCTTTTATGCATTCCCCATACACAGCAGGAAAACCCAAATGCTGAGTGTATAATGCTCTTTATAGCCTCCTTTCTCACCACTTCCCCTTCACACCTGCGAAGCCCTGGCTCTATTGAACTACACTGAGTTTCTTTGTGGGTTTTTTGTTTTGTTTTGTTTTTTGTTTTGCCTTCATGCTTTGCACATGTTGTCTTTCGCCTGGTACCCAGCTCCCTCCTTCATCAGACTCCTGCTGCTTGCCCTTCAAGATTCAGCCTGTGTGTTCTCTTCTTGGAAGCCTTCACCAAGCCTCAGGCTGATCACAGAGTTTTTCTCCTGAGTTTTACAGAGTTTTATAGGATTATAATTGCTTTCTCTTCTCCACTAGGTGTTAGTTCCTTGAGGGCAGTGGAATAAACTTTAATCTTTGTGGCCACAAGGCTTTCATGCCTGGCCCAGAGTAGGTGTTTATCACATGTTTGCTGAATATGAGAATGACCCAGAATTAAAATAAATAACTTGTTCTATAGCTTCATATCATCAAAATTGGGGGAAGTTATTTTTCTGAACCTCAGCCTCAGATGGGGACTAAGAATATCCCCCTAATATTGTGAGGATTAAATGAAAAGTGAATGCAAGTCTTCTGTAAACTGTGTAGTGCTGTACTTCAGTCATTGTTATATAAGTACAGACCCACATTTCCGATGCATGTATATGTTTTCATTTGTGCACTTAATGCGCACCTATTGTATGCATCCATATGTCTGTGTTTGTTTACCTGCATGGTTACATGGAAAATCATACAGTTTTGCAGAACCTTTACAAACAATTTCCAAACATACCTTTCTCTAGATTCTAAACTTTAAAAGACTTGTTCAATAGGTGGATAAATACTTTTGATAACTAGTCCAGGTTCTGGATAAAGCAGTTTGTACCAGTGTCCTCCAATTAGCAACCATTCTGTGGAATCATTATATCCAAACACACATACACAAACAGTGCAAATTTATAGAGCACTGAACGGGTAATTACAGCCCATTACTATTTTTACTACGGCTATTATTGTACCTTCCTACTCCAACGGTAACATTGAAACACTTTCCCGCCAGCTTTTCATTTTATTTTTACATGGGTCACTTGGAGCAGTGATGGATGGCGTTGTTTTCCTCGTCTTGCATGTGAACAAACGGGGACACGGAAGATTCCTTTAACAACCTGCCCTCTTTCCAGTGTCGCAACCGGGTGGAGATCAGAACCCTCGGATGCCCTTTCTCCTGTCTTCTTTCTTTTTCCACGGGTCGCCGTAGGAAGTTTGCACAGAATAAGTGATTGCTACAAATGAGCCAGAGCTGACCAAGGTGTAAACTGAGCCGTGCTTATGTCTAATGCTTTGAGTTGCCACAGTTATTTCTGTACATTGGACCGGCCTTAAGTGTGCAATCCGCGATTCTCACTTCAGTTCCGGGCAGGGTAATTGCCTCTCCTTCCGCAGCGCGCACTTGCCAGCTGCCCGGCTGCCCCGGGGGCTTTGAAGTGCAGAGCGCCCCAGGGATTGCTAAACACCGCCCAGGCCCGCGGTGCGGAGGAGCGCGGCGGGTCTTCTTCGACCTCAGCCGCCTGCCGATCCCGTTCTTCTTTAAAAAGCCAGGTGGCGCCAACTCTCAACCCCTGCGAGAGCCGGCTGATCTCTACGGCCCGCGCCGAGTGGGGAGGAGAGATGGAGGAAGAGCCCGGCCCCAGACGGGCGCTTTCGCTCTGCGCCCTCCGCTCTGCAGAAAGGAACATGTGCTTTTCTCTTCTCCGTGCGCCTCGCAGGATGACGGCAAGCCCAAAGGGAAACGAGGTGTCCTGTGTGCCACATGGAGCTTGGGGAACGGAAATAATTAAAGCCAAGAGGTTTCCTGGCTCTTCGCGGTGTTAACGGTGGGTTTTGATTTGGGGAAGGAGAGCGAGGAGAGGTTAAGGCCGGTTCCCATCTGCCGGCATCCTGTATCTGTCTGTGCGGCAGATGACGCGTGGGGCCGGGAGGGCGCTCGCGCCTGGGTGTGCGCAGAGCCGTGGGTGCAGGAGCAGGTCTCGGGGGGTCGTGTGTGATGGCCTACTTACTCCTATAACAGAGTAGGTGCGTGTTTATTTAAAAAAAAAAAAAAAGTAGAAATCCTCCCAGCTGTGAACAGAGGGCTTTGAGGTTCCCTCCTGTGACAGCTGAGGGTCTGAATCTATTGTGGAAGGCACACGTTTCAATTTTCAAACCCCATTTTTTATCCTTGAAATATTTCCAGTCTTTGAACTACTGTTATTTAACAGGAAGAAGGGAGAAACTCCATTATATGAGCATATCGATTTACTTGATCTAAACCAAACGTCACTGAATAAAAGATGTTTGTTGAAACTTACAAAATAACTATTAATCTGGTAACTGAAAATTTAGCCATAGCATGTGCTGCTGTTGCAAATCATCATCGAATTTGAAGATGAATTCAAAGTAAGGGGTTTTGTTGTTGTTGTTGTTGTTTAATTCCCTGGAGCAGAGAGTAGAGTTGGTATTATGGCCTATAGCAATTTTAAGATTTTAATTGAAATGACAGTAACATCCATACGGACACATAGAGCACTCAGCAACATCAGTAATGATGACAGTGTGCTATTAATGCTGCTTTTTATATGGTGCTGGTGGTGTGTTTATTGCAGCATGTGCTCCGTGGCAGTGTTTCTTAAAATGCAGGTTGCCAACCGTTAGTAACCCATGAAATCGACCCTCTGGGATTGGAGCAGTATTTTTTTTTTTTAATGAAATAGAAAATAATGAAAAATATCAGAAGGATTTAAGAATAAATGCTCTTTCACAAGTCTTTTTTTTTTTTCTTCTCCCCATTTTTGTATACATCTGTCCTAGATCACAGGGTAAAATATCTTTCTTATCATGGTTTACATTTGATAAGGAGTCTGAAGGGCATCTGGGTGACTCAGTGAGTTAAGCCTTTGACTTTGGCTGAGCTCATGATCTCAGGATCCTGGGATCCAGCCCCTCATCAGGCTTTCTGTTCAGCAGGCAGCCTGCTTCCCCCTCTCTCTTAGCCTGCCTCTCTGCCTACTTGTGCTCTCTCTCTCTCTCCTTGTCAAATAAATAAATAAATAAAAAGAAAAGGAGTTTGAAAGCTGTGGTTTTTAATTAAAAATTTATTTTATTTTATTTTTAAAATAATCTCTAAACCCAATGTGGAGCTGAACTCACAACTGGGCAATCAAGAGTCACATGCTGTACTTGACTGAGCCATCACCTTGCCACCACCTCCCCCCACCCCCCACCAAGGGTATTCAGTTTTAAAATCTCATCATGGTGGGTTCTTTTCTGATTTTGAAGGTTACACTGGATAAAAAAGATCTCAGGCTTAGGGCCCCAGGGAAAAGACCAGCAAGAAAGAAAGACAGGGAGCCCTGGCCTCAGAAAGGAAGATTATTACAGGAACCCTGGAGCAAAGACCAAACAAAGCATTAGCCTCCTTATTCTAACCGGTTGTGGGAGGATGGTCCGTCTACCGGAGGGGTGACTGGAGTCACATGCTTTGGTAAGGGGACACATGATCTTAACAGGAGCAAGTAGAATAACCTTGAACCATGAGAAGCGAGTTAGGA
The DNA here is from genome assembly GCF_009829155.1 of Mustela erminea. Taxonomy (NCBI): domain Eukaryota; kingdom Metazoa; phylum Chordata; class Mammalia; order Carnivora; family Mustelidae; genus Mustela; species Mustela erminea. Next base: position 10,259,817 of record NC_045615.1, on the reverse strand, counting down.
ACTCAATGATTGATCTGGGGGGAGGGAAGGGGTTAAGTATCCTTCCATTTCTTCCCAGTCTTAGTGTTGAAGAGGAGCTGGTATTACTTACTGTCCCTGGCTTAGGGCGCAGATTGGGCCATATTGACTAGAAGCCAGGTCATGTTGTGTTTAAAGGCAATGGCTCCCTTTGGCTCTTTCTTCCAGTTCCTGGTAAGTGGACCTACTAGGTTCAGCCTGCCCTAAGGGATGACCTCTAAGGGTTGACATCCCTTTCTCACTCCAAATACCAGGGCTAGTTAGCTGAGCCAAGATCCAGCTTGGGTGTGGCCTTCCTATTCTCTATTCACCTGGAAACCTGCTGGTCATGGCTTTGGGTTCCTGCGTCCATGGTCAGCCAGAGGGAAAGGAGATGTTGGTTTGGACTTCAGAGTAGATGGATCTACCACATGCTCCATGCAGCTTGATTAGAGCTCTGTGCTGAGACATATGCCATTTTTGCCTCTAGTAATCAAGCAGCCATTGTTTTCCATTTGTTGTTGTTTCAGAAATGTCTGAATGTCCCTATAGCAGTTGTTCTCAAACCTTAGCACGCATCAGAGTCACCTGGGAGGCTTGTTAAACCACCCATGGCTGGGTGCCACACCAAGTTTTGATTTACCAGGTCTAGGGTGGGGCTTGAGAATTTGCTTTTCTATCAAGTTCACAAGTGATGCTGCTGCTGCCCCAGGACCAGACCCTGAGAACCACTGCTCCATGAAATTCTGAGAAGGGTGTGGAGTAGAAAGGTGACCAGCAGGGCAAGAGGAAAGCACTCCTGAGTTTTGGACCCTAATGGCACCTTAATTCCATGAACCCCACACCCTACCACAAGCCAATCCCCCAACACCCAAGGCTGCCAGGGGATCCGATCCAGAGGAGACTGACTCCAGCAACAACGCCAACTCTCAGTGGTTAGTTTGGGGATGCTACATCTTGTGGGGGACTCAGGAGAGTATGGGTTCAGGGAACCTTATTCTTGGACAGACCACGAAGTAAAGTGATTCACTGTAGAGTCCCCATAGGACTGCTGGTTACTGCCTACGCGATCGTAGGCACTACGTAGCCACTCTGAAGTTTCTCTACCTCCTTGTAATATGGGGCCTAGGAGCATAAAATCCAATTCCTAGTCACCTTTGCAGCTAGAATTCAAGGTTCTGAAAATGAAATGCAATCACATAGGATTAAAAGGTCAAAAAGACAAGCACGCTCTCTTCCTTTAGCTTGTGGATGCACAAGAAGACTCTGGAAGGCATGAGTGTGGTCAGTGGCTGCATTCCAGGGTCCACTGTCTAGTCACCAGCCTTGTGGTTATGGGGGCTCTGACGGCTTCCCCCGACTCTATTCCTCCAACCCTTCCACTCGATAACTTGCATTAAATCCCTCTGAGCTCGGAAGATCTAGATTGTCTCCTGTTTCCTGTATTAAACCCTGACTGATCCAAGGAACGAGGTTGTTTGGGAGCTTTGTACCCGATGTCAGGATTAGTGTGGGCAGAGAGGGTAGTAGAGACCCTGCAGGTGGTGAGATGACTGTCCTCAGCTGGTAGCAACTTGGGTGCACCAAGCCAGATCCCATCGAGCCTGCCTGCCATCCAGAAATCGGGGAGGGCGAAGAGACGAGCATGCCGAATCGCTGTCATCTTGTTCTGCCTCTCGCAGGAAAGCCTCACTCCTGCTGGCACCCCCTTCTGATTTTCACAGCAAAGCAGGAAAAACAGCAATTTTTGGAGCATTCAGGCAAACATTTTTACTAAGGCTCAGTGACTGTCTGCTCTGCCCATTTTGATATTTGATTTTTACTGTCCTGTGCTATGCTCTCATATCTGGGCACTCACTCCATGATGAGGTTATCACCGATTTAACGGAAGATAGTGACTTTTCTATTTCCAGCCTGAGAATGAATGATGAGTTACTTGGGCAAATCAGCTTCACTCCGTGTGATCTAGGACTTGAGTGGATGTTGCAAATTTCTGCTACAGCCCAGGAAGTAGGGTTGTCCCCTCTGCCCACCTTGTTGCCTAAACCCTAGCTTAGGGCCTTGCACTTGCAGGAGCTGATTCATTGACTCATCAATTCTTCCGGAGCAGGGACGACACCAAATATATGTCACTTAATTAATTTTTGTCCAGAAGGAACCGATTGCTCTGGTCACTGTGTCCTTGTTCACAAACGCATGGTACTGCCCCCTGCAGGAGGCACGCCCATCCCCACTCCGGCTTGCAGCAGTGGTCATGTGAGACTGGCCATAACCAATGATGTCTGAGTGGAAATGACTGTCTTTGGTCTGCATGTCAGCAATGATGCTGATATATACAGATGATTTCAGCCTGAGGCCCCTGAGCAAAGAAAGTGGAGCAGGGCTGTCAGAATCCAGAGTGGACATTTTGCTAAAACTTACGTTTTTATATGAATTCCGGACTTGTTAATTTACTTCTGTGAAGTAATTGGCATTCTAGAAACCTAATAGATCACAGATCTTGTCCTGGCCAGAGTTTGGTCCCAAAGGCCAGGACACCAATCAAATCGCCCTTCCTCCCCTACAGGGGCTGGAGGGGATGCTCCAAAGGAAAACTTTAGGCAAGGGAACTAGAGGTTTCTGAAGGGATTTTGTTACTGTAGAATTTTATCACTCCATGTATCTAAAAGAATTTGCCAGAAATAGAAATACCAGGAGAACCATAAAGATGTTAATTTTTATCTCATTTTTATTCTTGCATATTTGAAAGCCAGGGGAAACATCCAAGTGACAGATCAAGGCATTGAAAGTTTAGATAATGGTAATCCTAACGATTACATTAAATAGAGGTGATTTATTAGCACATAGCTGCGATAGGAAAGCAACTCCATAGTAAATGAGAACCAAGGCTTGAAGGTTAGTAAGGCCGACTTTCTGTCAAGACATCCCTGGCTCATTGTTAATTGATGGCCTGTGGCTCCCAGCACAGTGCTCTGCTCTGGCTGCTGGGCCTGAGGGAAAAAGACTTGTTTTGAAACACAGTGTTCTTAATGAAGCAGATCCCGACCCTGAAATGTGCAAGAAAATCATCTGAAAGTGTGATGAAAAACTGGTCTATTGAAAAGTCAGTGACCTTTCCAATGTTGATTTTAAAATAATAGATTTGTTTTATTTGACACTTTGGTAAATGCTGTAATAAAACACAACAAGGTCAAAGAAATTAGCCAGTGTGTTTTGTGCCCTGCAGCCTGAACTGTCTAAACTATATCCTTGCAAATGGGCATCAGTATTAGTGAAATTTTGTTGCAAATTTTGGCATGGACTGTTTTGGAGTGTCAGACTTTAAGGCGCTATCACAGAATTGGCAAGATTCGAGGATTTTCTTTTTTTAACTGATTTAATAACATTTTTCTTTATTGTCCCCATAATCACCTGCTTTATGAACTGTGGCTGGAGCTGATGTTGCAACTGGTAATTTTCTTAGAAGCCAAATGCATTTATATTTTTCCAACTTTTGATTTCCATCATTTCTGGGAATTGTTAGTAGATGGAATAAAAAAAGAATACATTATAAACAATTCAAAACACCAAAAACAAAATTCCTTGGACCTTTTACAGATACCACACATGCAAATAAATGTGGCTTTGCATTCCAATGACATTCAAGTGGGGATTACATTTTCCTCATTAACCTCTTTCTTAACCAAACAGTATTGTTTTTCAAGCCTGTTTTAAAGAAATCAGGTCTGACATCTTAAATTAATTCACACTGACTCCGTTCAAGTGAAGAGGTAGACTGTCTTCTTTTGATCCTGGTCTTTTGTGCAGTTCTCGTTGAACTGTACCAAAGCAGCCAATTAGTTTAGGATGAAATCTGGAGATAGTGTTGCTTGCAAAACCAAAACATTCGAAGTACTAGGTGTGGTTTTTACTGCATTTCTATGGAAGGAGTGGAAGGAGTAAACAACAATGTACACCTGAGGTCTGAACGTGCCTGCTTTCCTGAGGCAAACCATTTATAAAATGAATGTACTTACTTCTAATTGAAAGAATACCCAATCTGTTTTCCATCAGTCATAACCAGTAATTCCTCTGCTAATATGTGAACCTTAATTTGAAGCACTGGGACTCTTCTCTTTCCTCCAGGAAAGTCAACAGTTGTTTAGAGACATTGCACAATTTTGGTAGGAGCAGAAATGTAACTGGATTGTTTTCTAAACTTCTGTAAACACTGGTGCATGAATATGCAATTTGTGGGGTATACATTGTTTTCAGCGTCGATATTGGAGCATGGGTGATGAAATATGTGTGTGTGCGTGTTAGGTGTCATCTATCTCAGTAAAATGAAAGAGACATGAAAGTAACTCTTGGAGTTAAACCCATCAGTCTTAGGATATCCTGCATTAGTTGCGTTCACTCCGCTGTTAGCTCTGTCTCCTTTTGGCAGACATTCTGTTTCATTCCACCATCTTCTCATGAATTGTTCTTAGATTTCTATAATCCTGGCTCAAGATGGCATGAGTTAGAATTGGAGAGGGAACAACACTAGTTTTCTTAGCGTCCACGGTCTCGAAACGCGCTCGTTAACGTTACTCGACACCTTTTCTACATGTGCCTTTCTTTAGAAAGTGGAAAAATACGTTATTGAGAATTTGTCAGATGAAACTATATTGCCAAACATTTGCAAAACTGAATTATTGACGAAATGCATGTGATTCCAAAGGGGCCTGCTTAATTGAAAGCAGTTGCGGTGTTTCAGCATGAGAATGTGGCTTACCCTTTCTGTTGTCTATCTGTCTTTAGATTGCTATAGAACATACCTCTGGACCTCCACTGTCCCCAGATAGCCGTTTCTACACAGCTAACTCAGAACAGATTAGAGCTAGAGTTTTAGGACACCCCATGGCTTTTATTTATTGAGCAAGCATTAAGGAAAATCTCATCCTCATGTTCTCCCACGGTCACCTCTCATTCCGGGAACGCTGAATTCCCGCGCATGCCCAGAGTGCCAGGCACAGTCTACCAAGTTGCGCAATCAGGCTTGTGCACTCCCCGCGTGTGCGGTCGTTGCCAGGATGCAACTGTGCCATCGGTAGGACCTCTGAGGAGATGCTCGCTCAAGTCACGCAGCCTCGGGGCTGATTTGTTGCTCACTCTTAGACGTCCCAGTTTGGCTGACATTTAGCCTACCTCTGAGAATGACACTAAAGTCAGCTCTGCCACTAACCAGAAACAAAGCTATTTCCGTGGTGAAAGAATAGTCCGCTCCATGGAAAATTGCACTTGCACACTCGGGGATCCTAATTAACAATTAGAATTGAAGATGTAAAAAAGCCCAAATGCGCACTGTGTGTGATGTGTGGTAAGGGGAGATTTTTCAAAAAACCTAATGTATTTGACATCTCAATTGTCTTTTGACTAACTGAGAATTGGCATCTTGAAAACTGACCAAAGAAGGAGAAAAGAAATTGTGTTTCATTTTGTCATTTTAAGTATACTTTCTTTGTCAAGTGACTCTCTTAATTAATTAGGGAAACCATCAAGGGCAACGTAGTTAGTTCATCTTCATTTGCAATTTCAGAAAAGCTAATGGCCCAAACTGTCTTCTGAACTTTTCAAAGGACCTTTTGCTGTGGAGCTTCATCTTGTTTAAAGATGTTAGAGCTGTGTTGAGATTAATATCAACAATCAGAAAGTAATATCATGGTTCTGGTTGTCATTATCCTGTTTAGACACGCTAGAACTAGATTGCCTGTGTTAAAACTTAATGGACTAGAGAAGAAAAGCATCCAGAATCTTAATGATGGGAGCTTCCACTCTCCAGGCATTTGCCAGATGTCTCAATTTCTAAACTCAGAACATCTGATAAATCCACAATTTGCCTCACTTAGGGTTCTCAGTCCTGGCTGCACATTAGAATAATCCCAGAATTTAAAAAAAAAAAAAAAAGGTAGATAGATGGATAGATAAGCAGGCCCCACCCTTCTAATTAAAGCAGACTCTCTCAAGGTAGGCCCCCAGACTTCTTTTTTAAGTGCTTCCAAGTGATTTGAATGTGCAGCCAGGTTGAGAATCACTAACCCACATGATAATTTCATCTTTCAGAAGGGAGAGGAAGTGATGAAGAGGATTAACACCCTGCTTCTAATTCTGGCCAACTCGGAGGCCTTGCATGGAAAATCAGAAGTGACAGGAATCCTGGAAGAGAGCCACCTGGCCATCAGAAAATTCCAGAGGGATGTGGTCACTGCCAGACACACACTTGGTTAGTTGGAGTTTTAAAATATCTCAGGAAATTATAAAAGCTTGACTTTGACTGCCCCATCTGAGATTCCAAAAAGAAGCAGGGGAGAGTTCTCAAAATAAAATTTGGATGCTGCTATTGTAAATGGTCCTAGACAGAGAGGGGGTGGGGAGAAGAAGAAGAGAAAAAGGAAGGAGGTAGCCAAAAAGATTTAGTGTCTTCATGCAGGAAGCCGTCTGCTGAGAGCAGATATATTTTTAAATGGTATATGTAAAATGTGAAAGATGAGTTAGAAAAACAAGCATGGATGCAAAAACTCGGTCAGGAATATATGAAAAAGTCAGAAAGATTAAATCCAGGATAACATTCTGGATGATGAAGAGGGCTGTTTGAAAAAAAGCAAGCAAGCGTAGAATCCACGCAGGGCTGTGATGATGTTAGGTGGAGGTTATGTCAATGGTGAAAAGACAAGGTGGCTACACCTCCAGACTCCATTTTACTCTTTAGATGAGGAAGGGCAGAACAAAGTTTGGGAAGCAGGAATTGAGAAATAAGACCACTTAGGAGCAAATGCCAGCTGTCCTAAATAAATTCAAACACTGGAAATAACAGACCAGAATATTATCAGAATTTTCAAATGAAATGGCTTTCATCTTTAAAAAAATATGGAGAATGAAAAAAAAGAAAAAGAAAGAAAGAAAAGGAAAGGAAAAGACATATGAAAAATGAAAGAAGTACCTGAACGCTGTCCCACATTTTTAAAAAAGATTTTATTTATTTATTTAACAGAGAGAAAAAGAGAGAGAGAGCGCATGCATAAGCAGGGGGATCTCCCCGTAGAGCAGGGAGCCCCATGTGGGGCTTCATCCCAGTACCCTGGGATCATTTTCGGAACTGAAGGCAGAGGCTTAAACCACTGAACCACTCATTTTTTCAAGAGGAAAGTAGAAAAATTAGATTCAAAGTCCTGTTGATTCTTTAGTTCAAAAATCCTAGAATTTACTTTTACGGGAAGTTTGAATGTAAGACTTGCCAAGTTAAATCCTACCCATAAAACTGAATGGGAAGAAATCAGAAAGGGAGACAAACCATGACAGACTCTTGACTCTGGGAAATAAACTGAGGGTTGCAGAAGGAGACATGGGTGGAGGAGTGGGGCAGCTGGGTGACGGGCATTAAGGAGGGCACATGATGTGATGAGCACTGGGCGTTATACGCAACTAATGAATCGTTGAACACTACCTCAAAAACTAATGCTGTACTATATACATGTTGGCTAATTGACTTTAAATTTTAAAAAATCCTCCCTATCATATAGGTCATGAAAAGACCAGACACAAGGCATGGTAAAATTTTAAATAATTTGAATTCAGAAGTTTGCAACCCTTCAGAGTTAGATAATAGTTAAATACACTTTTGAAATAGTTGGATATTATAGTAAAACAAACTATTCCAAAACTTAGTGGCTCCAAATAACTACTGTTAACTCATTCACAATTCAGCTGTTTTGATGTGTCCCTCTGGGTGGTTCTCCTGCTGGTTTTGTCTGGGATCACTCAGGTGGCTTTTGTCATGTATAGCTTAACTTGAGCTAGATGGCCCAAGATGGCCTTAGACACATGTTTGGTGGCTGTTGCTGGCTGTCAGCTGAGCCACGTGTCTCCCTAGGAAGAGCAGACGCTAATTTACATAGTGAGGGCAGCATTCCGAGTGCCCCCCCCCCCCCAGCAGAAGCTGCAAGATCGAGGCTGGAAGCCATATAACATCACTTTTGTCTCATTCTAACGGGTCTGAGCAAGTCACAAGGCCACTTCAGATCAATGGTCAGGGAAATAGGAAATACCTTTAGGCGAGAGGTACCGTAATTCATATACCCAATCTACCCCATCCTATGTCTCCTCACAAAAATGCTTCTATACATAAATATTTTAATTTCAGGGGATCCACGGATCCTTCCAACCCAAGTTAAGGGCCTTTAATCTGTTCTAACCATTGCATATTTAAATAAGGAAATGAAAGCCCAAAAACACTTGCCTGGAGTCCAACAGGTATTTCTGTAGTATTAGTATACATGCCCGTAAGTGTGCTACTACGTATGTGTTATAATACCAATCCTGTGCCGTTTTCATTATGCCAGTCGCTGATCACCTTATTATTACAGGGAATGGATTTTAGCAATGTTATAAATGGCCATTTGACTACACAATCAGGATAATGTAAGTCAAATGTATGCAGGGAAATATGAATGTTTTATTTAATTTGCATATTCTGTACATACATTCAGATAGAAAAGTAGGCCAGTTAAAATATATATGAGGACTAAATTATTTAGTTAATATGCAAACAAGCACAGCTTCCAGTTATTTCTATGGGCATTTCCTGAAGTCTGGCTCTCTTTTTACTGACAGGTACTCTCTATGCTTCAACTAACTCTTACTGAAAAGTTGATTACAATGGATGCTTTGTGATGAGCAAGCTTGTTTTCACTTTTTAAAAAATTTAATTTAATTTAATTTCTTTTCAGTGTTCCAAAATTCATTGTTTATGCATCACACCCAGTGCTCCATGCAATACATGCCCTCCTTACTACCTACCACCAGGCTCAGCCAAACCCCCAACCCCCTCCCCTCCAAAACCCTCAGCTTGTTTTCACTTTTAAACCATCTACTTAAAAGTCATTCATTAACAAGAACAATAAATCATCAATTCCACTGATTTTAACTTATATAAAAACCAGACACTGTTGCCATTTCAAGTTTTTGGTTTTTTTCCTATAAGATAAAGTTAACTAAAGGAAAAGTGATGTGGTTTAGTTTAAATTACTGCCTTTTGTGAGGTGCCTGGGTGGCTCAGTGAGTTAAGCGGCTGCCTTCGGCTCAGGTCATGGTCTCTGGATCCTGGGATTGCGCCCCGCCTGGGGCTCTCTGCTCGGTGGGGAGCCTGCTTCCTCCTTTCTCTCTGCCTGCCTCTCTGCCTACTTGTGATCTTTCTCTCTGGCAAATAAATAAATAAATAATTGTCTTTTTGTTTGTTGTTGCCAGTAGATGACTTTTTTTAAAAAAGATTTTATTTATTTATTTGACAGACAGAGACCACAAGTAGGCAGAGAGGCAGGCAGAGAGAAAGGAGGAAACAGGCTCCCTGCTGAGCAGAGAGCCCAATGTGGGGCTCAATCCCAAAATCCTGGGATCATGACCTGAGCCAAAGGCAAAGGCTTTAACCCACTGAGCCACCCAGGTGCCCCAGTAGATGACTTTTCATGTGACGGCTGTAGGTATTATTAATTTTTTTATTATTTTTTTTGAATTTTTATCTATTTTTTATTTTTTAATTTAATTTTGTTTTTTCAGTGTTCCAAGATTCATTGTTTATGCACCACACCAAGTGCTCCACACAATACGTTTTTCAAAAATGATTAGTATCTATATATTCATTTACTTTAATTGTTTTAGTGAAATTGGCAAGTTTATCTGGTTCTCATAGATGGACAGAAACTAGTATAAATGTCCAACTTTCAGACTAATAAAAGTAAGTTTTTTCTTTTTATCATAAAATTGTTCGAATATGCAGAGAAATAGAAAAAAATAGTACAATGCGTACTCACGACCCAATACCTTTAATCAATAGTTATAATCATTTCGCATCTTTGCTTTGTATGTTCTGCTGTTGTTGTTGGACCATTTTAAACACCCCAAGCACATCTTTTTACATAACCAAATTCTAATATATCTGATTTAATAAATTAATATTAATTCCCTAGGATCATGTAATACCTGGTCCATATTTAAATTGGACATACAACAATTATTATGTCTTTGGTCTTTTTAACTAGAATAGCACACACAAACCTTTTCACAGAGTTGTTGACTTTTTTTTTTTTTTAAGATTTTATTTATTTATTTGACAGACAGAGATCACAAGTAGGCAGAGAGGCAGGCAGAGAGAGAGGAAGAAGCAGGCTCCCTGCTAAGCAGAGAGCCTGATGCGGGGCTCGATCCGAGGACTCTGGAATCATGAACTGAGCCAAAGGCAGAGGCTTTAACCCACTGAGTCACCCAGGCACCCCGACTTTTTTTTTTTTAAAGATTTTATTTATTTGACAGACAGAGATCACAAGTAGACAGAGAGGCAGGTGGCAGTGGGGTTGGGCAGGAAGCAGACTCCCTGCTGAGGAGAGAGCCGGATGCGGGGCCCGCTCAATCCCAGGACCCTGAGATCATGACCTGAGCTGAAGGCAGAGGCTTAACCCACTGAGCCACCCAAGCGCCCCCAATGTTGACTTTTTGAAGGTCACTTGTCTTATCAAATGCCCCAGTTCTGGACTTTTGATTCTTTTGCTCTTCCATCTTCTGCCTATCCCTTAGATCTGAAGTCTTGATGAGATTCAGGTTATACATTTTGAAGAATATTCCATAAGTGAGGGTGCCTGCTTCATAGGGCGTGACATCAGCAGTACATTAAGCCTGGTTGCCCCACTGTTGGGGACATCAACTTTGATTACTAAGTTAATGTGATGGCAAACACAGCTCTTCTCACTAGGAAGATGCATTTTTTGCTTTGTAAGTTAGCAAGTGTACCTGTGAGGTGGTAGTTTGGCTCCATGAAAACTTTAGTTCCCTAAAGTTAGGTTGTTCTTGTTGTTGTTTGTTTGTTTTAATTTAATTTTTTTTCAGTGTTCTAAGATTCATTGCTTATGCACCACACCCAGTGCTGTTTTTTAAAACATAACTCCTTGTGCTTTTAGTTTTTATAAAGAATTTTACCCATTTTTTCAGAGTTTTCACTTAGCTGGGTATTTTCAACCTAGAATTATGAAATTCTCTGTTCATATCTTTGTCATCTTGGGTATCATTTTGGTTTACAAGAGTTATGCACATCTGGGCTAGTGAATTGGGCATTAGTGGGTTACCAGGGCTATGTACTGTCATTCTCCTATTCACTCATTTTATTTTACGATCGTTACATGCCAGGTTAGAAATGGAACTATGTAGTGTTATAGAAGTGAATGTCATGTTGCCATGAGTAAGGCAATGAGATCCCAGCAGCACCCACTGTACCAAGAAGCTGAGCATTGACTGAAGGTATAATGGCTACTAGACTCTTACCATGAGCTAACTGCCTCACATCGAAATTGAAATTTTGGTCCCTTGGAGTAACTTCTTTGTTTCCCATTTTTAGGTCAGAAGACAGGAGTGAAAACATACCAGTAACCAAATATAGTGGTATCAAACCTAATGAGGAATTTAAAAAAAAAAATTTCTTATATGTTTATTTAAAAAAATAAATTAAAAAGTTTTTAAAAAAATTTCTAAAATCTGTGTCTGTTCGTTTTCCTTGTTTCATTGGTTTTGTTTCACCCTCATCTGTGAGTCATTTGCCTTTCGTCATCTTCCTCAATGGCTTCTGCAAGAATATCAGTCTTGAAACGTACAACATGGCTCGCACCCACTTCTAACATTGTTTCAAATCTCATTTATTATTTCGTACTATGGTCTCACTAAAAGCCAGCGTTCCTGAGACTGCGAAGCACATACCTTCGATTCCCAGGGTGAGAGGGGAAAGAGAGAGCAAGAGCAAGCCAGAGAGAGACTTAAAACTGTGAGAACCTCCCCAGCAGGCATGAGAGGAAAATAAGAAAAATCAGAAGTCTTACAGGCAGCTGAAGTCTCCGGACACAAGAAAACTGGAAATTGCCCAAACCTAGACTCGGTAGAGTATAGAAATGTGATGAAGACCAGGAGTAGTATTTTCTCCAGCGAGAGGTTAGTTACTTAAGGACCACATGCCCAGGATTACAAGGATTTGCCTGAGTAGCCCAGGGAATACTTATCGGCAGTAGAATTAGTAAAAGGGAGAGATGAGATGCTATGTGAGCCACCTCTGATGTGAAACTATATTAAGAACTTGAAATTAACACTGGGAATAATCATCTTAAATGGATAGCAGCAGATGAAAGCTATAATAAGTAGGAATTCTATTTTTCTAATTAGCTTCAATTTTCAGATACTAAAATCCAAGTGTTTGGGGGAGCCAAATCCAGTCACTAGGGTTTAGCATCATTCCTTTACAGAAAAACAAAAGCAAGTTCTCCATGTTATCCAGCCATTAAGGGACACTGAGTTGCCCATCAGCCTGGTTGTTCATGGTCACAAATTCAATCCCTTCAGGTCTTTCTGCCTCATGATGGTGACTGATGCCCAGGGAAACTTTCAGTCCTAACCCTCAGCCTCTGGGGAAGGGAGAGGGGCTGGAAGTTGAATCAATTACCAGTGGCCCAGTGGCTAAGCAATGATTGAATCAATCATGGGTACGTAGTGGAGCCTCCATGATAACAAAAAGGAAGGAGTTTTGAGAGCCTTTGAGTTGGAGGCATGGGGGTGTAGGGAGAGTGGTTGGCTCTGAGAGGGCAAGGAAGCTCCGCAGACTTTCCCCACACCTTGCCGTGTGCGTATCTTCCATCTAGCAGTCCCTGAGTTATGTATGATCTGGTGGTCTGGTAAAGAAAGTTTCTCTGAGCTCTGTGAGCCACTCTAGCACATTAATCAAACCCAAAGAGGGGATGGTCACGGGCACCACCAACTTATAGCCAATTGTTCAGGAATACAGGCGACAACCTGGACTTTCAGTGGCATCTGAAATGGTGAGGCAAGGGGCAGTGTTGTGGGACTGAGTCCTTAACCTGTGGAATTTGATGCTGTCTCTGGGTAGAGAGTGTCGGAGTTGAGCTCACTTGCAAGACGTCTGGCTGGAATCACAGCATTGCTTGATGTGTGGGGGTCAGCAGTGAGGCAGCTGAGTAGAGGAGTGTGAGAGTCAGAGAGAGACACGCAGGGGTGTGTCTCCTTCGGGGACTGGAGTGATATTCGTCACTGCATTCACTTTGTTAATATAGTTCATATGTTTTTTTGAACGATGTGTTGTACACAAATCTAGGCCTTTTTAGAAAATCTAAATTTGACAAGAAAATAAAAATGACAGAGTAACTCAGAGTTACTCAAGAGAAGAAAGTGAACGAGATGAGAAATCCTTCTGTGGTGAGTTCATATTTTGAAATATTAACCTTTCTCTCTCTTTCTCTCACCCCTCCCCCTGCCTTACTGCCCTCTCCATTTAATTAAACTAGGCCTTTCTTTGATTATTGAATCAAGGAAGTAATGTGACAGCAAGACAAAGAAAAAAAGGGCCTCTTCCAGGACTTTGAGTTTCCAAAGACAAGGCCTTAAGGCGTCAGAAAACATTCAAGTCATATGATGTGATGAGCGCTGGGTGTTATATGCAACTGACAATTTATTGAACACTACATCTGAAAATAATGATGTACTACTGTAAGTTGGAGAATTGAATTTAAATGGGAAAAAAATGAAAGAAAAGAAAAAAACATTCAAGGCATAGACCAGGGGCTTCAAGGGGGGCATCTTCCTCCCACCCCTTAGGTCCCTTAGGGGACATTTGAAAGTGTAGTGAGGGATGGTGTAAGTGTTTGTCACACAACTGGGAAACATTATTGATTATGCGCGAACAGTGGATGGGGCCAGGGATGCCAACCATTCTGCCAGGAGTGAGGCAATCCTGCATAAGGAGGAAGATCTGACCCCAAGTACCAGGAACAACCATTATAAAACTCAGCAGTGGACAAGAATACTGAGAAACGGGAGCCCTGGTGTACGGCTGATGGAAAGGTGAAATGATGCAGTCGCTGTGGAAACAACATGGCAGTTCCTCAAAAATTAAACAGAATTACCATATGACCCTGTAACTAGATGAGCTTCTCAAATGCCTTGGCTCTGTTAACCACCTCAGAATTCATAGGTGACACTAGGGACAAAGACAGCTCCTGAGTTGACCAAACAATGGCTTGAAATAGACTTGTAGCCACATCATGAAGTTCCATTTCTTGTACACTGAATCTCCAGCCTGACAGGAAAAGCCATCCTTACATTCCTTCCAGCCCTCTAAAGGCTACCCACTTGGGGTCACATGGGGCCTTCCCAATAACATTCCACTTCCACACTACGTGTTCACTTGTGTGAGACTTTCCATCATCAGCGACTTCAGTTCGCATCTTTGGGTGATGCCTTGTCTCTTGTTTCTTTATTTTACCTGGACTGGAGGGAAGAAATCGGCCGTCCCATCTGTCAGAATTTGAAGTGGAAGAGGGCATCACCGCAGGTAAGTAAGTTTACTGAAAAGAACAGGAGGTACAAGGTGCAAGCTTGGGGCCCTGCCTCCTTTGGCTCTTCCGGCCGAGGTCCCTTCAGCAAGAGCCATGACGATTGCAGTCCGATGCCTGTTACTCTCTTATCTTATGTCCATACCTCTTGCAGCTTCCAGGGTGAGGGGACCCAGCTGTGGTGAGCTGCTGAGTAAATCACTGTCCGAAATACAGGTGTGGTCTGGAGGTCGAGCTCTTTATACAGAGGTGTGACTTAGAGCTTTCTCATAAAAAAATAGAAAAATAGTCACTGTACCAGAAACAGGAAAGTTTCCTTCCCATCTTCTTTTTCCTCTGGGATCTTGATTTACTAAATGACATTTCCTCCTCATGGTTTCATCTAAAATTGAAAAATAAATGATCCCTCAAGAAGCATGGGAATTCATGGAGCGCACTCAGAATATCATAACCGTGGTGACCACACACAGGGGACAGCTGTCCGAGAAGGGTCTGACGTGAAACTAAGAAGTCTCGCTCTCGTTCTTCTGGATCCTGCTCGTGGTTCTGAATGATCAATTAGAAAGTAAAAACGTTTCTGGAAATATTATCAAACTTGTAAACCTGAAATGACTGCTTACGACTCTCCCTGGGGAGGATTCACAGGTAAGGGGAATGGAATCTAACATTCACCTCAAAAGGGAAGGATGTGGGGATTAATGGAGGCAGTGTATGTCACCCGTTTAGCGAATGCCTAGAACTTGATAATCATCTGAGAAAAAGTTCCAAATTGTGATGGTGAAGACAAGGATGCCATTAATTCCAATACCTCAGTTTTCAAAAGTTGGTTCAATGTGGTAAATACTCAGCCAACCTTTTTTTTTTTTCCAGAAAGTCAACTTGTTACAGACATGTTTATTTTTCAAAATCACAAACGTGCTTAAACTGTTATCTGTCGTGACCCTGCCAGTGTGTCCTCCTCAGCAAGAGAATGTGTTCAGACCCCTCAGCACAACCTGGAGGGGACTTCAAGGTTGAGCTACTGTGGACTCCTGCAGCCTTGCTACCTCCTCCCAATCCCTGACTACTACTGCCCCAGATCTGTTAAAATATTTACAATGGTCCTACACGGGCGACTGATTCCTGCCTCTTGCCCGTTCTGCCCAGAGCTTTCTTTCCCTTCCTCTCTCTGTCCAATAAACACCCATCCTCATTTATCAGGATTAATCCCAGGATCCGTTGAGAACTTTCCTTCCCTGCACTCCACCAGGTGACTCAGCCTGTCCCTCATGGGCATCACCCATTTCGTGGAAACTTCTATCACCTCTCTGATAGGTGGGTGACCGTATAATTTATCGCCCAAGTTAGGACACTTCTGTAAATAACAGGGAGCTCTTAAGTAGTATTTCACAACAACAGATGTAAAGGGGGACTGCTCTGGGCTGATAGAATGTGGGTTTATCCCACCATTCACACTTCATTTCATACATATGTGTATTGAATCATTATGTTTTCTATCTGAAACCGAATGCTATAGGTCAGTTATATCTCAATTTAGAAAACAAATAAATAATCTTCTTTATTTCCTAATTTAGTTCGTTCCTGGCTGACAGGAAACAAGTGTCTCTCCTTTGGCATCTGAATGCCTTGCCTGGCACCATGTGGGGCATGTAGTAGATACTCGAAGGAAGTTTGTCCAACACCTACATCATTGACAGATGAATAAATGAGCGAATTAAATAGTGCCTAATAGTTTTGGAAGAGTTTTTGTTCAAACAATAGCTTTGCAGATAATCCTGTAAAGGCTAATTTCTCCTTAAAATGTCTACTCAAGTCTTCCAATGTTCTTTTTTTTTTTTCCTCCAAAGATTTTATCTTTATTATTTATTTAAGAGAGAAAGCACGGATGGGAGGGAGGGGAAGAGGAGAAGCAGGAAGCCTGACCCAGGATTCGATCCTAGGACTCTGGGATCTTGGCCCAAGCCAAAGGCAGACACTCAACTAACTGAGCCACCCAGGCACCCTCAATTTCTTCAAATGTTCTGTAGTCAAATACTTGAACTTACAAATAAAGCATAATTTTATACATGTAAATCTATCAGCCATCTTTAGTAAAATAATTGAATCTCACTTGGTGTGGTAGTTAATTTTCTGTGTCAACTGGACTGGGCCACAAGGAGCCCAGACATTTGGTCAAATGTTATTCTGGGTGTGTCTCTGAGGGGGGTTATGGGTGACAGTCACATTTTAATTCAGCAGACTGAGTAAAGCAAATTGCCCCCTTCATGTGTGTGGCTTCATCTAATCAACTGATGAGCAATAGAACAGAAAGGCTGATCCCACGAGTGAGAGGGAACTCTTCCTTGTCTGATGCCTTCGTGCTGGGACACCAATGGTTCCCTTCCTTTGGACTCAGATGGAAACAGTGGCTGTTCGTGGGTCTCAAGCCTGCGGTTTTCAATCTAGAACTATATACTATCGATGTTCCTGGTTCTCAGCTCTTCCGATTCCAACTGGAACAACACCATCAGTTATCCCGGTTTTCAGCTAGCTGATGGGAGATCTTGTGAATTCTCAGCCTCCATAATCATGTAAGCCAGTTCATTATACTAAATCTCTTTCTATGTATATGAGATACCTATTTCTATAAAATGAAAGTGCAAAAGGAAATCTAATTTTGTCAAGTTCAACCATGAAGTATCATAAAGGTTCCCATAAAAAATAATACTTCTAAAGTTAATGTACCGGAGATGCAACCAGTGAAGGAAATAGTAGGCGATGAAGGTAAAATATGTGAACACATCTTGCATATTACTAGTTACTCCATGGCCATATGTTAAACATTAAATTTTATTTTTCTTTGTTTTCTTTTTTTAAAAGAAAGTTTATCCCATGAGAAATAAAGGCTTCCATGGTAAAAATGACAGCGGAAAGCTTTGTGCCACAATCAAGGGAGCAATAGGGTAAGAAAAGGAAGAAGCAGAGGTGGTAAGAGGTCAGTGTGATGCTTACTCTCAGAACTCATTGCCCATCCCGCCCCCCTTCTTCAGTAGTTAGTGCTCTTTCATGATTGGGGGCTACAAAAGGCTACTAGAGTGACCATTTCATGATTTTGATGAGGCAATCCACTCCAAAAACTGGTTGGCCCAGTTTGTTGGTTTGATTTTTACTTGGAAATGGTTGTTTCAAAATTTTAATTTTTTTAAATTGAATTAAATATGCATTTGAGTTTAAAAGAGAGAGAGAGAGAGAGAGAGAGAGTGTGTGTGTGTGTGTGTGTGTGTGTGTGTTTTGGGCAAAGTGTTGGTAGACCCCTGAGAAGGGGACTATTCCAATTTCTATACCGAGCTGCCCCAGGGATGGGGGGATTCTCACCCAGAGTGCAGTTCATGTGTGAAGCCCTGTGGTAGCTAACCACAGTGAAGAACCTACAAAGAGCCTAGAAGACTTTCTTAACCCTCCAAGCCAAAAATGCACTGTTTTCTCTCAAATGCACTCAGTATTTATCAGGAACCTACTTTGTGTTTGCCATTATACAGGGTGACTTCAATTCTTTGCCTTCAAATAGACTTGACATTTATTCTCATCAATCAAGCGATTTCATTTTTCTAACTCTGTACTGCATTTCTAAGCTCAGTATCCAGGGTTAATGGACTTTAAAAACTCTTTGTGCATAGCCAATATTATTTCATCACATAACCCAGTTGCTATGCTTCTTTTTCTTTTTTTTAATATTATTTATTTATTTATTTATTTGACACAGACAGAGATCACAAGTAGGCAGAGAGGCAGGCAGAGAGAGAGGGGGAAGCAGGCTCCCCACCAAGGGGAGAGCCCGATGCAGGGTTCGATCCCAGGATCCCGAGATCATTACCTGAGCTGAAGGCAGAGGCTTTAACCCACTGAGCCACCCAGGCCCCCCACTATGCTTCTTCTAATGTTCAAAAAATATATAACAACTTCAGTTTTTATTTCTTCATAAATACTTAACCTTCAAAGTTTAAAAATGATAAGACTTTCCTTATTTCTTCTTAATTCTTACTCTTTGACCTTTGGGGAAAATGTATTTAAAGACTATTGCTCACAAAGGTTTTTTGTTTTTTTTTTTAATGTCTTATTTCCTAGAGCCTACTATTATTTCATAAGATTTGTTCATTTTATTCACCTTTGGGTACTAAACTATGAACATATCTAACTTTTAAAAACTATTAAATAAAACTTATATTTCACTGCTTTTAGTTAGGATGATTGTTTCTGAGAGTTCTCACAATGCTTAAAATAACAAATCAAGGCATTGAATGCAGATAACTTCATTGAACTGTGTTAAAAAGAAATAAAGAGGAAAAAAATAAAATGAAATAAGAAAAAAAGTCATATGGCTTCTTTAATAGTATGTGAAACAAAAGCTCATCTAAGTAGCAAATGTTCATATGAAGTGCCTTTAAATCAGAAAACGTCAAGGATTCCAGTTTGCTTCAGTGGAAGGGTGAATTCCCCCCCCCCCCATTGTCTTTGTGACCACTTCTGAGCAACCAGAGACTATGGGACAAATCAGTATAAGGGAAACACCAAGTCAGTGGGAGCTGATGTCAGTCATTTAGACTGTAAACGCCAAGAGGGAGGGATTATGCCATGTTCATCTTGCCTCTATCCTTTATGACTTTCTCGGTGAATGCTTATGAGATGCCCAATATAGGTTTCCACACCAATGAAAAGTCTTACTACCTTCTGTTTCTATAATAGTTTATACCACCCGGTAGACATCTATTGTGGCGCTTACCAATGATAAGTGAAAAACAGAGAGAGAGAGAGAGAGAGAGAGAGAAGGGGGGCGGGAAAGGGATATGGAAGGGGTAGATCACTGATACAAATTATATCCTTGTTCCTGACTCTGAGCTCCGCATCTGGCTGGGTCAGATGCTCAGCCTCCCAACAGAAGGTAAGACCCCAGAAAGGCTATTATTCATTCCTTGGCTGGAGAGATGTGTGCGCATGCGCAGAGCCTGGGTAGTTACAGAACAGCACTATGAGATGCGCTGTGCCACCAGTAGAATCAGTGGCCTCATGCAGGCTCTAAAGCCAGCAGTAACAAGGCTCCCTGGAGGCAGCCATCAACTTAGAAGTCACTGGAGAACAGTTCTTCCCCTTGGCATATCTAAATCCTCTGAAAGAATCCATGATGGGTGGATGGTTTCTTCTTCCTTCCTGCAGGTTCTTTCATTGTTGTCTGATGCTGAAAGAATTCGGCAGTTGAAAATGGACTATTCACTCTTATTTATACAGCGTTTTCCCCTCCAGCGAGAAGAAAACTGCTACTCACATCCAAAAATATCTCATTCCAATAGGGAGTTTATAGCATTTGCTTCCCACCAAAGCAAAACCCTCAATACATGAAATCTGAGATCTTGCCAATTTAATGGACCCCTAAAATTTTTTAAATAGCATATATTATTTTAATGCTTTACACAGTTGGAAGGTTACTGAGGGATAAATTGGCAGAGTCTCTGTTTTCTTTTGAAAAACAAATTCATAAAAATGAAGTGTTCTACATTATTTCATATCATTATTTTGGCAATTTTATTTTTATGGCAAAGTTCTGAGTCCATTATATTGTCTGAATTCTAAAAAGATTCAATTGGTTATAGAAAAAATTTTATTTAAAAATTTGCTTTCTCATTTTTTTTTTCCTGGCTAATTCCTGAGTTTTGTTATACTTACTATTTAAAGGACCTAATTTATTTTTCATGGCCCATCACCAGTATCCAAGATAATATCCAATTTCTTAATCCTGAACTCTGCCTTGAGTGACTTCCAAAATAAATGAAATGAAAATACCTCAGGGCAGTCTTTGTTTATACACGGTGGCAAAATTAAGTTACATGGATCACTGCACAGGGGACACTTTTGGGTCTCTACTATGCATGCTGTCAGGCAGAAGGCTTCTACTTCACTTTAGATAGAACAAGATTTTTTGAGCCCCTTCTCGAACAAAACAGTACTGAAAATACAAAAGTGAATCAGGCTCATGTCCGGAACGGATGGTCTTTGTTGGAATGGGTTCTTGAACTGTGATGTCATTGTGCCCTGTGTCTGTAAAGACAAAACGTTTCTTTTTCTCACTGGGTTTCAAAACGTGGATGAGTTCACTTACAAGCCATTCTTTGTGTCATTAATGGATTTGCCTCTGCATCCTGATGCTGGTCAATTACAAAAGGTAATTAATGAAATGCCTCGAAAGACCGTCTGAATTGCCATCTCCTCCTTCTGCATTGGGAGAAAATGTCTGTGGTAGAGAGACTAGATGCCATAAGTCAGTCATCCCTGAGAATGGCGCTCCTTGCAGAACCAGGGGGCGCTTTTTGCTCATTTCCCTCAACACATCACGTGTTGTCTAAGACTCAGCCATGGCCCTGGCAAACACAGTAAACAGACAGTAAAAGTTTTCACCAGTGGATGGATAAATGGGTGGATTTTGTGGACCTAGGTGAACTAAAGTATGTAAGAAGCCAATGTTTGACTTAATACCTAGATATCACTGTAACTGATATTTTTCAATAATTCCATTCTTGCAAAGCCTTGTTTCCATTTGGGTTCAATTACTTCGGGGAAAAATCTCCTCACTTCCCACCCTTTTATAATTAAAAAGCATGTTCTGTTAAGACTCTTTCAAAATGTTTTCCTCCTCCAACTCCCAAAGCTTGCTGGTTTGGCTGACCCAGTACGACTCAATATCCGTGGAATATAAGAACACATGTAGCTTTCAGGATTCAGGTGAACTGGAATTGGGAGCAGATTAAGTTATCCTGGAGATACTAAACCTCAGAGGACCATTTTTAGCATGAGTGTTTTTATGTTGATAGTCAGCCCCAGCTGGGATGCTATACGAGTCACAGACAAATGTCCAACTTATCATCTTTCCCAAATTGTTGGCAAAGTTCTCCCAAAACAATCCAAAGCAAAAAAATCTGGCCTTGGGTGACCAGCAATTTTTGTCAACAAATGCACTCTTTTCCACTCTCCCCACATTCACATGAACTCAAATGGCAACAATATGTCAAGAGTTGACTGCTCTGCTCATTTGCTTGCTTGTTTCTTGGGTGGGTTCATTCACTTTAATCTAAAGCGTCGAGTAGTCACTTAGGTTAAATTCTCGTGATTCTGTTTACATAATATAGAAGATGTCTAGATTCTAGACCAATGCCAAAAAAAACTCTAGGTTTTTATTTTTATTTTTATTTTTTTAAGATTTTATTTGTTTGTCAGAAAGAGAGCACAAGCAGGGCGAGCGGCGGGCAGAGGGAGAAGCACGTTCCCCGCTGAGCAAGGAGCCTGTGCAGGACTCGATCCTGGGACCCTGAGATCATGACCTGAGCTGAAGGCAGACGCTTAACAATTGAGCCACCCAGGTGCCCCCAAAACCTAGATTTAAAAAAATTTTTTTTAGTACCATAGGAAAATAGCTTTCATCAGTATTTACTAACATTCAAATAAGGGAGAACAGAGGAAATTAACTTGGTAAATTGTACTTAAGAAAAATACATTTTCTTTCTTTTTTTTTTTTTTTTAAGATTTTATCTATTTATTTGAGAGAGAGAGAGAACAAGCAGCTGGGAGGGGGAGAAACAGGCTTCCTGCAGAGCAAGGCAAAGATGTGGGGCATGATTCCACAGTCCTGGGATCATGACCTGAGCCAAAGGCAGAAGGTTAAATGACCGAGCCACCCAGGTGCCCCCCAAAATACATTTTCTTTCAAAATATTGCTTTAATTCATCGTATATTCCATGAGAAATGCTTTTGTAATCCAAATGATTTGGAGAATCCCCAGCTTCCTACTTTTCATATCTAGATATCACATCCCCTGTTGTAGTAATGTTAGGCCTAAATTTGGAGGAGGGAGAGAAGAACTCATAGCTGAACATTCAGAAACTAGGGAAACTAGTTTCCAGCCAAGCTTATTTTTTATTCCTGTGGATATTCTCGGGTAAGGTGGCTGTATCAAGTTTTCTGAGTCAAATGGAATATTGGCATATTTTTCTTCAAGTGAAGTAAATGAACATAACATCTCAGAATTATAGAGTTTTACATTTTAAATCAGTTGGAGTCTTCAAATTAATTTCAGCTGAATAATCAACTACATTTTTTGCAGTTGGCATATTAACTCCATTGTTTCGTCAAATAACGAATGCTAAATGGCTGAATGCTAATCAATATTAGACCATCCACTAGTTTCAAGTACTTGAAAAAGAGACTGAATTAAGCAATTGGACTCTAAATTTGTGTCAAATATTTATCAGGCCTGAATTACTAGTTTTTCCATTCTTCCTAAGTGACTATCTTGTACCAAACCCAGCACTGCCTTCTGATTGGAATCTTCATCTCTTCTAACCCCAACACTATGTTGGTTCCAAAACTCTCTGTAAGGTTTTAGTCCTCATTTTCCCATTTGACTGGGTCTCCCCACCTGGAAGATCGTGGAAAAAATCTGGTCAACACTCATGAGGTTTTCACTCTCTGTAGACTGAACAATTGTTGGGAATAGCTCACTTGGATTCCTGTACGAGGATGGAATGGAACAGATTCCTGCTGACGCTATTCAAAGCAAGAAAATATATCATGATTAACTTGACAAATGACTCCAAACCCAGCACTGCTGCTTGGGAATTTTTTCCCTTTGAGTACATTGCTTAGGACAAGTTTATGTACCAAAGGAAAAAGAAACTTGTTCCATTCGACCGCAAGTGTAAAGTACCAAAGGAAAAAGAAACTTGTTCCATTCGACTGCAAGTTTAAGTGTCAAAAGATGCTTCTCCTTTTCCTTCCTCTTCTTTTTTTAGCCTGTCTCTCCCACCCTGGTTTTTTTGTGTTTTTTGGTGTTTTTTTGTTTTTCTTCCTTAACTTCAGATTGGCCATTCCATCCTTAAATGTGGTTTAAACAAAGGGGAAATGGGCCTGGCTCTAAGCTAGTGACAAGCTTCCCCTATTGCGAACGTTCCTCCCTGTTCAAAAGGGGTCTGCGGGACTGGGGAGGGGGGTGGGGGACCTGGGGAAAGACACTCCTTTCCCACTCCCACATGGGAAGACAGACCATTTGTCCCACGCACAAAAAAGTAAGTCAGGACATTGTGTACAGTGTGTATACACACACACACATACACACACTCCCCATGTATATAAACTATGCAAAACATACATTGCATAACCTTCACTGTTTCCATGTTGTTGAGTGTGCAGTTCAGTGATATGAAGAACGTCCCCATTGCTGTGCAACCACCACCACCATCCCTCTCCAGGATGTTTTCTCCTTCCCAAACTGAAGCTCTTTACCCATTAAACAAGAACTGCCTATTCTCTTCTCTCTCCAGCCCCCGGTAACTTT
Organism: Mustela erminea; assembly: GCF_009829155.1. Taxonomy (NCBI): domain Eukaryota; kingdom Metazoa; phylum Chordata; class Mammalia; order Carnivora; family Mustelidae; genus Mustela; species Mustela erminea. The sequence goes on along the minus strand of NC_045615.1, from coordinate 10,236,072 downwards.
CTGTCTCTACGAATTCCAATATTTCGGTACGTCGTCTAAATGGTATTGTACAGTATTTGTCTTTTGCCTCTGGCATATTTCATTCAGCATGTTTTCAAGGTTTGCCTGTGTTGTAGCATGTATCTGAATTCTGCTCCTTTTTAAGACTGAATAATGTCCCAACGTCTGTGCATACATTTTGCTGGGCCAGTCCTCTGTGGATGCAAAACAGGATGAGCAGAACCTGTGAATCAAACACTCCTTAACTACTACAAGAGGAGGATTATTTTTTGAGCATGCATATATGCCTATGATACTGCGAATGGCAAGGTCTCATAGATAAATCCTGGTTTAAAGGTGAAGTACTGAAAGAATATTGAGTAACAGATGTCAAGGCTTGCTGGCCCCCACTGGAAGGACAGACACCTCAACTGGGAAGAGAGGGGGAGACTGTCTATAGGTCAGGACCCAAGGATCATTATGCCTTTTTTTTTTTTTTTAAAGATTTCATTTATTTCTTTTCCAGAGAGAGGTGTGTGTGTGTGAGAGAATGAGACAGAGAGAGAGAGCGGGAGAAGCAGACTCCCCACTGAGAAGGGAGTCTAATGCAAGACTCCATCCCAGGACTCCAGGATCATGACCTGAGCAAAAGGCAGATGCTTAAGGACTGAGCCACCCAGGTATCCTCGTTACGTTTTTAATGCATAAGGATGGTTACACAATGTTTTGTCTCTCCGTGAAAACCAGAGACAAACTCAACCCAAAAGTAATATATATATTTCTTCCTATAACCACAAAGAAACATAAGGAATTGGCTCACTCCCCTGAGTCTTTTGAACTATGAGAAAACTCTTTTTTTAAATAAAGATTTTATTTATTTATTTGACAGAGAGAAAGAGATCAATAGTAGGCAGAGAGGCAGGGAGACAGAGAGGGGGAAGCAGTCACCCCGCTGAGCAGAGAGCCCGATGTGGGGCTCGATCCCAGGACCCTGAGATCATGACTGAGCCACCCAAGCAGCCTGATTTTTCTATTTTATTACTTTAACATGGCCAGGACATCTACATAGCTCAATCAGTTAATGTCTCAAATGGTAGAGGACTTCGTATCTCCCAAATTATCCAGTCCATTTTTGAAGATCTCTATCAGAAAGTACACCCCTTTTATCTCCCATTTTTTTAAGCTTAAATCTGTTTTCATGGCCTTTCCCCTTAATCACTGGTATCTACCTCTCGTGCCCCTGGGAGAACCTTCTTCTTGACAACCCTCAGAGTATTTGAGGAATATTTGAGTATCTGTGTTAGCGTGTCCTCTTAAGTCTTCTCCTATCCACATGGATCCTCTTTCTTTGTTTATTCCAAATGTGGCATGGTTTCGTGTCCTTTCACCAACCTGGTTGAATGTATCTCCTGTGATTTATCATATTTTTTGGCTTACATTCCTCCCCAAGTGTGGTATCCACAGTAAGACACAATGCTTTGGGTTTAGTAATTTTCTGTCAAAAATTTGGCACTTTGATGGCTTTTTTCACTTATGATAAACTGCTTTTCTTTCTTTCTTTTTTTTTTTAAGATTGTATTTATTTATTTGACAGACAGAGATCACAAGTAGGCAGAGCAGCAGGCAGAGGAGCGGGGGTGGGGGGGGGGGAGGAGGGGGAGGGAAAGCAGGCTCCCTGCTGAGCAGAGCCTGATGGGGTACTTGATCCCAGGATCCTGGGATCATGCCCTGAGCCCAAGGCAGAGGCTATAACCCCTGAGCCACCCAGGCGCCCTGACAGACTGCTTTTCTTGACAAGAGCCCTCAACATGCACTCCAGTTCGTTTTGAAGTCTCACATTGGTCACTAGTTGTGAAAACTTCCAGTCTCACTTTCAGGGAACAATTTAATGATGGGTCTGAGTAAGGCCATAGGGATCACTGCTCCTTTGCTGAGTTCAGTGGTTCCCAAATAGTGGCCTGCACACCCCAGGTGGCCAATGGTCAGGGGATTTCCTATGCAAAGATTGTCAATCATGATATTGCTTCAATTATGGAACCTTGGTGCACTTGACATCTGCCTTCTCATTAGGTAAGTGTTATTCATTCCCCTCTGGAAGGTCTACAACAAGTATATGTTCTGTGACAAGTGTAATGTGTTTATAAGCATGTGCATAATAAATTATTGGAAATGCTGTGTTTTTAATACGCTCTTAATATATAAAGTTTGACTCCTGTCAGCCAGGGTTCTGTTAACATTATTTAGAAGTCGGCTTACAGGGTGGTCTGCCAAAGCCTTCACTGATGTTCTAGCAGCCTCACTATGGAGCTGCTAGGACCTGGGATTGTGGGAGGCCGCAGAGGATGATGTGAGCCCAGGGAACATTTAAGGTGGCACTTCATTCATCTCTGGAGAGGCAGGTGTGAGACCTGCTCATGTCACTTGCAACGTGTTCAAGGAGCCAAGACTATTACATAAGAATAATAAGAAACCAGTACAGGACACATAGAATTGCACTCTCCAAACCGAGGGTTAAAGATTTGGGTGTTTAGCATTTATTTTACTACGGGGGCCCTGCTGTTTAAGACATTTGCTTGTTTAGTGCTCTCCAATTTGGGAGGACAGGGCTGGTATTGTAACTGGTCACCCCTGTACAACAGATGTCATTTCTATCCATCTGTCCCCACACCAAAGCCCTCCCTCCCTGATGCTGGCCAGGAAGGATCCCCCAAACTCCTGTGGACCTGACCCCTAACCCCAGGGAATGGCCTGATCCCAAAATGCATGAGAGAATCCGGCACCAAGCACACTCAGATGATACCCTCTTGAATGAGAAAGTCTGTGAAAGTGCCCCTTAAGATAATCGAGATGTGAATGAAGTTATAAATCAATCCTTACACATACAAAGCGACCTAGAAAATTTGCTTTGATGCTCTACAGTAAAGGAAACGAAATTGAATAAATATATGGGTGTGTTCCCCTGCCAGGTGGCAAACCTTCAAGTATTCAGTATTTCAGGCCTAGGCCATTGCACTAATTTCCTAATAGACTCTTTGCCTTGATCTCTAATTGCCTCCACTCTGGCCCATCCCAGGTCATGTATCCAGTGAGCAGCGTTACTGTCCCTCTTCATTACTGTGGAAAAGTTTCTTGGGCATTTCAGGCCCTCCAGAGACCAGTTCCAACCTCCCACAGGTTTCCTAAATGAACTTCCCCATCAACCAAGCTGGTCTTTTGTGAGTGTGCCAACACGTCGTCACATTCCTGTTTCCATGCCTGAATGCATAAGTAGAAGTTCTCTCTCCTCTCTTGGTCCAGGTTCTCCCTTCCTTTCAAAGTCTAGCTGCTGTCCCAGATTTCATAGGCCCTGGTGCTTGCTTCTCATTCATGAGGGGCACACCGGTACTGTGTAGTGTTTCTGGTAGTTGGGTGACACTTGGCATGCCTTGCCTTATATCTGGGGAGAGACGATTCTCCATGGGTCTCTCATGTTTCCGAACATCTTGCAAGCACACTCACCACCTTTGTTCTGGATGGGTTGTATTTATAGGATGTTTATATAGCTAATAGTTTTGAAATACAGAGGCAGTGCTTCCCTCTGGAGAAAAGAGCAGGCAGGCTTCCTGCCCATTATAAAAGACTCTGATTCCTTAAGCTCAGGGTTCTTCTCCTGTAATGAAACCCACAGCATGTTCATTTGCTATGCGGCCATTTGTGTCATCCTATGGAAACTGGGGCCTGGGGTACTTGCATAAGTAAAGGTTGACGCTCTGATTATTGCTATAATAAAGCCCTTTATCTCTGACCCGGGAGTCTTATGCCAGCACCCATGACACCATGGGAGTGTGGCTTTTTAGCTTACAAGTAGAGGAAAATCTCGGACCCTTCACAGTTCTTGACACAGCATCTTTCTGTGGAAACTCTGTCTATGGAGACTTTATCTCCCCTAAATGAGAAAATCAAGATTAGAAAGTGTAAACCTATATTATATTTCCTAATGCCCCTGGCATTTTCCCCTACACATTCTTTTTTTTTTTTTTAAGATTTTATTTATTTGACACAGAGAGAGAGAGAGAGAGAGAGAGAGATCACAAGTAGGCAGAGAGGCAGGCAGAGGGGGAGGGGGAAGCAGGCTCCCCACTGAGCAGAGAGCCCGATGTGGGGCTCGATCCCAGGACCTTGAGATCATGACCAAGCCAAAGGCAGAGGCTTAACCCACTGAGCCACCCAGGCGCCCCTCCCCTATACATTCTAAGTATCCAGTAAGTTTTATTGATGAAGACATAAACGATATTGATAATAAGGTAAAATAACCATAGCCCCAAAATCCCTAGTTTGACTCAGATTCAACGATACTCATCGTTTCTGCTCTGTAAGGCCCCTGGTTTTCTAGCAGTAGGGTCTTAAATGCATGTGTGCAAAAGAGGGTGGGGAAGGAGAGCGTAGAGAAGATGATGAGGGGAATAAGTTCAAGAATCCAGCTGTAGCAGAGACTCTTAATTGCCTCCAAATATCACTCAACCCTCCTTCCCTTGTAAAAAATAATGCAATTTTTTTCAGCTGAGAAATATTATGGCTAACTAAAAGACCACATATCTCAGCCTGCCTTCAAGCCAGAGGTGACCCTATCGCTGGGTTCTTGCCAATGAGATCTAAGCAGAAGGAAAGAGGAGATTTCATCACTTTAAAAAATATGTCAGAGTTACTTTGAAAATGCTTCATAACCCTGAGTGCCACCAGCGCTGCCCAGAGTCGGGCTGGGTCTAGCTTCCATCCCCAGGATCCTTCCTTCCATACCCCAGTCTGATGGTCGCCATGATTTAAGTCCTTAGGGCCAAACCCAAGCTATGCCAAAGCAAGAGTTGGTCTCGCCCTATCCTCTTGGCAGTCGGAGATCTCAGCTTCCAATGACCATTGTTGCTCATCAGTCTGCTTTCTGGAGTGTTTGATCCTCCATCGACACTGTGTGAAGTGGAGAAGGGAGCGTGGTGGAGCAATACTGAGGATGCTAGAGAGAGTTCTAAGCTCTAGTTCCAGCTTTCTCCTGTACTCGCTCTGATACCTTCAGGGGGTATGGCAGTTTTGGTCTCAGTGTCCTCACCTGATAGAAAAGGAATGATATTTAGGGTTTGCTTGTTTCCTTGGGTTTCCCTGAGGTTTCCTGAAACAATTTATGAGAAAGAGAGTTTTGTAAACTAGAAGCTTTGTAAACTCAGTATGCCTCAGCTCATGAAGATAGGAAACCCCAACATTTGGAAATCCACTGGAAAAGGAAGAAAACCACTGGAAAAAAAAGGAAGGAAACCACTGGAAAAAAGGGAAACCACTGGAAGGAAATCCACTGGAAAAGGAAGGGATAATCTGACTGGACAAACATGAATTTTAGAGGGATAATCAGTCCTTATAATTAGTAACTTCTTGGATGTCTATCAGTCCAAACCTATTAGGATCTTGCAAGAGTTAGCTCAGAGTAACTACATTTACCCCTTGAACAAAGTGGGGGTTAGGGGCACTGACCCCATGCACAGTCAAAAATCCACATGTAACTTTTGATTTCTCTAAAACTTAACTACTCTGGTAGCTTTTCGTTGACCAGAAGCCTTACCAATAACACAAACAGGAGGATAACACATATTTTGTGTGTTACATGTATGCATTGTATTCTTATAATAAAATAAGCTAGAACAAAGAAAATATTAAGAAAATCAGGAAGAAGGGGCACCTGGGTGGCTCAGTGGGTTAAAGCTTCTGCCTTCGGCTCAGGTCATGATCCTGGGGTCCTGGGATCGAGCCCCGCATCGGGCTCTCTGCTCAGCAGGGAGTCTGCTTCCCTTCCTCTCTCTCTGCCTGCCTCTCTGCTTACTTGTGATCTCTGTCTATCAAATGAATAAATTTAAAAAATCTTTAAAAAAAAGAAAAGAAAATCAGGAAGAAGAAATACATTTACAGTACTGTACTGCATTTATTGACATTTTAAGTTTACATTATTTGTTTATAAGGTGAATCAATCAGGACCTACATGAAAATGTCTCTATGATACAAAACACTGTAGATGTTATATACATTACGAACACAGACATCAAAAATGAAAAGAAAATGTGAAAAACAAATGCATATTTATTTACAGGTATAACAACTCATGCACTGATAATGAAGGAACAGCAACATAATTGCTTTATGATAGCCTAGTGTAATCGATATGATTGATTCTCCGTAACCTCCCTTATATGCTAGTGAATGAATCATTATAAAATTTTTTATGGCACACAGCATTATAGTCATATTTGTCATATGGTTTGGGGAACTTTGTTACATTTTTTGGGGAAAAAAAACACTTACCTGTCATGATAGGCTGATAAGCAGTTTCTCTATTTATGAGAGAGAGGAGCGTACCGGACGCTTATGTAATTCTTTGAAAGAACAGCTTAAAAACTAAGAAAACTAACACATTACTAATTTTATATTAACTATCGCCCACCTGATGGTTATGAAAGGAGAGGCTCTCCCCTTCCGTACAAGTCTTGCATACAATGTTCGGCATGATGAAAACTTAGGTGACGTTGGTGAGGAAAAATGTCTCACGCAGTTCTTGCCAAATAGTTCCTAGATTTTCACACAAATTCCCGCATCCACCTGCACCACAGATGAGTTAGTTAACTGTACAGCAGGATGATTATTTACTCGTCATTAAGTGGGAAGAGATCATCATAAAGGTATTCACCTTTATTGTCTTCACTCTGAGGAGGCTGAGGAGGACGAGGAGGGGGAGGGATTGGTCTTGCCACCCCAGGGATGGCAGAAGCAGAAAATGTGGACGAGGTGGAAGGGGAGGCAGGAGAGGCAGGTACAGTCAGGGTAACTTTACCCAAATACATCACAACGTCTATCTCGCCTTTCCACTTTTTCTTCCCTCCAAAATTATTTGTACATGGTACCAATCCTTCTTCTGCGATCTGTGCTAGTTTCAGTGCCCATATCATAGAAAGGTTCGTATTGTAAAAGATGTCAGAAGCAGTGCTGAATAATTGGAACCCTTTGGACGGATTGTCTAAGTCACTTTGTTTTCTGGCTCTGCTGCGTTTCTGTTTTCTTCCCCCTCGTCCAGCATTGGTTCAGAAGCACTCATCTCCGTCAGGTCATCTTCTGGTCGCTACTCCAGCCTGGTGTCTATTAGCTCTTGAATTTCTCCAGGATCCACATCTTAAATTCCTTTATGCCTCGCCTTTTCTGACATATCCACAATCTTTTTCATGATTTTTTGGACAGACTTGGTCATAAATCCTGTGAAATCATGCACAACATGTAGACGCATTTTCCTTTGGCAGGAATTTATTGTTTCAAGCTTGAAGGCTTTCATGGCTTTTCCTGAAACAATGATGGCATGTTTAATGGAGAAGTCCTCCCAGACTTCGATGATGGTCTCTCCGTCAGGGTTCTCTTCCTCTGTGTTGGCAATACTTCACACAGAATGTCGTGCATAATGAACCTTAAAGGCCCTTATAACTCCCTGTTCTAGAGGCTGGATTAGAGACATTGGGCTTGGGGACAAGGAGACCACTTCAGTACCTTTCATGTTGAATTCAAGGGGCTCTGAGTGGTCAGGAGCATTTCCAGTACCAAATGACCTTTAAAAGGCAGTCCATTACTCACAAGGTACATCCTAACTTTAGTGACAAAGTGTTGATAGAACCAATCCAGAAAAAAGGTTCCTGTTCTCTAGGCTTTCTTTCTTTCTTTCTTTCTTTTTAAATTTCTTTTTTTTTTAATTTTTTATAAACATATAATATATTTTTATCCCCAGGGGCACAGGTCTGTGAATCGCCAGGTTTACACACTTCACAGCATTCACCACAGCACATACCCTCCCCAGTGTCCATAACCCCACTGCCCCCTACTCCCAAGTCCCTCCCCCCAGTAACCCTCAGTTTGTTTTATCAGATTAAGAGTCACTTATGGGGGTGCGTGGGTGGCTTACTGGGTTAAAAGCCTCTGCCTTCACCTCAGGTCATGATCCTAGGGTCCTGGGATCAAGTCCCGCATCGGGCTCTCTGCTCAGCGGGGAGCCTGCTTCCTCCTCTCTCTCTTCCTGCTTCTCTGCCTACTTGTGATCTCTGTCTGTCAAATAAATAAATAAATAAATAAATAAATAAATAAATAAATAAAATATTAAAAAAAAAAAAGAGTCACTTATGGTTTGTCTCCCTCCCAATACCATCTTGTTTCATTGATTCTTCTCCTACCCATTTAAGCCCCCATGTTGCATCACCACTTCCTCACATCAGGGAGATCATATGATAGTTGTCTTTCTCCAATTGACTTATTTCGCTAAGCATGATACCTTCTAGTTCCATCCACATTGTCGCAAATGGCAAGATTTCATTTCTTTTGATGGCTGCATAGTATTCCATTGTGTATATATACCACATCTTCTTTATCCATTCATCTGCTGATGGACATCTAGGTTCTTTCCATAGTTTGGCTATTGTAGACATTGCTGCTATAAACATTCGGGTGCACGTGCCCCTTCGGATCACTACGTTTGTAACTTTAGGGTAAATACCCAGTAGTGTGATTGCTGAGTTATAGGGTAGTTCTATTTTCAACATTTTGAGGAAACTCCATACTGTTTTCCAGAGTGGTTGCACCAGCTTACATTCCCACCAACAGTGTAGAGGCTTCCCCTTTCTCTGCATCCTCGCCAGCATCTGTCATTGAAAAAGTGCTCCATATCACTCAGCATCAGGGAAATACAAATCAAAACCACAATGAGATATCACCTCACACCAGTCAGAATGGCTAAAATTGTCTAAGCTTTCTTGATGACCAACCAGAAGTCTTTCTCTCCCAGACTCTGGGGTTAGCTGCTTTATAGACAAGGGCAGTCCTCATTATAAACCCAACATTGGCATAAAACAGAATTAACCTATCTCTTCCTGCCTTAAATCCTGGTGCTCACTTTTCTTCCTAATTAATTAATGTCCTAAGAGACATTTTTTTTTTCCTAGAATAGGACAGTTTGTGTTAACATGTTCAGGCAGACATCCTTTCTCCTCAGTGATTTTCTTAATAGCGTCTGGGATCTCGTCTGCTACCTCTTGGTCAGCAGAAGCAGCTTCTCTGGTTATCTTGACAATTTTTAAGCCAAGCTCCTTCCTTCCTTTCTTCCTTCCTTCCTCTCTTTCTTTCTTTCTTTTTTTTTTTTAAGGTTTTATTTATTTATTTGACAGACAGAGATCACAAATAAGCAGAGAGGCAGACAGAGACAGGCAGACAGAGAGGCTGAGCAGAGATCCTGATGCCGGGCTTGATCCCAGGACCCTGAGACCATGACCTAAGCTGAAGGAAGAGGCTCAATCTACTGAGTCACCCAGGTGCCCCAAGCCAAGCTTCTTTCTACAATTATCAAACCACGCTTTGCTGGCATTAAATTCTTCAGGTTTAGAACCTTCACCTTCCCTTGGCTTTAAGTTGTCATATCATGACTTGACTTAAGTCATATTCCAGTCTAGCAGTACGCCTTATTTATGGCAATGCTGTACCCACATAAAAGCCATGTTGTTTATAGGAGATAAAAAGGTACTTTGCAAAAAAGTGCAAGGGTTTCTGCACCTGCTGGCATAGCTGCGGTGATGGCTTCATGAATTTCCTTTTCGTTTTTTACCATGGTTCTTAACACTAGATTCATTTATCTTTCAACGGTAGGTGCCCACAGCTGCAGACCTCAGTCTATGATACATAGCGAGCAATTCAACTTTTTCTTGTGGTATCATGACTTTTCTCTGTTTCTTGGGAGTGCTTCCAGCATCGCTAGTGGGACTTTGTAAGAGTCTCATGGTGTTAGTCAAGGTTTACAGTATTGCACTAAACATGATGAAAAACACTAAAAAATCTCATGGGATCACTTTTTACTGCAATATGCAATTTACTGGAGAAAGGCACCGCTCACATGAAGATGATTAGCATCTCACAGTGTTTTAAGTAGATACTTGCAACTCTTGAGCTCACCACAATGGCAATAGTGGGTGGCTACAAAATTATTGTGATAGTACATGCGATATGCACAGCAGTTAATTTTATGCAGTAATGATTTGATACTGCATCTTTATTTCTCTAGACTGAAAATGGCACCAGGTAAGGTCTATATTCGTGGGCATACATTCTGATACATTTTAACTTTTGTAATCGATTTGTAAACATTTTATGGTAGTTAAATGATAAAACAAACTGGCATCTACATATATTTTATTCATTCAGGTATCACTTTTTTCTTAATTATTTTGGTATTCATAGGCTATGTAATTTGTCTGTTTTTCCAAATTGTCACAGATCTCCAAAAATTTTTCCAACATATTTATTGGAAAAAAAATTTTTCATGTAAGCAGACCTGCACAATTCAAACCTGTGTTGTTGAAGGCTCAAATTATATTTCCTTCTGACCTCTTGTCCAAAATGCATAGTGGAGGTGAAGGACATTACTTTAACTCACCAAACCAAGTAAGGTTGTTAATAAAATAACTTAGATATTGATCTTAGAACAGCAGGTTTTGCACGGTATTTTCAAAGTGACCAAGGGACAGATGGTGGCATTTTAAATGTTCACCATCGTAGCAATGCTATTATTTATTTACTATTTTAACAGGCCATCAGGTATATAGTTGAAGTTCATTCTTCAGTTAGTGGTTTCTCAAACATCATAAGAACGTGTTGTCTTTTTTTTTTTTTTTAAGATTTTATTTATTTATTTGAAGAGAGGGAGCAGAGCAAGAGAGAGAGCATAAGCAGAGAGAAAGGACAGAGGTAGAGGGAGAAGCAGATTCCCCGCTGAGCAAGGAGCCCAATGTGGGACTCAATCCCAGGACCTTGAGACCATGACCAACCCATGAGCCACCCAGGAGCCCTGAACTTGCTGTCTTCTTAATGAAATTCTTGGTCAAAATTTTAGTGAAGAACCCTACAGTTATAAGACAGAGTTGGAAAAGTAAAATTTGGGGAGCTCTGGGAACTGAGCTCACTTTTGTACCTGCTCACCTCTGGTAAACAGTTCTCAGCTTAAATTTCAGTTCTGTGGCTTAGTTCTTATATGGTTCTGGTCCAGTAACTGAACTTCAGTTTCTTCATCTATTAAGTGAATAATAAAACTTTCTTTGTACTAGATGTTTGCTTATTCTCAATCCCATTCTCTTAGTTACTCTGAAAAAAATAGGATAACTGGAAGATCAGAGACTGTGACTGCGGGCACTGAGGTACTGGGGAGTCTGTGCTCATTTCTGGTGCCCATAAAAGACGAGATTAAAGCTGTCAGAGACTTTTCTTGGAGAAACGACTCAAAAAAAAAAAAAAAAAGATGGCACTATATTGGATGACCTCAAACCAAAGACAGGTCAACTTGCGAAGTAGGCAAAGTATGATTTCAGTTCCTCCCCCACTCTGAATTTCAGGCCCTTTCTCTGTCCTGATGAGATGTTTTTTCCTGGACACCCCGTATCCCTTTGTTGCTCATGTGGGCTCTGGGTCAAGTCTTTCCCTTTTGGGGAAGCCCAATGACCCAGGCTGGGTCTCAGCTTTCATAACTCTTAACAACCATCTTCATAACAAATTTCTTATGCAAAAAGCTACTCTCAAGTAAGATTCTTCTCAAAGAAGATCTGATAAGACAATTCACTATGAGGCTAAATAACTTAGTTTTTTGAGTTTTGGGTTTTTTTTTTTTCCCCTAAGACTATTTGAAATTCCTCCTAGAGGAGATTTTAAGGCTCAAATGCCATAAAGAAAACCTTTCTCTCTCCTTCCTCACCCCTATCCTGAACCCACATGTAAGATTTTTATTTGCCAAAGAGGTAAAGGAATGAGCAGTCAACTTGCTTGCTATCAGCGTGAGATCACCTTTGCTGTACTGCGACCCCATCACCGTTGCCCAAGGCCAAGTCACAAGAGCAGTCAGCAAGGAGTAGCGTTTCAGGTCTTTTTCAGTGGCTTGTGGACACCGTCATTCGGCTTTAGAGATGACCTTTTTGGAATCCGTACCCTTAAAAAAAATATTTGGAGCATAGGCTGCTATGGAACCATTTTTTGAGGCAACAAACTGCATAAGTGCTCACTTAGTCTACCTAGGGGAGAGGCATAGCTTCCCCAAAAGCATTTCCTCTACTTTTTCCGGCCTAAGACAGGTAACACTGAGAAAGGGGAAACAAGTTATTTCAGCCTCTGTGATCTTTCCAGTTGAACACATTCAATTTTCAAGTGGCAAAATAAAATCACCAATTAAAGCTAACGAGGAACACAGCCCACCTCAAAGTGATTTTCTCATAAGCCGCAGCCTAGGAAGGAGGCCTGGCACGAGCCCGCCTGGCTAGCTTTGGCATGGGAGATGGTAAGCAAATGGGGCAGGAGGTATAATCACCACAAGACGCCCAGGGAAAGACGCCCAAGCAAAGGAGACATTTGCAGAAGGCTGGAGTCAAAAGGCTGTAACCAGAGCAGCTTGGTTTGCTGCAGACAGAGACACGATGACTCTGTGACAAGGCGAGCTATGTGCTTGGGAGGCCAACAGACACAAACCGAAAAAAAAAAAAAAAGTGTTCTCCATGTACACTCTGCAGAAAGGCCTTATCATCTGTCACACTCGGGTATTTTCAGCCACACTTGCATACAGGGATAACCCCAGTGTCAATAGTGTCATCCTTGACTACAAAGGACAACAGTGACAAATCTCAGGGCCCTTTGAATTTGAAGATAGCATTGTTAACTACCATGAATGCCAGATTTTCTATTGTCAACAGAGCTTTTCAAGTTATTTATGCTGCGATGCCTTGTATTAGATCAGCCCCCTCTTTTAGCTGCTTCCCTGTGACATGTCATAATGAAAGCGAGACTGTTGTCAGCAGTAACATGTCCTACATTGCCTGGATGACCACTGAAATTGGAGTTCCCAGATGTAAGCTTGAGACCTCTCACTCTGCAACCTCTCCACTTTAGGCTGTCTCTGTGATTCCCTCGGGAACTTATCAATGGCATAAAATGATATCTCATGCTTCATTCTGGAAACTTTGAAAACCTTCCAAGGGAATAAATCATTCCATAAGACTCCTTAAATGCCCAGTCCAAACCACGCCTGCAAGGATTTTTGAAGAACCTGCACAAGGAGGCTATTGTATGCATATACAAATAAATGACACAATTCAATGGTTTAATACTATCTGCCAAGTTAAACTACTGCAGAGCAGCTGTGCACATTTAAAATGATGCCTGGCACCCCTGGCGATCCATAAATCAGCAGCAGCATTCTTTCATCCGATGAGGAGAGGTAAGGAAGAAAAAATCCACAGACTGATATGTGTCTCGCGTGTGGATGACATCGCCATTCCTCTCGGTAGGCAAAAATAAATAAAAATAAAAATAAGTCTTTATTTCTGCTGCCTTAAGGCTAAGGTTCCTTTTCAGAGATGCAAGTTCTCATGCATGTTCTCTGGCATGTCAAATCCTGGCATTAAGCCTCGTTTTTAGGATGTTCACTTCAGCCTCTTTCGTTTGTCTTTGCGTAAGTGGTAGGGCAAAATAGAAGTGTAACTCAACCTGAAAAGCAGTCATTCTTTCAAAAGAATGGATGGGTAAGCCGGGACCCAAGGCTTTCCCGGGAGAATCATAACCGTGCTGGAAGTTGTGTGCTCATCTCTGTGCAGTTAGCCCCTTTGTTCCATCTTGTTCATCTGCAGGACAAAGCCCCACAGCTCCAGGTCAGAAGGCTGCGCCTACAGATGCTTCCATCCAGCTTTGGTTGACCTTGGGTATCTATACTTGGCTGGAGAAGCCAGGTCAAATTCAAATAAAGTTGCATAGTTATAACGTTGGATCACTGGAGAATAGAGTAATCAATGGTCCTGTGTTGCCTGGGTCTGAGGGGGTTCCTGGGATGAATGGGTTTTAGTGCTAAAACTAGAAAAATCCTAGGCAAACATAGTAGCGGTCACTCTACTAGTCACCCTGGTAGGTAAGTAGCAAGTTATAGGCTAATCAGAACACCTCAATTACCCATTAGTCTAAATAAGTTCAATACCAAGTCGATATTAACAATCTAGACCCCAGCCAGAACCATGTAGAATGTCACAGATGCCCCAGTTAATATCCATTAATTGAACCTTTGTTTTGTGCTTAATATTGTTTGTGTACAGGGTAGGGATAAAAAAGGGAAAAATGCCATCAGTTCCTCACTTTCTTTTAATTCACCTTTGTAGAGTACAGCCAAGTAAATCTATGCTAGCCGCTATTGGATCTTGCATTACACAGATAGACTTGCTTTTATTTGGAGACTGAGGGAGTTTCCCATGCTGCTTCTCTGCCTGTGGCCTTGCAGCCCTGCCTCGCTGCTCTCAACACCTCTCTAGTTCAACATCAACCACCGCTCACACTGTTAGCTTAAGTTGGCAGAGGAGGGCAGGAGAGAGAATGCCATATCTTGATGAGGATGTAAGATTAATTTCTTCTGTGGCTGACTCTCTTTACAGATAATTCTTCAGTAAGGCTTCCAAAAAAACATCATTTGAATAAGCAAGTAGCCTTCTAGGGGAAATATGAAGAAGAAATACACTCTTTTAATTCTGTGAAGTTTCTTTATTTAAAAACTTCAGTGTTCTATAATCAGATGTATGAAATCCTTATACATAACTAATAAAAGTAAAACATAATGTTCTTTTGGTAGTTGTCACTATTATAATGCAAATAAATGATTTGTGGTTGCAATTGAATTTATTCTTCCCGATTTGAAAATTTTCTTGTTGTGGAAAACTTGGACAGTTCATGAAAATAAAAGAAATTTGAATTACCTAAATTATTATTCTTTTTGTTGTGTGTCATCCTCTTTCTTTTCTGTGTACATATATTTTTTACTTAGCTGTCACCCTAAAGTTGACATTTCTATATTCTGTTTTCTACTCTTTGACATTGAATTATCACTATTTTCATGTTTCATTAAGTATTCTTCTTAATCAGTGTCTAATTCTGGACCCTTTGCAGTCTTAGAAATTACTGAGTTCCGGGGTGCCTGGGTGGCTCAGTGGGTTAAAGCGTCTGTCTTCAGCTCAGGTCGTGATTTCAGGGTCCTGGGATTGAGCCCAGCATCAGGTTCTCTGCTCAGCAGGGAGCCTACTTCTGCCACTCTTTTTCTGCCTGCTTCTTTGCCTACTTGTGATCTGTCAAATAAATAAATAAAATCTTAAAAAAAAAAAAAGAAATTACTGAGTTCCCCAAAGAGGTTTTGTTCAAGCTAGCTGTATCTACTGATATTAACAATATTAGAAATCAAAATGGAGCAATTAAAAATATATTATTTACTTCATGCTAACAATATTCTATATGAAAAATAACTATATTTTCCAAAAAAATGAAGAAGTGTTATTTTAACACATTCCCAAATTTCCTTAATGTCTGATTTAATAGAAGACAGCTGGATTCTCATATCTTCTTCTGCAATCAAACCATTATATGTCATTTTGGTTGAAATACATGAAGAATTCCATCTTCAAACAGATATGAAGTTGGAAAAGGGAGGAGTATTTAAATAGCCTTTTCAGATAACTGTAGCTGTTCCTTGATGTTATACTACAACTAGACAACTAGACAAGTGGTAATTTTTTGAAGATTATTTACAATGTGATATCTGAAACCATATCAACGAGCTGTGTTTCTGTTTCACTAAAATCCATTGGTCCACCCTGCACTATTTTATTTTATTTTATTTTATTTATTTGAGAGAGAGACCACAAGTGGGGGGAAGGGCAGAGAGAGAAGGAGAAGCAGATTCCCTGATGAGCAGGGAGCCCAACATAGGGCTCAATCCCACAACCCTGGGATCATGGCCTGAACTGAAGGCAGATGCTTAACTGACTGAGCCACCCAAGCATTCCACCCTGAACTTTTTTTTAAAAAAAGATTTTATTTATGTATTTGACAAAGAGAGTGATCATAAGTAGGCAGACAGGCAGGCAGAGAGAGAGAGAGGCAGAAGCAGGCTCCTTGCTGAGCAGAGAGCCCGATGTGAGGCTCTATCCCAGGACCCTGAGATCATGACCTGAGCTGAAGGCAGACGCTTAACCCACTGAGCCACCCAGGCGCCCCTCAAGTTTTACTTTAAAGCTTAAATTTTATCACTGGCAACATTTCTTTCAGTGACTGGCTCACTTGTTTTATTTAAAACTAAATATTGCTCAGCATAATCTCCTCCAGTCCAATAACAATGAATCTTGGAACACTGCATCAAAAACTAATGATGTATTTTAGGTGACTAACATAACACAATAAAAATTTTAAAATTTAAAAATGAATAAATATAAAAATAAAAATAAACATCATCCAAAACTCAGTCTGAATAACCATAGTCTGACAGTCGTTCTTTCAAGTACAAATGACATTTTAATGAAAAGGGAGGCTAGCTCGGCTTACAACACCCACGTCACAAGTGCTTTTCCTCCAGACAAACTTCATACTTTGGTATCAGCAGAAGTGCTTGATCTGTGTGCCCCATTTTGTCTCACAGGATATTAAAAATACATATACTCAGTGTTGAGGTTTAATAAAAGTAATCATTCTTACTGATTTTTCAAGAACTTTCCTTTTTTTTTTTAAGGGTTTATGTATTTATTTGAGAGAGAGGATATAAGCAGGGGGAAGAGCAGAGGGAGGGGGGAAGCAGGCTCCCTGCTGAGCAGAGAGCCCAACGTGGGACTCAATCCCAGAACCCTGGAATCATGACTTGAGCCAGAGGCAGACACTTGATCAGCTGAGCCACCCAGATGCCCTGCAAGCACATTCTTGATTAAAAGAGGCCTTTTTTTGTGGTTGTTCCTGTGAGTGCATGGCATTGAAGAATACAGTGACTCTGGTCCAGGTAGAACTGTACCATGGTCTTGTTTCATGCTCAGACATGAGCAGTTTTTACATATCATTGATTTTGCACCATCAGTGCAAACATCAGCCTTGTGAAAAAGGCAAATAATGTCTTACTATAGTGAAAATGGCTTTGAACTCATGGATTTCCTAATGTATCTTTATATGGGCTACAGGATAATCGTAAAGAAGAAAATAAATAGTAGTATCCTTTGGTTCATGAAAAGGGAGCCATTACTTTTTACTTCTGTATTGTCTGAATTAAAATTAAAAAATCATGTATGACTTTTGTAATTAATAATATATAAAAATTAATAGGCCTAGGAGTGTCTCCATTAGATCCTCCACTGATCCTCAACATAATATTAGCAAACTGAATTCACCAATACATGAGAAAGATCATATACCATGATCAAGTGGAATTTATTCCAGGGATGCAAGGATGATTCAACATTTGCAAATTAATGTGATCAACTACATTAACAAAACAAAGGATAAAAAGCATATAATCATCTCAATTGATGCAGAAAGAACATTTGACAAAATTCAACATTCATTTATGGTAACAAAATTTAAAAAAATGAAAAATAAAGTAAAATTTGATGACACTTTTCACAGAAATAGAAAAAAACTCTTAAAATTTGTATGGAACCTCAAAAGACCCCAAACAAAGTAATCTTAAGAATAAACCCAGAGGTTATCACACTTTCTGATTTGAAACTTTATTACAAAGTTATAGTAACAAAAATAGTATGGTATTGGCATAAACACAGACACACAGATCAACCGAACAGAAGAGAGCCCAGAAATATATCCATACACTTATGGTCAATTAATTTATAATAAAGGAGGCAAGAACATACAACGGGGAAAGGACTGTCTCTTCAATAAAAGGTGTTGGGAAAACTGGACAGCTATATGTAAAAGAATGAAACTAGACCACTATCTAAAACCATATCTAAAAATTATCTCAAAGTGGATTAAAGACATGGATGTGAGACCTGAAACCACAAAACTGCTAGAAAAACACATAGGCAGTAAACTCCTTGACATTGGTCTTGGTGATGATTTTTTAAGACTTGGTACCAAAAGAGAGGGCAAAAAAAGCAAAAATAAACAGATGGGACTATATCAAACTAAAAGCTTCTTTGCAACAAAGGGAACCACGAACAAAATGAAAGGACTACCAACTGAATGGGAGAAAATATTTGCAAATTATATATTTGATAAGCAATTAATATCCAAAATGTATAAAGAACTCATATGACTCAACAGCAAGAAAATAAATGATTTGATTAAAAAATGGACAGAGAATTCAAACAGAAGTTTTTCCAAAGAAGATGTACACATGGCCAAGAAGCACATGAAAAAGTGTTCAACTTCTTTTTAATTATCAGGGAACTGTAAATCTAAACCACAAGATATTATCCCCCCCTGCTAGGAGGGCTATTATCAAGAAATTGTAACAAGGGTTGGTAAGGAAATACACTTTTGGCAGGAATGTAAATTTGTGCAGCCACTATGGAAAAGAGTATGGTTACTCTTCAAGAAATTAAAAATAGAACAATCATATGATCCAGCAATACCCTAAGCATATGAAGAAATATTCTTCAAATCCCCATCCCATCTGTCCTATAGGACCCCTCAGAACACTAAGTTTGAAGTTAAGGTGATAGCTTCAGATTTCTCATAAGTTTCATTTTGGTGAAGAACTAGGTGGGAAGTAGTCACAGCAACTTTGAAAGAAAAAGGTCTTCATCATCTGTCCCACCAGTAGTCAACGGTGTGTTTGCCCAGCAGTGACTCTCAAGCTATTAGCAGGAAGCTCTAAGAGACACATCTGAGAAATGGTTGTTTCTAGAAAGTTGCACACCTATTTAAGCCTAAAATAGGTGGAGGGTGGAATGGAAATAAAACAAGATGGTAGGGACCCAGTAGGGTTAAGTACTAAATTTGAAAGCTGGCAATGACTTAATGGCTTAAGGAATTAAGTACATTTAAATGATCCAAGCCAGGGGTGGCTCAGTCGGTTAAGGTTAAGCGTCTGCCTTTGGCTCAGGTCATGATCCTGAGGACCTGGGATCAGACGCTGTGTCAACATCCCTGCTTGATGGGGAGCCTGGTTCTCTCCCTCTTCCACTCCCCCTGCTTGTTCTCCCTCTCTCTCTTTCTGTCAAATAAAGAAAATCTTCTCGTTTGTTTGTTTGTTTGTTTGTTTTTTAAGATTTTATTTATTTGACAGACAGAGATCACAAGTAGACAGAGAGGCAGGCAGAAAGAGAGAGGGGGAAGCAGGCTCCCCGCTGAGCAGAGAGCCTGATGTGGGGCTTCATCCCAGGACCCTGAGATCATCACCTGAGCCGAAGGCAGAGGCTTAATCCACTGAGCCACCCAGGTGCCCCAAGTAAAGAAAATCTTAAAAAAAAAAAAAAAAAAAATCTAAGCAGGCAAGTTCCCAGAATCCAGCTCTCAAGAAGTTTAAGGTCAGGAATAATTCCTTCTGCCCCACAATGTTTAAATCTTTTTATTCACTACATTAAATACCTCTTGAGTTATTATTGTGAGCCACAAATGATGTATATTACTTATGTTTTCTTTCTCCCTATTAAACTGTAGACTTTTGGAGGACAGGACATATATTATATTTATCTTTTTAATCTTCTCCATACCTAGCACAGTGCTTTGCACACAGTTAGTACTCAAAAAAAAAAAATCTGTGGAGTGAATGATTGAATGAATGAATGAATGAATGAACTCAGGTCTGATCCTAATGCAGGCATCTTTTCTATTTCCTTATGAGTGAGAATAGTTTCAAACTCCAAATCAGAGGAAAATGAGAGGCCTACAGGTGTTTCATGTTTACAGTTGGAATGAGGCCAGGAGGCTGGGATTACAGAGAGATTCTTGCACTAGGGAGTGTTAATGTGATATGTATTTAGCACATGGATTCTAAATATTTCACAGCTGAGAATAAAGTAGGATTGCTTGGATTAAAGCAGTGAAGGAGACATTACTATAAAGAAAGACAAAGTAAGTGTTTGAGACTGAACCTCATCTTAATTAAAATAAGGACTAGAATAAAATTTTCTGTGTAGAAGGCATTCTAAAAAATCTGCTTTATGTGGTAACACACATGTTTAGGTGATAAACCGTCTTATTTCTACTTTCACTTCCATTTACCCCTCGAGGTGCGACTCAGCTCTCATCTCCTTCTTCCTCTAGGAAATACCCTTTGATCATCTTTCTGACTTGCATTGGAAGCTGGTACTGGATTAAACAGTGTCCCCTCAAAAATTCATGCCCACCTGGAATCTGTGAAAGGGACCTTATTTGAAAATAAGCTCTTTCAGACATAATCAAATTAAGATGAGATCATACTGAATTAGGGTGGGCTTTGAACTCAATATGACTGGTATCATTACAAGGAGAAGGGAATTTGACCCAGACACCGAGGAGAAGGCCATGTGAGAAGGGGCCAGAGACTGCAGCAACTCATCTATAAGACACTGGGTGACAAGTATTAGCAGGAGCTAGCGGAAGCTGGAAGAATCAAGGAAAGATTCTATCTGAGAGACTTCAAAGGGAATATGGCCCTGCCAATCCCTTGATTTTAGACTTCTAGTCTCCAAAACTGTGAGGGAATAAATTTCTGTTTTTTAAGCCACTCAGTTTGTGGTAATTTGCTACAGCAGTCCTAGGAGACTAATAAAGAACCCTCTTCCTTTTATATTCACCTACATACAAGGCTGCCACACTGTTTTGGATATTTCTTTTTTGTGTATATGTCTCCTCTTCAAGGTTATGATTTCTTGAACATAGAGCACAAATTACTCATTTCTGTGTCCTTAGCACTCACATAATACCTGGAAAAATAAATGTTATTAAAGTGAACTAATTGGAATATGATTGCTAATTTTAAATGTCCATCAAAATTCTAATTTCTGGAGCGCCTGGGTGGCTCATTCATTAAGCGTCTGCCTTCGGTTCAAGTCATGATCCCAGAGTCCTGGGATCAAGCCCTAGATAGGGCTCCCTGCTCAGTGGGAAGCCTGCTTCTCCCTCTCCAACTCCCCCCTGCTTCTGTTCCCTCTCTCGCTGCATCTCTCTCTGTCAAAAAAATAAATAAAATCTTTAAAAAATCCTAATTTCTGATGTCTGCCAAAATTAAAAACTAGCCCAAGTTAAAGCCATCCCCACTCCTTAGAAAGGCCCCACCTTACCCTATAATTTATTCCAGAATGAGAAGTAGGAGAAAAGTAACAAAATACAAAAAGGTGGGGCACCTGAGTGGCTCAGTGGTTACGTGTCTACCTTCTGCTGTGGTCATGATCCCAGGGTCCTGGGATCCAGTCCTGCATCAGGCCCCCTGTTTGTCCCTCTCTCACTGTGTCTATCTCAAATAAATAAAATCGTTTAAAAATATATAAAAAGGCAAATTTATTGTCACTTAATAAAAGTCTTTAGTGATCTAAAATCTTTCAATCTACATAGATTCTGAAAAGGGCAAACATTAGAAAGGGAATTCTCCATGGTGGACATGCCAAAAACAACTGGCCCAAGCCGTAGAGTATTAACAAATACAAAACATATAAGGTTTACCAGTTGCCAGACAGCAAAAGTGGGAGAGATTAAGAAGTTCATTTAAGTACATACTAAAACATAAATCTCCTAATTTTGACAGAAATATCAAAATATCTTTTGCAGAAATACTTCTAACATCTCAGAATTTCTCTGAAACTTGACCTAGAGATGTTTACTTGCTGATTAGTTGAAGTAAGAGCCAGAAAAGAATTTAACTATCCATATGAAACCTACAAGGAAAACCAATTCTGTGAAGACAGTGTCATGTGTCCTTGTTCAAAACAAAGAAATAATAATTAAGAACATCATTCTGTACCAAAGCCTTGGCAGGAGCATCTAATTGATAAGGCGAATGCCACATACCATGTTCTTCCTGACAGAAGGAAAGAGACAAGGAATATCTAACTTCAGCTATTGTGGTAGTATGTGAAGACCTGTCACTACATATTTACCCCAAATAAGAAGGATTTAAGTGCTGGAGAACTTTCTGTGTTTTGTAAAAAATCTTTTTTTTTTTTTAAGATTTTATTTATTTATTTGACAGAGATCACAAGTAGGCAGAGAGAGAGGAGGAAGTAGGCTCCCTGCTGAGGAGAGAGCCTGATGTGGGACTCAATTTCAGGACCCTGGGATCATGACCGAGCTAAAGGCAAAGGCTTTAACCCACAGAGCCACCCAGGTGCCCTAGCCAAAAATCTTTTAAGGCACAAAAAGTTTTACTCCTTGATCACATAATGGGTATTCTTGTCCTTTGGGAAATGTTCTTTCAAGCAGTAATTTTTGGTACCCAAGTTCCTTCCTTCTTGTCTCTGCCATTTTCAGTATTGATTCATTTCAGTATATGATTTCCAAGGGTCTTGCACTTATTTGCACTTAATATGGCCAAAGAGGAAAGAAAGAGCATAGAGATCTACTCATCAGAAGCTCTCAGGGGAAGAAGACCAGAAGCTCCCCATAACTTCTGCATACATTCCATTGGCTCAGGACAGGCTTAGGGCCATGTCTAATAGCAAAAGGGCCTTGGAAACCATGTGTGAGCTCAGTAAGAAAAGAATCTGGTTTGGTGAATAACCAACAGTCCATGTCTTACCACTGATAATTATCTCCCACTACAATATTTCAAAAAAGTTTAGGTCTTAAATCAAAAGAAGCAAAATATAATGATGAAGTATCACAAGAAAAAGTTAGACTAAAAATTAAAAGATTTATTGAAAAAACATAAACTGACAAAAACAAGGTATATAGATCTTTAGAATCCATCAGTCAAACATCTGGATTAAGGTTTTGTCACTTTTTTTTCTAGATGTTTTATTAAAAAGCTTGTGATTGAGGGGGCCTGTTTGGCTCAGTTGCAAAAGCATATGACTCTTGATCTTGGGGCTGTGAGTTTGAGCCCCACATTGGGTATAGTGATTACTTAAACAAACTTAGGGAAAAAAAAAAAAAGAAAGAAAAAAGAAGGGGCGCCTGGGTGGCTCAGTTGGTTAAGCATCTGCCTTCAGTTCAGGTCATGATCCCAGGGTCCTGAGATTGAGCCCTGAGTCAGGCTCCCTGCTCACTAGGGGTGTCCGCTTCCCCCTCTCCCTCTGCTTGCTGCTCTGCCTTACCAGTGCACTCTCTCTGTCAATCTGTCAAATAAATAGATAAAAAATCTTTTTTAAAAAAGCTTGTGATTAATATTTTAGTCACTGACTAATCAATATATTTCTTAGATTCCATTATTTTATGTGTGTGTGTGTGTGTATTCCTTATCCTCTCCAATCAAAGTTTAGAATTTTGGGAATCATGTCACAAGATGGCGACATATTTTGTTCTTGACTTCATTCCCTCTCACAAGCAGAACTAATAACTCTTTAAGAACAAGACAGCACTGAGAGAACCCTAGAACATGGGGGTAAGGCTGAAGCACCTCCCTGTACCACAGAGACCAAGACACACTGCATTAAAAGGGTAAGAGAAGTGACTACATATTGACCAAACTGCCTGTCCCCTAGACCAGTGCAGCACCACATGGAGAGGTCTTCCCTGAGCCTTCAGGGAAGGCTTCAATTCATCCAGTGGGAAAAGAGAACCCAGGGGGAACAATCAGCCACCTTTAGCATTATGGATGGCTTTGCAGGAGCTCTTTCTCTGATCTCACACTACAGAAACTGCAGGGGAATCTGCAGGGCTCAACCATTGGAATCTAACTCTGACAGAGAGAGAGAAGGGTCTTTTAACAACCAGCACATAGATCTTGGCAGGCAGAGTTCATACCTGCAGTGCCCAAGTAGTAATCCCAACCAGTAGTTTTGCTCATCTGCAGAACCAACTGTGTCATGGGCACACTCGACCAGGAAACTTGGTTCCTTATCTAAATAAGAATGTGGATCTCAGTCAGGTTTACTAGCTAGGACTGGGTACTATACTCAGTAATAGGTGGGACTATGAATTAACTTCCTTTCCCTGGCAGACCAGCAGAACAGTACCCAGGAGCTATACAGCTCAATATTTGGAGGCCTAAATCAGGCCACAGTGTGCATTGAGTTCCCTGGTCAGGTGAGGCCACCAGTTTTGCTCTGCAGATGGGGGACATCATTGGCTGTGCTTTCTGTTTAAGTGTCACTGTATGTAGGGGTGTTGAATGGGTTACGCAGCTTCCACATGCTCGGGTTACATTTCCTGGTAGAACAGGCTGAAGTCTGTATTCAGCATAAAAACAAACAAATAGAAATCCTAGAATCAGTAACCTGGATGATAAGACACTGGAATTACCTATAAGAGGAAAAGCTAAATAAAAATTTTTAAAAGAGTTAAGCAACCTCTGAGAATTACAGGACACAAAGAAAAACAATATTTGCATTATTGGACTTCCTGAAGGAGAAGAGTAAAAGAAAGGGACAGAAAGTAGGAATAAAACAATGCTAATTAAAATCATAAAAGTATAAAAAGGTACCATAAATCTCACCAGTAATGGTAAACATATAGCCATAGTTATATTCTGCAATATGGTAATAGTGGTGTGTAATTCATTTACAATAATAGTTTAAAAGTTTAAAAAAAGTAATAAAAAATAACCATAATTACCATAATCTGTTATTATTTTCATATGATAAAAAACATAAATTGTATCAGTGATAACCTAAAATGTGAGGGAGTGGGGAAATAAAAGCATAAAGTTTATAAGTTCTATTGAAGTTAAATTGGGATCAATTTAAAATAGTGTTGTAAGTTTAAGATATTAAATCTCATGATAACTACGATGGAAAATCCTATAGTAATTATGAAAAAGAACACAATATAGAAGTCAAAGGATACTGATACCAAGAAACATCAAAACAAAACAAAACAAAAAGACAGCTGGATAAGAAAAAAAGAACAATGGTTCTACAAAGCAACCAGAAAACTGTAAGCAAAATGGCAAACAGTAAGTCCTTATCTATGAGTAATTACTTTAAATGTAAATGGATTAAATTATCCAATTAAAAGACATAGAGAGTGGATGAATGGATTAAAAACAAAAACAACAAGAAGAAAATAAGATCCAAAAATATGCTGCATACAAGTGATGCACTTTCACTTTAAAGATACATATAGACTGAGAATGAAGGGATGAAAAAAAATATTTCAAGCAAATGGTAACAGTAACAACAACAACAGCAAAACCTGGAGCTATTATATGTATAGCAGACAAAATAGACTTTAAACCTAAGTAATAACAAGAGACAAACAAATTCATTATATATTAATAAGGGGTTCAATACATCAAGAAGGTATAATAATTATAACTATATATGCACCCAACATTGGAGCACCTAAATATATAAAGCAAAAACTGAGCTTAAAGGAGAAATAACAGTAATATGATAATAGTTAATATCCTACTCTCAACAATAGATAAATCATTCAGGCAGAGAATCAATAAGGAAACAGTGAATTTAAACAATGCTATAGACCAAATAAACCTAAAAGACATATCCAGAACATTCTATCCAAAACAGCATAGTACACATTCCTCTTAACACACATAGAACATTCTGTAGGATAGATAATATGGTAGACCATAAAACAAGTCTTAGCAAATTCAAGATTGAAATTATACCAAGTATTTTCTCTGACCACAATGACATGAAACTAGAAATCACTAATAAAAGGAAAACTGGAAAATTTATAAACACATGGAAATTAAACAACATTCTCTTAATCAACCAATAGATCAACCAATTTCTTCAAAGTAATTAAAGGGTAAATAAAAAGTTTCTTAAGACAAATTAAAATGGACATACGAGAACATATAAGATGCAGCAAAAGCAATTCTAAGTGGGAAATTCATAGTAATAAAATACGTGTATTAAGGAGCATGAAAGATTCCAAATAAATGATCTAACTCTATGTCTTATGAAACTAGAAAAAGAACAAACTGAGCTGAAAGTTAGCAGAAAAAAGGAAATAATAAAGTTTAGAGAGGAACAAAGTGAAACAGAAAAATAATAAAAAAGATCAACCAAACTAAGAGTTGGTTCCTTGAAAAGATAAACAAAATTGACAAGACCTTAGTTACACTAACCAAGGAGAAAGGACAAAAGACCCAAACAACAAAATTATAAGTGAAAAGGAGATATTACAACTGATACTACAGAAATTCAAAGGATCATAATAGGCTTTTATGAACAACTATAAGCCAAAAAACTGAATAATCTAGAAGAAATGTAAAAATTCTTAGAAACATGCAATTTGCCAAGACTGAATCAGGAAGAAATCGAAAATCTGAATAGACCAATTACTAGTAAGGAGATTGAATCAGTAATCAAAATGTTCCCATCAAAGAAAAGCCCAGACAGATGGCTTCAGTGGTAAAATTTACCAAACATTTAAAGAATTAACACCAATCCTCCTCAAACTCTTCCAAAAATCAAAGAAGGGGGTACACTCCCAAAGTCAGCATTATCCTGATACAAAAACCAGAAAAGAACACTACTAGAAAGAAAAATACAGGCCAATATTTCTGATAAATATAAAAAGATTCAAAAATTCTCTTAAAAATACTAGCAAATTGAATTCAGCAGCATATTAAAAGGATCATATACTGTAATCAAGTGGGATTTACCCCTGGGACACAAAACACAGAAAACGCATTTGATAAAATTCCAGCCCACAGCTAACATCAGACTCAATGGTGAAAGGTTGAAAGCTTTTCCTCTAAGGTCAGGAACAAGACAAGAGTGCCCACTCTTGCCACTGATATTCAACATAGTATTAAAAGTCCTAGCCAGGCTTATCAAGCAAGAAAAGGAAATAAAAGTGTCAGCACTGGAAAAGAAAATGTAAAACTGTCTCTATTTGCAGATGACATAATTTTATATATAGAAAATCCTGAAGATTCAACCAAAAAACTGTTAGATCTATACAATAAATTCAATAAAATGGCAAGATATGAAATTAACATACAAAAACCAGTAACATTTCCATACACTAACAATTGATTATCCAAAAAAGAAATAAAGACATTGTCCCCATTTATAATTGTATGAAAAACAATAAAATATTTAGGAATAAATTTAATTAAGAAAGTCAAAGAGTTGTACTCTGAAAACTATAAGACATTGATGAAAGAAATCAAAGAAGATACAAAATAATGGAAATGCATCCCATGTTCATAGATTGGAAGAATTAATACTGTTAAAATGCCAATACTACTAAAAGTCACCCAGAGATTCAACTGAATCCCTATTAAGATTCTAATGACATTTTTTACAGAAATAGAAAAAACCTTCTAAAATTTATTTGGAACCACCAAAAAACTCTGAAGAACCAAGGAAATCCTGAGAAAGAACACATGAGGGGCATCACCCTTCCTGGTTTCAAGCTACCCTATAAAGCTATAGTCATTGAAACAGTATGGCACTGGCATAAAAGCAGACAAATAGATCAATGGAGCAGATGGAACAGAATTGAGAGCTCCAAAATAAACTCAATCATATATGGTCAACCAATATTTGACAAGGGAGTCAAGAATACTCAATGGTCTCTATAATAAATGGTGCTGGGCTAACTAGATATTCACATGTAGAAGAATAAAACTGGATCCATACCTTACACCACTAATAAAATATTAACTCAAAGTGGATTATAGACTTAATTGTTAGATGCGAAGCCATAAAATTTCTACAAGAAAACATAAGGATGTAGTTCCTTGACATAGGTGATGGTAATGATCTTTTGGATATGAGACCTATAGCACAAGCACCAAAGCCAAATCCAAGTAGGACTATATCAAACTAAAAAGCTCTGCACAGCAAAAGAAATCATCAAGAAAGTAAAAATACAACCTATGGAATAGAAAAAATATCTGCAAACATCTGATAAAAGGTTAATACCCAAAATATATCAAGAGCCTATACGATAGCAAAAAAAAAAAAAAAAAAATTCCCAAATAACCCAGTGAAAAAATAGGCAAAGGACCTGAAAACACATTTCTCCAAGAAGATATATGGAAAACCAACAGGTACATGAAAAGATGTTCAATATCACTTGTTCAATATCACTAGGGCAATGCACATTAAAACCACAATGAGATATTACCTCAGACCTGTTAGAATGGCCATAATGAAAAAGACAAGAGAGAACAAACCCTGGTGAGGATGTTGAGAAAAGGGAACCCGGTGCACTGTTGGTGGGATTGTAGACTGGTGCAGCCACCATGGAAAACAGTATGGAGCACCCTCAAAAACTTAAAAATGGAAATACCATATGATCTAGTAGTTTCACTTCTGGGAATGCATCCAAAGAAAATGAAATCACTAACTCAAAAGTACATCTGCACCCCCATGTATGTATGTATGTTTTATAATGTATATATGTGGGTGTGCATACACACACACACATACACACACACTATGACATACTATTCAGCCATTAAAAAAAAAAAAGGGAAATCCTACCATTTGCAACAACATGGATGGACATTGAGGGCATTATGCTCAGTGAAATAGTCATATAGAAAGAAACGAATACTGTATGATCTCACTTATATGGAATCTAAGAAAGAAAAAAATGAAAAGAACAAAAAGGACAAACTCACAGGAAAAGAGGTCAGATTTGTGGTTACCAGAGGTGGGAGGTGTGGGGAAGGGGAATTGGAGAAAGGCGGTCAAAAGGGACAAACTTCCAGCCGTAAAACAGATGACGACTAAGGATGCGATGTATAACATGATGACTAGAGCTAACACTGCTGATGATACATAGTTGAGAATCGTTAAACGAATAAATCCTATGAGTTCTCATCACAAGGAGAAAATTTTTCTCTTTTCTTTTTATTATGTTTATGTAAAAGATGGATCTGCTGTAGTAATGACAGTATATATAAATCAAACCATCATGTCGAGTGCCTTACACTTCTACAGTGACGTATGTCAATTACTTCTCAAAAAAAACACTAGGGGAAAAGGTTTAGAATTTAAAGTAATGTCAATGTAACACATGACAGATTTTAATGTGGGATTTGGTTATTCACTTCTGAGTCCTTAGAAAAAGTTTGTCTTTTAACCGGTAACCTGGTTACCTACTTTTGCTCTAAGAATGAGTGGGTCTGCAGAACCATAACTTTGATTAAACCAGTTGAACTTCTGATAGCATCCGTATCAAAACCTGAGGTTTTCGTGTTTCTTGGAATGATGTGAGATAGCAGGCTGTATGTATCAACTGAGGCAAAGTTAAATTCAACACAAAATTTGGAACTGTGCTTTCCTTATGCTCATTTGCACAGTCTGTTTTTTGTTTCTTCGTTTAATCTGTGTTCCACTTTGTCTTTTCCTGCAATTAAGATTAAAGTAGCCAGACAGGGATGTCTAAATCATTTATCTTTAATATGTAAAGGGACAGATTGTCATCAGCCTACTTCAAAGATATCATATCCTTGGGGCCCCTGGGTGACTCAGTTGGTTGAATGGTTTTCTTCTGCTCAGGTTGTGATCCTGGGGTCCTGGGAGGGAGCCCCACATCGGGCTCCCTGCTCAGTGAGGAGCCTGCTTCTTCCTCTCTCTCTGCCCACCCCCCAACTTGTACTCTCTCTCAAATAAATAAATAAAATAAATAAAATCTTTAAAAAAATTTTTATTTATTTATTTGAAGACAGAGATCACAAGTAGGCAGAGGCAGGCAGAGAGAGAGAGGGGAGCAAGCTCCCTGCTGAGCAGAGCCCAATGTGGGGCTCAATCCCAGGACCCTGAGATCATGACCTGAGCCGAAGGCAGAGGCTTTAACACACTGAGCCACCCAGGCTCCCATAAATAAATAAAATCTTTAAAAAATAAATAAAAATAATAAAAGATATCATATCCTAACTCAAACAAAATAAGTCTTTGGAAATTCCTGGCTTCTGCTACAATTTTTTTTTCCCTCTTTTCTTTTTAGTTAATGTATGACCCTAACAAGTTACCCCTCTAATTGGATGTTTGCTCAGGCAGTTAAAAAATAGAGTTAACAAGAAAAGCAAGTGAGTTAATAGGCCCTTTTGTTTTTCTTAACTAGGCACAACTTAAAATCTAAATGTTAAATTACAGAACATTATTACCAAATCTCTTATTTGATGACATGTGTGGCTAAATGCTTAGGCCTTTTTGTGTGTAGAGGTTATTGCATTAAATAGTGCTGGACAATATAAGTTGGTATATATCTTATTAAACACACTATTGAGCAAATGAAGTTAAAAAACAAGGAAAGAATGTCCAAGCTGTTCTGTTTTGCCATGGAGTATGTGTGTGTGTGTGTGTGTGTTGTTTATTTTCTTTTGGATGGCTTACATAGTAAATTGTTCTAAAATTGCGGAATAACAGGACTGCATACTCTGAGAAGCAAGGGAAGTGTTTGCTTCTTTTCTAAAGTAAGTCGGCAGAGAGCATTTGGTAAGAAAAGGACAATGAAAACAGTCTATGTTAACATAAAGACAGGCTGCTTTTTATGTCCTCCTGGACTCTACAGAGAAGAATTCCACCCTCATGACTGAGCAATGAATGTTTCTAGTTAATTTAGGCATGTGGACAAAACAAAACAAAACAAAAAGGGAGAAGAGAAAGCCAGCAACAGGCTTGTACCGCTAACTAACTTAGCAGTCTTTAGAGATGTTTAAATAAGTGAAGCAATTAAACACACACACACACACACACACACACACAACTGGGAGGCTAAGAAGCAAACTGGAGAACAATACTGAAAATGCGCACATCAAAGCAGTTGTCACATCTACATGAAGCCTGTGAAGGTAGTGGTTCAGCCCAGCTATGAGGGGTCCTGTAAGTGCTAGTCTCTCACCAGGACTCAAATACACTGAAAAACAAACACATCCACAAGTGGTCTGTGTACAGATGTGTACGCAACTTCAAGTTGACCTACCACACATATACAAATAGCTTGTGCACTTTTGGGAATGCTATGCTTTGACACAGAAAAGAACGCACAGAGAACAATTGTTGTGCTTCGGTGTGGAGGTGAACTTTGATGGAACTTAGTAAAACACAGAACATTTATTACTGTGATGAATGGCTCTCTGGGGAGTCATTTCCATGCCCTCCCAGCTGGAGTAGAGGGCTGCAGTGACAGCACTGGGTAAGAAAGGGAAGGAACAATAGGTTCTGTGAGTTCAAGAAGCTGAGGTTGCCCTCCCAGAGTGGGTGGTATAAGCATCAGTCCTAAGCAGCACATAATTCAGAGGGGAGTGATGGATTCTTGTGGAATGTGGAAATAACAAAGAGGGTAAAAAGAGAGCAAATTAGGAAAGTGCACTTGAATCACCCAAAGTGCTGAGGATTTTTTGTGTCAACAGATTCCACGATTGAAAAGCCACAAGACTGGTGAGTTCCCTGATCAAATCCAGGACCCACCATCCCAAGCAACCCAACAATATTCATCCAAACTGGATGTCACTGCAACTGGCCAACTGGAGCAGCTGAAAAACAAGTATCCCTTCCACCCCTTTAAATAATTATTTATTCATTTGTATAAGTTTTTAAAAAATTGCAATACAGTTAAATCAGCATGTCTGGTTCACTTCCGTTCCTTCGCTGTGCAACCTAGGGGCAGGGAAGGCTTCAGTTTCTCTGTCTTCCCTCTGTCCAAGGTGTAAAGGTATCTGCTGTACTAACTAAACTGCAAATGCGACATTATCCTTGCTTTTCTCCATCTTAACGGATTTTGCATCCTTTCTCCTGGCCTTGAGCAAAAAGTTCTTGATTTCCTCAACTTTGCTAGTTTTGACTAGGAGGCTCATAGGGAGGGAGAAAGGACTTGCACGGCCAGATAGATGCCCTTTTTCACCTTTTCTACAAAACGTTTTTAAAAATACTGATGTTCACCCAGGGGCTCCTGGGTGGCTCAGTCAGTTAAGCGGCCGCCTTTGGCTCAGGTCATGATCCTAAGGCGCCGTGATGGAGTCCTGCTTGAGCTCCCTGCTCAGTGGGGAGTCTGCTTCCCACATCCCCTCTGCCTGCTTCTCCTGCTGCTTGTGCTCTCTTGGTCAAATCAATAAATAAGATCTTTAAAATAAAATAAAATACTGAAGCTCTCTAAGCAAGAAAACTGAGGCCAAGTTAAATGAGACTCTTGCTGCTCACCTTGGCTATGTTCTTTCATTTATTTCATTGTCCATTTACTTGAGAAGCTCCTGGCAGGACCTGTGGACACGGATGGCTGTTTATTTCAGAAGTCAGATGCCTGGCCACTGTCTCTTAGAATCCCAGGAAGGTAACGACTTGGGGGAAAACTCTGCACCGATTGTGAAAGACCCACTTGTAACTTAGAATCGCAGCACCCTGACCGCAGCCCCCCCCCAACCCCCCTACCCTGGAGCCCTCACAAGCAGACAGAAATGGTGTCGTGGTGTGGAAACAACCTGTCAGAACTGCCTTGGTTCTGAGGTTCCATGATTGATTTGGACACTGGGTGGAGATGATCAAAAGCCCTTAAAAATCAGCCGTGGAGGGAAGCTCCATTGTCTTTTGTCTCTTGCAGCCCAGGGTTTCCCTGCTGCCCCCTGCTAGGATAGAGAGCTGTCAGCACCAAGGCTCCTAGCTCAGACTTTTTATGGGGCGGGGGGGGGGGGGGGGGGGAGCCAAACACTGGATTTTGAATCTAAGTTCTAAAAACAAATTAGAACATTTGTATTCTATATAATAATGGATACTAAATGTCCATTATCAGAATCTCTTGATCATATGGTACTTTCCAAAAATAACAGTGCCAGGAGCCCAACCCAGTAGAGTCTGAATCCCTGGTCCTGGGGTCAAATTTGGCCATCTGAAATTTTAATGACCTCCCAGATGATTCTAATGATTGGCCAAATTTGAGACACAGAGATTTAGTTATTTTTTTTAAACCAAATATTTTTAAATGTATCCCTAGAGATTCCACGAGAACATATGCTTGCATTTTCAATATTCTAATTCCAATACCCTACCAAGTCACACTATCTCTTTCCAGTGTCTTGGAATGGTTCGTCTGTGTTTAAAATTATGGCAAATATGGCCCTGCAGAAAGGTTGCATTTCATTACATTTTTACTAAAATTGCTGAGTAACTTAATAGATGAAAAAAGGAGTTCATAATTCTATTTTAATAACACCCCAGAATGTATCCTATTATTTCAAGGGGTACTTATGAAATTTTCAAAATGAAACTTCTTTGAGTTCCCTTGAATTTCTAAAGTCTGAAAACCACTGCTTTAGATTCAAGGCAAGACCTCCACTGCCTCTTCTAACCACTCTCCCAGCCTCCCTCCATCTCCAAAGGCACTCCTGTGGAGGAGAAGCTCTCATGGGCATTCTTTTTTCCACTGAGGTCCGGTCAGGAAAATAGATACCACACTAGATGTTTTAAGAGAGAGAATTTGATATGGGAATTTTTTTTTGCAGATGTTGGAGAGCTCAAAAACAGCACAAAGGAACACTAAGATAACAGAGTTAGGTGGCCAGCGGCTTTCTACTCTTGGGGAAGAAGCTGGAATTTCCAGAGCTGGAAGTTGGGGGAGAGCCCCATGGAGGTGGGACCCAGGGCTTAGGGTGGGGCCCTGACAAGCCACTCTTGCTATGTGGGTGCTCTGAGGAGAGGCCTCTTGGATTTGGAGCTCTGACTCAGAAGGGGGCCCCTACCTAGAGCCACAGCTACCTCACCTCAGACTCCAATGAGGCTCTGCGAGTGTGGAGAGAAGGTGAAGACAGCAATGAATTACTGGTGCCAAGTGAAAGGCCACTGATAGGGTGGTATCTAGAAACAGCCCACAGAAAGGAAGAAGGAAAAGCCCTATCCCTTTCTCCTGCTGCCCAGTCTCTCTCAAGGGTATCCCAAAAGGAAGCCAGATGAACTAAAGAAAACTGTGCTCTCCAGGGTCTTGGCCCTGCACCACAAAGTGGAGTAGAGTAGGGAAGGTTTGGAGCTGGGGGATAGTATGGTAGTCAAGCACAGCAACAAACAATCTCTTTTTCTCTTTTAAAGATTTTATTTATTTACTTGACAGACAGAGATCACAAGTAGGCAGAGAGGCAGGCAGAGAGAGAGAGGAAGGGAAGCAGACTCCGCGCTGAGCAGAGAGCCGGATGCGGGGCTGGATCCCAGGACCCTGGGATCATGACCTGAGCCGAAGGCAGAGGCTTTAACCCACTGAGCCACCCAGGCACCCCAACAAGCAATCCCTTTTGAGTCGAGAGCCGTGAAACTTGCATTGGCAGGAACAAGTTTAAAAGTTTTTGTTTCCAAAACAAACTGGTCAAATAATTTTTAGAAAAGTATAATCCACTCTTGAAGTGTCACAATGCCCATTAGTATATTAAAGGAACTGAAAAGTCTTGCAGTAAAGAAACCTGCTTTATTTTGTTTAATTAGCTATTCCTAAAGTGTATTTAGTGTGAATGCCTTATTTTTTCAGATATAAGATTCTTCAGAACATACAAACTGGATTGTGAATGCTGCTCTAAAAAAAAAAAAAAAAGGCATTACTTAAGTCTAAACTGTTTTCTTATCTGTTAGTTTCTAAAGCTGGGAAAAAAAGGACACATCCAAGTGAAATAGGAAGACAAATAGAATTCTATCTGTAAAGGATTAGATCTACTTCTCTTTCATGTTTCCTGATATCCGTAAAAGGAACATCCTCCTCCGCCTTTAAGCAAACTGTTAGGAAAAGAATTCCTCACTCAACCCCCAGAAGACTCACTAACTATGACTTGTAACAGAAACCACCAGCCTCAACAAAATCTGAAGGAGACAGGGGAGTGTTGCAGGAAACTGTATGAATCATCTCAAGAGCCCTGGGATACCAACTGCCCTTAAATACACAGGGTAGCTGGAAAATTACCCCGGGGGCAAAGAACGACTCTGTATTTAAGGTGATAAAAAGAAACTCTGTTCCTTTTAGGATTATGGTTATTTCTACGCTGCCCATGTCTGCCTCTGGCTGGAAGAGGCGTCTGACTGGAACCCCGGACCCAGACTGAGTGTGAAGCACAGATTACAGCCCGGTCAACTTTGGGCGTGGGTCTGAGGCCACCAGGTGGCGGATACAGACGAGTGGGGAGAAAAGTCTGTCTGCAAAGGTGGGTGCTGAGAGGAAAGGAACAGCCAAGGGGGGAGGGAGAGGGAAGGAGAGAGAGAGGGAAGGAAGGAGGAGGCCACGGAAGAGAAGGCGGAGGAGGGTAGGGGAAGAAGAAGGGAAAGGAGTGGGGAATGGAAAGACGGTGGGAGAGAGGAAGGAAGGAAGGAATTAAAAATACCTGCCTGATGATTTTCCAGTTTCCTTGGGGACTGACTCTAAATTACCCCTATTTAACTAGAATGTTTCATTCTATAACACCACAATGTCCAACTAATATGAGTGTCTCCTCAAGTTATGCTACTCTGGCTTTTACCTTTGAGTTGGATTTTGTTCATGAAGACAGCTGATTCTTGTCTGGAAATCTGGAAATTTCTTAAGCAAAAGCAGTTTAAATTAATTCTATCTATTCCATTCCTTATCCCTGAAACAGGTCCCAAAATGTTCCAAGCAACTGACTGTGAATGTCAGTAGCCACCACATGACTTGAGCACACTTCCTTGCATCGTGACGTGCTATCTACAGATCTGACATGATATTCAATCATAATAGGATATGATATTCAGACCCAGTTCTGGTTCTGAGAAAGTTTTTTCTGTCCCATTCATTTGGAAGCTGATCAGTTGAGACAGAAGACTCTGATAGTTGTGTCTCCAACAACAACATGACATAGGACAGATGTTCTTGAGACAGAGAAAGGAGAAACCAAGCCTAGTCAAAAATGTACAATTCTAGGGATTAAAATCTACAAAGGCACCTGTCTGGCTCAGTTGGTAAAGTGTGTGTCTCTTGACCTCAGGGTTGTAAGTTTGAGTCCCATGTTGGGTATAGAGATTACTTAAATATAAAGCGTTTTTAAAAATAAAATAAAATAAAATAAGATCTCTTATTCACATCTTAGCAGACACATTCTCCTTCTGAAATTACATTTCTTTCACTGTATCTTGCTTCACTTCATAGCCAAAACAACATTTCTGAATACTGCCCCAAATCGCAGTCCCCTTTGAAGGTGACATACAAAGGGTTCCATCTCCCATTTATATTCTCTTGCCTTAAAGAACACCACAACCTTCACCTCCTAAATTCACTGGTTTTCTCTTGCTTCCCTTTTATTTGGTTCTCACTCTTTCCACCCTTTTGGAATTAGTCTGCTTTCCAAACCTGACTTCAGCTGGAATACAAATTCGAACTTCCCTTTGCACACTGGCCTGGAGTTGAAGGCTAGCAGCTGTGCCCCTTCCCAGTGAGGCTTGCTCATGGAGACCCAGCACTCGTAAGAAGGAATATTCTGAAAATAACATGGAGTCCCCTCTTACCCATAAGCAGAACTCTGGTCCTGGGTTATTTCATAAGTAAAACATCCTGCAAAAGAACACACAAATTAACCCCTTGATAGGCCAGAAAAAGTTACCCTTAATAAATATTTTAATAGTGTTTGTTTCTTCTCCTTAATAGTTTTAAATTTTTGTAATCTATTTCTGAAGTTTTTAGGGTCTAAGAAATTGATTGTGATTACTATTAAGGATTCTGGATTGCTGCTTCATGTTCCTTGTAATTTAGAACTGTGAGTTCGTGTTTGGTGGCACTTTATCTAGAGGAATCCTGTGCAGTGTTGAAAATATGTCTTTCTAGAGAAGACTTTTAGTTATTTTTATTGAGGGCACGGGTATTGTTATTAGCCTGAGGTTGTTTTTATTTGTTAGAGAATGTAGGCCTTTCGGAAGGTGTAAATTCTAACCTCAAATTTGCGTGAGGGGAGCCTGAGGTCTTCAGATTTTTCTTCATAGTCTCAGGATTTTCCTTCCTTTCCCCCGTCCCCATTAGATCAGGCTAAACAAAAGAATTTGCTTTAAACCTCCCTTTGGGAGAAGCTAAACATTTTCAGTTCTCTTTCACAGATAAAGTCATTCAAGTGTTCTTTACAGTCTTTGATCCAAATTTCTGCCCTTCATAGACCCAAAAATGTGTCTCCTGTACTTTCATAGCCATTAAAACTCAAACACATTATTAACAAGACTGGTAAAGGGGCACCTGGGTGGCTCAGTGGGTTAAAGCCTCTGCCTTCAGCTTGGGTCATGGTCTCAGGGTCCTAGGATAGAGCCCCGCATGGGGCTCTCTGCTCAGCAGGGAGCCTGCTTCCCCTACTATCTGTGCCTGCCTCTCTGCCTGCTTGTTATCTCTCTCTGTCAAAATAAATAAATGGAATCCTAAAAAACAAAAACAAAAACAGAACAAAACAAACAAACAAAAAAACAAGACTGGTAAAAAAATAAATCCAGAATAGTCAAGAAGAAGTCACTTCTGAAAACGGATTTGCTTGGTAACCACTTTTGATCCCTTATAGACTTATATCTTCTTAGGCAAAATGAAAAGATTTTGCAGTTATCTGCTGGCCTCTATCAACAGAAACAATATGGAGAGTGCAGCACCCCTTTCTGTACACCTCTCACAAATATTGTTCCTAAGCTTTCTGGTACTCTCCAAAACAAAACAGATATAATGAATGCTTCCTTATGAGAAAGGTTCTTTGGAATCAGCTTTGAGAAAGAAGAAAGAAAGACAGAAAGACAGAAAGGGAAGGAAGGGAGATTCTTTTTTTGTTGTTTTTTTAAAAAGATTTTATTCATTTATTTGACAGAGAGAGATCACAAGTAGAGAGGCAGGCAGAGAGAGAGAGAGAGAGAGGAAATCAGGCACCCCGCTGAGCAGAGAGCGCGATGTGGGACTTGATCCCAGGACCCTGGGATCATGACCTGAGCTGAAGGCAGCGGCTTAACCCACTGAGCCACCCAGGTGCCCAGGAGGGGAGATTTCTTATCTGCAAAAAAATCTATGCTCTTCCTGGGAAAATCAGGATTTAGACCTTAAATCTAAGATTTAAAACTCTCTCCATTTTCAATTTTTCTTTGGCTTGACCTAAATGGAAATCTTTGAGTGGGAAAATTATAAGACCATGTCTTTATAACTCTAAAATTAACTTCCAAATTGATCAATTTAATCAAACTCAACCATCCATTAAATATATATATATACACACACACACACTGAGTAAGATTATTTAGAAAAGAATTATTTTGAAAAATTGCCTAGGGTAATGCAAATCTCATTTGCTGGATAGAATATCCATAAGTCCTTATGAATTTGAAAACTGTTAGCAATGCAATTGCTGTCATAATTTTACAGATCTTCTTAGGAATGGTATTACTTAGCCTTTCTTGGGCATCTATTTTACTGATTACCAATACAGAGAGTATTTGGATCTAGCCTAAATTCTTCCTTCTGCAAATCAAACATATTTCCTCTTGTTCTACTCTTAATGGAGACCAGATTCTTACATAATAACCCTTCATCTTCTTGAAGACTCACCCTCTCAGCCATGCATTCCACTGCATTGTCTTAGTTACCCAGCCGCCATGGAGGATATCCTGAAGGGAAAAGTTCAAGATCAAACGAGATGTCTCTCTTCATGAAAGAGCAAATACAATTTTCTCCTTTCTAGTTTTATTAACAGTGAAAATTTCTCTTCAAATAACACTCTAAAACCAAACGTGCACAGAAAATATATCACTTTTAAATCCCATAGAGACTTGAAAATGTTACTATAGTAAACATTTTCCAACTAACACTGTTTGTAGAAAAATTATATTCTGTGTTTTCCTGTCATCAGAATGTGGCAGATTCTCTAATGACTCTGTTTGCTCTACAAACATAATAATTCAGACTGTTTCTGGCACAAATTATATTGTTCAAGGGTAAACTTTCATTCTGTATCTCCCTTTAACTCTGTTTTCAAAGTGAGGTAGAACCCAGCGTTAATCAATTCAAAATCAATCAATCTGGATAATTAAATTCTATGCCCTTCATTCACCATCTACCTATATCCCTGCTCTTTCCCAGCTCCACCCCAAATACATGCATAAATATAAAGCCTTTTCTTCTCAATAATTGATTCTTATATCTTATACATATACTATATCTTATATCTTATAAGATACATATATATCTTATAAGATATATATATACTTATATATAGTATATATATATACTTATATATATGTATATACTTATATACATATACTATATCTTATATCTTATAAGATACATATATATCTTATAAGATATATATATACTTATATATAGTATATATATATACTTATATATATATGTATATACTTATATACATATATATAAGTATATATATATACTATATATAAGTATATATATATATATATATATATATACTATATCTTATATCTTATACATATACTATATATTCATACATTTTCCCCATATAGACCCTCTCTTTATAGGTCTATTAATCCCAGAGAGTAACCATGTATTTATAAGATCATCACAAAGAACAAAAGGTAAAACTATCAATAGTAAGTATACAATCGCTACTTAAGTACTTCTCACAACCAAAGATTTCCATTAGGTACTTTATATAAGTTACCATATTTCATTCCTTTAGGAACCTGTTATGAGTTGAATTGGATTCCTTCCAAATAGATACATTAGAATCTTAACTCCTACGACCTCAAAGTGTGATCTTACCTGAACATAGGATCTTTACAGGGATAAGTGGGTTAAAGTGAGGGCATTAGGATGGGTCCTAACCCATTAGGACAAGTATGATTATGGAAGGGGGGAAATTTGGACACAGAGACACACATATGGGGAGAACACCACGTGAATATAAAGATAGACATCCACAGTCTGAGGAGGAAGTCCTGAGACACATCCTTCCTTCAGAGCCCTCAGAAGGATTC
Organism: Mustela erminea; assembly: GCF_009829155.1. Classification (NCBI taxonomy): domain Eukaryota; kingdom Metazoa; phylum Chordata; class Mammalia; order Carnivora; family Mustelidae; genus Mustela; species Mustela erminea. The sequence continues at coordinate 10,196,335 of NC_045615.1, read as the reverse complement.
AACCTTGCCAATACCTCAATTTCAAACTTGCAAACTCCAGATCTGTGAGAGAATAAATTTCTGCCATTTAAGACACCCCGTTTGTGGTACTGTTGTATAGCAGCCCTGGAAAACTGAAGCACAACCCTACAATTCAAGTCTTAGGCTCTTTTTGTAAACAAGGAGACTGAGGACTAGGAAGATTAAGGCCTTCCCCAGAGTCACACTGGCAGTAAGAGCTGGGCTGTCATTTAACAAAGCTCTGCTTTGCTCGAAAGCCTGGGTCCTTTCCTCTATATCACGCTGTCTCCAAATTTAAGTTGTTAGCTACTTTTTTTCATCCATGTATCTAAGAAAGTACCCACAAACACACACATTGTATATGGACTTACAGACTATACCTAAAATGGTATAGTCAAAGTATTTCTATATTGTTTTTCCTGAGGAGAACTTGCTGAAGACCATTTCACCATGTTTCAGGAGTTACTACAGAAAGCTTAAGATGTAGAAGAACCATTGACCTGGTCTGGGAAAGGCAAGATTATTCACTGGTGCTAAGGGCATCAGTCACCTTGCTCTGGACATTAATTGGCAATTGGAAAGTTATGAGTGGGAGGGCATTAGGATGGTGGGAGACTTTGTCCTTTCCTGACTAATTGAGGTTGGATATGGGGAATACAAGGAAATCTTTGATTAATTTTCCTGGGACAGAGCCCCATTTCAAGTTGAGAGGGACACGCAGTAAGATACCCAGAGGGCAAGTGGTTAAAAAACAAAGATCTGAGAGGAAAGAAGAATTTCCCAACTTGTAACAGCTCCTCCAGCCAAACTCTGGACCAATGGCCAGCTATGCCAAGAAAGGAGCTATTGCCTATGGAGGAGTGGATTGTCCACTCCATGAAGGTGTCTGGCCAACGTGGCAAATGGGGACTGAATTTCAGTCTGCATTCCCCCTACCAAGCTGTCTGCCATGGAGTTGTTCTGTGCCTTGTTAGCAAAAGGAGCATCCTTTTCTAATTCACACAAAGGCATTGTAAGTGTTACCTGCGGCCCAAGAAATCATTACCTCAACATCAGAGCATTTATATCAGACCCTCAGATCACTCCTCTGTTCTGGGGAGTAGAACAGAGCTTGTTGGTTATTGTAGAATCAGAAAATAGTATTATATAAACATAATAGTTTTATGCTTTTGAGACTTTATTTCTTTTGAAGTTTTTGGTGTTGTTGTTGTTGCTATTATGGGAAAGTTCCCATTTTTCAGCTAGAGAACTAAAGAAATACAATTCTTACTTTTCCTTTTTTCAGATTAAATTTTGAAGTGCTGGGGCTCACCAGTTGGTAAGATCTACATATGAGACCCAGCTCTGCTGTGCAAATTGGGCCAATTAACTTCCTAAGTCTCATTTTCCTCACTGGAAAATGCAAGTTTGTTCATTCACCCAACATATACTTTCTAGGTGGCTACTATGTGCCTGGTATTGTTTTAATATTCCCAGGGCAAGGTCCATATTCTTATGGAGATTAAATTCTAGATTTGGGGGGGTGCCTGGGTGGCTCAGTGGGTTAAGCCTCTGCCTTTGGCTCATGTCATGATCTCAGGGTCCTGGGTTCGAGCCCCACATCAGGCTCTCTGCTCAGCAGGGAACCTGCTTCCCCCTCTCTCTCTCTGCCTGCCTCTCTGCCTACTTGTGATCTCTGTCAAATAAATAAATAAAATCTTTTAAAAAAATTCTAGATTGGGGTGGGAGGAAAGGGAAAAGACAGACAAGAAGCTAAAATATAGGTATAATTTAATAGACAAAATTTCTCCCCTCACAAATACATCAGTATGGATTTCTCTTTTGCATTCCTTGGTATCCTCTCAGAGCCATTTATCTATCAAGTAGTTGGGGAGGAGATACAGTAATGGAGCTGGAACACAAAATGATTTAAAGAGTATTTAGTTGCTAACATCCAAATAGGACCTCTAAATCTGCAGCCGGATAGTAATCTGTGAAACCCAGGTGGTTTTTTAGCAAACCCAATGACTGACTGACGAGATTATAGAGTTTTACCTATACCTGGAGTAATGAGGAAGAGGATATGAGGTGCAGGAAGTTGAAAATCAGAGTAAGAAAGGGGAGGAGAAGAGGAAGTCATACAGCAGTGTTTTTGTTCTCTGTGCTCATTGCCTTGGGCAGAACCTCAAACACCTGCACGGGTGTGGAGAAGCTGGAGGACATCCGGGTTTGTGGCTCACTCCCACAGAGGCAGCGCAGGAAGCCTCCCAGATAGGGTTGCCAGATAAACTACAGAAAGTCCAGTCAAATTGGAATTTCAAATAAACAATAAATAATTTTAATGTAAGTACCCTCCACCCCAGGAATATTTGGAATATACTTTCACTGTTTTGTTTTGCCCCCACCCCCCAGTTTATCTGAAATTCAAATTTAGCTGGGCTTTCTGTATTTTTATTTGTGAACTCTGGCAACCTTACCTGGGGAGAACTTTTAGCTTGGGGTCCCTGCCCCCACTGGCATGGAAGTGATGGCTCAGGAGTGTTGATAGCTAGACCTAAGGAAGTATGCTTTAAAAATATATATAATAATAATATTTTACTTATTTGAGAGAGAGAATGCTAAGGAGAGCAAGAGAGAGCACAAGTTGGGGGTATGGAGAGGGAGAAGCAGAGTCCCACTGAGGAGAGACCCCGCCAAGGGGCTCAGTCCCAGGACCCAGAGATCATGACCTGAGCAGAAGACACATGCTTAACTGACTGAGCCACCCAAGCGCCCCCAAAGGAAGAATTCCTCTTCCACATGTAAAGCTCTTGGATTGACCCTGAACACAGTAGTCTCTCAATAAATCCTTAATTAACTAATTAGTTAATTAATTAAAACCCAATCAATTTTGCCTTCTGGTTATTACCATATCTAACCAGAAGTTGATTATAACTTAATACCATATGAAACTACCAGTGAGCATAAGTCATATTTTTAAAAAAAAATTAATGTGAGAATTAATACCCACTCTAAATGCACATGTGCTTTATTATTCCAGTCTCACAAAGCATATGAAAACCACAGCTGTTGATAATGCTTTTGATTTGCCAGATCCTGTAACAGTCCACTTACTTTGCCTTGAACATGGCATTTGTACCACATTAAAGTTTGGCAAGCTTAATCTTTGCTAACCACTGGCAAATGTGAACATGCTATAAAACATAAAAATATATTTCAGCCAAAGCCATTATCAGGTATATATTTGTTTGGATTTGACTAAGAACCTCTAATTTGTTCATGTGTACTTGGCATCTTTACATTCTTTGTGGTGATTAGGCTTGCAATGAATATATTACATGCTTAACAGTCAACTAGAGCTCTCAGTGCAATGGAGGAGGAAGGGAGAGAGAAGAGGAAGAAAGTTCTTTTTCACTTCTGTTGGAGTGAGAATGAACCTCCATAAACTCTTAGAGAAAACTCTTCCAGTGGCCACTCTGGCCCATCTGCCCATCCGACCTGCCCCCTACTAAAAATATTTTTGAGTAGTTTGTGTATTCTCTTTCATATGACCATCTTAAGAGAATCTACCTTTGTATGTATCTGGCCAACAAGCCTCAGAAAAAAATTATGTTTTCTGGCTATTGACCAACACAAAACTCAAGAAAACCTTCATCTCTAATATTCAAACCCAGTGGAGTTCTTCAGTCTGGAAATCCACACCACCCCTAAAGGCAGAAGAGGTGTAGGTGATATATGATCTTGAGATTATTGTTCTGATTTGCTCATCCCCTCATTTAGACAAAGACAGCCAGAGCACCGTCATATTCCCTCCACAAAGGACATCATAGAAAAATTTTCATCAGGCCCCCATCTATGCCCTCCAAATTTTAGTCACCTCAAAACCTTTCATATATGGCATCTCATATTTATCTCAGGACATGCTGTAAAGTAGGAAAGGTGGGAATTATGTAATTATTATTTTCATTGTGCAGAATCTATGGGAAAGGAAACGTTTCATGGCAGGACCAGAATTAACATCCAATTAATTTAGCTTTCTATCCATGCCTACCTTTCAGTATCTTAGTGAACCACACTGTATGCATATTTTCCAAATGGACACACGTAACAAAAGAGGAACACTGAAGATAAATGTACCCACATCCCGGGTTTAAGTTGGATTTAGTTCTATCAAGGAAACACAACAAATCAACCCTCTCAGATAAACTAAAGCAAAACAGAGAAAGAGCTCCTTTGCCTAAAAGTGATTACTCGTTCATATATGCAGTACCGAGCTTCTACTAAATTCTAGGTGCTATCTTTGACATTGTTTACTTCACAGAGTGAGTGAGCTAACAAGTAGAACTACTTATCACAAGACCTGACATGTGGGAGGTAACCAATAACAGCAAATTTCCTTCCTCCACAAATTTTCATCCTTGAATTAATCAATCAGACCAATATGCAAACTGTAGAAAATGATTTGCTTCCAATCCAGTATCATTCCTTTAAACCCTTCCTCTATGCAGATGCATACTGTGACATTTAGGCCTGAGCTATTAAGCCAGGGAGACTAAAACACACTCTGGCAGCAACATGATTTGTGATTCTTAGCTTGCCATTTTGTGCTGTAAAAGAGGAGAGGAAAAGTCAGTCAAGTGTTCTAGTATTAATAGGCTATATCCATAAACACACACACACATACACACTTCTGGAAAGCTGTGTTCTTAATCTAGGCAATGGCTTTGTCATTGAAAATAAGCATTTACTATCTTCTCTGGCTGTTTGACCAAATGTAACTTTTATTTACAAGCAATTTATATAAAGAAACATAACCTTGAAACCAACACTTTCTGCTCCATCTTGCATCCTTTTTACCTCTCTCTCTTTTTAAGATTTAGTTAGAGAGAGAGAGAATGAGAGAGTGCACATATGTGGGGGGAGGGTCAGAGGGAGAGAATCTTCAAGCATACTCCCCACTGTCAACTGGGGAGCCCATCTCAGGGCTTGATGCCACAGACCCATGAGATCATGACCTAAGCCCAAACCGAGAATCCAGCACCCAACTGAGTCACCCAGAAGCCCCTTGCATCCTATTTTCTATTTCTATTTGCTCCCACCTGCCCCCCCATCCCCCACACTTGGCTCTCAAGACTAGGTCATATATGGGGGAGAAACCAATCCGAGGCATTATCAGCTTTTACCTTTCAGTGGTTTTCATGATATATGCCAATTGCCACCACTATATTGATTATGTAGCAATCAACACTAATTCCTGAGACATCCAGGGTGAACAGATCCTTGTATAAACACAGATATAAAACTGGTTGCTGGTCTAACAAGGTATTTAAAGGACTCATCTCTGACCTCTACTGGTCATCTTCTTAAAATACAACATCTACCATTCTTTCAGAAGTACTTTCACATTTTCATGCACTCATTTAACAAATGAGTACCAGGCACTGTCTAAGGAAGGACAGTAAAAGAGATTAAAAAAAAAAAAACCTTCCCTCTTAAAATTCAATGGGGGAGACATCTAACCTACATTCATAAATAAATTGTAGAGTATTTTGGAAGGTAAATAAAAACACTGTTATGAGTGATTTTAAAAGGAGAAAAGATAAATCAGGTAAAGGGAATCAAAAGCACTGCAAAGGCAGAGCCAGAGAAGCAATTTGCAAAATTAAATCAGATGTTCAGACTAAGTGTCAGAGGGTAGAACGAAGCAGACTTGAAGGAGGTGAGAACCTCAGCAACTTAAGACCTAACACATAGGTTCTCAAATTAGTTAAATTAAACATCACCCCAGGAGCAGGGTTCTTTTTTACATAGTTTCCAGAGAGATTTTCAAGTCAGTCCGATTTGTGTTCAAACCTGGTATTGGTCAGCTTTTGCTGCAGTAACCAAATTCCCAATGGGCTTACAAAACAAATATTTATTTTTTGCTCATGTTTTATGAGGGCTGCAGGCTGTGGGTCAGCCTCAACTCTGACGAGTCAGCTCATCTGGCTTTAGCTCAGCTCCATGTATCATCTCATTCCAGAAGCCACAACTGAAGCAACAGACACTCTCTAAGCTATGTTGCTCTCACCGAGGAGGCAAGGCTGAAATATACCTAGTCAGACCACAAAACTTAAAGCTTCTGCTCACATGTGGCAGATATCAAGTACATTCATATTCTGTTGACCTAAGAAAGTTGAATTGGCCAAGCCCCAAGTCAATAAGGACAGGAGAGTATCTCTCTGGCTTGTACACAGAAGTATGGCAAGGGCAAAGAGGGAATGAATAATTGCGAACAAATAATACAATATAACTTTAATGAGTTCCTCAACATCTCTGAATCGTAGCTTGTCCATCTGTGAAACAGAAATAAGTACAGACTACCTGTAAAGAATAAATGAGATATTTCTAAATGTATTTATTATAATAACAGGATTATGGTAAGGAATCAATTATTATGTTTTTGTCTTCTTCCAAAGGTGGCATCATCACTCTGGCCCAATTCTGCTGGAGGTTGAAAAGGCTATGAGACTGTGTTAGAAAATTGAGAAGCATGGAATTCAAGAAATCTGGATTCAGTTCTTCCTCCAAATCCTGAATGAATTACTAATCTATAAAATGAGGCAGCGGTCTAAATAATCTCTAGATTTCCTTTCTGCTAAAGTTCTGCAATATGAAATGTGTACAGCAGGTGGTTTGTCTCTAGAGCCACTATTTAGTTCTAACACAAGGTGGCGCTAGACAACAACTTAATGAAAGCAGACAAAGGCTTTTTTTTGCGGTGAAGACTGGAGAGTTCTAGACTATTATTTTCTTATAGATTGTTATAAAACAGAACTCTTGTTATAAAACAGCCTCAGAAGGCATCATTTTGAGGAAATGGCATCCCAAACGAAAATAAACATTCAAGACCTAGGACCTTATACTTTGGGAGAGGACCGCAGGAACCTAGCGACTGCCCCAGGCAATTTCTAGGGTTCCACATGGGAATTTGTCAGCTTCTTTTTTTCTTAGCAGAAGGATGAGATACTCTGAGCTGTGATTTAGGATGATACATCTAGTAGCCATGTTACGGGAGGAAGGAGTGTCTGTCAAGGGAGAGAATTATTTAGGAGACTCATATGAGACCAGAATCCACATACAAGGATCTGAAATAGAGTAGTAGGAGTGAGAATAGACATGCTAAGGTGCTACAGTGAACGAATCTTTAGGACTTTGCAACTATTTAAATAAAGAATCCTTGGGGTACTTGGGTGGCTCAGTCAGGTTAGCATCTGCCTTCCGCTCAGGTCTTGATCCCAGGGTCCTGGGATGGAGCCCCATATTGCATCAGGTTCCCTGCTCAGTGGGGAGCCTGCTTCTCCCTCTCCCTGGCTCTAGCTCATGCTCTGACTATCTCTCTTTCTCTCAAATAAATAAATAAAATCTTCTACAAAAATTAAAAAAAAAAAGAAGATTTAAGTAGGAAAAGTCATTCTGAAAGATGACTACTAGAAAACTAGGTAAATGGTAGAGTCACTGACAGAAAGTGGCAGAATGACTCTGAGTTGTCAGTATTGTTGTTATTCCTGTACTTCTCATAAACAGAGAAGAAACCATGAGTGTTTCTGCCTATTAGGTACTGAGGCCACCCCCTGGTATGCAAACGCTGGTCCTAAAAGGGCCAGACTTGCCTGCTGTGGAGAGCATTGAAAGGCTCCCACACGACAATTGGCATTTTCTTAAGAGATGGTTTTTTACCCATTTTATTGGTGGTTATTTAAAATCTTGAGGCATTTCTCTATTGATAATGGAGAAAGCTGGGCATGTAAGGCAGGGGGTATATGGAAAATCTGTCTTTTGCTCAATTTTGCTGTGAACTTAAAAAATGTTCTAAAAAATGAAATCTATTTTTTAAAATCCTAAAGGATTCTGGAAGGATGGTAGAGTAGGAAGCACTGAGCATCTGTCCCCTCTACTAGGCACTGGTGAAATTAGTCTTATGTAACTATTTTGGAACTCTGGACAGTATACTGAAAGCTTTTAATGTCTGGGGGAAGACTTGGACAGTTAATTTTGGTCTCAGTTGTGGGCCTTAGCACAGTAGCAGCTACTCATTCCCCACCCCCAGCCATGAGGCAGGCAGCTGTTCACATGCTCCTTAAGCAGCTTGCATACAGCTTGCAGGAGCTATGATAGGCAAAAAGGGACCTATCCTCCAAATATCAGGGATCTGTGCTCTGATCATTGATTGCTGCTTCTGATCACAGAGGTGCAGACAAAGAGGCAGGCAGCCATTGTTGTTGCACCTCCCCCCATTAAGCAAATCTCTTCCCATCTGGGTGAAATGACATCCAGGAGACTTAAGAGGTTAGCACTCTTTCTATACCCCTTTTATTTTCCTTTTCCCTTCATAGTCAGACAGTGAAGACCAGAACATTAAAAAGCAACTGTATATATAGGGAAACTCAGAAAGTAACCAGGCACCCAGAGAAAGGCTTAGAAAAGATCTAAGAAGACCTTAAATTTATATCTTGGCCCAGAGACTGCCTACAGAATCAAAAACAAAAACAATAAACAAATACAATAAAAACAACAGCAGCAACAATAAAAACAGTAAACCCTGGAAAAGGAGGAGAATCTGATTTTCAGAGTTACCACATTATTAGAGTCAAATGTTCAATTTTCAACAACAAAACAAAACAAAAGGCATACAAAGAAACAAGCAAGATCAAAAGAAAAAAAATAGATCTTTAGAAATTGACCCTAAGGGATGCCTAGGTGGCTCAGTCAGTTAAGCCACTGCTTTCAGCTCGGGTCATGATCCCAGGATCCTGACATTGAGTGTCGCATGGGGTTCCTTGCTCAGCGGGGAGCCTGCTTCTCTCTCTGCCTCTTCCTGCCACTCTGCCTGCTTGTGTTCTCTCTCTCTCTCTGACAAATAAATGAAAGCTTTTTAAAAAAAAAGAAAGAAAGAAAGAAAGAAACTGACCCTAAAAAAGACCAGATAACAGAAATATTAGACAAAAACTTTAAAATAGCTATCTTAAAGCTGCTCAAAAAATTAAAGGAGGATGTGAGAAAGTTGAGAAAACAATGTATGAACAAACTAGAAATAGCAAAAAGAAATACAAAACCTAAAAAAAAAAGAAGAAGAAGAAGAAGAAGAGAAAAGAAATGAAAAGGAATTCTAGAGCTGAAAATTTCAACAAATGAAATAAAAAATTCTCTAGAGGAATTCAAAGGTAGATTAAAGAGGAAGAAGAAAGAATCAGTGAATTGGAAGAATGTACAATGAAAATGATTGAATCTGAGGAACAGAAAGAAAAAAGATTGAAGAGAAATGAACAGAACTTAAAGGACCTGTGGGACATTATCAAGTAGACCAACATACACATTGTGGGAGTCCAAGAAAGAGAAGAGAGAGAAAGGGGCAGAAAGAAAATAGTGGCTGAAAATTTTCCAAACTTGATGAAAGACATGAATAGACATCAGAGTGTCTCAATGAACTCCAAGTAAGATGAACTCAAAGAGACTCACACCAAGACATATTATATTCAAACTTTCAAATGCCAAAGCCAAAAAGATAATCTAGAAAACAGCAAGAGAGAAGCAAATAATCACATAAAAGTGACCGTCAATAAGATTATAAGCAGATTCTTTGTCAGAAACTTTGGAGGCCAAAAGGCATTGGGCTGATAGAGTCAAAGTACTAAAAGAAAAAAACCCTGTCAACCAAGAATCCTATATCCAAAAAATTCTATACCCTTCAAGAGTAAAGGAGAAATTAAGACATTCTAAGATAAAAAAAAAAAGCTGAAGGAATTTGTTACTACTGCACCTGCCCTGAAAGAAATGTTTAAGGGAGTCCTGCAAGGTAAAATGGAAAGACACTTGAAGCCATAACAATAACTCAAAGCTGTACTGAGAAATAAAGATAATTGCATGAATAATTATAAAAGCTAATATTATTATAACAATGGTTTGTAATTGTACTTTTTGTTTTCTACATGAAAAAACTTATATAATTAAAGAAGAAAAATTCTAAGGCTAAAAACTAGTATTATTGTAACTTTGGTTTGTAACTCCAAATCTTGCTTTTTATATTTTTTAAGAAACTGATGCATTTAAAAAATTATCAGTTTATGTTTTGGGGCACACAATGTATAAAGATGGGATTTTTAAGACATTAATAGCTGAAAGAGGTGGGATGGAACTATAGAGGAGCAGAGGTTTTGTGTATTAAAGTTAGGCTGGTATAGGGATGCATGGGGGCTCAGTTGAATGTCTGACTCTTGGTTTCAGTTCAGGTCATGATCTCAGGGTTGTGGGACTGAGCCCCCCAAAGGGCTCTGTGCTGGAGCCTGCTTAAGATTCTCTCTCTCCCCTGTCCCTCCCCCAACTCATGAGCACGCACACACATGTTTTCTCTGTCTCTCTAAAATAAATAAATATAATCTTTCTAAAAATAAATTCAAATTATAGTGCTATAACTTTAGGATATTAACCATATCCTTTGTTGCCACAAAGAAAATAGCTAAAGTATATTAAGAAAAGGAAATGAGGAAAGAATGTAAATACTTTACTATAAAAATTAAACTAAACACAAAAGAGGACAGTAATGTTGAAAATGAGGGATATAAAAGTCTATAAAGCATTTAGAAAACAAATAGCAAAATAACAGAAGTAAACCTCCTAATTAGTAATTCCCTTAAATATAAATGGATTAAACTCTCCTATCAAAAGACAGAGATTGGCAGAACCCAATCTAGGGATCCAACTATATGTTGTCTACAAAAGATTCACTTTAGATCTAAAGACACAAATAGATGAAAAGTGAAAGGAAGAAAAAGATATTCCTTGCAAATAGAAGCCAAATTGAGCACAGGTGGATATACTATTAGACAACATAGAATTTAAATTGAAAAGGTTTACAAGAAGTCAAAGAAGTACATTATATATTAATAAAAGCTTCAATATAGCAAGAAGATATAATGATTATAAACCTTTGTGTACTTAATGACAGACCATCAAAATATATATAGTAAAAACTAACAGAATTGGATGGAAAATTTAAGTTCTATAACAATAGTTGGAGATTTTAATATCCCTTATCATAAACAAAAAACTAGACAGAGCATAAGTAAGGAAATAAACATTAGCACAATAGACCAACTCAATCTAACAAACATACAGAACACTTATCCCCAACAACAGCATACCACAATCTTCTGAAGTTTTCATGGGATATTTCACAGGACTGATCACATAATAGGCCACAAATGAGGTCTCAATAGATTTTTTAAAGGTAAGTATGATACAAAATATCCTCTCTAACCACAATGGGTAAAAGTTAGAAATCAGTAACAGAAGGAAAACTGGAAAATTCACAAAATTGTGAAAACTAAACACTACACTTTCAAACAATGAGTCAAAGAAGAAATTACAAGGAAAATTTAAAAGTCCTTAGAGACTAATGAAAACAAAACCATTACATGCCAGAAATTATGAGGTGTAGAGAAAGTGGTGCTAATGGGGTAATTTGTATCTGTAAGTGCTTACATTAAAAACAAAGAAGACCTCAGATCAACAACCTAACTTTATAACTTAAGGAACTAGAAAAAGAAGAACAAACTAAATCAGAAGCTAGCAGAAGGAAGGAAATAATAAAGATTAGAGCAGGGATAAATGAAATAGATGATAGTAAAATAATAGAGAAAATTAAAAAGAAAACCAAAAGCTGTTTCTTCAAAAAGATCAACAAAATTGATGAACAAACAAAAGGGGGGGGTACTAAAAAAAAGAAAGAGAAGAATCAAATGACTGAAATCAGAAGTGAAAATGAAGACATTACTACTGATTCCACGGCCAGAAAAAGGTATGTGAAAGTACTATGAACGATTGTATGCCAACATATTGGATAACCTAGATGAAATGAACAAATTCCTGGAAATTCAAAACCAACCAAGACTAAGCCACAAAGAAATAGAAAATCTGAATAAATCTATAACTCATAAAGAGATTGAATTAATAAGAAATATCTCTTCACAAAAAGAAGCCCTGGACTCAATTGCTCTACTGGTGAATTCTACCAAACATTTAAAGAACTAATACTACTCCTTTTTCAACTTTTCTAAAAAAAAAAAAAAAAAGAAGAGAAGCAAACACTTTTTATTTTTTGTTTTTTATTTTTTATTTTTTAAAGATTTTATTTATTTATTCGACAGACAGAGATCACAAGTAGGCAGAAAGGCAGGCAGAGAGAGAGAGAGGAGGAAGCAGGCTTCCTGCAAGGCAGAGAGTCGAACATGGACCTTAATCCCAGGACTCTGGGATCATGACCTGAGCTGAAGGCAGAGGCTTTAACCCACTGAGCCACCCAAACACCCCAGGAAACATTTTTTAATTCTTTCTATGAAGCCAGAATTATCTACATACCAAAATCAGACAAAGGCACTAAAAGAAAATTAAAGACTAATATCCCTTGTGAACATTGATGCAAAGGGCCTCAACAAAACACTAGCAAATCAAATTCAAGAGTATACTAACAGGATTATGCCCCATAATCAAAAGGGATTTATTCCTGAAATGCAAGGATAGTTCAACATACAAAAAACAGTCAGTGTAATATGTCGTATTAACAGAATAAAGGGTGGGGGGGGGATATGATCACCTCCACTGATACCCCCCAAAAAAGAACATAACAAAAATTTAACACCATTTCATGGTAAAAAACAAAAACAAAAACAAAACAAAACCCTAACCCTCCAAAGACCTAGAAATAGAAAGAAACTACCTCAACACAATAAAAAGCATATATGAGAAACTCACAGTAAACATCACACTCAATGGTGAAAGATTAAAAGCTGTTCCTCTACAATCAGGAAAAAAGGCAAGAATACCTATCACTACCTCTACTATGCATACTACTGAAAGTTCTAGTCAGAGCAATTAGGCAAGAAAAATAAGTAAGTGGCATCTAAGTTGGAAAAGAAAAAAAAATGGCTCTGTAGATTACATGATCTGATATGTAGAAAACCCTAAAGATTACACACACCTTAAAAAAAAAAAAAAAGATAGTAGAATGAATAAACTCAGCAAAATAGCAGGATGCAAAGTCAACACACAAAAACTAGTTGCACTGTGGGGTACCTGGGTGGCTCAGTCATTAAGCATCTGCCTTCAGCTCAGGTCCTGATTCCAAGGTCCTAGATCAAGCCCCACATTGGAGCTCCCTTCTTGGCGGGAAGCCTGCTTCTCCCTCTCCCAATCCCCCTGCTTGTGTCCCCTCTCTCATTGTCTCTTTCTCTGTCAAACAAATAAGTAAAATCTTTTTAAAAAAATTAGTTGTTTCTATATAGTAGCAATGAACAAACTAAACAGAATATTACAAAAACAATTCCATTTATAATAGCATGAAAACGAATAATAAAAAAAAAACTTTGGAATTAAGCTAACCAAGGAAGGAAAAGACTTGTACAATGAAAAATATAAAACTCTTGAAATTAAAGAAGACAAATGGAAACACACGCCGTGTTCATGGATTGGAAGACTTAATATTGTTAAGATATCAATACAGGTCAAAGCAATCTGCAGATTAATTGTGATTGCTCTCAAAATGCCAATGACATTTTTGGGGCAGAAATAGAAAAACCCATTCTAAAATTTATACAGAATCTCAAAAGACATTGAATAGCCAAAACAATCTTGAAAAAGAAGAACAAACTGGAGGACTCACACTTCCTGATTTCAAAACTTACTACAAAGCTACAATAATCAAAAAAGAGTGTGGTACTATCAGAAAGACAGATATATATGTCAACGGAATAGAACAGAGTCCAGAAATAAACCCTTGCATATATAGTCAACTGGGTTTTGATAAGGGTGCCAAGACCATTTCAATGGAGAAAGCACAGACTTTCCAAATAGTGCTGGGGAAACAGAATATCCACATGCAAAAGAATGGAGTTGGATTCTTACTTAATATTATATATAAAAATTAACTCAAAATAAATTAAAGACCTAAATGTAAGACCTAAAACAATAAAACTCTGTGGAGAAAATAACCAAAAGCTTCAAAACACTGGATTTGGCAATGATTTTTTAGATGTGATACCATATTGGATTTCATGAAAACTAAACAACTTTGTATATCAAAAGACACCATAGGGGTGCCTGGGTGGCTCAGTGGGTTATAGCTTCTGCCTTTGGCTCAGGTCATGATCTCAGGGTCCTGGGATCGAGCCCCATATCGGGCCCTCTGCTCAGCGGGGAGCCTGCTTCCTCCTCTCTCTCTCTGCCTGCCTCTCTGCCTACTTGCGATCTCTGTCTGTCAAATAAATAAAATTTTAAAAAAAGACACCATCAACAGAGTAAAAAGGCAAACCACAGAATGGAAGGAAATATTTGCAAATAATTTATCTGATTAATAACATGATTAATATCTAGAACTCAACTCCTAAAACTCAACAACACAAAAAAAAACAATCCCATCAAAAATTGGCAAAGCACTTGAATAGACATTTCTCCAAAGATGTACAAAAGTCCAGTAAGTACATGAAAAGATGTTCAACATCACTAATCATGAGGGAAATGCAAATCAAAATCACAATGAGATACCACCTCATACCCATTAAGGTGGCTACAATGAACCAACCAACCAAACAAACAAACAACTACTGGCAAGCATGTAGAGAAACTGGAACCTTTGCGCTCTGTTGGTGGGAATATGAGATGGAACAGCTACTACGGAAAACAGTATAAAGGTTCCTCAAAAATTAAAAATAGATTTATCATATGATACAACACTTCTACCTCCAGATATATACCTAACAGAATTGAAAGCAGGGTCTCAAAGAAATATTTGTATACCTATGTTCCCTGCAGCATTTTTCACAATAGATAAAATCCAAGAGTCCATCAACAAGTGAATGGATAAGCAAAATGTGGGATGTATATATACGGAATATTACTCAGCTTTAAAAGTGAAGGAAATTCTACAATATACTACAACATGCGTGAACTTTGAAGACATTATGCCAAAATAAGGCAGTCACAAAAAGACAGTTACTGGATGATTCCACTTATGTGAGGTTTTTGGATTAGTCAAATTCATAGAAACAGAAAGTACAATCATGGTTACCAAGGAGTGGGGAGGGGGGCAGGAATGGGCTGTTATTGTTCAATGGAAATAAAGTTTCAGTTTTACAAGATGAGTTATGGAGATGGATGGTGGTGATGGTTGCACATTATGACTATATTTAATACCGTTGAACTGTACCCTTAAAAATGGGTAAGGTGGTAAATTGTATGTTATGTGTATTTTACCACACAAAAAAAAAATTGAAAAAAAAACCCAGTAAAATTCAAAAAAGAACAAACAAATTCTGTGGCCATTCTCTAGCTTCTTGTATGTTAATGTGGCAACATGGTACCATGAAAAGAGCAGTGGTTTAGGGATGGGAGAGACTGGGTTTAAACCCTAAAGGCCAGCTCTACAGTATTATCACTGTACTTCTGTATAAAATTGGCCAGAAATCATCATCTAAGTTACTCTATTGTCTTCAATAAATTGCTGAAGCTGAGTCTCAATCCCATTTGTAATATAAGAGAAAGAGCATCAATCTCTGAGATGTGTCAATGAAGGTAGTGTGGCTACAGAGTAAGGAATCAATAAATGTCCATTCTCTCTCCCTTTAAAGAAAAAACTGTTAGGACGTTCTTATGTGAACTCTGTCAGATAAATTCAGTATCAGCACAGCTTTGATTACCTGTAGCTACTTTTTATAAGAAATGCTGAGTTCTCAGGATCCCAGATACTCAAAAAATTAAATCTATGAAGCTGGCCTATAGCTTCAGACTTAAGATCTTCACTGTTCCACAGTAAATAAAGAGGAAGAAGGAGTTACACAATGCATCTGTGTTCTAATTGCTCAATCTCTACCCAACTGAAACTTTGCTTCATAAGAGATTAGCCATAGCCCCCGAGAGCAATAAACATCCTGAATTGCAAACCCCATTTTGTCACCTCACAGAACCCTTAAAAATCTCAGTTCCAGTGACTGTATCTTTTGTGTTATTTATGAAATGAATATTTTGAGAGAAGTTTCACAATAGTTGTCATCCTTAGTCCTTCAGCCAACTCTCCAGTATAGGAGAAGAAATCAATGTGCAACACTATTATTTCTATTTTGCATTTAAAGGGAAGGTAGTTTGCTCTTTTCAAGGAATACAGGGCAATTTCTGGGATGTAAGACTAATAGATAATTTCTACATTGCTGCTTCCATCTCACTTTGGAGATGGGCAAAAATAATTTATCACCAAAAGACAACAGCAAACAAGTATACAGTATCCACCAAGGGGTACACAGTGCCAACCATTTACTCCCTAGGAAGGAGGCAACTAAGCAAAAGTACTTGAAGTGTTGGTGTTCCACTTTTTTTTTTTTTTTTAATGGTGTTCCACTTTTATAAGAGTCGGGGATGAGAATGCCAGGATGAGTCATAGAAGCACACATTCCCTCTGCTGGAGAGAAACGGGCAAAGTGCCGCACTCTCCACAGCTCCAGTGAGCACCGCTGGCAGCAAGTACACTTTGACTTTTGCTCTTTTGTATGAGAACACTCCCTGTTTTCTTCATTTAACCCATTTATGTTCCCTTTCAAATTACTTGTCCCTTTTACTTGATCACATGAGGGGGTCTGCATAGGAACTGTGTTTGGTAGTGTAACCTTTCCTTTCTCCCCGCTGGTTGAAGGACCTTGGGTACATCATCATGTGGCCTCACTCTGGCCGACCCTCTCAAGATGAAGAGGAAAGCAAGGACCACCAGAAGCTAGAAGTTTGCTACTTGGTAAAATTCTGTGGTTACAGTGTACTCAGTCAAACTACATGGTCACATATAATACGAATTGTTTCCTGAGGTTCAGGGCTATGAGACTCTAGAACGCATTACAGAGAACATAATTTAGAATTATCTTCTGCTGATTTTTAAAGAAGCAAGTAAGGAGATGACTTTTGGGGATAGTTTGTGTTGAATTTAAAGAGAGGCACAGATGTTACAGAAGGTGGCCCAGGGCTGCTTGGGTACAGTCTACAGGATGGAAATATGGGAGCAGTGGTCCCGGTGTTGTGGGGTCTGACATTCAGCTGTGTAGGTCCAAAGAGTGGATTTTGTTCACATTGTTAGGAAATTAGGTTGCAGAACTAACTTATGCTAACCAAACCCTCAAAAGATTGACACAATGTATTTATTTGTAACAGGTGTATAATAAATCTATCCAGTGACCTCCAAACTTGTTCCCTCAATACTGTCCATTATCATGGTAACTGAGAAACCAAATTCATAATCAGAATGTTCCTTGTTGAATGAATATCTAGAACAAAAGAGTGGGATAAACTTAAGGAGTCTTTCATCTTGGTAGTAGTAAAGTTTTCTGAAGGGAATGTGCTTTCCCAGTGATCTGAACACTGGTAACCTCCAGGAAAGGGGTCCCTCTCCTCCAGAAAATGTGAGATGGTCAGCAACAAATTCTCACTGAGTGGTTGCCCCTGTTCTAAACAAATGCAGATGACCTATACTGCTTTGTTTTATATCCAGTCATTTTCCTGAACCAGTTTCTGGTTCATCTTGACTATCCCCAGTTGTCTCAGTCCCTCATTACCAGCTCTCAGAGAAGGTTAATGATGGGTTGTCTCTTCAATTATGTTTTGGTTCTTATTACTTCCTCTGACAGAATGAATTTCAAGAGCTGGGGGCACTTTAATAATCATATGACAAGCTCCTACAGCCTGCCTGGGGGCAGGAAGATGCTTCCCATAGGTTTGTTCAGCGCCATTTATTCTGTTCATCTGTGGAATGTGTTTGTAATGTGTTTTGTTTATTTTGCCTCCACACTTACTTGCTTTCCTAGAGGAAGAGATGAATAAACCACCCTGCCTTCCCCCCAAGAAAGTAATTTTTTCACCTTAGGTGGGCCATCTGTTTCTCCTAACACAGCTCTGCTTTGAGTAGAATTGAATACATCTTGTCCCAGGCATTTTGCCAGCTGTAGGCTCCAGGAAATGGAGCAACTAAAAGTGGTTTCCTTGTGATGTCAGGGCTTTTTTTTTTTTTTTTTAATGTAACTTATGGAATTGCCATAAAGGAAATTGTGCATCAATGTTCATAGGAGTGGCTCACAGAGTGGCAGGAATCCCAAAGTAACCCAACTGTTTATGAATTTCCTAAGAATTAATCCTGTTGAGGCATGAGGGTACATCTGGCAGTGGGCCTAATAAATGGAGGGGAAAAGTGAGTACTTGCTTTGGAGCCAAAACAGACCCCTTAAGCTAAGGGTTTCCAACCCTGGATGCAGAGCCAACTGACCTATGGAATTTTCAGTTTTCATGGCTTGGTCCCACACAACTAACTGCTTCTGAGGCCCAGCCATGTTGAGAACAATTCTCCTAAACCACTAGGGATCAAAGATCTCTACCTAACCTCTCAAGCTATTGGGGAGAAATTATCTAGGACAAAATGAGTGTCAACATCTACAGACTGCACAACAAAAGAAATGATTGATAACCTACAGAAAGGGAAAAATATTTGTAAATCATGTAGTTGATAGGGGTTAATTTCTAAAATATATAAAGAACTCATGCAACTCAACAGCAAAATACAATAACAAAAGCAAATAATCCAATTAAAAAATGGACAAGCTTCTACTTTTCATTCCATAAAAATAGGACTACCCTATGATCCAGCAATTCCACTTCAGGGAATATATGGGAAGGAAAGGAAAACAGTGTGGCAAAGAGATAATCTGCACCCCCATATTCATACCAGTAGTATTTACAATAGCCAAGACATAGAAACAACATGTCTATAGGCAGATGAAAAGATAAAGAAGCTGTGGTATATGTATATATGCAATTGAATATTCATCCACTAAAAAAAGGAAAGAAATCCTGCCACATGTGACTACATAGATGGAACTTGAAGGCATTATGCTAAGTGAAGTAGGTGGACAGAAAAAAGCAAATACTGTATGATTTCACTTACAGGTGGAATCTTAGAAAAGAAATAAAACACCAAACTCATAGAAATAGAGATCAGACTTGTGGTTACCAGAGGTGGGGGCTCTGGGGGAAAGAACTGGATAAAGGTGGTCAAAAGGTACAAACTTTCAATTACAAGATAAATAAGTACTGAGAATGTAAGGTACATGATTACTACACGCTGCTGTGTGATGTATTTGAAGGCTGTTAAGAGAGTAGACCCTAAGAGTTCTCATCACAATGAAAATGTCTTTTTTTCTTTTTTTTAAATCTATATGAAGTAATGCACGTTAACTAACCTTATTGTAGTAAAACTTTTATAATAAACATGAGTCAAGTCATTATCCTATACATCTTAAACTTATACAGTGATGTATGTAAATTACATCTCAATAAAACAGAAAAGAAATGTACAAATTTAATCTAAAAAATGGCGATCTATGGGAGGCAAAACAAACTGAGGGTTGTATGAGGCTCAGGTTGTTTTATGATATAGTTATCCAGAGACTCTGAGTTGTAATAGGAGTAAATCACCAAGAGAGTAAAGCGGCCTTAGTTTGGTAACCTTGGGCAATTTAGGCAACGAAGGGGATTTTTTTCCCAGCATTAGCTCAGAGGTAGAGCATTGGCAAGAACAACATATTTCGGAGAAGACTGAGATTTTCTGAACTACTAGGAAGAAACTGGGCCACGGCTGATAATTCAACTAATACACACTGGCACAGCATTCTTACAGGTTAAAATATAGAAATACTGACCTAATGGTTGGTAAGTAGCTTAAATTAGACCATTTATTACCGAAAGACATCATCTGATGGCCGCTAAGTAGGGGGTAAAGGGATTAGTGCATCTAGACATTGGGGCATGAGTTGAGCAGACCAATATGGTAGCTGGGAGGAATCTAGCCCCTGCCTGCTGCCCAGGAGGGACCAAGGTTCGGTAGGAGTGTGGAACAGGCCTGCTAGGAGCAGTTTTGTAGGCAGGAGCAGAAGCAAAGGCCCCCCTGGTATAGGCTCTAGAACATGATGGACAGCCTACCCAGTCACCCTCACACTGCAGCAAGTGCCTGGTGCCAGAATCAACCACCATCAATTTCATGAGGAAGGCAATGAAAGAGTTTGGTGCAGTTTCCTCTGTAAAACCATAGCTTAGAGACAGGCAACATTTAGTTTCGTGACTGCTTATCAAACATAAGACTACACAAGTAATTTCTAAAAAATAATGACTTAAGAAATCATTAGAATGAGTTGATGACCATTTTGCTTTATACCACATGGTAAGTAGTTTAATGATAATTTAGACAGCAGAAAGGAAATATTTTTAATGTTTTACCTATATACTGATTTATTGAATTCACTTTATTTATACAACTTACAATTGTTAAATGTGTTACACTTGTCCTTAGATTGGGCACAGAGTGGAGCTGGGGAATAGTGATTCAGCTGGTGGAGTTTGAAATGGTTGGTTTGACTTGGGCAAATGTGGGTTTCAATTGATTTTTAAATGAAATGTTATTTTCCATTTGTTTCAGAGAATTGAGCCTACCAAACCTAGCCAAGATTTCCCAGTTATTACTCTTCTCATACTTCCTGAATTTTCAGAAGGATCTGCTCTGCAGCTGCAAGGTATAAACTACACACACACACACACACACACACACACACACACACACACACACAGGAAAGACCAAAAAAAGAAAAAAGAAAAAAGGCCATGGTAAGTTTTTTTTGTTTTGTTTTCGTTTTTTAGTTTAATTTTTTTTTTTTTAAGATTTTATTTACTTACCTGTCAGAGAGAAAGAGAGAAAGCACAAGCAGGGGGAGCAACAGGGAGAGGGAGAAGCAGGCTCCCCACTGAGCAGGGAGCCTGATGTGGGACTAGATCCCAGGACCCTGGGATCATGATCTGAGGCAAAGGTAGATGCTTAACTGACTGAGCCACCTAGGTGTCCCAGCCATGTTAAGTTTTTAATAACTTTGCCAGTGCAGTGAAGGCCAGAAGTTCATTCATTCAACAGATAGCTATTAAACACTTACATGGTGCCAAGCAGAGCTCTAGGCACTGAGGATACTTGACACAATAAAACAAAATCCTTACTCATGGAGCCAACAAGAGATTGCATATGGTGGTCATTATACAAAAGCAAAGGATAGATGGATTCAAGGAGAAAGCTATGATTTCTTTTTAGCACCCTCTCCCTGTGCACTCTGCCCTCCTTGAATTAGAGTTACTAGAATACAGTCATTAGCATCACAGAACTGTGGAACTCAGTCTGTCACAGTTAACAATCATTTGAGTGGATGCCAGGAAAAGGTCCTTGTCCAGGTGTGTTGCTCCTTTTAGTATCTAAAATTCTACCATTTGAGATGCATTTTTCAAGCGTTCCACGGAATCTAGTCCCTCAAGATGCTTATTTTAGAGAAAAAAAATGTTTGGTGGTTAAATAAATTTGACAAACACTTCATCTCTTGGAAATTCACAATAAACTAACATTACATATAATCTGCATGACCTCCATCAGTTTGGATTGCAAAATGGGGCATCTTCTTTATTTTTCTAATTACTTGCTTAAGCCTCCATTCCTCATTGTACGCGATTCTGTATCTCCCTCTCTCAAGGACTCACTGTTCCTCAAACTGTCCAGGAACCCTGGGAAGTTACTTAGTCCAAAAGGAGCTGTATTATTTCAAAGTTCCACGTGGGAAGAAATAATCAGTCCATTTAAAGTTCTGATTTTCATCACTTCTACACTGTGTCATTATTAAAAACTGGTTCCTAAGCCTTTAATGTGTCCTTGACTTGCTTATAAGGACGTCCTTTCAGCTGTAGAGCCCTGCGCAGGCAGCAGAGTGGCACTGAGGACATGGACTCCCAAAATGACAGCTTACTGGTTTTACACTCACAGAATCAGCCACTGTTCCCCAAACATGACAGCTTTGCCAAAGTGGCCAGGCATAATTGGGTTTCTAACCACAGCTACACTCTGTATCTAGAACACACCGTCCCCACAAACCTCTGGGGCCTGGTGTTAATCCTAAATCACTATGCCAGATTCCTTATTTCTTCTTGGGGGAACTTCAATGGGTCTTGCTACCAGGGGATCTCTGTCAGGGTTTTTTCAGCCCTTCAGAACGCTCTAATCTCCAAAGGACAGGGAATAGGGTCTTAAGCCATTTCTTCCTGGAGGATCTTTGGCTTTAGTTAAGTTTAATTTAGCATATCAGGGGGATACTGGGAAGAATAATCTCTGTATTTTCCCTTCCTCAGAGACATATATATCGATTTACCTCATATTGGCATAATTAAGAGTATTCAGGGACCTATTAAAGAAGATCCAGGGAATAAACATCTTATTCCATCTTGCTGCTTTTCCACCTAAACAAACAAAGGAACGAAGTTTCAAATCACTGTGAATGTTTCTGGGAAGTTGGAACACTTAAAAACTATTGGTTGTAAATAGTTTGGCCCTATTTGAGAGGTAGCTAAAATATGGGAGTGTATGAGCCTGTCACTTATAAATTTTAATGGGAACAAAGAGTAGAAAGAGATTCTAGGAAGTTGAAGGTAATTAGGCATCTGAAGGGCCCCCTCTTACATGGGGAAGAGAAAATGAAAGAAAGAGATTTTTCCCTGTTTTATTTTTTGTACATTAAAGGGTGCATGTCAATCTACAGAAGCACCCATGTAATACATCATGAGGTATGTTCTGCTTCAGAGAGAATCAGACTCCCACGAATTCTCTCTTAAATTCCTTCCACTGAACTAAAGCCCTCAAATCCTCCAGGTTTCTTGGAAAATCAGTCCTCAACTCTCAGTGAGTCAAGCTCCTAAGAGAGAAATCCCAGAACCTTTTAGGTCAGGGAATGCCAGCATTTGCCAACATGGCTTTAGAATCATCAATTTTCTGGTACTAAAAATGGCATATATTGAACTAGTATATTCTTTTTTTTTTTTAAGATTTTATTTATTTATTTGACAGAGAGAGATCACAAGTAGGAAGAGAGAGAGGAGGGAAGCAGGGTCCCTGCTGAGCAGAGAGCCCGATGCAGGGCTCGATTCCAGGACCCTGAGATCATGACCTAAGCTGAAGGCAGAGGCTTAACCTACTGAGCCACCCAGTGAACTAGTATATTCTTAAGCCCCTCATTCTCACTGGTACTTGGTCTTCTCCGGTTTTTCAAATATTTTATGTCAGGTAACTAAATACACAAAATAAAATGTACCATTCAATGTTAAAGCTTTCTTGATGCCAGGATATTTTATACTCGAGCTTTGCTGGACCAATCAGCATAAGCCACTTGGATACTGTGGGAAAATACAGTGAAAATTCTGTAAGGTGGTAACAATGTGGGGACAATTTTTGTTAATGCATCCACAAAGAAGGAACAACCTTTGAATACTAGTATTAAAGGCAAAGACTAACTTGCAATTTCACAGAAGACAGTGTTACCGAAGACTTTTTTCCTTTTCCTTTGGTAGAACTGCTACCATGTTTTAAAATTCTAGTGAACATACTTGTTTCCCACTCTAATGTATACCCATATCCTATAGAACCACAGTTATGTTTTAATAGGAATATGCTATATGTAAAACATATCATGTGTTAAAAATGAAATGTCCAGGGAAAATATTTCCATTGCTTACTATTTCTTGGTACTTCATGTATCCTATCTGGCATGCACACACAAAAAGGAAGCTGGGTACTTATCTAATATGGTGATGTATTTATTACTTCAAGTTGCAAAGGTCTGTATTTGGATTTCCAAACATGTAATTTTCAACATGTTTTGTTAGTGAGGGAGCAATAAAAGGAACATTTTGCAGCTAATTCAACACCTATAAATTTCCTATCTGTAATATGAAAAAATGGCTTTGGTAGACCACAGGTCTGCTCATATTCTAAAAAACATTAAATGTAATATTTCTAAATTGCCCTGTATTTAAACTTCTCTTATTCCATAAAATATTTATTGGTTCATTTTTTATATTTTTATAAAAGATGGTACCTGATTCTGAACAGATTTTTTTATGTGCAACTATTCACTATTTTTTAAATAACTATATTTAAGAGGCATCTATGTGGCTCAGTTGGTTAAGTGACTGCTTTCAGCTCAGGTCATGATCCTGGGGTCCTGAGATCAAGTCCTGCATTGGGCTCCGTGCTCAGTGGGGAGCCTGTTTCTCCCTCTTCCACTCCCTGTGTTATGCTCTTTCTCTCTCCCTCTGTCAAATAAATAAATAAAATCTTATTAAGTAAATAAATAAACAAATAAGTAACTATATTTGAGAAGCCATATAAAAGCTAGATGATTACAAACCAACAAACTGAAAAATAAATATCAAAAAGATATTGATCAACTTATTTCAAAATTCATGTCCAAACAAAACGTGCTCATAAATATATATAGCACCTTTATTCACAATGGCAAAAGTTATAAGTAACTAAGATGTTCTTTAACAGACAAAAGGATAAACAAACTGTGGCATATCTATATAATGGAATATGATTCAGTGTTAAAAAGAAATCAACTATCAAACCATAAATATATGAGGATAACTCTCCAATACATATTGCTAAATGAAAGAAACCAGTCTCTACAGTCTACATACTATATGACTCCAATTATATAAGAGTCTGGAAAAGGTAAAACTAGAAATGGTAAAAAGATCAATGGTTGCCTGGAGTTCCGAACAAGGGGAAGGCCGAGTAGATAAGGCACGGGAGATATTTTGGGGCAGTGAGACTATTCTGTATCATAATGTAATGATGATGGATACAGGATGCTATGGATATAGCATCATAGACTTTTATAGCACAGCATGCAAATAAAAATATAAAGAGGCTGGGGTATCCCAGGATGGAATGCAGAATGTGACAACACATTCTAACTATATTTAACACGTTAAAAAAAAAAAAAAAAAAAAAACCCTCACTGAAGGGTGTGGTGGAGGGAAAGGTACTGACCTAAGTAACTTTGGAAGTAGAATCTATAAGACTGAAGGCAAAAAGACACTACACAGCAACCCCTCTGTGGCTGTCGGCTAAGCGTCTGCCTTCGACTCAGGTCATGATCCCCGCATCCTGGGATCAAGTCCCATATTGAGCTCCTTGTTCAGCAGGAGCCTGTTTCTCCCTCTGCCGGCTGTTCTCCACCTTCTTGTTCTCCTTCTCTCTGACAAATAAATAAAATCTTTAAAAAGAAAGATACTATATATAAGTACTGTACTCTACTTGATAAAATTATTTATCACAGGATACAGATTGATAATTCTGATACTGCTATACATGCATACTGTAATTTAACAACTGAATAAATGGCAGATGGTAAAGGACAGGCTTCTCACTGTCTGGGTAGGAGGAGGTTACAGATAAGCAAAGGGAGGAGACTAGAACATTTCATGCAGTAATGGATTCAAGTTGGAGACATCAGTATAAACTCATGTTTAGCTTGATACAGATAAAATAGTTACATAGAGAAATTTGTATAGGTATGTGTACATATATAGATCAGTATACACAAGGAAAAAATATATATATTTCCTTGCTCTGTGAGCTGGCAGGACCTAGAAGTTATAACAAACCAGTAGCATTGAGCCTCCCTAGTAATTAGACTTGGTTTCTAATCCATTGTCTAATAAAAGAAACCAGGGCTTTTTGGAGAAATAGTTGATTCTGAGACTAGGACAGGAAATATACAAGATCAGCCTAGAGCACCTTGGAGTAGCAGAACATAAATGTTGGGGGGGGGGGGAGAAAAAAACAATAAAACCCAAACACCTGACGAGGGTATATATCAAAAGGACACAGGATATAGCTGAAAGAGCTCCCAGTGGCCAAAGCTGGAATAATTAGAGCAACAAAACATTTTCGAAAAGTAATACTGGATTATAATCCAAAGTATAAAATAAATATCCATGAGTTCATACTGAGATAAATAAACAAATAAATGAATAAATAAATAAATGAGGGAGAATAGATAAATCTCATATACAGAGGAATTTCAAAAAATCGACGGAGATACTCTGTCCTCAGGGAGATGGAACGTAACTCCCCACTCCTTCAGTATAGGCTGCATGCACATATGACTTCCTTCCAAAGAGTGCAGTATGGAGAGGGGGAGAACAAGAATAGCTTTACAGTAGAGGAGCCTGGCAAACACTACCCCAGCCAGGTGACCAAAGCTACTATCCACAGTGATAAGTCATATTCACAGTATGTACCCTTCATATGATGTGATGAAAATGGCACTTTAACTGTGTGGTCTTCTTCCCAAAAATGTATAACCCAAATTTAATCATATAATAAATACTAGACAAATTTCATTTGAGGAACATTCTGTAAAACACCTAACCGGTACTCCTCAAAACTTGTCAAGATCAGGGGTGTGTGGCTGGCTGTCAATAGAGCATGTAACTCTTAATCTCTGGGTCGTGAATTCAAGCCCCACGTAGGGTATAGAGATTACTTGGGAAAAAAAAAAAAAACTTGTCAAGATCATAAAAAAAACAAGAAGAGATTAAGAAACCATCACAGCCAGAAGCCTAAGTAGACAGGACAAGTAAATATTATGTGGTGTCCTGGAGGGGATCCTAGAACAGGATATTAGGTAAAAACTAAGAAAAAAATGAATAAAGTATGGATTTTAGTTAATAATAATGTATTAACAGTGGAAAAAAGATATTCTCTTCAATAAATGGTGCTGGGAAAACTGGACAGCTATACGTAGAAGAATGAAACTCGACCATTTTCTTACACCATACACAAAGATAAACTCAAAATGGATAAAAGACCTCAACGTGAGACAGGAATCCATCAGAATCCTAGAGGAGAACATAGGCAGTAATCTCTTCGATATCAGCCACAGCAACTTCTTTCAAGATATATCTCCAAAGGCAAAGGAAACAAAAGTGAAAATAAACTTTTGGGACTTCATCAAGATCAAAAACTTCTGCACAGCAAAGGAAAGAGTCAACAAAACAAAGAGGCAACCCACGGAATGGGAGAAGATATTTGCAAATGACAGTACAGACAAAAGGTTGATATCCAGGATCTATAAAGAACTCCTCAAACTCAACACACACAAAACAGATAATCATATCAAAAAATGGGCAGAAGATATGAACAGACACTTCTCCAATGAAGACATGCAAATGGCTATCAGACACATGAAAAAATGTTCATCATCACTAGCCATCAGGGAGATTCAAATTAAAACCACATTGAGATATCACCTCACACCAGTTAGAATGGCCAAAATTAGCAAGACAGGAAACAACATGTGTTGGAGAGGATGTGGAGAAAGGGGAACCCTCTTACACTGTTGGTGGGAATGCAAGTTGGTGCAGCCTCTTTGGAGAACAGTGTGGATATTCCTCAAGAAATTAAAAATAGAGCTTCTCTATGACCCTGCCATTGCACTCCTGGGTATTTACCCCAAAGATACAGAGGTAGTGAAAAGAAGGGCCATCTGTACCCCGATGTTTATAGCAGCAATGGCCACGGTCACCAAACTGTGGAAAGAACCAAGATGCCCTTCAACGGACAAATGGATAAGGAAGATGTGGTCCATATACACTATGGAGTATTATGCCTCCATCAGAAAGGATGAATACCCAACTTTTGTAGCAACATGGACGGGACTGGAAGAGATTATGCTGAGTGAAATAAGTTAAGCAGAGAGAGTCAATTATCATATGGTTTCACTTATTTGTGGAGTATAACAAATAGCATGGAGGACTTGGGGAGTTAGAGAGGAGAAGGGAGTTGGGGGAAATTGGAAGGGGAGGTGAACCATGAGAGACTATGGACTCTGAAGAACAATCTGAGGGGTTTGAAGCGGCGGGGGGTGGGAGGTTGGGGGAACCAGGTGGTGGGTATTATAGAGGGCACGGATTGCATGGAGCACTGGGTGTGGTGCAAAAATAATGAATACTGTTATACCGAAAAAAAAAACCTCTCAAATTTAAAATACTGATTTGCTCTGGGTTTTTTGTTTGTTTGTTTGTTTTAATTTCTGTTTCATTAAAAAAAATAATGTATTAATATTGACTAATTGCAACAAACACACCACACTAATGCAAAATGTTAAATAATAGAGACTGCGGGGTATAGCACATATGGGAAATATCTGTATATTACCATTTTTTTTCAGTACATCTAAAACTATTCCAAAATTTAGAACTTTATTAAAATAATATTGAGAATCATAAAGATAGAAAGTGGAAAGTGGAAGGGACCATAAAAAATCACCAGTTAAACCCTCTGTTTTATATGGGAGGGAACAGGGTGCATAGCAGAACTTAATAGCCTGCACTTTGGAAAAGGCCTTAAATAAACATTGGTGGCTAGCTGCTGAACTTTGCCCTCAGTGACACTATAATATTCGTCATAGCACATAATAGACACTCAATAAATAATTACTGAATAGTGGATAATTTCCAAAAACCTACCCTCTACCCAAGTATTTAGTCCATTCAGTTTATTTATTAACTCATTCATTCAACAAATTTGCTGAGTGTCTGGTATCATAATTTTACTCCTGGAACTATAATTTCTTAGAAACTCTACCAAAGGAATGTCATTTTGGCAATTTTCCATATCTGACCTTGTAGGAAACTCTATTTAGCTGATTCAAGTTTATAAGTGTCCAAGGAAGAATTATTTCAAGCCCCGTATTAACAGGAAATAGACGGAGGAGGCATGAAAAGAGAAGGATGGCTCTTAGGAATCACAAAGAATATGTGTGGTTCATTCACACTCAAGTTATGGGCTACAGCATTTTTGAATAGTATTAGGATCTCCAATCTCCCATTCTATTCCTTTTACTACTTACTGAGGCAATAAGCTAAGAGTATAGTTTTGTCTTGCTTTCCAGTTTCAGCTGTGTGATCTTGGCCAAGTTACCTAATCTTTTTGAGGTTCAGTTCCCCCATCTGAAAAATTACCTCATAAAAGAATGTTGCTTAGTTTCAATAAACCAACATTTCTAAAGTGTTTAGCACACTTGGCAATGACATTATTACTACTAGTATTATTAGTATCATTGTTATCTTTACCAACCAACCAGATGCTTGTACTTCTGAAATAACTTAGGGCAATAACTCAGGAACTACAAAGAACACATGTTGGCACACTTAACCTTTTGATTTTTCTAGATTTAATAAGTGGGTTGTTTCCAACAAACCACAGAATTATTGTTGGGATCTGGGCTATGACTTTATTTACTGTCAGTCCAGTGCCTCTTTTAGACTGCTAAGGAACTAAAGGGGTTATTTTCAAGTTCCTTTCCTTCTTGGCCTCTTTCCCTGCTCAAGTTTGTTTTCATGTTAACATTATCATCCATTCTAAATATTCCATGGGCTCCCTAAAAGTGGGTAAGTTTTTCCTGATAAATTTCTCTCCTGATGTTTATCTTTTTTACTTTATTTCTATCATACTTAAAGATCACATTACTCGGGGTGTTTACCACCTCTATGTATAAATGCTGAGAAAAAGTCCAGCCCTCCCAGAGGGTGCCTCCCTCTCCGTGCCCAGGTAAAAGAGAGCTTGTGTTTGCTATTCTACTAGAAGTGTCTGAGCAAGAAGTCTCCCTCTCCAATTCCCATTAGAGCCCCGACTGCCTGTGGGGGAATCCCAGCAGTTCCTGAAGACATCAGCCCTCTGAGACTGCCTCTTGGAAACAGTGCTCTCTGCCTGTCGTGGTGGCACCAGCTCAGCACCTCCCACAACAGCTCCTTGGTACTTCTGCTGCCTCCTCCAGGGCCTCCCTTGACGCTGCTCAGTAGAGTCTGCTTTCATAAGTTCTACTTCAGTGGCAGAAAGCTAAGTTTGAGTAATAGAGGTTATCTTGTACAACCCAGTTGCAAAAACCATTCTAAGCACAAATGTTCCAACTTCAGAGGCAATCTTAAAGGAAACTTTAAATAGTTTTAATCAAAAAGAATACTCTTTTACAGGGTTCAAAAATAATTAAGTTAACACAGCAGGTTAATTGTTTCTTTTTAACTGATTTTAAAGGAATTTTCAAAGATCGTTTTATCTGTGGCTCATTATCATTGCAACAAGCAGACTGAGGATTCGTTTTCAACTAGCATAATTATTTTGAAACTCCTTTTGTCAAGAATAGTCAGAAAAAAAGGTCCTACTTCTCTCTTAGGAGGAACGTGTGAAGGTTGAAACCAGCTGCTGCTTCTCCCCACACTGCCAATCTTAGTGACTCCAGAAGGATTTGGGCCCGAGGGAGATAAGAGAAAGGGGTCAATTACGGAACAGAGGAGCAGCAGATTCTAAATCAGGACATATGCATGAGCTCCCAACTAGAAACCAGAGGGAGAGCTTATGTGTGTTCCCATTTTCTTCATAAGCTTAGGACGTCCAACATCTAAAATTATTTGTATTTAAGACATCTCCTGAGACTTCACCTGATTGGAAGGATTTTGTTGTTATTGTTTGTTTGTCTATAAAATACTACTCAGCTTGCTTTTCAAATTTAAAAACAATACTTTTAACATAATTGCTTAAGTTCTATATCAAATGTTTCTCTACTCATGAAAAGACTCTGTCATTAATTTACAGGATTTTCTATTGGTAAGAAACCTGATTGGACATAAGGGTGATAACATAACCTATATAAATCACACACACATGTAGTAAATATCACATGAAAATCTAGCAGAACATATTTTCTAGAAATGTGGACAATATATTTAAATGTCCTAACCTACCACACTTAAGAGGTTTACTTTGGGAGGCCCCAGAGACTGTCTCAAAAAGAGAGATGGTCTCCAGAACAACATAAATCAGGGTTTGACAAGGTCTTAGTAACTGATAGTCAGGAGAGAAGACAAAAACAAACAAAATGCTGCATATAAGAAGATAAATAGTGGCTTCAGATTTGAACCCCAAATTAAAAGTCACAAGGGCAACCTCTCCAATTGCAGGCCTTGGTTTGCAATTCCATTGCTTTTCAAATGGGCAAATCTGTGTGAAGGACATCAGGATAAATAACAGAAGATGTTTTTAAATTTAACAACATTCAATAATTCTCCCTAGAAATGGTGGGGTGTCTAGAAAGTAATAAGTAAATGTTTGAGACACAACAAGGGACTAGGAAGCCAAGATCAAAATGTGTTGTTTCGGGGAAATCTTTCCTAAGTGTCTAGGAACATGATCCAGAGGCATTAGGTAGTCATTTCATTGTCTCGAGCTACTGGCATCACTTGAAACAGGCATGTAAGAAATATGGCGGCAGGCATATTAGGATTTGAATATTGTTGAATATAAAAATGAGTCAACAATTCTCACTAGCTATGGAATAAATGCAAGGAAACAAAATGAGCAATGCAATAAAGGAAATAAAAAAGAATCAGACACACAGGGAAAGAACAGTAAAACAGAGAAAAAGAGAGAACCTGTTTATAGGAAAAGCAATTTGGGTTGGCATTACACTTCTAGTCTAGATTGACTGACATGGGGGAAACAAGATGAACAGCTCTTAAGATGGAGTGAAGGCTGAATAGCTTCTATTAGTTTCTGTTTTCCTCTTACACTTATAAAACTCAACATCCACAACCCACATAATCCAATTTTTGAATGGGCAGAAGACCTGAACAGACATTTCTCCAAGATGGCATTTAGCTGGCCAGCAACCACATGAAAAGATGCTCAATAGGGATGCCTGGGTAGCTCAGCTGGTTGGGCATCTGCCTTCGGCTCAGGTCATTGTCCCAAGGTACTGGGATTAAGTCACGCTTTGGGCTCCCTGCTCAGCAGGGAGTCTGATTCTCCATCTGCCTGCTGCTCCCCCCGCTTATGCTATCTTTCTCTCTCAAATAAATAAATAAAATATTTTTTTAAAAAGATGCTCAACATCACTCATCATCAAGAAAATGCAAATCAAAACTACAATGAGATATCTTCTTACACCTATCAGAATGGCTAAAATCCAAAACAGAGGAAACAATGAGTGCTGGCAAAGATGTAGAGAAAAAGGAACCCTCTTGCACTGTTGGTGGAATGGCAAACTGGTACTGTCCCTGTGGAAACAGTAAGGAGTTTCCACATAAAGTTAAAAATAGGGGTTCCTGGGTGGCTCAGTTGGTTCACATCTGCCTTAAGCTCAGTTCACGATCCCGAGGTCCTGGGATAGAGTCCTGCATTAGGCTCCCTGCTTCATGGGAAGTTTGCTTCTCCCTCTGCCTCCCTCTCTCTTTCTTTGTCCCTATGAACAAATAAATAAAGTCTCAAAGAAAAAGTTAAAAATAGAACTGCCCTGGTAAGAACTACTGGGTTCTTACCTCCAAAATACAAAAATGTTAATTCAAAGAGATACACGCACCCCTATTTTTACAGCAGCATTATTTACAACAGCCAAGATATGGAAACAGCCCAAGTGTCCATCAACTGATGAACGGATAAAGAAGATGTGGCATATATATATATATATATATATATATATATATATATATACACAATGGAATATGATTCGGCCATAAAAAGAATGAAATCTTGCCATTTGCAACAACATGATTGGAGCTGGAGAGTATAATGCTAAGTGAAATAAGTTCGTCAGAGAAAAACAAATACCATACAATTTCACTCATATGTGGAATTTAAGGAACAAAACAAATAACCAAAAGAAAAAAGAGAGAGAGAGAGAAAGAGAGAGACTAACCAAGAAACAAACTCTTAACTATAGAGAACAAAGTGATGGCTCCCATAGAGGAGATAGGAGGGGGGATGGGGGGTAAGAGGAGATGGGTATCACGGAGTGCACTTGTCATGAGGAAAACCAGGAGATGTATGGAGTTGTTGAATCACTATACTGTACAACTGAAATACCTATAACGTTGTACGCTAACTATACTGGAATTAAAATAAAAAATAAGAACACTTGAAACTCAATAAAAAATAAACTCACTCATTTCTATTTTCCTCTCCTGCTCCACCAAAACTGTTCTTCCTTTTGTATTCTTTTCCCTAGATGAATAATGCATTATCCATTCAAAGCTCCTACAAGTTAATGAAGTCTCCTTCCCTTCTTTCAACTACCTCTACCTTAAACATAAAAACCTAATTGATTGCCAAATATTTTTAGCTTTGCTTCTTATCTTCCCTTCTGGGTTACCACAAGGGCCCCTCTTCTGACGCTAGCTTCCTTCTTCCTACATCATCTTCTTTCACACTGCAGTTAGGGCTTTCGTCCTTGTTAATACTTTTCTCATCTTTCCATTGGCTTTCAGAGTAAAATTTTCAATGTAGCATATGGGGTACTTCATCAGCTTGCTTCTTTCTAGTTCTCTGTTTCCTCTGCTGTCCCTAGATCCAGCTACACTAAACTACTTGAGTCACCCCAGAGTTGTTCCCCTCTCCTTCACCTTCCTGCCTTTTTTTATACAACCTAGAATGCTCTTCCCTTTATTCTCTGTCTAGATAATCCAGATTCTAATTTTTCCAACTCCTTCCATGTTACTCCGAATTGAATTTTTAAAAATTAACCAACAATTAAAGGATAGTTAGCAGATGCTACGATTCCAGTGCAGTTTGCTCAAAACAGAGTGAAATTCCTTTTGTGCCTTTATTTGAGACACGGATTTCTTTTCTCAGTCATTTTATTTCTACTTTCCTTTGACTGGTAATTACTCACTGGGTGAGGACTTGGAGAGTTTGAACATATATTCAGCCACAATATTATAATAAGAGATCTAGATGGTGAGGAAAACTGAGTGAAAAATCACAAAGAAACTGTGAAAGAGGAAGAAGTGCTCAGCTATTTGCCTAAAATCACATTAGCCATTTCTCCTCCTTCTCTCCTTCGCCTCTTTTTCTCTCTCTCCTCTCTCTGTCCCTATCTGTCTCTGTGTCTGTCTCTGTCTCTGTCTCTGTCTGTCTGTCTGTCTGTCTCTCACTCACGCACACACACTTCTCCTAAGGTTAAAACTACTCTGTGTTCTTTTTAAATCCCTCAGGTTTTACATTTTATTGCTCCAAGAGTCTGCCTCCCTGAAGTTCTTGTATAGACTAGTTATTTCCCTCTGTAAAGAAGCTGTTCAGTTCTGCCTTGCCTGGCTTGGAAGAATCCAAGGGAGGCAGTTCTTTCAGGCCTGTCTCTTTTCCACTCCCCTCCTCCCCAGTCCTGGCTGGATCAGTGAGTCTGTCAATCCCAGGCAAGAGACAAGGCAGACAAAGGTTTATTTGTAAAGAACCTCCTTCTAGCACCTCCTTTTTTCTCCTTTTGCCCAAACTCACCCAGTGAATTGGAGCATTTAAGAAGATTCCTCTGCCAAGAAGACCAAAAAGAACAGAGAAGAAAGGGTATGTATTTTTTCTTAAATATCATTTTGTATCACTTATTCTATTACAAATTTTTGCCATAGACTAGAGCAGAAATGTATTTATGTGTTGAATCAGAAGAGAAAGGGATTCTCTAAGGAGATGGATGTACTTTGAAAAAGATAATGCTTCCTAGGATAAAAGAAAATAGTCAGATTAAAAGGGACTAGAAAATGTACATTCCTTAACTGGGAGAGTCACTTAATCATAGGTTTAAAAAGAGACAGCTCCCTCACTGTGATTCCTGATTACTGCCTATGGCCACTCTGAATCTGATCCCATGTAATAAGACCTTATTATTCCAACTCTCAGAATCATACGTGAATAATGAAGTATATAAAGTTAGTCTTTCAATGCAGTAGATATATCTCTATATTACCTATTCTATGTGAAGTTAACTGCAATGTCTAAGAAAGGAAATGGTTTTTTTTTTTTTTTTTTTTTTTGCTCTTAAAATCCTGATTCCTAAAAAGGAACTGGTATAAATGTGCAATACAAAGGGGGAATTCACTGAATTCATCCTTGGTGTCCCCACCATAGAACACACTACAGTGTCTGTGCTGCTAAGATAAAGGGAATACTTTTTCCCTTTCAGGCTTATAAAAATTCCTCTTTAAGATTCCTTAACTTAGTTATGCAAGCTATGAAAATCTCCCCCAAATCCTTGTCCTTTTCTCCAATGCTGATGATCTTTTATAGCCAGAAAAATAAGTAGAATGATACAAGACTGAATATTCATATCATCTTACAGCATTCTCTGAATGCATTCTCTGAAGGAAGATTACTTTCAGGAAAAATGTGAACTTCATGTTTCCACTGATGAACGTCTCTTGGGTACTTGAGTGGATCTTGCCTGGTTTAATGATGTTTGAAAGGCTTATCCACTTTCTCGTACCACCTCTTCTGTAACACACACTTTAAGAAGTTCTACTTAACGGTGCTTTCTATCACAAACCTCTTCTAACAACAGTTAGTAAGAAAGAGAAATTTTTTGAAATGACTCTTTTTTTCATCACCCAAGAAAGATGAATGGGAAACATCACAGGCTAGATGGCAATTTTAATCTCTTTCAACTATAATTTTTGATATTTTACATGTCAAGGTCTAGGCTGGAAATTTCATTTGTTTTTGCAGCCTTTGCTTCTCTCTTGCTGTGTTTTGAAAGAAATCTGAAAATGAACTGCCCTTTCTGTCTAATTCATCAACTCTGTTTCACTCCACTGCTCTTAATACCAGTTCCCAGAATTGACATCAGTTGCCTATATGAGCATTGCATCATAAATCTCTGAACACTTAAACTGTATAGCCCTGTTAGTTTTGGCCATTAAATGGGATAATTTTTCTTTTTAAGTCTTCATTTAACTCAATGATTCAAAAGCCTTCTGATCGCAAATACCCTCCCATAATCAAAATTTGCAATTCTATATTTTATGATGGTACAAGGTGTTGGAAATACCTTGCCCATGACTCTATATCCTCTGCTTTGATCCTTTGAAAATTATGCCACTATTCGAATATGAATGGTATCATACAGTTTTAGGAACAATATTAATTATATAAATTTGAATCCAAAAAAACCAATAGATAACTATCTAAGGATATCTTGCTTATTCCTTTCGATATTCAGATTTTAGCTTTGTTTCCTTTTGTAATTTGGATGTACTCCAGGAGGAATTTTAAGTGCATGTACTTCAACTGAAATAGAAAAGAAAATAGAGCAATTTGCTTCAGATTTGCCAAAGTCATCTCACTCTTACTGGCACTTGAAAATATATGGTCTTGATGGATTGCCAAGGATTAAGTTTGGTGTCTTCTAATGAAAAAAATAATCAATGTATCATTAGAACATACTGGTTGAGATATTTTTCCATTTGCCGCACTCAAGTAAAAGAAGAAGAGAAAACTTCATTTCAAACATGTAATTTATTAAGTGTTAAAAAAAAAAAAAACTACCAGTAAGTTCTTGCCAGGTGTGGAATTTTCCATCCTAGTATGTGACTGAGACTGTGACAGAAACAGTATTTTGTGCTCTGGCATGGACATATTCAGAAGAGGTGCATGGTATGGCAACATACCCACTTTTCCAGCAATTTATTTGTTCATTCCTTCAGTGAATGTTTTTGGAACATTTACTGTGAGCCCAGCGTTAAAGCAGGCACTCTGAGAGATGCAAAAGAATTTATAGTCTTTGCCTTAATGATGCTGGCATCTCCTTTTCCAATCCTCTGAATATCAGCTTGCCCCAGGTCTCAGTCTTTTGTCACTTCTCTTCTTAATCTATTCTCACTACCCTGCTAGTCCCATAGCTATAAATATGATCAATAAACATCCTGAAGTCTCTCAAAAATTTTTTAAATTTATTTGACAGACAGAGATCACAAATAGGCAGAGAGGCAGGCAGAGAGAGAGGAGGGGAAGCAGGCTCTCTGCTGAACAGAGAGCCCGATGCGGGGCTTGATCCCAGGACCCCAGGATCATGACCTGAACCGAAGGCAGAGGCTTTAACCCACCGAGCCACCCAGGCGCCCCATCAAGTTTTTATTTCTAGCCCTAACCTTCAGACACATACTGCCTACTCAACATCTTCACTTGGATGTCCAGTAGGCCCCTCAAACTTAATTTGTCTCATATTTAACTCTTAAATTTTCCCCAAATTGACCCCATCTAATTCTTCCTCAACTCAAAAAACGTCAATATCACTTATGTCAAAAACCTAAGAGTCATCCTTGTTTTTTATCTTCCATCAACTTTCACCAATAGCCTTTTTCTTCTTCCAATGTTGTCCCACCACAACACATCTTTGTAAAGCAGTCAGGGATTATTTTTTAAGTCGTTCATCAGATCGTGTTTCTATTCTATCAAAAATCTTACAATGGCTTCCTAATATATTAAATAAAATCCAAGTTCTTAATCATGTTCTATAAGACCCTTTATGGCATTTCCATATCTTCCTTCCTGATTCTAGGTAAATACTCAGAACGACAAATTTACTCAATGGCCAAATAAATGTCTTTTGGTGAATTTCTGATTCCCAACTGTAGCCATATTCTCTATCCTTAAATGGTTTATGAAAAATATTGACAATTACAAGGCATTATTCAGTCAAATTCACAGTTCTTAATGAATGGATTACACAGGACAACTGAGTGGCTCAGTTGTTAAGAGTCTGCCTTCAGGGGGATCATGATCCTGGGCTCCTGGGACTGAGCCCCACACCGGGCTCCCTGCTCAGCAGGAAGCCTGCTTCTCCCTCTCCCACTCCTCCGGCTTGTGCTCTCTCTCTCTCTGTGTCTCTCCTTGTCAAATAAATAAATAAAATCTTAAAAATAAAAAAAGATTACACATGAGTGCTATAGGCACATAGAACAGGGGAGCTATTAAGAACAGCAGGCTGGATCTGGCTTCTTAGAAGAGATGAGTTTGAGGTTTGTCCTCAGTAGATGGTTTGGTCTGAAATTAACATAAAGGGAAGAGGTGAGAGGGAATAATAAGGCAAAGACATATGTGTAGGATTGAAGAGATGACTGAAGAGATGACTACTAGCTGAGCAATAGTGAATGATAGATGTGGAGGAGAAGTGGAAGGAAGGCCTTAGGATTAGCCTTAGGAAGTTGACCATCTTTTAGATACCATGAAACCACTGCAGGAACTTCCTCAGGATTTAAAAAAAAAAAAAAAGTGTTTTCAGAGAATCATTCATGTAATACCACATACAGGGGCCATGCATTGTATTAGCCACTGGGTATGTGGTAGTGAACAAAATAGACAGCTTTTATGAAGCTTTCTGTCTTAAGGGAATGATAGACATCAAATGAGTAAACTCATAAATATATAATTTAAAATGTGATAAATATCATTAGAAAAAAGAAGGCACTATGAAAGAATCAAGTTGAAACTACTTTAGATTGGATGGTCAGAGAAAGCATTTGAAAAAATGACATTTAAATTGAGAACTGAAAGTCAAGAATAAGCCAGGAAAGTAAAGCACATTCCTTCTAGCATATATAAAAATCTTAATGGAGGAAGAAAGATTTCTATTTAATTATAAGGAAATACTCTATGTATCTTTATTGCAATATGTTTTTTAAATGGGTCAGATGAGCTATCTTCTAACAAAAAACACATTATCAAAAATAACAAGAGATAGAAACTATGTAATATTTAGGACATATTTATATTATAAATTATTTATTATTTATCTGAAATTTAAATTTAACTGAGTATCCTGCATTTTATCAATTATATTTTAACAATATTAAATATCATCTGAGTTTCAATATCATGTATATAATCAGGGACACAGGACTATAAAAGAGGTCAGGAAGTGGTGATATATGGATTTTGAACTTACCTGCTTTTACGTAGCAGGGTGTAGTGGAGACACTCTAAGGAATATACCTCAGTTAATACAAATCTTTGGGATGAGTTTGTCCTCAGCTTTTCACCCATTTATCCTTTTCCCCTTTTCTCATTATCTTAAAAGCCTATACTTCCTTCTTAATAACTTTCGCTGGTACAACATCTTTCTCTGACTTTTCTTCTGCCCAGTCTTCAAATGTTAGTTTCCCAATGTTCTGTCCCTGGCCATCTCAAGTTCTCCTTAACACCCTCGCCTTATGCATACCAAAAAGAGATATACCAAAATGCTAACAACCCTAATCTCTAGATGGAAACTAGCTGTATTTTATTTATCTATTCTTTTCTGTATGATCCTTGTTTTAGACTGAGTGTTACTACTTTTTAAAAAAGTATTTTTAAAAAATCCAATCAGGCTTCTGGCTATAATTAGAACCATCTAATGGAAAGAAAGCTCAAGCAGTTAAGAGTCGTGAAATGAGTTCAAAACTACACTTATATGCAGGAAACATATAAAAAGTAATAAGAGTCCAAGCTTAGTAAATGCATGACTTTTTCCAAAAGCCACAAGAATTAAGATAAAATTAAGCTAATTACTAAAAATAAGAACAACATGGTTGCATAGTGAAAACAAACAAACAAACAAATAAATCTGGGGAGACCCAAACTGTAAAATATATGAAAAATGCTATTGACTAATATAATACAAAAATTCTTCAAACACAATTGGTAAAAAGGTTACAAAGAATTTACAACTCTCTCTCCACCCCTCTCCCTAAACTCAATTTTTTGATAGACAGTAATCTGGTAAGGGAGGTTAGAGAAAAGGGGAGGGGTCTCTGCTGTTGTTGAATCTTCTGATAAAAGTACACACACACACACACACACACACACACACACACACATTTTAAGATTTATTTATACTAGAGAGAGAGAGCAAAGGAGAGAATCTTAAGCAGACTTCCCAGTGACTGCGGAGCCCAACCCAGGACTCAACCTCATGACCCTGAGATTATAACCTGAATTGCAATCAAATCAATGTTTAACCAACTGAGGCAACTGGGTTCCCCTATAACTATATATTGTTAATTCAGGTAAGAGCTGACTAGAATAAATGACAGTTTTGATTAAAAAGGGAAACAAACCAGAAATTGGGAAGTACATCTTAAAGTCAGATTATTTAGAAAAAATGCAATACAATGCAATTTAATCAAAACAATAGTACTTGATGATATCCAAATTTAAGAATTTGACAGCTCACTAACATCTTCCCATACGAAATCGTTCCCTGCAACTTGATATTGAGTTTAGAAATATGAGAAATTCCTCCTTCTCTGACTCTATATAAGCATCTAGAGATTAGGATATATTATTTATTCTTTCACTAACATGCCAGGCATTGTTTGAGGTGCTTGGAATACACATCAGACAAAATCCTGTCTTCCTGAAGCTTACATTCAAGTTCTGGGAGACATAATAAGAATATTTTTAAACAATTTAGAGGTTCATAAATGCCATGGAAAAGTAGAGCAACTAAGGCAGATTGAGAGTATGTGAGGGGAGATACAATTTTAAACAGAATATATCTTACTGAGGAGCAAAGTGAACAAAAACTTGAAGAGGCTGAGGAAAGCAGACATGCAGTTAATCTGCTGGAAGAGCTTTCCAAGCAGAGGAACTAACCAGAGCAAAGGCACTAAGGCAAGAATGTGTCTAGTATTTTTGAGGATTAGCTAGAAGAGAAAGAACAAGGGAAAGAGTAATCATTTCAGAGAGAGAGAGATAGCAGGAAGCCAGATTGCATATGGAGGCCACCACAATCACTTTAGCTTTAATTGAAGTTATTGGAGAGATTGGAAGAGGATAGGTGTAGTTATTAATATTGTTCTTAATTCCTTTGCACTGTTGGTACTTAGGACAGTGCCTGGTATAGAGGAAATACTAAAAAATGTCTGTTACATTGAACCGAATTAAACCACCTTGCTCCTGTTTTTCTCTGTCACACATAATTACTTAATCACTTTATCAGTGAGTCCTACATCAGTGCTATTCTTTGACTCCCTCACTTTCCCAGTATTGGCTGCTCTTCTCCTGAATACTCTTGCCAGCTTGGTCTTGGTATGGGCAGAGGAATTCTAAGTCACCTGAAGCAGTATGTGAAGACTTGGGCCCAAAGATAAAAGAATGATTTCAGGCTGTTTTTCAGCAGGCTATATCAACTAGAACAAACTACACAAGCATCATTCCAGAAATTGGAAGGGCAGACTGAATGGCTCCTTGTGCAAACCATAATGGGTCTTATTTATTGTGTTTTGGAACACTATAACTCTTACCCTATCCAAGAGATCGGAGTAAGAGCAACATAATCCAATTTAGGAAAGGTTGTGGAAAGGAAAAACATAGTTCCGAGACTTTGGCTTAAATATTAAAATTACCAGAGTACCACGCAGCTCATTTTTAGAACTTGTAGTTTAGGAATCTCTCCTTCATATTCCTCCAAAAATAGGTGCAAATTGTAATAGTAGTATAGAAAGCTTTGCTTCCACCCAAGATGGAGTAGAAAGAACTAGATTTACTCACTCCTCTGAACTAACAACAACAACAAAAAAAACCCAAACAAAACATTTGAAACAACCTCTGTCAAAACACTGGATTTCAAGCAAGGAAGGACATCGTCCTGTGAGAGATGGGAAACAAATGAGGTATAATTTTCAAGGAGAGGGAACACAGAATCCTGCAGATTCCCTGAACTGAGAAAATGGAGCTGAATGTCAGAGAGAATAAAACAGCCACAATTCACAGAACAGAGTTTGGAGAGAAGAAAGATACATAGAAAATGCTGGATGTCTGCAGAGGGCCCCACTGAAATATTCAGAGAACTGGTTCGTGCATGCAAATGAGAAAACTATCTATGGCCAGGGAGAAAAATCTGAGAGGATTAGAGAACAGAGTGTCTGGCACTCACAAAAAGTCAATCTTACTCACAGAAACAAATTGAAAAAAGCTTGTAATTCATTGGCCATTGGGTAGAATACTCAGGAAGAAATGGTCTCAGTAGTAGGAATAATTAGCTTGACTGAGTTACAATCATCGAACAAATCATAAAACCAAGTCCTGAAGAAATCAAACTGTTTCCAAGTAACTTAGTTACATCTCAGCACAAGAATATTTATAAAAATACAAAAATATCCAGCACCCCACAATGCAAAATTTAAACTGTCTGTAATCTAATCAAAGACTACCAAATTGCAAAAAAGCAGGAAAACATAATTCATAACTAGAATAATCTATCAATTAAAGCCAACCCAGAATTGACACTTTTGTTAGTATTAGTAGCAGTAGCAAAGGATAATAAAACAGATACATTTTTAAGGTGCTGAAAAAAATCCAAATTATCAATCTACCACACCATAACCAGCAGAAATTTTTTTTAAAAAAGGAAAATAAAGACAGTTTCAGACATGCAAAAATTTAAAGAATTCCTCACCAGAAAACCTACACTATTAGAATGTTAAAGGACATCAATAGGGCATATGGAAAATGATATCAGATGGAATGTGGATCTACACAGAAAAATGAAGAGCACTGGAAATAGAAACTACATGGATAAACACACAAGATTTTTTCTCATTATTTAATGCCCTAAAATACAATTGTTTAAGCAATAATAATAATATATTTTGATTTTTTAGCATATACATCAGTAAAATACATAACAGTAATAGCATAAAAGATGGGAGAAGAGAAATGGAAGTATACAATTGTAAAATTTTTATACTATTTGTAAAGTATAATATCATTTGAAGGGAAATGGTAAGTTAAAGTATATACATTATAAATCTTAAGGGAACCACTAATACAACAAAATGAAGAATTATAGCTATGAGCCAACAAAGGAAGTAAAATGAAATCACACACACAAAAATGTTCACTTAATCCAAAAAAACACATACAAAGAGGAAAGAAAGAACAAAGAGCAAGTAGACCAAATAGAAAATAAAATCCAAGTTGATAGATTTAAACCGAATGATGTAGGGGAACCTGGTGGCTCAGTGGATTAAATCTAATGATGTCAATAATCACATTAAATGTAAATGACCTAAATGTTCCACTTAAAAGTCAGAGATTGTCAGTTTGGATGAAAAAAAAAAACAAGACCAGGGCACCTGGGTGGCTCAGTGGGTTAAATCCTCTGCCTTTGACTCAGGTCATGATCCCAGGGTCTCCATTGGGCTCTCTGCTCAGCAGGGAGCCTGCTTCCCCCTCTTTCTCTCTACCTGCCTCTCTGCCTACTTGTGATCTCTGTGTGTCAAATAAATAAATAAAATCTTTAAAAAAAAAAAAAAAAGACCAAATGATAGACTACCTCTAAGAACATATTTGAAATCTAAAATGAGTAAAAATAAAAGTATAGAAAGATATATTCAGGGTCAGAAAAGCCAATATTATTAGAATGCCATTATTCGCCAAATTTATCTATAGGTTCAATGCAATCTTAATCAAAATTTCAGAAGGCTTTTTCTGTAGAAATTGAGAAGCTGATAATACAACTTATACAGAAATGCAAAAGGCCTATAATTGCCAAAACAACTTTGTGAAAGAAGAAAATTTCAGGGCTAATTCCACCTGATTCTAAGAATTATTATGAAGTGACAGTAATCAAAACTATAGTGTTCACATAAATATAAAGAAATAAATTGATGAAAAAGAATAGAGCCCAGAAACAGGCTCACAGCTAAATTGAAAACTGATATTTGACAAAGATGCAAAGGCAATTCAGTGGAAAAATAACAATAATTTCAAATA
This sequence comes from Mustela erminea, assembly GCF_009829155.1. NCBI lineage: Eukaryota > Metazoa > Chordata > Mammalia > Carnivora > Mustelidae > Mustela > Mustela erminea. The sequence goes on along the minus strand of NC_045615.1, from coordinate 10,152,867 downwards.
TGGTACTAAAATTACTAGACAACTATATGAAAAAAAATGCAGAAAGAAATTCAACCACACCATTTACTAAATAAAAAATTAACTATAATAGATCACATAACTAAATGGGATATCTAATATTATAAAACTGGAAGAAAACATAAGAAGAAAAACTTTGTGTGGCCTTGGATAAGGCAATGTTTTCTTATATATGACAATGAAAGCATTTTTTAAAGAAAAAAAGAACATTGATAAATCAGACTTCATCAATTTTAAAAATTTTTGCTCTTTGAAGCCCACTGTTAAGAAAGTGATAAGGAAAGTCACAGATAAAGAGTAAATGTTTAGGAAGTACAAATCTGATAAAGAACTTGTATCCAAAATTTGTAAAGGACTCTTAAAATTCAGGAAAACCACCCCAATTTTTAAAAGATAGCAAGAGATTTGAACAGGCTGTTCACCAAAGATAAACAAATAAGTAGATGAAAAGGGGCTCAACACCATTAATTATTAGGGAAATGCAATATAAGACCACAATGAGACACTTACTAGAATGGCCAAAAATGAAAAAGACTGACCATACCAAGCCTTGGAGAGAACGTGGAGAAATTGGAAGTTTCTCATACACTCTTGGTGGGAATGTAAAATGGTACAATCACTTTGGAAAAACAATTTGGCAATTTCTTATGAGGTAAAACATAGTCCTATCATTCAATGCAACTATTCTAGGTATTCGAGAGTAATGAAAGCTCTGACCTTACAAAGACTCATACACAAGTGTTCAAAACAGCTTTATTTGCATTGGCCAAAACATAAAACAACTCAAATGTCCATCAACAGGTACATGGATAAACAATCTGAAGCCTATATAATGTAACACTAATACCTTTCAGCAATAAAAAGAAATCAGCTATTGATACCTGCAACAACATATATAAATCTCAAAATAAGTATGCTGAGTGAAAGAAGTCAGAAAAAAAGAGTACATATTTTATGGTTCTATTTATATGAAACTCTAGAAAATGCAAATTTATCTCTGGAGATAGCAAATAAGTTGTTGTCTGTATAAGAGTGGAGGGAAGGGAGGAGGTAAGAGTGATGAACTACAAAAGGGCATGAGGAAACTTAGGGATAAGTTTGATTATGGTAATGGTTTCATGGGAATATACATATGGCAAAGCTTATCAAAATTTATACTCTAAATATTTATGATTTATTATATGTCCATTTTACCTCAATAAAACTGTTTAAAAACTATAGTAGAATTTTGTTTTATATCTTAATATATTGTTTAAAGCTTAATAGTTGTGGTGATTCCTGCCACAGTAAATGTTCAGTGAATAAAGGATATAATTTACCTTCTTTGAAGATTAACCTGTAAAAAAAATGTCAAGAAATATGGCTCTTTAAAAAATATCACCTATCTAATGAGTATAAAGTAGGCCCTAAAGTGAAGTAATTGAGAACTAGAGCACCTCAGAGAATTACATTTTTTTAAATATAAAATTTAAACTATGATCTGTAAAAAGTTTATTGGAAGGCATTATTATCTGTCTATATAGTAGATTGGGATGAAATACAACACTGTCTTGCTCTATCAAATTGGAAAAAATACAAAGTGAAATAGATCTCACGTTTGTCTTTTTTTCCACTAATGTTTGGAATTGGAATTAAATTAAATATTTAAAATTCTAAAAAAAATATTAAAAAACCCCAAAATAACTAATTCAAATTAGATTATGAAACAAAGAAAATATTAAGCTCCTTTGGAATATAAAGAAATATTTTTAATTTCTAAGTTTTTTCTAAGTTTAGAAAAAAGCAGTGAATATGTTTATTCAAAATTTTTAGCAGACTTCCGTTTTCCAATTCCACATATCAGGTGCTTGGAAATCAGTATTCTGTCTTAACCATAAGTAAAAAGCTGAACAGATTGAAAAATCAACAACTCTTCTTGGATTCATAAGAGGGGAGGACACAGGGGAAACCATGCCCCCAAGATAAGGAAAACAAGCAGATGAACATAGGAATTAAAGTCTTCCCAGAGCCAAGACTCATTAGTAGAAACTGTCATGGAACAAGTGCCAGGGTAAAAAACAAACAAAACCACCACCGGACAAAAAACCTGAACATGATCGATGAATTGGTGGAGGCTCACTGTGGACAACTCTGAGAGTTAACAGCTCCACAAGGACCCAGTCATGGGGATCCCCCACAATATTGTGAGATTTACCTCTAGGAGTGAACCAAGTACACACAGTGAACAACAGAAAAATCCTCCCAGGGTTTCATGGGGGGGGGGGGGGAGAAAGGAAATATGCCAGAGCACTCTGTTCTTAATTAGGCCTGCCCTCAGGAGAAACTATTTAACCAAAACCTAACCTGCTGAGGTATTATCAGAGCCTAACTGACCTAGTGAAAGAGAAACATCCAACTGCAGCTGGTTCTAGGCTAGCTGTCCAACCAAAGAGAGTAGGAAAAAAAATCCAGAGAAACCCTTATGAAAGTCACAGCTCAGAAGCATGGACTCACTAAAAGACTGAGACCTAGTTATAGGCCTATAAAATGCTTCCTCTCCCGCACATCTCACCACATTACTAAAGGCTTATTTTCAGCAGTTCATTTTACTTGGTACATCATATGTGGCTATAAAGAAAACATTATAAGGCATACCAAAAACAGATAAAATGAGTATCAGAACCAGACATGGCAGAGATGTTAGAATTATCAGGCCAGGAATTTTAAAAACTATGATTAATATACTAAGGACTTTAACAGATAAAGTATACAGAATGCAAGAACAGATGGGCAAAGTAAGCAGAGAGTTGGAAATTGTAAGAAAGAACCAAAAAAGGAAGCTAGAGATGAAAAATACTTTAAAAGAAATAAAGTTTGTCTTTTATGGGCTCATTACCAGACTGGACACAGCGGAGGAGAGAATCACTGAGGTAGAGGATATAATAAATGAAGCCTCCAAAAGTACAGAATAAAGACGGGGGGGAAATATATTCATATATTATGAATATAAATATTCATAAACAGAATATTTATGGACTGTGGGACAACTACAAAATTCCTAATGGGAATACTAGAAGGAAAAGAAAGAAAGGAACAGAAAAAATACTTGAAACAATAATGACTGAGAATCTACCCAAATTAATGTCAGAAACCAAACCACAAATTCGGGAAGCTCAGAGAACACCAACCAGGATATATGTCGGAAACATTACACACAGATATGTAATTTTCAAACTACAGAAAAATCAAAGGTTAAAAAAAAAAAAACCTTTAGAGAAAGCAGAGGTAAAAAACACCTTACTTATATAGAACATAGGTAAGTATTATATCCAACTTCTCTTCAGAAACCATGCAAGCGAGAAGAGAATGGAGTATATAAGAAATAGCGCAGAGGATCATAGAGAAAGGGAGGGGAAAACTGAATGGGAGCAAATCAGAGAGGGAGACAAATCATGAGAGACTCTTGACTCTGGGAAACAAACTGAAGGTTGTGGAAAGGGAAGTGGGTGGGGGAATGTGGAAACTGGGCATTAAGGAGGGTACATGATGTGATGAACACTGGGTGTTATACACAACTGACGAACCATTGCACACTACATCAGAAACTAATGATGCACTATATGTTGGCTAATCAAATTTAAATTTTTAAAAAAGAAGAGAATGGATGGAATATTTAAACTGTTGACCGAAAAAAATTTCAACCCAGAATTCTGTACTCTGCAAACTTATTTTTCAAACATAAAAAAGAAAGATTTTCTCAAATAAAAATTGAAGAAATTTGTTGCTAGTAAACCTGCCTTAAAAGAAATGTTAAAATAAGTTCTTTTGAGAGAAAGAAAGTAATATAGGTCAGAAACTCAGACCTACATAAAGAAAGGAAGAGCATGGAAGGAGAAATAAGTAAAAGCAAAAGAAAAAATTATTTTTCTTATTCTTAACTGATCTAACAGAGAACAGTTTGTTCAAAATAATAGCAATAATAAAAAAATAGCAATGATGTATTCAATTATGCATGTTTATGTATAGATCACATATACATGCAAATGTATGTTTATATACAAGTGAAACAAATGACAGTTATGATACAAGGAACGAAAGGAAGGAATTAAGATAATTTGTTGTTACAGGATATTCACACTGCCATGAAGTGGTATAGTATTTGTGTGTGTGTGTGTGTGTGTGTGTGTGTGTGTGTGTGTGTATTTATTTATTTATTGTGGTGTCCGGATGGCTCTGACTCTTTTAAGCAACTGACTCTTGATTTTGGCTCAAGTCATGATCTTGGGGTTATGGGATTGAGCCCCAAGTTGGGTTCCATGCTCAACAGGGAGTCTGCTTCTCTCCCTCTCCTGCTACACCCCCCACTCAAATAAAGATGTTTATCTGAGAGAGACAGAGTGGGGTAGAAGGAGGGAGAGAGAAAATCTCAGGCAGACACCCCACTGAGCCAGGAGCTCGACATGGGGCTCAATCTTACAACTAACATCATGACCTGAGTTCAAATCAAGAGTCAGACATTCAACTGACTGAGCCACTCAGGTACCCCAAGCTATAGCATTTTTTGAAAGGCGATGTAGATTAGTTGAAAATGTATATTTCAAACTCTAGGGCAACCACTTAAAAAAAAAAGTGGGGAAAAAAGTATAACCAGTATGCTAAGAAAGGAGAGAAAATGGAATCATATAAAATGTTCAATTAAAACCACAAAATAAGGCAGAAAGAAAAGTCAAAGAGAAAAATAGGAAAAAAGAACAGGGCAACAAATAGAAAACAAAAACAAATATGATAGCTATTAGTCCAAATATATCAATAATCACTTTGGATGTCAATGGTCCAAATGTCCCAATTAAAAGATAGATCATCAGAGTAGTTCAAAAAATATGACCCAATGTTAAACTATGTATATAGTGCTTTATAATTTAAAGGAATTTTAAAATATTTTTTTCATCAGGATAAATGTACTCCTTAATCTCCACTTCCTAGTTCACTCATTCCCCCACCTACCTCCCTTCTTAACCGTATTTTGTTCACTGTAGTTGGAAATTTGTTTCTTGGTTTCTCATTCTCCCTTTTCTTCCTTTACTCATTTATTTTGTTTCTTAAATTCCACATATGAGTGAGATCATGTGGTGTTTGTCTTTTTCTGACTGATTTATTTCACTTGGCATTATTCTCTCTAGCTCTAGTCATGTTGTAGCACATGGCAAGATTTCATTCTTTTTTATTGCTGAGTAATATTCAATTGCACCCCCCCATCCCTATGTTGAACTTCTCGCCCCTAATTGACTGTATTTAGATATAGGGCCCTTAAGGAGAGAATTAAGGCTAAATGAGGTCATAAGCACAAGATCCTAATCCAATAGGACTGAAGAAGAGGAAAAAACACCAGACACTTCTCTCTTTCTCTCTCCATATGCACAGAAGAAAAGCAACATGAGGGCACAGTGAGAAAGGGGCCATCTGGTAGGCCAAATCTGCTGTGATCTTGGACTTCTAGTGTCAAGAACTGTGACAAATACATTTCTGATGTTTAAGCGACCCAATCTGTGGCATCTTGTTATGGGAGTTATTATAGGTGTTAGTGAAGAATTGAGAATGATACTATGAAGGACAACAAACAAACAAACAAACAAAACATGACCCAACTATATGTTATCTACAAGAAACCCACTTCAAGTATAAAGACACATAAAGAGACACCTGGCTGGTTCAGTTGGAGGAGAGTGTGACTCTTGATCTTGGGGTTGTACATTAAAACCCCACATTGGGTATAAAGATTACTTAAAAATAAAAACTTTTTAAAAAGATAAAGATAAAAAGTAAGTGTATGGAGAAAAATACACCATACTAACACTAACCAAAGAAAGCAGGAGTAGCTATATGAATTTGAGACAGAATAGACTTCAAAAGAAAGTTATCAAGAATAAAGTAAAATATTCTATAATGATAAAGGGGTTAATTTTCCAATAAGACATAACAATTGTTAACAAGTATGTGCTTAACAAAAGAGCATCAAACTGCATTAGGTAAAAACTGATGGAATTGTGAGAAAAAACAGATGAGTTCACTATCCATATATCATAGATTTCAACACTCCACAAAAATGGAACAAATCCAGCAGGCAGAAAATTAGTAAGGACATAGTAGAATTCAACAACACCATAAATGAACCAGTTATAATTGAGATCTACAGACTACTTCACCCCATAATAGCAGAATACACATTCTTCTCAAACTTACATGGAACATACATCAAGACAGATCACATTCTGGGCCAAAAAAAAATGATTTAACATGGGACGCCTGAGTGGCTCAGTAGGTTAAAGCCTCTGCCTTCGGCTCAGGTCCTGATCTCAGGGCCTGGGATTGAGCCCCGCATCAGGCTCTCTGCTCAACAGAGAGCCTGCTTCCCCTTCTCTCTCTCTGCCTGCCTCTCTCTGCCTGCTTGTGATCTCTGTCTGTCAAATAAATAAATAAAATCTTAAAAAAAAAAACATGATTTAACAAAGTGAAAAGAATAGAAATCATACAATTTCTTCCCTTAGACCATAATGGAATCAAACTAAAAATCAATAACAGAAAGATAACTGGAAAATCCCCAAATAGGTGGAGATTAACACAATTCTAAATAGCACATTGGAGCTAAAAGGAAATCTCAAGAGAACATTTAGAATATTTTGAACTAAATGAAAAGGAAAACAACTTATCAAAATGTGTGGGATGCAGCAAAAGCAGTGCTTGGAGGGAAATTTATGAATGCATTAAATGCAAATATTAGAAAAGAAGAAATATCTAAAATCAATTATCTCAGTTTCCACTTCAGGAAGCTAGAACAAATTCAATTTGCTCCAAAGTAAGCAGGTGAAAAGGAGTAATAAGAATTAGAACAGATAAGTGAAACAAGTCAGAGAAAGACAAATGCCATATGATTTTACTTATACGTGGAATCTAAAAAACAAACAAAAACAATGAGAAACAATATTTATAAATATAGAGAACCAGTGGTTGCCAGAGGAAAGGGGATTGGGGAATCGGCAAAATAGGTAGAAGGGATTAGGAGGTACACATTTCTGGTTATCAAATAAATAAGTTACAAGGATGAAAAAGTACAGCATAGGGAATATAGTCAATAATATTGTAATAATTTTGTATGACAGATGGTAACTACATTTATCATGGAAAGCATTTCATAATGTACATAACTGCTAAACCACTATGTTATACACTTGAAACTAATATATGTCAACTATATTTCAATCAAAAAATAAGAGGAGAAAGCTAGGAATTCAAACCATGACTGGCTTTTTGATGATATGAAGAAATTATTAACTTTTTTTAGCATTTTGTTCCATTGTGTTATGATTTAGCATTTTTTTTACATTACATTTTTTTACATTGTGTTATGATTTTTAAAAGTCTTTACCTTTAGTGAACTATACTGAAATGTTTGTGGATAAGATGAGATGACTAGAATTGGCTTCAAAGTAATCAATATTGAGGGAGAAAAAAAAGTGGAGGTATAGGTGAAAAAGGGAAGCTATACAGTGATAAAATTGAAGCTAACAGATGAGTATATTGAGGTTCATTAAACATTATATCTATTTTGTATGTATTTGAAGTTTTTTACAATAAAAAGAAAATAAAAATCAATGTCTTAATAAAAATGATTAGAGCAGAAATCAGTTAAATTAAAAACAGGAAATCAATAGAGAAAAATCAATGAATCCAAAAGCTGTTTCTTCAAAAAGATTAAAAAAATCAATAAGTTTCTAGCCAGGTAAACTAAGAAAAAGAAGACACAAATTACTAATATCAGAAATGAAAGAAGGAACATCCTACAGATCCCATTGAAATTGAAAGGATAATAAAGCAATACTTTGAACCATAAATCTGTGCCCATAAATCTGTTAAACTAAATGAGTGAATCAACTCCTTGCAAGACACAGTTTACCAAAATTCACGCAATCTGAATAGACCTATATCTGTTAAAGAAATTGAGTTAATAATTAATAACCTTCCCAAACAGAAAGCACCAAGCTCAAATATGTTCCCCTCTAAATTTTATGAAATATTTGAGGAAGAAGTTATACCAATTCTCTACAATCTGTTTCAGAGGATAGAAGCAGAGGGAATACTTCCTAACTCATTCTATGAGGCCAGCATTACTGTAATACCAAAACCAGACAATGACGTTACAGGAAAAGAAAGCTATAGACCAATATCTCTCGTGAATATCAATACAAAAATCCCCAACAAAATATTAGCAAATTGAATCCAAACAAGTATAAAAAGAATGATATAACACAGTCAAGTGTGATTAAGGTCTGCAAGGCTAGTTCAACATTTGAAAGTTAATTAATATAATCCATCACATCAATAGACTAAAAAAATTCACATGATAGTATCAATAGATGCAGAAAAATCATTTGAGAAAACCTAACACAGATGCATGATAAAAACTCTCAGTAAATGAGGGGCGCCTGGGTGGCTCAGTGGGTTAAAGCCTCTGCCTTCGGCTCAGGACATGATCCCAGGGTCCTGGGGTCGAGCCCCACATTGGGATCTCTGCTCTGCGGGGAGTCTGCTTCCTCCTCTCTCTCTGCCTGCCTCTCTGCCTACTTGTGATCTCTGTCAAATAAATAAATAAAATATTAAAAAAAAAAAAACCTCTCAGTAAACGAGAAATAGAAGGGAACTTTCTCAAATTGATAAAGAGTATCTATAGGTGCCTGAGTAGCTCAGTTGGTTAAGCATCTGCCTTCAGCTCAGGTCATGATCCCAGGGTACTGGGACCGAGCCCTGCATCGAGCCCTGCATCAGGCTCCCTGCTCAGCAAGGGGTCTGCTTCTCCCTCTCTCTCTGCCCTTTCCCTGACTTGTGCTCTCTCTTTCTCAAATAAATACATAAAATCTTAAAAAAAAAAAAAAAAGACTATCTACCAAAAAACCTGCAGTTAACATCCTTAATGGCGACAGATTTAAATCTTTCCTACTAAGCTCAGGAACGAGGGCAAGAATGTGCCATCTCACCACTCTTTTTCAATTCATACTGAAAGTCCTATATAAAAGTCTTATATAATAAGACAAGAAAAGGAAACAGAAGGTACATAAAGTAGGAAAGAAGACATAATACTGTCTTTTCAGATGACATGACTGTCTCTACAGAAAATCTAAGGGAATCAACAAAAAACCTTCTGCAACTAGTATGTGATTATAGCAAAGTTGCAGGATATAAGATTAATATACAAGCATTAGTTGCTTTCCAACATACAAGCAATGAATGAGTGAAATTTGGAATTAAAAACACAAAACCATTTATATTAGCACCACCCCCCAAAATAAATTATTTAGGTATAAGTCTGGCAAAATATTTAGAAGATTTATATGAGAAAAACTATAAAACTCTGTTGAATAAAATCAACATTTGGATATGGTTATGCCTGTTAAGATACAACACCAAAGATATAATCCATGAAAGAAATAATTGTTAAGTTAAACTTTATTATAGTTAAAATATCTCTGTGAAAGAAAATGTCAAGAGAATTAGAAGATAAGCCATAGGCTGGGAGAAAATACTTGCAAAAGACACAGCTAATACAGGACTGTTAGCTAAAATATACAAAAAAACTCTTAAAAACTCAACAATAAGAAAACAACCAACCTGATTTTATTTATTTATTTATTTATTTATTTATTGTAAAGGTTTTATTTGTTTATTTGACAGACAGAGATCACAAGTAGGCAGAGAGCCAGGCAGAAAGACAGGAGGAAGCAGGATCCCTGCTGAGCAAAGAGCCCGATGCGGGGCTCGATCTCAGGACCCTGGGATCATGACCCGAGGCTAAGGCAGAGGCTTAACCCACTGAGCCATCCAGGCGTTCCCCCAACCTGATTTTAAATATAAGCCAAAGACCTTAATAGATTCTTCAGCAAAGAATATATACAGATGGCAAATATGTATATGAAAAGACACTCCACATCATATGTCATCAAGGAAATGCAAATTAAAACAACAATGAGATCACTACACACCTACTAGAATGGCCAATACCCAGAACACTGACAACACCAAATACTGATGAAGATATGAAACAACAAGAACTCATTTGTTGCTGGTGGATATGTGAAATGGTACAGTCACTTTGGAATACAGTTTAGAAGCTTCTTACAAAACTAAACATAGTTTTACCATATAATTCAGCAATTGTGCTCATTGGTATTTATCCACAGGAGCTGAAAACTGATGACCATACAAAAACTGGTCCATGGATCTTTACAGCAGCTTTATTCATAATTGCCAAAAGTTGGAAGCAGCCAAGATTTCCTTGAGTAGGTAAATGGATAAATAAATTGTGGTACATGCAGACAATAGAATATTATTTAGTACTAAAGGAAACAAGCTGTCAAGACATGAAAATACATGGAGGAAACTTAAATGCATTTTACTAAGTGCAAGAAGCCAGTCTGAAATGACTACGTATTGTATGTATAACTATATGACATTCGGAAAAAGGTAAAACTATAGAAACAATAAAAAACATCAGTAGTTTACTAGAACTTAAGGAGGTAGAGAAGTATAGGCAGATCACAAAGGATTTTTACAGCAGTGAAAATATTTTGTATGATATTGTAATGATGGACAAATGTCATTATACATTTGTCCAACCCACAGACTGTACAACACCGTGCATGAAATTATGGCCTTTGGGAGATTATGATGTGCCATGCGGGTTCATCTTTGGAAAAAAAATTACCATTCTGATGAGTGATGTTGATATTTAGGAGACTATGCATGTGTGAGGGTAGAGGGTATGTGGGAAATTTGTACCTCCCTTTCAATTTTATTGTAAACCAAAGACTACTCTAAAAATAATTGTCTTTTTAAAAAATCCATAATCTTGCCTAAATTAATTCACCTTTGAGATGTATCTAGTCACTGAAAACTTCACACAAAAATTTCCTTCCAACAACATTGTTTTCTTTCAAAGTACAATATACGTATGTGTCTTCTCCTCTTTTTAATATTCCGTGGTAGGAAGGATCTTTTGGCATCTGTCAACAAGATGAAATCTGAATGGCTGAGGGTTCTGATTCTGATTCCTCCACTATTTTGCCACTTTTCCTTTGCTAAAATAGCCCCCATTCTTTTCAAGTCTAACCTGAAAGCCAGAGAAGCCTGAATAAACAGATGATGAAAAAAAGTGGGGGGAAAGTAGATGATGAATATTCCACAGTTGTATGCAAATACTCCCCTGGAAGAGAAAAACATTTGTCTGGTATGACCCCAAGAGCTCAAACTGGGACTGGTTGGTAGAAGCTACAGATAAAATGTTTTACAGTCAGGGAAATGTTAGAACTGCATCAGTAGAATATATTGATTTAGTCAATAATGATCTCCCTGGCATGGTAGGTGTTCAAGAACAGGCTAAATGTTTATTAGGGGAAATTCAAGCCTCTGTTTTCAATGAAGTAAACTACATGGGACAAAAATACACAATATTACTAAAAATTTGCAAGAAAAATTAACCCCAAAATATTTCTGGTAGGTATCAAAAACTTAATTAAACTATATGTATAGAATATTATTTCTCAATGTCATAATAGATAGGTTTTTTGTTCCTGTTAGAGTGGAACCCAAGTTCTTTGACATTGCTTTTGTTAGGATATCCAAATCAAGAACCACCGAACTTGGGACACCTGAGTAGTTCAGTTGGTTAAGTATCTGCCTTTGGCTCAGGTCATGAACCCAGGGTCCTGGGATTGAGTCCCAAATCAGGCTCCCTGCTCAGCAGGGAACCTGATTTTCCTTCTCCTTCTGCCTTCCACTCCCCATGCTTATGGGTGCTTTTGCATTCTCTCTCTTTGACAAAAAAAAAAAAAAAAAAAAGAACCACTGAACTTGCTGACGGTATATGTTCTAGAAATTCACTGGAGTTTTACCACCTTAAAAAGCAGTTTTTCTCTACTGAATATACTAAAAATAAAAAATTACTTTGGGTACTTAAAAATGCAGATTCTGGGTCTTACTATCATCTCCTCCTGATCCCCAGCATTTATTTAATATTTTGTTGTGGAACCCAGGCATTTGATTTTTAACAATTATTCTAAGGGATTTTTATTGTCAACAGTCACAAAATTACACTTTGAGAAACACAAAGAAGAGAGTAGGAAAGGTCAACTCCCAATCTTTCTTTCCAAATATTTATGAGAATGCTACAGAACTTTATGTTCAGATGAATTGCATCTTTTTAAAAAACAAACACTAACACATTTTGCTTTCTCTTCTATCTTAGGGCAAAAAGCCAAAATGAAATTTATAGTACTTGCTGTCACTGTTGGGCTAGCTTTGCTGCTAGGAGTCCATGCCATGCCTGCCAATCGCCTCTCTTGCTACAGAAAGACACTAAAAGATCGCAACTGTCACAACCTTCCAGAGGGAGTAACTGACCTGACAAAGATCGATGTAAACGTCCAGGATCACTTCTGGGATGGAAAGGGATGTGAAATGATCTGTTACTGCAACTTCAGCGAATTGCTCTGCTGCCCAAAGTAAGGAAATGTAATTACAAAGTATATGGGTATGAAATGTATGCATAACAAGTCTTTTTTTTAAGATAACTTTATAATGTTTGCTGAGATTAGTCTCCTTTTTTAGTAAAATCCTACTTAAATCTCAGCTATTTTCTAGGATCATCACCATTGTGTATGAAACTGAATGTTTTCATTTAAGAAACAGAGTTCGGCAGATTTTAATAAAACTAAATATAATTCAGAAAATTAATAACACTCCAATATACTAAATTCTAAATTCCCTATCTGACTTTTATCACACACACACACACACACACAAATCTACCAGTGGGAAAGGTCAGCTTCAAGGTTGATATCTTAAATCAATTTGAGAACCAATAAAAAGCTTTAGATAAAAGATCCTAGTAAGCAGGGCCAAGTAATTGGACAAAGAAGTGGTCATGGTCAAAGAAAGAATTTCTAGCTCTATGTATGAGTTAACCAGAAATGAACTAAATAAAAAGTATCTACTGACTTGGAAAATAGATGCATTTTAAGTATAATACAATGGCAGATAAATCAGTATTTTTGTTTGTTTGTTTCCTCTTTTTAAAATCATCTTCTTCTGGTTACTGAAGAGCTTCAAATAGTATGATCTTGGCTATTTCATACTGAAATTAGCTCTTTCAAATTACTTTCAACATATGTCATCATGTTTTCCTATGTGAGATATGAGATAGGAAAGACAGAATCATCTTATCAAGGAAAGGTGCAGAGAGGTAAAATGACCAGCATCATCCCACACAACTCGCTAATATCAGTACTGAAACGAAAATCCAGGTCTTCTGATATGGACCAAATATTTTTCCTACCAAGGCAGTTGGTTCTCAACATATGGCTCCCAGATCAGCGGCTTCAATATCACCTAGTTCTCTTTAAAAACGAATATCCATCCTCGAGCCGTAGGCCAGACTTACTGAATTAGAAAGACTGGAGGTGAGGCATAGCAGCTATGGTTTAACAAATCCTGTAGGTGATTCTGATGCATGATAAAGTTTAAGAATCGCTTGTACTAAATGATATCAAGAACATGAGTAAAATGATTCCATTAAAATGACTTACTTTTTCCCAAACTACATAAATGAAATGCTTTTTAATATTAAAATACCATGCTTGCTCTTTTGTAATTGTAAGACCTGAAGCCAATTTATTGAGAAGCACTTTTATTTAATTTATGATATAATTTTTTGACCATCTGTGTTAATGGGTAGTAGAGGTCTGGATACACAAAAGTAATTTCTATCTGATTTTAGTTACCCTTTCCCCAGTACCAATAGATTTATCTTACTATGTATATTTCCTTTTTTACCCCTGTAAACAAAAATTCTAATTTGCCATCCTATATTCTTCTCATTTATATTGAGATATGATTGACATAGAGCACTGTTTATATTTAAGGTATACAGCATAATAACTTGACAGACATATATTACAAAATGATTACCATAATAAATTTAGTTAATCTCCATTACTTCATTAGTTACCCCCAATTTTTTATCCTTGTGATGAGAACTTGTAGAATTTACTCTCTTAGCAACTTTCAAATATATGACACAGCAGGGTATACTATACTTACTATACTTATATATACTTACTATACTTACAAACTATACTTACATACTAAGTATATTTTTAATGAGCCATAATCATGATACAATTTTATATTATTTTCATGCATTTTTATACTTTACCTAATGTGATCTTTTCAATAACAGTAGAGTTGAATAGCTTAACATTTGTCCTTTTCCTATAAAATGTAGAAATTTATTTATTGACTTTCTAAGAATTTTTTAACCTTCTGTTTCTTATCTATGGATTTAAACTTCATGGCCCATCCCAACTTATATTAGAGAAATAATACTTTTGGTATGACCATAAGGTTTTGAAATCATTTAATTTTTCCTTTTCCTAATGGATAAATGAAAGCATAATATCAATGGCAAAGGGGAGGAAAGTAGGAAACTTGATTACCTTCTTGGTCTTTGTTGCTCCTGTGGCAAATCCTCCCACGCATTCTCTTTGTACTTTATTCCCTAAAAAAGAATAATTACGTCTGAAATCCTGGAAATCATTGTCCATTTTTAACCCAGTAAACACTAATAGATATCTTCGTATTCAGCAGAATTTAACTGATGTCCTGTTTTCTTTCAGAGATATCTTCTTTGGACCAAAGATCTCTTTTGTGATTCCTTGCAACAATCGTTGAGAATCTTCATGTATTCCAGAGAACGTCATCTCTCATTTCCCACAAATTACAATATGTCGACATAACTACATTTCAAGTTTCTGTCCAGTGCAATAAAGCAGATTCCATAAATTCCTACTTGTCTAAGACAGTAAACTTGTGTTAAGTATAAGTAGTAATAAAAATTAATTCAATTTAAATTCTCTGTGGACATTGCTGGCACTGGTTAAAAATTTTGGGTAAAAAATTTTCATCTATGAGGTGTTCAGTAGGTTCAGGATTTTTAAATAGTTGATTAGCCATAATTCTTGCTCAAGGGTTGAGAACTTTTACTTCTTAGTTGACAGTTATTGCCCATGTACACTTAATGGGAAGAATCAGATATAAATTGAGGTTCTTATAAGGGAATCTAGAGGATTTCTAATAAGAGGGTAAAAGGGCTGGGGCACTTGGCTGGCTCAGTTGGTAGAGCATGAAACTCAATCTCAGGTCCTGAGTTCCAGCCCCATGTTGGGCATAGAGTTTACTTAAAAAAAAAAAAAAAAAAAAAAAGATAAAGGGAGCCCATATTTAAGTACTTATTATGCATGCCAAGTATTTTAAGTGCATTTTTACTTTGCTCTCTCAAAAAACAATAAAAACCTTCATGGTAAGTATTCTTAAACCCATTTTTTAGATACTAACTTAAGCTTAAGATATTTGCTAAAAATCAAATGTAGCCCATACAGTACATTCATGCACAGCTGTATCCTTAAAATTGTTTATCTGTGATGTATCAGTTCTTCTTTAGAATAACATATATTAAAAGAAATATGTAATGGATCAGGATTAAAGTCACATGAATGTTAAAAGTAAATAATACAGATGTCTTGAAAGGTATTTTCTTTTCTTTTTTTTAAGATTTATTTATTTATTTGACAGAGAGAGAGAGAGCGAGAGCGAGCAAGGGAACACAAGTAGGGGGAGTCGGAGAGGGGAGAAGCAGACTTCCTGTGAGGAGCCCAACACAGGGCTCAATCCCAGGACCTGGGATCATGACCTGAGCTGAAGGCAGATGCTTAACCAACTGAGCCACCCAGGCACCCCTTGAAAGATATTTTCTGATAGAGGCTGCTTTGAACTATGCCCCATATCTTAGGAGGTATGCATGGACTAGTGGCCATCAGAGGTAATTTCAGAAAGTCCTTCATGCTATAAAAAGGTAATAAATGCTTGCTAAGCGCCAGCTATGATTTAGATTAGGGGATGCAGTAATAAGATGGACTTGTCCTCTTGGAACGGGTATTCTAACAAAAGTGTAATAATTACAAACACTTATTTATAAAAGTGAACACTGCTTAAAAGGGGACATGTAGAGGGCTATACAAAGTATTATTAAGGGGGAAAGTTTGAGAAGTACCATACCCTGTAGTAAACCAAGAGATAACATTTTGTCAATAAAGGTGACGTTATTTAGGGGCACCTGAGTGGCTCAGTTGGTTAAGATTCCAACTCTTGATTTCAGCTTAGGGTTGTGAGATTGAGCCCCAGGATGGGCCTGTGCTGGGCAGGGAGCCTGCTTGTGATTCTCTCTCCCCTGTCCCTCCCCAGTCACACTCTCTCTCTTTAAAAAAGAAAAAAAAAGTGACAATATTTAATTAAAATACATACTTGCAGGTCCCTGTAGTCTATTCAATATCCAGTAAGTGTTAATGGGCTAGACCAAACAATTCTGAAGTAGTCAGTATTTAGTCCCTCTTAAAATCTACACAAATATAAGTTAGAATATGTTTTTCAAATAGTATGACTTCCTACAAAAATACATGAAGAAGAATTGTTTAAAAAAAAACTAATTCATTATTTCATCAACGTAATATGGTTTGATTGGGCTTTTTTCTTCAGTGAATTAATTGGTATTAAAATCAGATGAAATAATTTAAGTCATATCTTTTCTAGAACAGTGCATGGAACAGATAAATAAGAAAATCATCAGTAAACCTGCTTCATTTTTTACTTGGTATAGACTGCTTTTGAGGGAAAAAAAAAAGTGTTAAGGATTCAGTATCCCTATTTGTAAATGACACATCAGTGTGAGAGCATCTGTGAGGCAACAGTGCCTTTTGAAGGAAATGTTCCCTTATTACTGTAAAACAAAAACTGATGAGAAAAATTGTATTTGAAAAAAAAGCTGAATATTTAATGGAATTTTATAGATTATTATGATTATTCTTCATTGTATACTCCCCTTTCTGGAAATAACTTTTGTAATATGAGATTAAGTTACATTGTTTTAGAAATGAATGTATAACAGAAGCACACATTCTTCTGTATATTATCAAATAGGTATACAAATATGAATGTTCACGTAACTTACCTTATGTAACTTTTCCCAAGTACATCAATATATTTTTAAAAGCAAACACTTCATTTAGTTATATTAATAACTATGTCCTTTGTTTTTTTCATAGCTTTTAGCTACAAGAAAAGATAATTAAGCTTGTATTAAAAATTTACTATTTTTCTTAACACTGTCTTAGAAGTGAGTGTAGTAGGTACTGTCATCCGATTCTATTGCCAAAGCACCAAGTTTCAGAGAGATTAAGGAGCGTAAGGTTACATTATCAGAGCACTAGTGCCAGGTTTTGAATAGGGCCAGTCTTACTCTAGCATCTAGAATCTTAACTTCTATGTTATTTAGGAACATCATCTAATCTATTTCCTTTTTAGGAAAACAAACCTTTACTGATATGGGACACATGATTGTACACTTCAGCTAGCTCGTATAAGCTAAATGCTTACTGAATTAACAATTTCTGTATTTTTATCTTAGATGTTTTATATCCTTTTCCATATTATGAATCTGAGCACAGAGTTGAGAGTAATACTAACAGCTCATCTCTTCTTGATAAAATTTCTTTACCTCATCAAATCTGTCAGAATGCCTTGAAAAATTTTGTTTGCTGGGATTAAGTACTAATCATAAAAGATTATTAGAGAATTGGAGAACCCAAATAACGAGCAACAACTACTGGAGGTAGGGAAGGACAGACAGATAAGAACATTCACAGATCTTGAAACTTTTAACTTTCTTATAGTTGTCAACAGGTATACATGAGTTCTTTCTAAAATAAATCATTTTTGCAAAATATTATGACCGGTGCTTTTAAAACTTAAATAATTCCATCAACAGAGCATTACAGGTTTTGAAATAATTTTCCCAAAAAGAAAAAATAATCAAAGTCATGTATTTCTGAGTCATTTTGCAATAATAGCCTAAGCCTAAACTTTTCTCTCAAAGATTTGAAGAGAAATTGATAATAGGAAATTATAATAAATTGGGGTGCCTGGGTGGCTCAATCTGTTAAGTGTCTAACTCTTAGTTTCAGCTCGGGTCATGATCCCAGGGTCTTGAGACCCAGCCAGCATTGGACTTCACACTCAGTGTGTAGTCTGCTTGAGATTCTTTCTCCCGTATCTCCCTTCACCTCTGTTTTTCCTCTACTCCCACTCTCTCTTTAAAATAAAGAAAATAGGGCCACCTGGGTGGCTCAGTGGGTTAAAGCCTCTGCCTTCGGCTTGGATCATGATCCCAGGGTCCTGGGATTGAGACCTGCATCGGGCTCTCTGCTCAGTGGGGAGCCTGCTTCCTCCTCTCTCTCTCTGCCTGCCTCTCTGCCTACTTGTGATCTGTCTGTCAAATAAATAAATAAAAATCTTTAAAAAATAAAATAAAATAAACAAAATATTTAAAAAAGGAAAATCATAATAAATTGACACTGATTTAATTTCCCCCTTTTACTTCTACAGAGTTCTTATCACCATAATGGGCTCATCTTTACAGAGTGGTATACCTGGAGAGAATATGTGGCATAGATGTAGCCCTTATCATCTAAGAATTTTACAAATAAAAACCTCTATCAGCATTATCCTGATACCAAGTCAGGCACAGACAGTACAAGAAAGCTCCAGACCAATATACCTTATGAATATAGATGTAAAAATCTTAAAAAATTATTAATATACCAAATCCGACAGCACATTAAAAATCTCATAGAATATACATAAATACCACTAGAGGTAATAAAAAAATTCAGCACAGTTTTAAGGATTCAACATACAATAATTAGTTGTGTTTCTATACAGCAGTAATGAACAATCCAAAAAAGAAACCAAGAAAACAATTTTATTTGCAGTAGCATCAAGAATTAAGCATCAGAAATAAATTTCATCAAGGTGGTGAAAGACTTACATACTAGAAACTATAAAACATTGCTGAAAGGAATTTTTAAAAACCAAAATAAATGGAAAAATATCCCATATTCACAGATTGGAGTACTTAATATTGTTAATATGGCAATCTTAAAGTGATCAACAGATTCAATAAAACCTTCATTAAAAATTCTAATGGTTGGGGTGCCTGGGTGGGTCAGTGGTGAAGCATTTGCCTTCAGCTTAGGTCATGATCCCAGGGTCCGGGGATGGAGCCCCATTATCAGGCTCCCTGCTTGGTGGGGAGACTGCTGCTTCCTCTCTAGCTCCTCTGTGCTTGTGTTTCCACTCTTGCCATCTCTCTGTAATAAATAAATAAAATCTTAAAAAAAAAAATTCTAATGGCCTTTTTGGCAAAAATGGAAAAGCTGATTCTCAGATTCGTATGGAACTACAAAGGACCTCAGATAGCTGAAATGATATTGAAAAACGAAAACAGGTGGGAGGACTCCCATTTCCTGATTTCAAAACTTACTGCAAGGCTACAGCAGTCAAAGGAGTTTAGTACTGGCATAAGAATAGGAATATGAACCAATGGAATAGAATTGAGAATACAAAAATAAACCCAATCATCTGCGGCAAATGGATTTTTGACAAGGGTGCCAAAACCATTCAGTGAAAAAAGAATAGTCTTTACCAAATGTTACTGAGACAACTGGATAACCACACTCAAAACAATGAAGTTACACCTCTACATCACTCTGTATACAAAAATTGACTCAAAATGTGCCAGTGAGCTGAATTAAGTGCTGAAGTTCTCTTCCTCCCTCTCTCTCCCTCTCTCTCTCACACACACACACACACACACAGAAAAAAATAGGGGTTAATCTTCATAACCTCAGATTTGGCAAAGAATTCTTAGATCTGACACCAAAAATATGAGTAACAAAAAAAAAAATAAACTAGACTATATAAAAACTAAGAACTTTTGTGCAATAAAGAACATTATCAAGAATATGAAAAGGCAATTCACAGAATGGAGGAAAGATGTATCAAGTATGGACTTAATATTCATATCAAGAAAAAATACTCCTGCAACAAGCAGTCCAATTGAAAAATAAGCAAAGGATTTAAATAAATATTCTTTAAAGAAGACATACAGGGGCGCCTGGGTGGCTCAGTTGGTTAAGCACTGCCTTCGGCTCGGGTCATGATACCAGGGTCCTGGGGTCGAGCCCCACATCGAGCTCCCTGCTTAGCAGAGAGCCTGCTTCTCTCTCTCCCTCTGCTTGCCGCTCTGCTTACTTGCACTCCTGCCCCGATCAAATAAATAAATAAATAAAATCTTTAAAGAAGACATACAAGTCAGCAATAAGCACATGAAAAGACATACAATATCATTGATCAGTAAGGAAATACAAATCAAAACCACAATGAGATACCATTTCACACCCAGCAGGAAGGCTTTAATTCCAAAAAAAAAAAGGAAATCAAGAATCGACAATTTGGAGAAACAGAAACTCTTGTACACTGCTGGTGGGAATGGAAATAATACAGCCACTATGGAAATCTGGAGGTTCCTCAAAAAGTTAAATACAGAATACAATGTGATTAAAAAATTCTACTCCTACATATATACCCAAAAGAAAGGAAAACATGTCCACATAGAAACTTGCACACAAATGTTCATAGTATTATTATTAATCGCTAAAAGTGGAAATCAAATGTCCATCTATGGATGAAAAATTGTGATCACAATGGAATATTGTCCAGCTGTTAAAAGGAACAAAGTACTGGTAAATATGCAGCAACTTGGATGAGCCTTGAACATATATGCTACATATGCTACGTGTGCTAAAAACAAAACCCAAACACAAAAGGACATGTATGATTTCCTTTATAGGATATATCCATAATAGGCAAATTCATAGAGAAAGGGAGCAGATTAGAGGTATCAGGGGATGAAGAGGAGAAATTGGGAGTGATTACTTATGGGTGTTTTTATGGGGTAATGAAAAATGTTGAAATTAGAACTGGTGGTTTTACAACATTGTGAATACACTAAATATTTACCTGAAAATTTTACAGCTTAAAATGGTCAATTAAAAAAAACTTTATGTAAGAGGTGCCTGGGTAGCTCAGGTTGTTAAGTCTCTGCCTTTGGCTCAGGTCTTGATCCCAGGGTCCTGGAATAGAGCCCATTATTGGCTTCTCTGCTCAGGGGGAGACTTTGTCTCCCTCTCCCGCTGCCCCTCCCCCTATTTATGCTCTCTCTCAAATAAATAAAATCTTTTTAAAAAAAATCTTTACATAAAAATAATATAGAGCTTGTTTTTGTAAAGAACTTTATTTCAGGTATTTTTAGCCTTTTCTTAAATGTTTAATAAAAGTTTTATCAAATAACTGACTTTTTTTTTTTTTTTTTTAGTGAGCATATGTCAAAGATTTATTTAACTCATTGACAAGGAAACCATCAGGACTTATTTCTTGAGTATCTGCTACTCATTGTGTTTTCTTCCTTCCATCTCTGTCAATTTCAGATTCTTCTGATGCTGTAATATTATAAGTAATCTATACCCTTTTAGAGCTAAGAGTTTAAATTTACTTTTTTTGGTTCAGAGATAAACAGGAAAAAAGATTTCTAGTGAATTTTTCATACCTAAGAGCAAATAATTAAAAATTTTATATAAAACTTACATTGTAGCATCTTGAGTTCCTGAGCTTTGATGAAGTTCTCTCAGTTTTTCCTGTTTTAAATTGCTCTAACAAGGATTTAATTTCACTGGATAACTAACACCCAGAACTCTTATTTTCACTTTTATTCAACTACATTTTATGCAAATAATTAACTATGAAATCACACTCTTAGTCAAAGGTTATATCCATAAACAGGTAATTTAATGTAAGCAAATGGTTTCAAGCTTCTTTCACAAGAACAGAGGGTTTTTCTAGGAAAAAGTAAGCCTACAGTCAAGTGTTATTAAAAAATGAAGTTTTTAGAGATTATAGGTTTAGATAAAAATTTGTAGAAGGAATACTTTCTCCAAATAAACAACCACTACATCTTGTAGTTTCGTGGTTCATTTTCAGACAGCTAAGAAAAAATTTCTCGCAGAGATTTCTGGAATGCCAAAAATGAGAGGATTTTTTAATACCAATTATCACAGTCTCTGCTCATCAGTAAAGTACAGTTGATCCTTGAACATGGGTTTGAACTGTGTGAGTCCAGTACGTGCAGATTCTTTATGGTGTGTATTACTGCAAATGTATTTTCTCTTATGATTTCAAAAACATTTTTTCTCTAGCTTACTTTTATAATAGTATATAATACATGTAACATACAAAATGTACATTGACTGTTTATGCTATTGGAGAGGACTGAGCCAACAGTAGGCTATTAGTAATTAAGTTTTGGGAAAGTCAAAAGTTGTATATGGATTTCCAACTCTGTGGTGGTTGGTGCTCCAACCCCTTCATTGTTTAAGGATCAAACTGTAAATCTTTAAATGGTATAGCAAGAACAAAGACCAGTACTGTATTTTTCACATTTTCCAGCTGTTAATACACTCAGAGGACTTAAAAATACAAAGACTTTATAATAAACCACTATTTTAGATTTAGCTACATCAGTGGTTTTTCACCTTTGGTGATTTTGCTTACCCAGGCATGTTTGGCAGCATTTAGTGATAGTTTTGGTTGTCACATTTTCAGAGTGCCACTGGCACTAGTGTGGACGGCAATGATGCTGCTACAACACCACATAGGACAGTCTCCTCTGGTGAAGAATTATCAGGCCCAAATGTTGACCTTTGAGGGAAACCTTAAGCTACATTAATGTTCTGATCCATTTCCAGCCTAAAATCTGCACCATAATCAAGAACATTAACTCAAACTGTTGTTTTGTTTTGATGTCATAAGCTATAAATTTGATTTGCAATTATGAGAACTTTAATCAAAAACTGATAGTGAATGAAATGTAAAAAAAAGCAGAATATGAATCAAGTTAGAGCTATGTATGGACCAAAATTTAAAGCTCTTTTTAGATTTTTAAATCTCTCCAACTTAAGTTTTAATCTGCAATGTAAACAGTACAGGACATGACTGAAAATTAAAGGGCACTACAGAACTTCTTTCTATGTTCATGCCATATAAACATCTTTTCCCTAAGACAAAATTTTAAGAAACAAATAAAGCTAATTCTATGTTATTTCAACTTTTAGCACTGTGTTTATCTTTGCTGGCATATTAAGTCTTCTTTGGAAGGAGAAAGGCATATAAATTAAACTCGTTGTTATTCCTAATACTTTATCAAGTAATAATAATAGTAAAAAAGGAAGTAAAAAAGAAGTTGCACCCCAAAGGAAGTCTATTTTTCAAACCCATTAGCACCAAAAAGCACCTTATAGCATTAGGATATTAATTCCAAATCAGCTTGTCCCAGAGAAAGCAAATGCGCTGTTTTTTTTTTTTGGTTTGTTTTTTTTTTAAAGATTTTATTTATTTATTTGACAGAGAGAGACCACAAGCAGGCAGAGAGGCAGGCAGAGAGAGAGAGAGAGAGAGGAGGAAGCAGGCTCCCTGCTGAGCAGAGAGCCCAACGCGAGGCTCGATCCCAGGATCCTGAGATCATGACCTGAGCCGAAGGCAGCGGCTTAACTCACTGAGCCACCCAGGCGCCCCACAAATGCGCTGTTTGTTACTTCTCCTTGACCTTAATTTCTTGGAATTAAAAATAAAAGGGGGGGTGTAACAAAATGATCTTTAAACTCTCAATTAAAGCTAGTACCTTGGCAGTTTAATATAAAAATCAAATTTCACAAAATAAATACACCGAAGCAACTATAATAGTAATCAGCTTTATTTAAAATATTTTTCAATCTAGGAAAGCTCATTTTACACGAGTTTCCAACTAATTTATTAGAGTCAGAAACAAAGAAAATAAAACCAGAGAAAATCCTCTGTAAAAAAATACACAAGGAACATTTCTACATGTGAAAAAAGAGTAAACAGTCTTAACACTGGAACATCCAAGTCTTAGTCTCAATTCCATCTTTTTTAGTGAACACTACTATCAACCTTGAGATCTGATTTGTTCTTGTCATTCTTCACTGAGTAGATGAAATATGTTAAGGTATCCTTTTCATTCACTGGAATAGACCTAAAGTGGCAACCAACTATCTATAAAAACAAAAACAAACAAACAAAAAAACCACCTGAAATTATAGATATTGACAGATGTCATATACATTCATCAAAAGAAAAAGAAAATACCAACAAGATGAAAAGCATGTAAGAATAAGATGTTATGAACAAGAGACAGTGTGACTTCACAGGACCCTCTAATCCATTCAATTAAATATACATTAATTAGAAATTATTTCCTTTTATTTAAATTTATAACTAGAATCTACATTAGGAGGTAAATATTTTTCAATTTTAAGTACCAATGAAATAAAATAGAATGTAGACCCTACTCCCACAGAAAAAGGATACAGAAGTTGATAAACTTTTGGTACTATACAAATTATAAACTATCTTACAAATATATTTGCTGTAACTTATATTCATTCATTCATTGGCAGTACTCTTTTTTAAGGTTCCTTGAAAGTTTTTCTGAATAAAGATTATGGATGGAAAATGAGAAGGGAAAGAGAGACGTTCACTGAAGAATGTTTATTTTCTGGCCTTTTCATTCTGCTTATCTAACATCTAGATGCACAGCAACCAAGAGAAACACAACAGACTAAACTGGGGTGTTGCTTTGTAAATCTAGAATGTGGAAGACAAAACTTCTTAAAGAAAATGTTACTCATACAATAATTAAGAGATTTAAAAAGGGCAGTCACCTAACTCTGGAATCATGCCTAAATAAATTATAACTTTCATTGCCATTTAAATTTCTTCTCATTTCTAAAGAAGAAAGTAGTTTTAGAAATAATGTAAATTTTAAATATCAAATATTTCAGGTGCACTTAAGAGATACATACTTCTGACTCTTGTATAACACAGATTTTAGCTGTGAGGGTCCACTTACACACTTTTATTTCAATAAATACAGTACAGTACTGTAAATGTATTTTCTCCTCCATATGATTTTCTTAACAACATTTTCTTTTCTTTAGGTTACTTTACTGAGACTATAGTAAGAATATATATAATACATATGACATAGAAAATATGCTGACTATAGTATCAGGAATGCTTCCAGTCAACAGTAAGCTATTAGTAGTTAAGTTTTTGGGGAATCAAAAGTTATATGCAGACTTTTGACTATGTTCCGTTATAACTCTTGTGTTGTTCAAGGGTCAACTGCACAGTATATGTAACATTTATAATAATCAGTTCTCTGGTTCTCATTTGTCCCAGAACAAAGGTAACTTCCACTTGATGAGTATCTGTCTATATGGATACAGTTTTATTATGGTAGATAATATCTATGTTTACATTATATTAATATACTATACAATCTAAAAAGGACTGGATCTTTTAAATCAAATTTAAAGAAAAACTGAATTTTTGTTGCTTAGGCAAAAAGAAAAGAAGAAATTCTGGCAAAAAAGTCAATATATAAGCTCTTAACAATGTTAAAAAAGCATTCTGCCAAAGAATTGTACCTTCTGTATCTTTTACCTTATTCAATAAGCGTGTGTTAGAAAAAATGTTGCATTACTAAACCCAAGCTGAAAAATATGAGAAAACTGATTTATATATTTAATTTATATTCCAATAGACTAAATATTTTTACTCAAAATGATTAAAGTATAAATATATAAGTCTATAAATGCCTTAATATGATTCACAGATTTTTTGGTTCTATTAATTCCTGAGAAGGCACATATTTCAAAATTTACAGAAAGAAATAGAAGTCCTATATCAAAGCAAACTAAGTAACGTCTTGAATGAAAGTCTTTGCATCTTCTAGATGTGACGAAGCACAGATGCCTCAACTAAAACAAACTAACATCAACAAGGACAAATTCTCAAACAGTTAAATCAACAAGTTATAGGAATACTATTTAGGGGCTAATCTGTAGGCCCAATCTGTCAAAAACTTAAAAAAATTCTAATAAAGACAACAAAGTTTATCAATTTCTTTTATTATGCCTCAATTAAGTGTTCAATAAATGTTTACTAAGTGGAATTTCAAAGCCAACAGAAATACTGAATACTGAAAGCCAGTATTTAAAAATGCTTAGAAGATTACATACAATCCATTGAGTGTTTATTACATAAAGGAATTTAAGAGGTAGACAAACATTTCTAAGAAACTAGATTCTTCCATAATAGATTTTTTATTCACTGATCTATCTAACTAAAATGTACTGTTATATACACTACGTTAACAATTTCATTAGGCTTTTATGACTCTTTTTTGTATAAACAGGCTCATTTAAAGTATAGTTTAAAACTCATAAATACCTCAACAAGTTGTGCTTTATTAAGTCCTGGTCTGGTTGATAGTTTGAAGTGTCTTTTGTATCTCCGAAGTGTATTTACTTGTAATTGGTATAAATCCACCTAGAAAAAAATAAAGGTGTAAGAATTAGAATTAGTTTGTGCAATGTTTAAAAGTTATCTTTGATACATATAATAACATTTCAATTTTGGCACAGTAAAAATGTAATTCTGTAATTCCATTACTAAATAACAAAAGTTACATTAATGAATTCTATTATTCCTTTTACAGAATCAAAACTCTAAATATATTGTACACTTTAATCTTTTTAAGATAAATATTGACAACTGGGAGCAAAAAAGAAGTTATAAGTCAATAGAGCCATAAGCATTGTCAATTGAAAACATAAGTCAAACTACAATTGCCTGTTAACTGGCTATATTTAATTTTGCTTTCATTTTCAGATTTTTCCTTTTTAAAAATTTATATTTTTCAATATAAGTTTCAGAATGGAATACTTAGAATTTACATTTAACATACAGAAACTTTACCTCCGGAGTATCAATATCTTGAACAGGTGAATCTCCTCCATCATCATCACTCCCTTTTCTCTTTCTTCTGTTTCGAACACTCTGAATTAAGTTTTTATGATAATCACAAATGTAAAGATGCCTTGCCTGAAACAGAAAAGTTTCACAAACTACTTATAATTAGGTAATGTGTCCATGTATTAGTAAAATACATAGAGCACAATGAATTATTAAAAATAAAAACAGTCAAAACAGCCATTGTTAAGACAAAACCATGTTTCTATGCTTAAATCCTGTATTCAGTTAGAACAAACAAGTCCGGCAATACCGTTAAGAGGATTGGGGTGGGGGTGGGGGGCTGGAAGGGAGGAAGGGAAGCAGAGAAGCAGAATGAGAAATTCCAACTCTGGATTTTGTCATTAAATTGCAGTGAAGGTGAACTAGATTTGGTAGGTCATGCTGTTTTTTAACAAGGGGAAAGGTGATGTTGCCCCACAAAATACTCGATAATATTTTCTCTACCTAAAGATCATATTTTAGCAGCATGATGTATGCTTCCTATTCTTTCTCAACATTCAAATTATAATCCAGATACAAAACTATCCATTCCTACACATGAGCTGATTTCATATACTACTTGTATATAAATTTGAATTATAAACTTCTGAGCCTTTAAAAAATGTATTTATTTGAATTACGTTTTTCCAACCAAAGCAATGTGAAATTATTCAAGTTTGCTTGAAACGTTTCTTATGAGCATGACTGAAGAACTGTTTAACAGGCATAAAGTATCACAAGCATGCCTTTAACAGGCATAAAGTATCACGAACTTCGCAAAAGCTTCAATTAAATGTAGTCTTGAGAGCTGTACGGTAACATCTTAAATATTGGGCTGCATATATTAACACAATTAAACTCCTTTAAAAAACGAAACGACTAAAGACTAAGGCTTTTAAATTAACTTCTAAACTAAATCCAAGTTAAAATTATGCAGGACATGTGCTAGGTTCTTGCATCTTGTTATTTATTCATTTACCGCCAGCCAGAGCTCGGAAAAGAGGCAATGGTTGTTCCTAAAAACCTCATGAATGGTCAAAAGCAAACAAACAAAAAACAAAAACAGACGCGCAAAAGGACGGAAAAAGAAATCCCGATGGCTGCCAAAGGGATGGCAAAACCGCAGAGGCTACGTGCTCCCCACGTTCGGAGCAGCGGCGCTACATGCTGACATCGTTCCCAATCCCGGCTCCCAGCAAGGCGCGGGACGAGCTCGGTTTCCCTCACTCCGTACTCGGGCGAACGAGGAAAGGGGTCTTTCTTTACGCAGTATCAGGTCCTTGGTCTCTGCAGGACTCCACTTTTGCCTACGCGAGGGTAGTTACTCCCTGCGGCCACACGCCAGCTAGGGCAGCAAAACAAAGAAGGCGCCTCCATTCCAGAAGGAGCTGCCGGGCTGCAAGAAAACTACTCCGGGCCCTCCGAGCGACGGTCCCCTTTGTTTCATTTCCCGATCTCAGTGAAGGAGGAAGGGGTTAGACAGTGAGCAGAACGGACTCAGGACCGTGGGGGTGGGGGGACAGGAGTGGTCGGGGTGGGGGTGGGGGAGGAGCGGAACCGCGGCGTGCAAGTATGTGTGTGTTGGGGGTGGCGGTCGGAGTTGCAGCGACTTTGTTGTTTGCTTCCTACCAGAGCCCACACAACGGGTTCGCACTGCAGCCAGGTCGAGGGGAACCCTGAACCTTCCGCCCAACAATCCATGTGGGCACCGCTCCTGGAGCCCCAAGGGGGTGTGGGCAGGGCTGAGCCGTCCCGCCGTCACTTACGCTCTTATCCAGCTCGATTTTCACCTTCTTCTGGGAGATGCTCTTCTGGATCCTCTTGCTGAAGCTGGCGTTCCCAGCCGCCCGGCCGCACCGCTCACCGTCCTCCCGCAGACAGCACAGCTGTCCGGGGCCGGGGCCAGCCGCTCCCGGGGGTCCAGCAGCAGAGACGGCCCCGGCACCGGGCACCTCAGCCCCGGCGCCAGCCCCTGCCCCGTTCCCGGCTGAAGCTGCGGCAGCCGCGGCGGCGGCGACCACTGCTGCCACTGCGGCGGCCGCGTCCCCTCCGCGGCTCATCTCCTCAGGCGTGAAGCCGTTCATGTCTCCGCGCTTTGGGACGCCGGCGCTGACAGGAATCCCCGCTCCGCCTCTCTCGGGAGACTCCGGTGTCTCCGCAGGATCCCTCAGACACACCTGACCCTGCCGAGGCAATTCCTCCGGCGGCACGGCCAGACAGCAAGCGTCCTAGACTGTTGTTGTCTGCTGGCGCCGGGACAGGGGACAGTGCTTTCGGTCAAGAACCAGAATGGGGCGGCGCCAGGAGTTAAGACCCCGCTCACTGTCACATGGAGACGCTACAGCAGTTGGACCCGAGCGCCTCCGCCTCCCTCCGGCCCCTCGACTTGCGCAAGCGCGATGCGTTCTCTCCTGTCCCGCCCCTTCCACACTGTGGCGGGGCACCACGGGAATTGTAGTTCTCTGCGGGTACCATCAACCTGAGTTCCTCTCTGACTCGGCGCCTTGGGGACTGGAGGAACTACTTATCCTAGCATGCATGGCGTGGCAATGGGTCGGGCTCCTTTTTTTTTTTTTTTGGAAAACACTAGCGTGCGGTTGGGGGTTGTGATGTTTCTCGCTTCTTGTTTCTCCCGGGAAGTTGGCTTATGTTTGGCTACCGGAATTTTGCAGAGTTGGCATTCCAGACGAAAGGGTCACTCAGCTCCTGAGGCGAAGGGCAAAATGCGCCGAGCGGGGCCTAGGAGGGGACGGGAGTGAAGGTGTTGGGGTAAAAAAAGTTTCGGAGCCGTTTTCCTATCTGTGAAAAAAGAATTTTTGGTGTGGCCATGCTGTTGTGGGAAACCCAAACCAAGTGCAACTCAGTAGAGCTGGCGCTCCTCGGGCCCTGGAGGTCCTGCAGGTTCTGCTGCTAACAAGGCCGCTGGATACTAGTTACATTCATTGACGCACCAGCTTGTTTCGGGGCTCCTGCTTAGGCAAAAAAACGCCCATCCGGAACCTGACCGTGACCCAAGTGAGGCCGTGTTTTAAATCCTTGCACGTTGCGGCGAGGATCAGGTTTTATTCTTGGGTGCGCAGAGTTGGTCGCTTCCTGAGGTGGAGCTGCTGACTGGTTATAACAGGGCTGCTTTCCGCTTCCACCTCCAACATTTACAATTTCTCCTCTAATGGACCTGGAGAAGGGCGGAGTCCAATATCCTATAAAAGGGGACGTGGAACCCTACCAATACCAAGTTAGCGCGAGTGCTCGTCAGAAACTTCCTGGCATTCTCTTTACGGAATGAGAGGCAAGAAAGAAACTGCATTTCCTTGGCTGCCTGCCAGTGCTTGTGTGCTTGTGCGTGTAGAGTGCGTGTGTGTGCGCGCCTTTGCGTGTGTGTGCGTGCGTGCCGGTGGGCGCGTGCTTGTGGAGGGCGGGGTAGAAGAATGCGAGCGGCTGATACGAAAGCTGCACCTTTGCTGGTTGCAGCGCGTCACTGTTTTTATCAGACGCATCTTGTTTAGTAATCCCATTGTTGAAGCAAAAATACCGAGCTGGTTCTTTTAAAAGTTTAGACTTGCTGAGTGGATTTAGTGATAGATGGGTTTTTTAAAAAAAAAAAGCGTAAATGTCATCTGCCCTGAAATTCAAAGGCATCCATTTCTTCTGTGCTTGTCCTTTCTAGGATTTGGCAAAGGAAAAAAAAAAAAAAAAGAAACATTAAAATGTTACATAAATTGAATGGGCGAAAGAAAGATAATGAATGGTGAGTATTTTGTTACTTTTTAAAGCTGGGCTCTCCAGTAGGGTGTCTGATGGTTATTTCTACTGAAAAACTAAATTGTTAATTTAATTTTAACTAAATTTTAAAAAACGTATTTCAGTTATTGGAAAACCTTTAAGTGTGTTTGGAACAACTTGAATATATGAATATATTTTTTCAATTTAAATTTTGTGAAATATAAATTTAGAATCCAAGTTGAAATGTGCTGTATGAACTAACAGGATTTCAAAGATTTAGAATTCTCTCTCTCTCTCTTTTTTTTTTTTTAAGATTTTATTTATTTATTTGACACACACAGAGAGAGGTTGCAGGTAGGCAGAGAGGCAGGCAGGGGAAGGGGAAAGCAGGCTCCCGGTTGAGCAGAGAGCCAGATGCGGCCTTGGGCCTCTGGCCTTGGGCCTCAGGCCTCAATTCCAGGGTCCTGAGATCATGATCTGAGCCCAAGGTAGAGGCTTAACCCAGTGAGCCTCCCAGGCACCCAGGATTTCAAAGACTTAGTACCAGAAATTTTTCAAAAAGTATATTGAATGGCTCATTAATAATTTTTATATCGATTACATGTTGAAATAATATTTTGAGCTGGTTTAAATGAAATATAACATTAAAGTTTACTTGTTGGGACGCCTGGGTGGCTCAGTTGGTTGGACGACTGCCTTCGGCTCAGGTCATGATCCCGGAGTCCCGGGATCGAGTCCCGCATCAGGCTCCCAGCTCCATGGGGAGTCTGCTTCGCTCTCTGACCTTCTCCTCGCTCATGCTCTCTCTCACTGTTTCTCTCTCAAATAAATAAATAAAATAAAATAAAATAAAATAAAAAAAAATAAAGTTTACTTGTTTCTATTGTTTTAAATGTGGCTATGAGGACCTTTAAATGTTTAAACATGTGACTCAGGTGTTTGTAGTAGAAAATGCTGGCTTAATCTATTAAACATAGAATACTGGTATCCGTTGTTTGTGCATATATTTTCTTAAGTGGTTAAAAACGAGAACATATGGACAGGATGGATACACTCCAACTTAAGGGTGGGGTTCATCTCTCAGGAGAGAGGCCAAGGGATACTATAAGGGAATGGTTTTAAGGTTGGAGTCTGTTATGTGTGTAAGTTTTTATTTATTAAAAAAAAAATTGAAACAAATGTCATGTTAGGATGTTGGATTTTCACATTTTTTATACTTTTGTTTTAAAAACGATTCATAATATTGTTTGGTCCTTGGTCTTAAAAGTTTATAATCTATCTCATGCAAAATGTGACCAAATTACTTCATGTATATGTGTATGGTTTAGCAATGTATCTCTTTCATATGAATTTTACTAAAGTGATGAATTGTGGTTAGGCTTCCTTTACACACATTATGGTATTTTAAGAAGCTCAAATTAAACATTTATTGCATAATGGGATCTTTTCTAGGCCTTGGGGTATAAAAATAATTGAAACAGGGTCCTAGCAATTTTGTAGCTCACTGTTTAGTAGTAGAGTAGCTTAACAAGCACACTGTACACACTATAAATGCAAAAGACTGAATGTTTGTGTCCTCCCCAAATTTGTATGTTGAAACCTAATCCTCCAATGTGATGGTATTCTGAGGTAGCATCTTTGGAAGGTGATGGAGGCCTTGTATGGGATTAGTACCTTCGTAAAAGAGGATCCTGGAGAGTCCCCCTGCTCCTTTTCCCATGTGAGAACACAAGTGAGAAGATAGCAGTTTATGAACTATAAAGCTGACTCACTAGATAGAGACCTGCTAGTGCCTTGATCTTGAATTTCCCAGTGTCTAGAACTGTGAGAAACTAAGTTTTTGTTGCTTATAAGCCACCCAGTCTGTGGTGTTTGTTATATAAGCCAAATAGACTAAAATACATGCCTCAGTAAAATTAGAGAAAGAGCACAGATTTATGCATAAGAGGTGGTGTTTCACCTCTGGTAAGTAGAAGGCATTCCTGGAGTAGGTGAACTGCGAATTCTCAATGCCTGATAAAAGTTTATCTTCAGTGAATCTGTTGTTCAGACAAAGAAATTTTTGTTACATTATTTCTACAAATCTTCATATTCAGGGCAGGCAAGAATTTCTTCCTTTAAGACGATTCACAACCTATGTTGGAATCAGGCTTTGGGGAGCTTCAAACTTACATAATTTGAGGAGTCTTCTTTAAGAAAAACTATTTAAAATTATAAATACAAAATTAGGCACAAGCGTTTAAAAGGGCCTGTCCAAATGAGGAACTCTGGAGCTTAAATCCATTAGCTTCATGGTAATCCTACTTCAGAGTAGACAGTGTGGATACACAGATCTATGAAACCTAAGTTATAGGGAGGTTATTGATGTCATTAAAATATTTGCTTTCTGAAATGATTATGATATGATTCTTTAAAAAGTGTTTTTCCCTGACTTGCTTCCCTCTGGAGCTTTTAACATGATTTAATTTTTCTGGTTTTACTTTAAAATAAGTAATTAAATAAGTTTATTTAATTCATAAAAATTTACAAATTGACCCATAATCCTAACATGAACATGATTAGGAAATTCAAATAATACAAAAGATTCAATATTTAAAAAAGCCTGTTTCCGTTGATCTTCTCAAATCCCTGTCCCTAAAAGCAACCAATGTTAACAATTTCTTGGATTTCCTGTTAGAAAAAAATTGTTTATGTTAGTATATACATCTCTATATATGAATAATTCTATTACACTGTTTTACACTGTGCTTTTTTTACCTAGTTTAAAATAAAACAAGCATACAAAAGTGCATAAAACATAAGTGTCCAGTTTCAGTAGTTATGGAAAAACAAACATTTACGTAACTGCTACGCAAGTGCAGAAAAAAAAAATAAACAATACAACCACAATAGAACCTTTTGGGATTTTTGGTTGATACTGCATTGAATCCATAGTATTCAACTAGGATCCAAACTAGGAGAGAACAGGTACCTTTACAATACTGAGACTCCTAATCCATGAACATGATGTATTTTTCAATTCATTCAGATCTTCTGTAATGTCTCTTGACAGAAGTTTGTCATTTTGCAGAAGTTTTGCATATCTTTTATTAGACTTGTTCATACATACTTGATATTTCTGATACTATTATAAATAGCATCTTTTTAATATTTCGTTTTCTTTGTTGCCAATATATAGAAATTAAGCTGATTTTTTTCCCCAAAATAATGTTTAAATTCAGTAACTTCCCTATTATAAAATTTCCTACTCACAATAATTTATTTCTGTATTCATTTTGGATTGTCAAAACACCCAATCACATCACTTGAAAATATTGAGTTTTGTTCCTTTATTCCTAATTTATTTACTTTTCCTTCTAACTCTGCTATATGGCTAGGACTCCAGATCAGTGTTGGAAGAGAAGTAGTATTAGCAGGCTTACTGTCCTGTTCCCAGTCTCAAAATAAGGACTTTCTATGTTTCACCACTATATGTAGTGTTTATGACAGATATTTTTGTTTCTTATACTGTTTACTTGCTCATAATATCCTCTTGTGTTTTTAATGTATGTCAGATTTGTACTGCTGATTCTCCTTTCATTCTTGATTTCAATTATTCGTACCTTCTCTCTTTTTTGGATCAGACCTCACCAGAGTATTTTATCAATTACATTAGACCTTTTAAAGGACAAATATTAGTTTTATTCTTAGTTTCTATTATACTTTTTTCTATTTCTTTTTTTATTATTTCCTTCATTTTTATTTTGCTGTTTTACTAACTTCTTTACAAATAAGGGAATTAGAACCTGTATATTTCCTTATGGATACTGTTTTGCCTGCACCCACAAGTCTTAATATGTGTTATTCTTAT
This sequence comes from Mustela erminea, assembly GCF_009829155.1. Classification (NCBI taxonomy): domain Eukaryota; kingdom Metazoa; phylum Chordata; class Mammalia; order Carnivora; family Mustelidae; genus Mustela; species Mustela erminea. The sequence goes on along the minus strand of NC_045615.1, from coordinate 10,118,372 downwards.
TATCATTGAGGTCAAAATATTATCTAAATTCCCTCAGGATTATTATTGATGCGTAATTATTTAGGTGTCCATTTCTTAATTTTCAATTATATGCAGATGATCTGTTACCCTTATTGATTTCCAACACATTTGCTCTGTTGTTACAGAAATATATATTTAAATCCTTTAAAATTTACTGAGGTTTGCTTTTGAGCGAAGAACATGTTTGATTTTTATTTTAAAGAAAGGGGATACGTGTGCAAGTTGAGAAAGGGAGAGAGAATCTCAAACAGATTACTGCCAAGCATGGAGCAGGAGGAGGGGCTTGAACTCACGACCCTGACACCATGACCTAAGTCCAGTGCTTAACTGACTGAGCCACCCAGGTGCCCCTAACATGGTTGATTTTTTAAAATATTCTATGTTTAAAAACAGTTCATATTCTCCTTTTAGGTTAGTATTCTATTTATGTCTATTGGGTCCTATTAACTGTGCTGTTCACATTTATGTATCTTCACAGACTTTTTGTCTGCATGTTCTATAAATTGGTAAGTTAAAATATCCTACACAGGCTTATAAATTTGTTTATTTCTCCTTTTCATTCTGTCCATTTTTGCTTTACATACGTTGAGACCATGTTATTTAGTTGACACAAATTTAGAATTGTTATATGAACCGGGAACTGAATATTTCAGCGTTCTGAAATGACCTTCTTTATCTCTGTAATGGTTTTAGCCTTAAATTCTATTTTTTCTGGCTGGTATTAATATAGTTACACCACCTGCTTTTACTTAGTGTTTGCATGATATTCAGCTGGCCCTTAAACAATTGTGGGCTTTAGGCATACCATACCCCCCATGCAGTAAAAAAAGCCAGGTATAACTTTTGACTCCCCCAAAACTTTACCTTATCAGTAACATAAACAACTGATTAATGCATATTTTGTATGTTATATATGCTATACAGGGTATTCTTACAGTAGAGTAAACTGATGAAAAAAATGTTATTAAGAAAATTATAAAGAAGAAAAAATACATTTACAGTACTGTACTGTAAAAAAAAGTCTCCATATAATTGGACCTGTGAAGTTCAAACCCATGTTGTTCAAGGATCAACCAAATTTTTCCATCTTTTTACTCTCAGCCTTTCTGTATTTTGGAAACTTAAAAGTGTCTGTAGGACACATGATTTTGCATTTAAAAAAATCTAGTCTAGTAATCTTTGTGTCTTAACTAGGACATTTTGTCTATTTATAGTTATGAATTACTAATATACTTGGGTTTACACCTACTATTCATAATCTTTTGTGCTTTCTATTTTTTGTACCTACACTGTTTTATTTTCCTTTTTTGTTTTCTTTTAGGGTATTTTAAAATAGTTCAGTTTCCTTGAAATTAGTTTGGAAGTTATAAATTCTTTTTCTATTCTTCTGATCCTAAAATGTATAACATACATCCTTACTTTTTAAAAGTCCAATATTAATCTTTACTTTACTTTGCTGTTCTTTAATTAATTAATTAGTCTTTTCTTTTCTTTCCACAAAGTACAAGATTCTTTTGAGGGTGATGTCTTCCCCCAGCTTGTTTTAAGTTTTTCTCTTGGATTTTCTGTGGTTTCACTTCAGTAATATACTTTTTATTTTAAAGAATCCTGTTGTACTTCACTAGGCTTCTCAAATTATAGATGAATATTTTAATCACTTTTCAGAAATTCTCAGCCATTATCTCTTCACACATAATTTCTGCTCTCATGGCATTTCTGGAAATCCAATATATATTAAGCCATCCCACTGTATCCTCTATGTCTCTTGCTTTGTCTTCAATATTTTTTATTTTACTTTTCCTTCCCTCATTGGGGACTGTTTCTTTTAGCCTACCTTCAGTTATTCATTCTCTTTAGGTATGCCAAATCTGCTCTAGGATTCACCCATAATTTTTATACTTTTAGTTATCCTCTTCATTTTATAATTTATCTTTGATTAAAATGTATCACTTTCTGTAGTTTCTAGTTCCTTGACAGAATTTATAAGCCTGACTTTTACTTCCCTGACCATAGCGAACAAAGTGGTTTTTAGATTATGTTTGTCTTTTGTCTGTTGTTTCTACTGGTGTTGGCTCATACTCGATTCTTCTTGCATTCTATTATCTTTGATTGTTTGCTCTGGATGTTATTTTAAAAATTAATGATAGAAATAATATGAAGCATTGGATACTGTTAGGTCCCTCCAGAGAAGAGTTTCATTTCCTTCTCTCATCTCCATAAAAAGGGTGCCAGTAGTCCCAAATCAATGCTGGAGGATTTCTGATCCAATCAAATGATTCCAGTCCATATCCTCACTTTTGGGCTGTTTCTTAGGGTCCTGTCGCAGGGTGGGAGTGTTTCACTAGGGTTAATACATCCTGGATTCCAGCCCTATGTCCAACTGACTGCCAAATGCTCAGTTTTTCCTCTCACCTCCTTTGTTAAGTTGCCTGGTTATAACTAGTACTGTTCATGTTAAAATAACATTCACATTCTGATACTGTCTGGAGTGTAATATTTTGGTTGTCATATCTCTGCTTCTTCCACTGTGATTTTCCTCTCATCAGAATGTGAAGCATATAAAAATCAATGTAGTACCCAGAAAATGCTGGAGCTTGCTCTGGGTAGAAAACTATCTGTGGCTGATCACCAAGATGCAATGATATTAACCATCAAAAAGAATCTGAACATAGCTTTAAATCCCCAGGATCAGAAAAGCATTCTTGGGACATCCCCTCATCCATAATCCAATAAGATCCTCTCAAATGTTCCTGTACAATGTTTTAGTTGTGTGGGTTCAGGAAGAATAGTTCACTAAAAATTCTCTTTTAAACATAGCAGAATAAAGTGATGCTTCTCTCTGAGCTGCTTCCATTAATTTTTTTTTCTTCATTGTATGCCTCAGATGTTTTTTCATTAAAACTACTTTGTTGCATTACTTCTGTACATAATCTTAATGTCATAGCAGATGTGAACATCTAAATAATCAGCTCAATTTGGCTACTGACAACTATAAAATTTTGTTCATTATCTGAAGCCAGTAATCTTTCAGAGAATTTCTTCATATCTTTTGGAAACGTGGGAGAAAAATTAAGTATATTAGCATTCTGTAAGAACACAGGGTCTGCTTAGTCCTAAACTTTTTCATTCATTTTCCATTGACTGATTGAGAGCAAAAAGGAGAATGGAAATAAATTCAAAGAAACTGAATTTTCAGCAAGCAGTTGACTAAGAAAATCCCCCAAACTCCAAAATCACATGTGAGTGCTACAGTAGGCAACTGAGACCAGAAGCACTGGGCAGGAAGCCCATACTGGAAATCAAGAGAACATTTTGAGAAAGAACGGAGACTGCACAGAGTCCAAACACTGACAAGGGAGAGAGAGAGAAGGATAGAAAGTGACTAATCAGAGATAGCAGACCTTAGAATGCACCAGTAAAGTAACTTTCTAAAAGAAATAGTATCTTTGAAGGCAAATTGTGTCTCCCTGTGGCCTGTGCATAAATCAGGAAGTCCAGGATGCTGTGTATAATCTCTTCAGAACTAGGTTAGGTAATGAGAAGCAGAGTAAGTGTGGCTTCATAGAGTTGCCATATTTTAAAGAAGTAATCTTTTGCTATAGCAACAGAGGAGAACCCATGAGAGATGAATTCTGTAAAGCTACCCTGGCCTTTCTACTCCTGGTTCTAGTCCAGGAAAATTCAACTCATTCAAATATGAAGATTATGAAAGTCATATGTACAACATCCACTCAAAAATACAGTGAGAAAACTGAAATTGGGTAGATAATATTCCTATGGAAGATGAAAAAAAAATTTTTTTAAAGATTCCATTCATTTATTTGAAGAGATCATAAGTAGGCAGAGAGGCAGGCAGAGAGAGAGAGGAGGAAGCACACTCTCCGCTGAGCAGAGAGCCCGATGCGGAGCTTGATCCCAGGACCCTTGGATCATGACCCGAGCTGAAGGCAGAGACTTTAACTCACTGAGCCACCCAGGCGCCCCTGGAAGATAAAAATTTAACAAAAAATTGTTATCATAAATGAAACTTGTGATTCTGCATCCCAACATGAATTTGAGAAACTTAACTGAAGCAATCATCCCGTGAATTAAAAATCAAAAAAGTAATATAAGAGGTAGCAGGGAGCCAGAAAACAGGTTATTAATGTTTACTTTTCATAAGAATGCAATCAGAGAATTGATGATTGTGACATTTTAGGAATGCACAGTAAAGAATTAACCTTACCCAAAGAGAGGTCTGGTCTTTGCCTTCACGTTCTAGGAGGTGATCTCCAAAAGGGTGGCTTTATTTACTTGGAGGCTTTGGGCCACACTACAGTCTAACAATGTGATTTATGATGGGGGCTTTGGACCACATGGATTCATCTCTACTCACAGAGGGGTTGGGTGCTAAAACTGCCAGAAGGGCAGCCAACCATGCCTACGTAGTTGGGTCCCAATAAAAACTCTGGAAACCAAGGCTCAGATAAGCTTCCCTCGTTAGCAGTGTTTCTTGTGTATTGTTGCACATAAGTTCTGGGATGGTAACAATGTCCACAACTGGACAAGGACATGACAACTGGAAGCTCCGTGTACCAATTCCCTTGGCTAATTTTATCTGGTATTCTTTTGCTATAACCATAACTGTGAGTATAACAGCTTTCAGTGAACCCTTTGAGTAGATTATTAAATCTAAGGGTGATCCTGGGAAACTTTAAACTGTGAAGTTGGTGTCAAAGTGAGGTTGATCTCATAAGGACTGCTTCCCTAATTTTGCAGGAAAGCTTTGAAGTTTGGCCATAAAACACATTAGATATTGTAAGTCATGCCTAGCGATGAAGTATATTTTGTGTTTATACAGAAAAACCCTGTTGGAATGCCTGGATGGATCAGTCAGTTAAGCATCTGCCTTCGGCTCAGGTAATGATCCCAGGGTCCTGGGATCGAGTTCTGCATTGGCCTCCCTGCTCAGTGGGGAGTCTTCTTCTCCCTCTCTTGGTCATCCTGCTTGTGCTCTCTCTCTCTGTCAAGTGAATAAATAAAATCATAAAAAGAAAAAAAGCCCCTGATGGGTTTATGTGTGGACTATTTGTGTACCTCTGTGAATTTCTGCTTGTAATACCTATAGTTCTTGCTCCATTTATTTTAATCCTATGTTATATTTAATTTAGGTAATATATTTGGTCCATAGAAAAGCCTCTTTTCCTGTTTTAAAAAAATGAGGGCAAATTGATACTGTTTTGATAAGGTGAAAGACAAAATAATTATGTCTTTTTTTGCCATTAGTATGTAAAATATACAATTCAGAACAACTAGAGAAAGTTATTCCTATACCTAGCAACAGTGATTTCGGGATATGGACATAATGAGAAAGTAACATTCTTCAGGTTTTTCTCCTATACTTACCCTGTGTTCTCTCACTTTAGCCACTTTCAGTGTCTTCAGTTCCCTTGAAAACTTCCCTTCTCACCTGCTAAGCAAAAATCAACCCTATTTCCATCTAATCTTAGTTGACTGCAGAGTCCTTCCCCCAGAGTGCTTCACTGTAGGTCCTTCTTCTGCCCATCTCTAGTTAATACTGAATTGTCAGTACTTTATCTGACCTCCCATCCCACCATCTCCCCTCTTATTTTAACCCAAAGACCAGTCTTCTATTTTACAAAGAAAAATGATGCTGTCAGAAATTCCCTTGTTGTCTTGTGCCTACCAACAAAACAATCTGCATTCTCAACAAAACTCACAAAGACTTCTTTGTTTTATTTTATTTTGTTTACTTTATTACCTCTTGTCTCCCAAATTTTTTTGTTCCATTATCTTTCCCTCCTTCCTATATCTTCAGCCTCTTTCTACAAGCTGCAAGTTTCTCCCTTATTAAAACAAACACCTCATACAAGACAATACCCTCCTTTAACTCTAGATACTTATCTAAGCTCTGATTTCCTTAATAGTCAAGCTCCTTAAAGAGTGGTGTATGTACACTTACTATATCCACATCTTTGCCTTTGATCACTTCCCATGCTTCAAACTCTTCTCCCCACCCCCATTATTTCCCATGACCTACAGCATAAAATCTGAACCTTTTATATACTCGCCCCTGTCTCTGTAGCTTCTTTGATACCATTTTTCTCACATTACACAATGTTTCTATATTGGCCAGCCACCCAGAACAAATCATACTGTTTAAAGCATCTGTGCTGTTCACCTACCATATCCATCTTATGTCTGAAACCATACTTTTAGAATTTGAGGGACCTAAGAAAACAGTGCTAGGGCTTCTCACTATGAAACCCTGCTGGGAATTATATTGCCATTGTGTTGAATCTACAAATCAATTTGGATTTTTTTAAGGTTTTATTTATTTATTTGACAGAGAGACCATAAGTAGGCAGAGAGGCAGGTAGAGAGAGAAAGGAGAAAGCAGGCTCCCTACCAAGCAGAGAGCCTGATACAGGACTCAATCCCAGGACCCTGAGATCATGACCTGAGCCGAAGGCAGAGGTTTAAACCACTGAGCCACCGAGGCGCCCTCAATTTGGATTTTTAAACAATATTTAAAATTTTACTTTATACATTACATGTTAGATTTGTTTCTAGTTCTTTTACTTATTTTTTTCCAACATTAAACTCATCTTGTATTTGTGGAAGAATGCCAAATTGATCAGGACATGGTCCTTTTTATGTGTTGCTAGATTTAATTTGTCAGTATTTTGTTTAGGATTGCTGCCTGTATATTCGTGAGATACTGACCTATAAGTTACTTTTCTTGGAAAGCCCTTATCAAAGTACTGTTACCAATAGAGTTGCCAGATTTAGCAAATAAAATATGGGACATTCAGTTAAATTTGAATTTCAAATAAACAATATATATTTTTTTAGTTTGTGTATATCCTGTGCAATATTTTACACTAAAACATCATTCATTGTTTATCTGAAATTTGGATTAACTGGGGAGCCCTAGCTATCAAGGTTTTGTTTACTTCACAAGTTCAAAAATGTTTCCTCTTTTTGTATTCTTTGGAGGAATTTGTGAACTTCCTAAATGCCTGATAAACTTTACTGGTGAAACAATATGTGCCAGGAGTTTTCTTCATGGGAAGGTTAAATACAGACTAAGGTTATTTAATAGATAAACATTTGGATATTCTATTTCTTCTCCTGTCAGTTTTGTTAGGATGTTTACAAAGAGTGTGTCCATTTCATATAAATTTTCAAGTTGATTGGCCATGCAGTTTCTCTTTCTTTCTTTCTTTTCTTTTCTTTTTTTTTTTTTTTAAGATTTTACTTATTTATTTTACAGAGAGAGAGAGAGAGCATGAGCAGGGAGTTGGGCGATCAAGGGGAGAGAGAGGGAGAGGGAGGCTCCCCACAGAACAGGGAGGCTGATGCAGGACTCCATCCTAGGACCCCGGGATCATGACCTGAGTGCAAGGCAGATGCTTAATGGATACACGTGCCCTGGCCATCTGTTTCTTATATTTTAATGTGTAGGATCATTATAATCTCTTGATAAGTCAATTCTTATGTTCTTTTTACTTCTAGTAATATTAACACAAATTTGACTTTTGGCATTTGAGTAGCTATACTAGATTTCTTTGGTTAAGGTTTTTATGATATATCTTTTTCCATCCTTTTACTTTCATTTTTTATGTGCCATACTTACAGTGTCTATTTAAGCTATATGATTAGGTTTTGCTTTTGTAATCAGTCTGACAATCTTTGTGTTGTAACTGAAACATTTAGTACATTTCCTAAATGTTTCTGAATTTAAAACTACCATCTTATCTTTATGTTTGTTCCATCTGTTCTATGCTACCATTCTTCTTTCTTGCCTTTTTCTAACCAATTTAATATTTATAATTCCATTTCCCCCTCCATTAGCTTATTATAGCTTTTAAAATGAAGTTGTTTTATTTTGAGGTAATTTTAGATTGTGGTACAGTTGTAAGATCTATCACAGAGAGATTCTGTGTACCCTTTACCCAGTTTCCTCTTGCAAAACTGTAGTACAACCTTGCCACTGGAATTGACATTGTTACAGTCAGATTCAGAATGTTTCCATCACCATTACTACAGGAATCTCTCATCTTGTCCTTTATAGCCACATACTTCTTGACCCCTGGCAACCACCAAGCTTTTCCCCATTTCTATAATTTTATCTTTTCAAAACAAAATATACAAAAATACATGGAAGTATACAGATGTGACACTTGGAATTTTTTTTTTTTAAGATTTTTATTTATTTGACAGAGAGATCACAAGTAGGCAGAGAGGCAGAGAGAGAGGGGGAAGCAGGCTCCTTGTTGAGCAGAGAGCCCGATCCCAGGTCCCTGTGATCATGACCTGAGCCGGAGGCAGAGGCCCAACCCACTGAGCCACCCAGGTGCCCCTGAATTTTTTTTTTTTAATTCAACACGATACTCTGGAAATTCATTCAGGTTGTTGCATATATCAATAATTTGTTCCCTTTTTTTGCTGAGTACTATAGTATGGATGTAGAACAGTTTGTTTAGCCCTTCACCAGATGTGGGACCTCTAGGTTCTTTATAGTTTGGGGCTATTATAAATAAAGCTGCTATAAACGTTTGTGTATAGGTTTTTCGTGAACACAAGTCATTTTTCTGGGCCAAAGTCATTTCTGTGTAATAGGCTGTATGTAGTTTCATATTTAGGTTTTTAACAACTACAGCTGTTTTTCAGAGTGGCTGTACGATTTTACATTGTCACCAACAATGTGTGAGTGATCCAGCTTCTCCATATTCTTATGAACATTGGGTGTTTTCACAATTTTTATATTAGCCATTCTGATAGGTATGTAGTGTGATCTGTCATTATGGTTTTAATTTGCATTTCCCTAATGGCTAATCATGTTGAACATCTCTTTTCATTTGCTTGTACACCATCCGAATACCTGCTTTGATGAGTTCCTGTTCATCTCTTTCATCTTCTACCTGGATTTAAAAAAAAAAAATTGGTGAGGTTTGAGAGGTCTTTATGTAATATAGATATTAGTCTTTTGTCAGATACATGGTTTGCAGATATTTTCTCCCAGTGTGTAACTTGCCTTTCATCCTGTCTTTATGTTCTCCACTGAGTAAACTTTTTAGTTTTGATGAGGTTCAGTTGATCATTTTTTTTTTTAAAGATTTTATTTATTTATTTGGCAGACAGAGATCACAAGTAGACAGAGAGGCAGCCAGAGAGAGAGGAAGAAGCAGGTTCCCTGCCGAGCAGAGAGCCTGATACAGGGCTGGATTCCAGGACCCTGGGATTATGACCTCAGCCAAAGGCAGAGGCTTTGAACCACTGAGCCACCCAGGCGCCTGATCAGGTTATCCTTTAATGGACTGTGCTTTTGGTGTTAACTCTAAGAACGTTTAGCTTTAGATCCCAAAGATTTTCTTGTGCCTTTTTTTTTTCTTAAGTTTTATGGTTTCACATTTTACATTTAATTCTGTTATCCAAAATGAATTAATTTTTCTGTAAGGGTGTAAGGTGGGGCACTTAGGTTGAAGTTCATTCTTTTTCTTAAACCTATATGGGTGTCTTTTATCAGTTGTGCAAATTCTTGACTACTATGTCTTTAGATGTACCTTTCCCCCATTTTCTGTCTTCACCTTCCAAGACTAGAGTTATATGAATGTTAGCTTTTTCACTTTGTTACATTTATCTCTCATGCTCTTTTCTGTTTTACATTTTCCCTTGTTTCTCTCTGTGCTCCCGACTGGTTATTTTCTTCTTATCTTCTTTTTCTCATACTGGCAACTCTGTTCACCCCCCCTTTTTTTAATGCTCATTATATTTTCTTGTATTCATACTGTATCTTTGGGATTATTTTCCTTCTTCTTATGGTAGATACTTTAGAAGTCCATTTAGAGCTAGTCTACTGATTCCACAATTTTCTTTAACCTTAAAATATTTTTATTTGCCCTTATCTTGAAACTTAAGTTGCTGGTTGTGCAGTTCTAGGATGACAGTCATTCTCTGAGCACTTGACAGGTGTTAGTTCACTGTCTTCCATTGTTATTATTGAGAACTGCTATCAGTCTTTGTAGGTAAGCTGTCTTTCCTCTCTTGTTTCTTTCAAAATTGTTAATCTTTGATATTATACAGTATCTTTTTATTAAACTACTTGAGTTACCTTATGCTTCCTAATTTTAAGTTCATGTCATTTATTGTTTAAAACTTCAGCCACTAAATTAAAATAATACCATTCTGTGATTTACTCTCCCTCCCCTACCCAGGACTAACCATATTGGAATATTGATGAGCACTGTTATATTTTCAAACTTTCTCAGTTTCGTAATTTATATTTTCCTCTCATTCTTCTGTGCTTCATTCTAGGTAATTTCAATAATAACTTCCAGTTTGTTAATTTTGTTTTCAGCTCTCTCTAATCTGTTTAGCCCGATGTGGGACTCAGTCCCAGGGTCTGGGGATCATGGCCCAAGCTGAAGGCAGACGCTTAACTAACTGAGCCACCCAGGTGCCTGGGCAGTGACTTTATATTGAAGCTTAAACCAGCCATGATGAAAAAAAAGGTCAGGACATTCTAGACAGAAAGAACAGCTTGTGCATGGGCCTTGAGGCAAAAAATACTTTGATATGTTTGAGGAACTGAAAGATTGTCTATACAGCTATAGCATAGTGAGTGAGAGGGAGCGTGGTCGTAGCTGAAGGTAAAGAGATGGGGAGAGGGCCAATCATACAGAACAATGTGTGCAATGATAAGCTGTTAGATTTTCTCTTATGTAAATGATAAGTCATCAAAAGGTTTTATGCTGGGAAGTAATTGATCTGATTTATATTTTGAGAAGATCATTCTTACAATTCCATGGAGGATCGGTTGTTAAGGGCAAGAATTCCTGGAATTGGGAACACTAATTCAGAGTCTGTTGCTATATTCTAGGTAAGAAATTACTTTGTTTGAACTTGAACTTGTGAACTTGTGTGATGATAATAGAGATAGAAATAGAGAGATTCAGAATATATTCTGAAGGGAGAAAAGAGAATGTGTTTTTTTAAATATAGCTGAGCAAGCAAAGTGGCTGTGTAGGAGGAGATCATGCATAAATGGTTATGCTACATTACGTCATATCTGAAGGGCCATCATCTCATGACAACTTTCTCAGTGATACAGCCCTCCTGAGCTTCTTTAAATGTAAGTTTTAAAACATCAAAGTTAATATTGAAGGGTAGAGCTCAGGTAGAGAGCTGTGAGGAATACCAGGATCCTTCCTTAGAGGGGAATCCAGAAGAATTAAAACTAGTGTGCCCAAATACCTGCTGCTCTTTTGGGTTTTCTGATGAGTTACTATCTTAAATAATTTACTCCAGAAATAAAATGACTTTGTCTTGGGGTTGCTATGCAAAAGGGAAAAAAATTGCTATTTAAACAGTTATGAATCACTAGCTATGTGTAACAGATTGCCGGTTTAGCAGTATTTTTTAAAATATATTTTTAAAGATTTTATTTATTTATTTGACAGAGAGAGACAAAACAAGAGAGGGAACACAGCAGAGGAGTGGGAGAGGGAGAAGCAGGCTTCCCACTGAGCAGGGAGCCTGATGCGGGGCTCGATCCTAGGACTCCGGGATCATGACCTTAGCTGAAGGCAGACGCTTAAGGACTGAGCCACCCAGGCACCCCTGTTTAACAGTATTAATAGGAGTTTATTTTTCTGATGTAATAAGAAAGGCTGAAGGAAGATTGCTGTTGGTATCACTTCAGTAGTTCAACAGTGTCAGGGTTGGCATCTATGGTTTTCTTGCCTTTCGTCATACTAATCAGAGTAGCTTTCTCATGATTGGTTTGAACCAGCAATATCAATACCCTTTTTGTAATCAAGATATTTTTTTAAAGGAAGATGGAAGAAGAAAATGGTTATTGGGTAGACAATTAACAGATTATCTACAATGGTCTAGATTTAAGAAGAATGATAGAAGAAGGAACAGAACAAATTCTTGAAACAGACGAAAACGTGACTTTTTGATCATAATGACAGTTTAAAAATAATTCTACCTTCGTAAACCTACAAAGTAATATGTTCAGGTAGTAATTAAATTGACAAATCCACTCAGTGACTATTTAAGCCTAGGACATATATATAGCAGTGTGCTAGGTTCTGTGAGAGATATAAAACATGATACCCATTCCCAGTCTTCAGGAAACTTCTAAACAATAATTCTTGGTATTATACTTTCTTCATTATAACTCTTGCAAAGGCATTATTTCTTTTGAAGTCAGAACTACTATGTACAAGGAAAATTTTTATCTGATGAAAAAATGAAGAGTAGTAGGCCTTGTAGACTCCCACCTATACCTCTCTGGCTTTTACCGCTACAGCATTCGCAGGCAGATTTCTAGCTACCAGTACTTGCACCTCTTTTCTCCCAAGCACGGGAGGCAGCTCTGGCCCTGTGTAGTCAGCGCAATTTACAAATGCCTGAGAATTATTAACTTCCCATCTCAACAGCACTCACCAAAGGACTGATGGGATTTATTATATAGATACCCCAGCCCTCTTGACCCTCAGGTGGTTAACTTTGGGGAATGTGTTTCATATCATTTCCTAGAGTTTTCCCATGGGATTATGCTCCAGTCATTACCAGTGTGGTTGCTGGCTTGATAAGGCACCCTTTATTTACTGCCTTCCTTCTTTGTCTTACTTTCCCACCTCTTACCGATGTTTCCTGAATCCTCCAGATAAACTACCTGCACTCAAATCCTTGTCTCAGGATTATAGTGGGCATTTCCACCCCGTTATTTCCCCAATACCCACGCCTCAGCTAAAATGCTTAGTTCAATGCATGGCACATGATTCAAGCCAAGCCAGTTGGAATCCTTCCCAGGGAATTTCGTTCAGTCTGAAACAGGGAGAAAGGAGCTTTCTTCCCCCTTTTCTTTCTTTCTTTCTTTTTTTTTTCGTCCTCTCCATCATTGTATTTTCAGAATAGTGCCTGGCATAAAGTAGGATCTTGCTAAATATTTGCTGAATATTTAATAAATAAAATTCCTATAACTTCTTTACTGCCAACTGTATTTATGAGCAGATCTTAATTTTAAGACATATAAAATACTCTTATTATAGTAGATCACAGTGCTACAGCATGGTATAGCAGTTGAGAGCATGGACTCAGAAGCCAGACTACCTGAGATTTAAGCTCTGCCAGTTGCCAATTGTTTGACTATGCTAATTATGTCCACTGCCTCCCAGCTCCTTCTACCCTCTCCTCTGTATCATAAGGGTTCTGGAGTCATAAAAATCATTCCCCAGATTCACTTGCCAAGTGGTCACCAGTTCCATTCTGCTAATGGGAGATTAAAAAGAAAGAAGGGGATGGGAGGCATTTTTCCTTTCTTTAGGCTCCAGTGGCCTGGGCACACTGTGCTCCTCTACTCAGGCTCCAGGAATAGTGGGGAGGGGGGCCTCTGAAGGCTGCTGGCTTCTTGCAAAACAGGTAGCAGTAATAGTTCTAATAATGCAATAGTTAAGTTCCAAAAGCTTCTGATGCACAGTGTTTGTGGGTTTTGGATAACACTGCTTTCTCTTTTGTTCCTCCAGTGCTAGGATGCTGGCTCTGCTTGCAGTTCCCTTTGGATTATACCTTCCTCCTTTTTGCTCCTCCAGATAAGGATTCCCTCAACAATAGAGGTGATACATTATCTCTGAAATACCCAAAGTGGTTTTCTTTTCCTGACTGGACACTGACTAATAATGTGACCTTGAGCAAGTAATTTTTGCATCAGTAGCTTCCTCTATAAAATGAAGATAGATGAAAATAGTAATCTGTCTCATTGGCATTATTAAGATTGAATGAGCTAATGTTTTTAGAGTACTTAGAACAGTGCCTGGCACAAAGCAGACACTATGTTTGCTAAGTAAGTGGTATCATGTATCATATTCTGTTGTTAAATACATATGGTGTTAGCCATTAAGTTTATAAAATCTGATGTCCCTCTCCATACATCTGTCACATTCTGTCACCTGCCTCCCCCACCATTTCTTGTCCTTACTGCTTATTGCTATCATTTCCCTGCCTGTGACCTCTATGCCATATCTTCTTTTGCATCTCTTCTGTCATTAAATCAGCATGTATGTTTTTCAGTGTCCTTTTCTCTCGTTTGCTTTAGACACAGACATTTTGGAGGCCCATAGGTTTCAATGTTTTTATGAAGTTTTGTATTGTAGGATGTGCAGTGGTGAGAGAGGGTATGCAGGGTAGGAAGCAGCACTGGCAGTGGAAGACTAGCATGAGAACCTGAAGACAAATCCTGAATCTACAGAGTGGAATGTCAGGGACCTTGTGTACCAGAAATGTTGAGAAATACAGATTCTTTTGGCTAAATCTTGTCCACAGTAAGATTATTTTACATTTGTATGGAATTCTTTCATTGGTTACAATTTAGGGATTTGAGAACAGTGCTGTTTTTTATTTCATACTCAATAAGGAAAGCCGATTCAGATTTTCGGGTTACAGTTACTCCATTCCCAAGATCCTAGAGACCAAAACCTTCCAGAAAACAAAACAAAACAAAAAATGTGGGAATGAGTTAGACCTAGAATACTGAATAAATTATTCAGTTTACTGAATAAAGAGAATACTGCGGTGTCTATATAAGTGTTGGATCATTGTCCAGAGAACTGGTCACAGAAATTCCTAGAATGATTGTTGAAGTTCTCCACAAACTAAGATCATGTCAATTTTTACTGTCCTGTACACTTTCAGCTTGTCCTACTAGGCACATGTTTTATACAGGTATCCCTCGGTTTCCAAAAAGTTGGTTACACAACTTTGCTTTTAGGAAAGAACTGTATCACTACCTGTTTTCACTGAGCAAAAGAAACCCAAAGAGGATTTTTGCTTCACAAAAAAAGCCATTACTATACCACAGGCCTTTCATAAAAGTGAAGTGTAACTTGAATTTTCAGAAAGTCAGGGATACTCTTCCCAGTATGCCTTTTCAGCTTATGTAAGGTCTTATAGAAATGTTTTACTTTTGGACAATAGGGAAATCTGTACTTCTTTTTCTTTATAAGTCCAACTTTCAACTATGCGTAAGTGTATTTTTTAGTCTAATTAGAATTCTAGGCTTTAAATTTAGATGGGTATTTGTAAAAGTACATCTGAAAATCTCATATTGCTTTTGAATATCTTTCCCTCCCTCCCTCCCTTCTTCCCTTCCTTCCTTTCTTATCTGTCTCTCTGTCTATCTAAAGTAGGCTCCATGCCCAGCATGAAGCTCAGTGTGGGGCTTGAACTCACAACCCAGAGATCAAGACCTGAGCCGAAATCAAGAAATGGACACTTAACTGCCTGAGCTTCCCAGGTGTCCCTCGAATTTTTTTTTTTTAAATACAAACTACTAAGCATAATAACAAAATTATTTAGAGGACAAAGTTATGTCACCTTTATATTCATATTAACATTTACATCAGAGTTTGAAATTTTTAGTCATTACCAAAATTAAAACTATCTTTGGCTATATATAAGATCAGTATAGTATTAATATACCACGGATTTACTCTAAGTGGAAACACCTACAAAAAAATTAGATAATTTGAAAAGAATCTACAAAAGGATTATTTTTTTACTGCATGAGAACAATAGATACTCAACCAAATATGGGCCAAGCAATGCGATTACAATTCAAGAGCTGCTTAACTACCATTTCCTAAAATAGAAAAGTCATACTCACTTCCTCTCAAGCGATCCCTATATTTTCATATCGTATTCTGCAGCTCTCACTGTTAAAGTCTAATTTGTTGACCATTTTGATACAGTGCTCTCCAACTGGAAAAATAAGTCACTGGCTTTAGAACATTTCCATTACCTGAAGACTTTCCATCATGCTTCTATACAGTCTGTCCTGCTCCCACCTCTAGCCCTAGAGCAAAACACTTCTGCTTTGAGTCTATATATTTGCTTTTTCTAGAAATGTCATATAGATGGAATCATAAAATATGTTGTCTTCTGTGTCTGGCTTCTTTTACTTAGCATGCTTTTAAGGTTCATCTGTATTATAGCTTGTATCAGTGTTCATTTCTTTTTTTCTCCCTATACTCCTTTTTATTAATAGATGGTATTCTAATATATGGATATATCCACATTTTTGTTTATTGATTCATCAGACAGTGGACATTTAGTTTGTTTCTAGTTTTTGGCTATTAGAAATAAAACTCCTGTAAAACCTCACATACAAGTTTTTTGGGTTTTTTTGTTTTATGCTTTTTTGTGGACATAGGTATTCATCTCTCTTGGGAAGATGCCTAGGGGTAGAATTGCTGGGTAAATACATGTTTCAATTTTTTAAAAAAAGATTTTATTTATTTGACAGACAGAGATCACAAGTAGGCAGAGAGGCAGGGGGAAGCAGGCTCCCTGCTGAGCAGAGAGCCCAATTCGGGGCTTGATCCTAGGATCCTGAGATCATGACCTGAGCCAAAGGCAGAGGCTTAACCCACTGAGTCACATAGGCACCCCTATATGTTTCAGTTTTAGAAACTGCCAAACTATTTTATATAGTGACTTTACTATTTTATATTCCCATCAGTAATGAATGAATGTTCCACTTTTTCCACATCTTCAACACTTGCTATTTTCTTTTTAAATTATAGCCATCCTAATGAGTATGAAATGGTAATCTTATTGTGGTTTTAGTTTGCATTTTCTTAATGATTAATGATGTTAAATATATTTCATATGATTAGTAGCCATTCATCATTGAGTTTTTTATCATAGACTAATTTAAGAACTGGTAGCCTATGTGCAGAAGGGTGAGTTTTTGCACACACACACATGCGTACATATCTCATATGTAGGTATATATATAAACATACCTATAAAACTAGCACCCCAAAATATAGCATGCAAGGCATACAGTTTAATACATATTATTAACTTTTATCACTTTCTGAACAATGAACTTTCTGAACAATCACTTTCTTACCATTTGCTGTTGTTATATATTCTACTTATACATTATAAAAACTCACAAGACAGTATTATTATTGTAATTTTAAACAAATAATAGTCATTTAAAATGTACATAATTACCCTGGCTTTTATTCTTTTTTCCTTCTGCAGATTTAGGATCATTTTCCTTTATCAGGACTGCGACCATGACTTCATTCAGCTTTTGTTTGTCCAAAAACATCTTTATTTTACCTTGATCCTGAAAGCTTTTCCCCTGGATATAAAACTCAAGGTTAGCAGTTTTGTTTTTGTTTTTTCTTCAGCAATTTAAAGATGTCATTCTTGGGATGCCTGGGTGGCTCAGTGGGTTAAGGCCTCTGCCTTCAGCTTGGGTCATAATCCCAGAGTCCTGGGATCCAGCCCTGCATGGACTTTCTGCTCAGCAGGGAGCCTGCTTCCAACTCTCTCTGCCTGTAGAATAAATAAATAAAATCTTAAAAAAAAAAAAAAGATGTCATTCTTTGGCCTTCTGGATTTCATATTTCTATTGAAGGGTCAGCATTCACTTACTGCTTTTTAAAATTTACCATGTCTTTTTTCTCTGGTCCTTTTATGATTTTCTTTATCTTTAGTTTTCAAATTTTTGTATTATGATGTGCTCCAGATGATATATTATACCAGAGAGGACTTGACCTTTCCTCTATTAGGCAGAATCAACCCCTTTTTAATAGGTAGAAGGATAAGGACTTATCTTAATCCAATGAAGGAATGAGCTGTGTGTATACAGGCTGGGCTGTAAAATTTCAGTAAGACCCAGTTCACCTCTGGCTCATTCCTGTTCTTCAGAGACTGTTTGATGGGTTTTTGATTGAGGGCTTGATGGTCTGTCTCTGTCTCCTTAGACCAGAAAGATTATAGAAGATTCATTTCAGCGTTTTGATGGTTTTGAGCTCGTTTCTCTACATTTCCATCTACACAGCTTCAAAAAATGGGAAATATCTTCAGGAAGCGATCAGTCTTATGTTTGTGACAGACCCTCTCCCTCCAGCCAGACTTTGTCCACTAAGCACCATGAAACCCTGGGAGATTTCACTTTGTGTTTAGACTTTTCTGGCACAATTTTCTGTCCTTTTATACCACCTCAGAATTCAGTCCATGTAGGTGGAAAATAGATCATTATGTATATCTAGGGGTCCCCTAGTTTCCAACTGGTTGTTTTAACCCCGCACAATTACCAAAAGCTTGCTGATTCTCTTTCCCTTTGTGAAGGTCCTTTTACCTGGGACAAAACTGATCCTCTATTCCTCACCTATAAATTCTTCTCAAATATCATCAGCACACCTAGGGTAGACAGCACACCTGTCCAGAATTTCAGTTTGAATTATTTTGATTGCTTTAATAGATCTATAGTGTATTTAAAAACATGATTTTTGCAGTTTGTCATTTTCTTAATCCTGATTGTGGCAGTGGAGGCTTTTAAAAAGTAAATAACTTTTTGGTGGACATTTAGTTCAAATTGAGTCACAAAAATAGTTTTTTTTGAAGAAAAACAGAATAACTTTTTCTTACTATTTTTCATTGAAATTGCTAGCAGTAGAATGAAAGGTTTTTGTTTTTTCTTAATCTGCATTTTCATTTCTTCAGAAATATATTGTTGAGGGGTGCCTGGGTGGCTCAGTCGGTTAAGTATCTGCCTTTGGTTCAGGTCATGATCCTAGGATCCTGGGATCCAGACCCTCATCCGGCTTCCTGCTCCACAAGGAGCCTACTTCTCCCCTCCCTGCCAATCCCCCTGCGTGTGCCCTCGCTCTCTCTCTCTGTCAAATGAATAAAATCCTAAAAAAGAAAAGAAATGTACTGTTGAACTATATCACTAATTATATCACTAAGTACAATACTACTACACCACATTGAATCTCTGGAGTTAGTATATAGTTAGGCCTCAGAACCAGTGGTCTCCCCACAAGTGGATGTGCCTATTTGATAATGCTCTAGTATGGTTATCCTTGCCCTCCTACGCCTTTAAAAACAACCTAAAAATATTAAATCTCAATATAAGACTAATATTTGAGAAACTAATATGTGTGCAGGGTAGTGGTTTTCAGTTTTTAATTTAATTTATTTTTTACAGATTTTATTTATTTGACAGATAGAGATCACAAGTAGGCAGAGAGGCAGGCAGAGACAGGAAGGGAAGCAGGCTTCCCGCTGAGCAGAGAGCCCAATGTGGAGCTTGATCCCGGGACCCTGAGATCATGACCTGAGCCGAAAGCGGAAGCTTTAGCCCACTGAGTCACCCGGGTGCCCCGGTTTTCAGTTTTTTACATTAACTAGGCAACTTGAAAGAAAAAGAATGATCTTATATGTACCTAATCTTATGTAGAGTATCTTAGCTAACTATAAGAGTTAATCAAGAAATTAAAAAAAAAATTACTGAGTTTATTATTTATTGCTTTGTGTGTGTGGGGGGGGTAGTTTACCAAAAAAAGGATATATAATATACTCTTTCATCAGGATTTTCCAATGTGGTTTGATGATCAGATTACGAAAAGTCCAAATTTTTAGGATAACTGAATGAAAAAAATAATAAGAATTGCATTAGTTGATACAACTAAGATCATTTCTACCCAATCCTGCCAGATTGACATTATAGATAAATTCCAGTTTATCTGCAGAATAACTATTCATACATGTAGGATGAGGACCTACTTTGGAAACAACTTCAGTCCTAACCCAGAATTAGCTTATTGCTAAATATTTGCATTGCTACAATTTGTGAGAAGCTGAATTTAGGCAAAGTTTGACAAATCAAATTTTATTTTGATATCATCTAGGGGGAATCCCCTGGTTAAATCGTTTTATTAGAAGACTAAGAAGATTGAGTAATATTGTGTAATCTAAAGTTTGGTCTATATAATTTATTACATGTGAACAGCTATAAACTCTTATTTCAACAAATACTATTTGAAACAAGTAGGCTCACAACTAATTGGTATTCTTAAAACCAAAGGATTTCCTAGATCTTGAATTATTTATCTTTTAAAATTTTAATTATAATCTCTTGACCACCTAACAATAGCAAAAGTTAACATTTATTTTCTCACATTATGAACAAATATTCACAGAATTATAAAACCATACAGCTTAAGAGCTGAATGTTACCTTAGAGATTGTCCCCCAAATCTCATTTTATAGTTTGTCAGTCAAAAGCCTAGAAATAAATATTAAGTGTACTGTTCAAAACCACAAGCCCTTGCTGGATTATAATTTATATATTCTTTTCTTTTTTAAAGACTAATTTATTTATTTTAGAGAGAGTGTAAAGGAGTAGGGGGAGGGACAGAGGGAGAGAATCCTCAAGTGGACTCCCCAAGTGCAGGGCCAAACACAGGGCTGGATCCCTGAGATCATGATTAGAGCCAAAACTAAGAAGTCTGATGTTCAACAGATTGGGCCACCCAGGTGCCCCTCAATTTATACATTCTTTATGAAGAACATAAACACTTTCTTTTTCATCATCTTTTAGGAAGATACATCGTACTAGTAATAAATTTGGATAATCATTTTTAGAATATATGAAATTGATGTGTTCCTGAAAAGGTTAAGTTTTAGAAAACAATCTTATTTTCCCATTTAAAACCATAACAATAGTAGACACAAGAGAAACAGCTTTAGGGATACCTGGGTGGCTCAGTCAGTTGAGCACCCATCTCTTGAGCATTTGATGCTTGATTTTGGCTCAGGTCTTGATCTCAGGGTCTTTGGGATTGGCACTCGGGCCCAGGACCGTGCTCAGCAGAGAATGTGCTTGAGGATTCTCTCTCTCTTCCTTTCCCTCTACCCCCCCCACCGTCTCTTTCTCAAATAAATAAATAATGTGGTGTTTTTTTTTTTAAAGAGAAAGTTTTATAGGACATTTTAGTTTTCTGATAAACTTATAACAGTATGCCAGGTAATTTATAATAGTGAACCAAACCTCTTTTGTATTTAACCCATCTTTACAGAACCAGATTTGGTACTAGATTTTTTTATGTGTGCTACCAGATTCTGCGTATGGTTTTAATTCCCAAAAGGAAAAAACGTGGTACTATAACCAACAATTGCCTAGATCTCATTTAAATTTTATCACTTCACTGTGCTTTTTTTTTTAAGATTTTATTTTATTTATTTGACAGACAGAGATCACAAGTAGGCAGAGAAACAGGCAGAGAGAGGAGGAAGCAGGCTCCCTGCTGAGCAGAGAGCCCGATGTGGGGCTCCATGCGGGGCTTG
Organism: Mustela erminea; assembly: GCF_009829155.1. Lineage (NCBI taxonomy): Eukaryota > Metazoa > Chordata > Mammalia > Carnivora > Mustelidae > Mustela > Mustela erminea. The sequence continues at coordinate 10,097,186 of NC_045615.1, read as the reverse complement.
ATCCCAGGACCCTGGGATCATGACTTGAGCGGAGGGCAGAGGCTTTAACCCACTAAGCCACCCAGGCGCCCCTTCACTGTGCTTTTTGATGTTACTTCTAGGCCAGGAATTACAGCCTAAGAGTGAAGTCTTAGCATCCATGGTAAAAGCAGATTAAATACAGAAATGTATTCCTATTCACTGTGATGCAGTAAAGAATGGAAATTGAAATGGAAAGGGTTGGTTTCTTCTGAGGGCTATGAGGGAAGATTCCAGGCCTCTCTCCTTACCCTGTAGATGGCTGACTTCTCTGTGTGTCTTTTCATTGTCTAACCTCTGTGCCTTTCTCTGTGTCCAAATTCCCCTATTAATTTTGTAAGGACACCAATCATTGGATTGGGGGCCTACCCAACTCCATATGAGCTCATCCTAACTGATTACATCTGCAATGACCCTATTTTCAAATAAGGTCACAGTTACAACTGTGCTATAAACAGCAGATTAAAAACCCAAATTGACAAATCATACTATATTATTGAAATAGCAATAAACCTACTTTTAAAATTTATTATTAAATTCAGTGGCATTAGTATATGCACAATTTGGGCAGCCAATATCCATTTCCAAAGAAAAATCATTATTATTATTATTATTATTTTTAAAGATTTTATTTATTTATTTGACAGACAAAGATCATAAGTAGGCAGAGAGGCAGGCAGAGAGAGAGAGGAAAAGGCAGGCTTCCTGCCAAGCAGAGAGCCCAATTTGGGGATCCATCCCAGGACTCTGGGATCATGACCTGAGCCGAAGGCAGAGGCTTTAATCCACTGAGCCACCCAGGCGGCCCAGAAAGATTTTTTTTTTTTTTTAAAGATTTTTATTTATTTATTTGACAGAGAGAGAGAGCTCAAGTAGGCAGAGAAGCAGGCGCGGGGTGGGGGGGCGGTGGGGAGAAGCAGGCTCCCCGCTGAACAGAGAGCCCAATGCGGGGGGGGGGGGGGGGGGGGCGCTGGATCCCAGGAGCCTGGGATCATGACCCTAACCGAAGGCAGAGGTTTAACCCACTGAGCCACCCAGGCACCCCACCAGAAAGATCATTTTTAAAAATCTTGCTTTTATTAGTAAATCTAGATAAACAGCTGCCGGTTTTTGAGTTATTATTGGTCAGGGTTACTGAATACAAACCAAACAGGCACACACAGTCGAACAAATGCTGAGAAAATAAGAAAATAAGACAATATTAAATTTACTGAGAAAATAAGACAATATTAAAATCTGTTGACGCTGTAAGCGCAATACATGGAAAAAACAGACCTTAAAACTAAATACAACAACACAGAAATAGCATAATAAGATGTCAGTGAAAGTCCTTCTACTTTGGGAAAAGCAGCCTGCGATGCTAGTAAGCAGTTAAGGTAGCTTTGGTGTGCTCTTACTAAACACTAAAATGAAGGTTCTTAACTTGGGTCTGGAGGGGTGTGTAAATGCAATATGCACTTGGCGAATATAAGCAGCTGGGGGGGTGCGAAGCATTCATTCCTTTTATGGGGGTCTCAGAAAGATCTTTGATTTAAAAGTTTTTACATTATGATGTAAGGGAGACGAGACAGTGGATAGGTAAGATAGCCAAAGGTGGACCGCGACGGGAAATCCTACTTTTCGCGCAGCAGCTGTACGAGGGTGAGCCAGAGCCCAGCCTGGAGGTCGCAACCAGGAATCCGGAGCCGGGGGAGGGGGCGGAGCCAGGGAAGACAACACCCGCCCCCGCCCCTTCGGGACCCCAGGGGCGCCCTTGTTTACCTCCCGACATTGGACACCCAAGACAAAGAGGGAAGGGAGGGAGGGGACCTTCTGAGGGAAACTCCACGGGCGGGAAACGCCTTACTGAAATATCGTTTGGTAACACCACCCGAAAGGCGGGAACAGCCGCCCTCCCGCGCCCCCCCGCGCCCCTTCCCAGGTTCCCCGCCACCTCCGGTCTTCCTGGGCTTCTGTCCTAGCCTCAGCGACAACGGGCGGAGCTGGGCAATCGGCCCGCAGGGCAAGCTCCTTAGCCTCTATTTGTTATTCTTCGGACCGGACAGAGGACGCCCTGTAGGGTTACACGGCCGAACGACTACAGCTTCCAGGAGACAAGCCTGTGGGGCCGAATTGGGGCGGAAGAGAGACGCGACCCGGATAGTGGTCAGAGAGAGGGTAGGGCAGTCTGCTTGTAACCTCAGCACCTGCAAACTGCCCCCGCCGACCCCCCAACAACCCTCTTTGCCGACTCAGTATTTTTAAATCTGGCGGGGCTTTCCCTTTCAGGCCAACCACTCCCCCCGTTTACCGCCCCAGCCAGTCAGCGCCAGGCCCGCCATTTTTCAAACCCTTTTCCTGCCGCCAATCAGGATCGAGCAGTACATTCCTCTCCTGACCGGTTCTAACGGGTCTGGGAGTTAACGACCTGGGCGACCCACCGAACCTGCTAGGCTGGGGCTGGAGGGACGGGCCTGGCGAGACACCGACCAATCGGAGGGCTTCGTGATGGTAGGGCGTGGCCTACGGGAGTTTGAATAATCATCAGAGCCAATCAGAGAGGCGGGGGTGTGGCCTGTGGCCCGGCTCGTCAAGTTGCCGTGGCGCGGAGAACTCTGCAAAACAAGAGGCTGAGGATTGCGTTAGCGATAAACCAGTTCACGCCGGAGCCCTGGGAAGGAAGCGTCTCTGTTGGATCCGGCCTCTTCGCGGGACTCTCAGAAAAGCTACCACCAGGCAAGAATCCCCTTTAGCCCCTTCGAGTTTGTGGGCCTGTCGTTCCCCCTTTCCTCATAGCCTTCTAGCCGGGCCTGGCACTATGGCTCTCGGGGTTCGACCTGGCGAGCGGAATCTGGGGTGCGGGCCGGTGAGGGCCGGGGGCTGTGGCGGGAGGGCGGTCGGGGCCGGCGGGAGGGCGGGAAGCTCGTCCGGGCCCGGTTTCAGTCGTTTTTTGAATGTCGGTCGCGAAGCGACAACTCTTTGAGTGAGGCCGGCGGCGTGGAAGCCGGGGAAGCATTTCTGTCAGGAAAAAGGTTTCGACGGCGCGCCCGGCGTTCCCTTCCCCAGCCCGGGCCTAGGCGGAGGGCGGGCGGGGGGTGGCGGCCTTTCGGGCCTTCGGGAGCGACGTGGTGATCGCGCGTGAGTCGGCTCGGCCGCGGCTCTTCTGCTGGGTGCCGGGAGGAGGGTATGTGAGCGGAGGCGGCCGCCCGGGGCGGGCTGGCGGGGGAGCCTGGCGCGGGCCGCCTTCCTTCCGAGAGGGGGCGGGCGCGTGTTTGGGCGGGAAGCTGAGCCCAGCCAGCGTCCACCCACCGCTTCTCTCCCCGCTACGTAGACGCCGCCTGTCACCATGGGTAAAGGAGACCCCAACAAGCCGCGGGGCAAGATGTCCTCGTACGCCTTCTTCGTGCAGACCTGCCGGGAAGAGCACAAGAAGAAACACCCGGACTCTTCCGTCAATTTCGCCGAATTTTCCAAGAAATGTTCGGAGAGATGGAAGGTGAGACCGGAATTCGGACAGAGCTAAGGGTTTTTTCAGGTGTTGTTTGTTTGTTTGTTTGTTTTTGGCTAGAACCTTAAACGGGTAGGTGACTTGTAACCTTCAACTTGGTTATGGTCGTGACTCGTCCAGATATTTTATTTTGAGTTTGAGGTAGACGACCTTAGGTTTTCGTTTACTTCCAAGACTAAAGGTAAAATGCTGCTAACCACGGAAAATGTAGCCCTTAAGGATGACCTTGATCTTTTGGATGCATGTAGCTTATAGTTTTGCTGTACTTTATTCCTTATTTCATACCCATAGACCATGTCTGCAAAGGAGAAGTCGAAATTTGAAGATATGGCAAAAAGTGACAAAGCTCGGTATGACAGGGAGATGAAAAATTATGTGCCTCCCAAAGGTGACAAGAAAGGAAAGAAAAAAGATCCCAATGCTCCTAAAAGGCCTCCGTAAGTTGATTTTCAAATCAGTCAAATTGCCCCATAATTTTCCACCCAGTTGATTAACTCCGTTGCTTCCTTTCAGGTCTGCTTTCTTCCTATTTTGCTCTGAACATCGCCCAAAGATCAAAAGTGAACACCCTGGTTTATCCATTGGGGATACTGCAAAAAAATTGGGTGAAATGTGGTCTGAACAGTCAGCCAAAGATAAACAACCGTATGAACAGAAAGCAGCAAAGCTAAAGGAGAAGTATGAAAAGGTACATTGTCTTTTTTAAGCCCAAGGTATTTTCTAAATAAGGATGTAGAAATAGGTATGAACTGTAGAGTTGGAAAGTTTAGTTCCCCTTGAATTATGGTTGTCAGCTGTATTTGGAGAAGATCTAGTGAAAACTGTACATTTAAGACTTAGCTATTTGAAACTTCCTTCTTTTGACTGAAACCAGTGTTCGTAGCATTGGTAGATTCCTGTATAGAGACTCATTTGCAGTTCTGGATCTCTTAGTTTTAAGAAATGGAGGGCTAAATACTTTGTTTTATGTAGATGTACCTAAAATAAGTGGGGGTGGGCAATATGAGGTAAATTGGACAGTGGTAGTGAAAGTTTTGACATTTCCAACCCCCTCATTTTACATCATTAGCTTTCTAAATCCTCTGAAAGCTGGGTTATTAGACTTTGAATACCTCTTTGGATAGTCATCAGGGTTATTGGCCAATAAGCTTAGAATATTTACAGCTTAGTGGTTTTCACAGTTGAGTAATGACACCGGATGCTGATTTTATTTTTTGACCATATTTCAGGATATTGCTGCATATCGCGCCAAGGGCAAAAGTGAAGCTGGAAAGAAGGGCCCTGGCAGGCCAACAGGTTCAAAGAAGAAGAATGAACCAGAGGATGAGGAGGAAGAGGAAGAGGAGGAAGAAGATGAAGATGATGAGGAAGAGGAGGAAGATGAAGAATAAATGGCTATCCTGTAATGATATGTGTGGAGTGTGTGTGTGTGCTCAGGCAATTGTTTTGCTAAGAATGTGAATTCAAGTGCAGCTCAATATTAGCTTCAGTATAAAAACTGTACAGATTTTTGTATAGCTGATAAGATTCTTTGTAGAGAAAATACTTTTTTAAAAATGCAGGTTGTAGCTTTTTGAGGGGCTACTACATACAGTTAGATTTTAAAGCTTCTGATGTTGAATGTTTCTAAATATTTAATGGTTTTCTTAATTTCTTGACTTGTGTATTGTAGCACAGCAAACTTGTAGGAATTAGTATCAATAGTAAATTTTGGGTTTTTTAGAATGTTGCATTTTGTTTTTTTTTTTTTAAATTTTTGTAATAAAATTATGTATATTATTTCTTTTGTCTTTGTCTTAATCTGCTACGTTAATTTTCACTTTAAAAATGCTCCAGGTCTGGAACCACATCAACTTTTTCTTGTATTTGTGCCTAATTCTCAGACACAGTTGATTTAGTAAAATGTTTGGTTAAAAAACTTAAAACATGCCCATATTCTGAATTACAAAGTATTTAAAAAATAGATCTGAAATTTAATGAACTTCTAAAATTGGTGCTGTTTTGACAAAATGAGTGTTTTTTCTTTTTCCTTGATGTTGCTGTTTATTACTAACTAGTCCCTTGACACTATCTTCAGGGAAACTTTCTCTTTAATATGAGGCAGAGGAGCTAATAATACAGTGAGTACATCCCTGAAAACCTAAACTTTTAAAAGCATCATTAGTAACAGGTTAAATTTTCTTTTGATTATAAACTAGTTCCAAGTAGAGTGGCAGAATGAATTTTCGGTTATATCTTTAAAAATTTATGGTTTTAAAGCTTTAGAATTTTAGTTATCTTACAAAACCATTTGAGGTTCACAATAACTTGTGATCCTGCCATGACTAAATTTCACTAGGAATTTTATTTATTGGGGGAAAGCAGTTGAGAAATGCTCCTTTGAGGGAGCAATTTCTTCTGAGTTAAGATTACTATTTTGAACTGTTACCAGAGGCTTCTAGTGAAAGCCAACCTCTTTGGCCAAGTTAGAAATAGGTATGAATGTGTAGAGTTGGTGAGAGAACAAACCTGTTTGTTTGTTAGTTGATAGTTTCCTTATTACCTACCAAGTTTTAAAATAGTCAAAATTCTTACTACCCAACCATGGGAGTTTTGGTTGTCTGTCTTATGCCATATTTGAGTAAGTATCTGGTAAGGATTATATCATTAAATAGGAAACACTGAAGTTTTGTTTAATGGAAAGTGAGGTATTAGCATAATTACCAAAATTTGCAGACCTCTGATTGCCTTAATCTTAACCTCAGTAGTTGCACATTTAAATTTGGAGCTTTTGCTGATGAAAATGAAAACATTAATAATTTAAAAAAATAATTACTGATGTTAAGTGGCTTAATAGTGCCTGAAATTAGTGTAATGTATTTTATTTATTTATTTATTTATTTATTTTTTAGTGTGATGTATTTTAGAGATACAACTTAGGTCTGGATCCCAGTTTCCCTGCTGTATAAATACTAGCTTTATGAACTTAATTTTTGACCTTCTGTCTCCCCATTTGTAATATGGGGTCAGTACTCAGTTCACAGTGCTTTAATGTTAAAGGAGAAAGTTAAAATTACCCAAAATACTTCCTAGTGCTTAAGAGATTTTAAAAAGGAGTTTCTAAAACTGAAATAGGGTAAAAGTCTTGTTTCTTTCAGGATATTTCTAAATTTTAAGACCCGTGAGGCAGACCTGTCCGATTTCTTGTCATCTTTTTGGAAGTTTTTGTGACTACTTCTGTTTTTTTATATAAAACTTTACATGTCTAAGCTAAGAGCGACTCATTCTTTTAATTAGAAGCTGCTCTAGAATAAATTCAGGATTTAGGGTGAGTCATCATCCATTAAGTGTGGATCAAGATTTCAAATCTCTGAAAGATTCAGTAAATTTTCAAGATTAGGTTACTTCAAGGAGTGGTTCTGTTAGAAACTGAAATAGGGATAAGAATTAGGTTCCATTCCAGACCAGGTGGTATATGGAGGTGTTTATGAAAAGTCCCTTTTTTTTCTTTTAAGAAATAAGCTATATCTCAGTGATACAAAATGTAGAAGAGCCATGTAGTGAGTAGTCTATATCCTTGATTCCCAACTACCTGGTTCTCCCATGAGGCAACCACAATAATTCATCCTTCAAGAAAGACAAAGCATCATGTATATTTATATATATGTATTTATGTTTATATATTCCTATGTATTTATATATATGTTGTAAGTATATATAAATATATGATGCTTTCTGCTTAAATACACATTTATACATATGCATATATATATATATATATATATATACACACACATATATATAAACATTAAACCAATGGAAGCTTTCTATATGTACGCTTTGCCCCTTGTTCTCATTTTAGGGAATGTTCTATCAGTACAAGAGCTGACACTTCAATTTGAGTAGCTAGCTGCATAGTATCCCATTGGATAGATCATAATTTAGTTCATATTTATGAACAGTATTGCCATGAATACCCTTGTATGTGGTTTCAAAAAAATAGTAAAAATTTTAAGTTTGTACATTTTAAGATTTGATGATTATAACCACTAAAACCTGTATAGTTGACCCTTGGAACAACATGGGCGTTATGGGAGCTAAACTGCCCTCACACTGTTGAAAATCTGCGTGTAACTTCTGACTTCCCAAAAACTTTACTAATAGCTGTTGATGAGAACCTGTACTGGTAATATGGTCAGTCAACACATACTTTTCATGTTATATTTTATACTGTATTTTTAAAGTAAGTTGGAAAAAAGAACATGTTAGAAAATCATAAGAGGAAATACATTTACAGTACTGTACTGTAAAAAATCCACATCTAAGTCGACAGTGCACAGTTCAAACCTGCTTTGTTCAAGGGTCAACTGTACCTGGTATATGGTGGAAACCTCTTATGTTTTAACTTCGTAAAGGCTGCCAAAATTGTTCTCAGTAGTTGTACTAATACATAGTCCATAGCAATGAATGTTTTAGAGTGTCTATTTCCTCATCTCAGCAACATAATAGTTATCAAACTTTTAATCTTTGCTATTTTGATTTAGAAAAAGTGGTTCCTCTTGCTAAAAGTTGAGCATGTTTTTATGTTTCACAGCCATTTGTTTCCTGTGGTCTTCTGTCTCATGGGTCTCTGTATTAGTAATCTGTGGAGATTAAGGAAAGTGACCCTTTATGACTTGAATTGTAAATGTTTTTCTCCTTATCAATTTCCTTTTGACTTGATGCTGTTTTCTTTTCTTTTTTTTTTTTTTTAAATATTTTATTTATTTATTTGACAGAGAGAGATCACAAGTAGGCAGAGAGGCAGGCAGAGAGAGAGAGGAGGAAGCGGGCTCCCCGCTGAGCAGAGAGCCCGATACGGGACTCGATCCCAGGACCCTGAGATCATGACCTGAGCCGAAGGCAGCGGCTTAACCCACTGAGCCACCCAGGCGCCCGATGCTGTTTTCTTTATGCAAAGATTTATGTAGGCAATTTTATTAAATCTTCAGTGGTTTTGGGAGGTCTTTCCCACTCAAAGATTATATAAAATTATCTGTTTTCTTTTATTATTTAATTCTTTAATTCTTCTGGAATTTATTTTGGTCAAGGACTCAGGTAGGGGGTTAAATTTCTTTCTTTCCAGATGGCAGCTACTAATTTGGGTCTTTTTATTTGTAAAAGCTGGGTTAGAAGATCCTATGGAGCAGTCAATTGCAAACTTGCCCAATAGATGACAGTATGCCTTTTTGTAAGTATTTTTTTAACAGCAGTATTTACTGTAAGTAGTAAATCATACGCTTGTCTTAGACTAGTACAAATATAGCATTATCTTAAACCTATTACTACATATGCCACTAAAAATGTTTTACAAAACAGCAATGATTTTATTTCTTGGGGTGCTAAAGAATGATAAAGGAGCTGTTAGGTCACCACATAAGATCCAGTCCTTTTTAAAATAAAACATCTCTAGAAATAAGTTTTTTGGACTCATTCTCATGAGATTCCTATTGAGAATTGTGGCATTTTCAGAGAAAGGTAAGATATAGGGCAGAAAATCCAAAGAGAAATAGAGTGCAGACAGGAAAAAGGGCTGTATGTGGTAAAGTGATGAGCATACAAGAAAGTAAGCTCTAGGAGAGCAATGATTTTTTTTTTTTTTTTTTTAGGATTTTATTTATTTATTTGACAGAGATCACAAGTAGGCAGAGAATGAGGAAGGGAAGTAGGCTCCCTGCCGAGCAGAGAGCCCAACTCAGGACTTGATCCCAGAATCCTGGGATCACGACCTGAGCCGAAGGCAGAGGCCCCCACCCACAGAGCCACCCAGGTGCCCCATTTTTAAAAAATTTTTGTATAATTCTCTATACCTTGTGCCAGAAATTTAGTAGGTGCTCTATAAACAAATATGCTGAGGATAAAGAGGGCAGCTCCTACTTAGCTCAGTCCTGTTGTTGGATGGAATGTGGGTCCAGGATTCCCAAATATCCCAAATTTTCAAGAATCAGAAATCTAGATATTTTTTTAAAAAGTGAAATCTGGGGGCACCTGTGTGGCTCAGTGGATTAAGCCTCTGCCTTTGGCTCAGGTCATTGTCTAGGGTTCTGGGATCGAGCCCCGCATGGGGCTCCCTGCTCAGTGGGGAGCCTGCTTCCCTCCTCTCTCTCTGCCTGCCTCTCTGCCTACTTGTGATCTCTCTTTCTGTCAAATAAATAAATAAAATCTTAAAAAAAAGTGAAATCTGAATCATAAATGTTGGCAATGAATTCAAATGTCGGGTTCAAAGGAAATGTCTACAGGTAAGGTTCTACCCAAGGGTTACCAATTTGCCAATTCTGTAAATTAAATAGGTAAATATAAGATTATTAACAATATTTGAGTTAGGACTGTTAAGTTTATGTACGCTTTCCAGTTGAGCATTGTTTTTACAGTTGTATAAGCAACTTTTCACTCTGACTGGAAACTCCTCTGACTTCTTATCCTGTAGTAAATGTAGAGATAGACATTGTTTCTGAGGTCTGAGGTCTTAATGGAATTTCACTTAATGGAATTTCCTAGGCTTCTTTTCAGGATTTACAGTACTAACTTTTCCCTCAGTGAGCTTCGTCCTAACAGTTACCATATCTGTAGAATAATGGATTCAGAAGCACAGTTAGAGTGTCACATTTAAAGAAAAGTAAAATAACTTTCAAGCAACGTGGAACAGCAAACTTCAGAACTGGAAATGGTCTTTATATCAACGGATCCAGTTTCCTCCCTTCAGGAAGACATGGCAGTTCAACTAAGACAATATTCTAGGGCAGCAGGTAAGATAATAAAACACTAATTCATTTACATTTGTTATGTTATTCTTTGATTCTTTACATTATTCTAATAAAGAGGAGATGGCTTATGCAAGGGATTAATTAAAGTAATGGGTACTTGGCTGGCTCAGTTGGTAGAGCATGAGGCGCTTGATTCTGGGGTCATGAGTTTGAGCCCCATGTTGGGCATAGAGATCACTTAAGATAAAATACAAACAGACAAAGGAAGAAGCAAGGTTATGAAGGAGATTAAGGGTGAGGAGATGAGCTTACACTTGGAACTTGGAACTTGGAGTTTGAATAGGTCTCTTTCTTACTGATTTGGTAACCTCAGACAAGTTAAATAACCTTTCAATTTCCTCACCTATAAAATTAAGAAATTTTGAGGATTAAATGAGGCAATATATTTAAGACACTTTTCTGGGGGGCAAGTGATAGTAAATAACATTAGCTAAAGGTATATGGGTTATATTGGTAACCCAATATATATGGGTTAAGATAGTTGCTATGGTAAGAGTATCAGATTCAGTTCTGAGATTTTTTTAAATCATCCTCATCTCGTATCATCCATCCCTCTACCCATCTCCCCTCTGGTAACCTTTAGTTTGTTTCTTGGTTTCTCTCTCATTTTTTTTGTTTGTTTGTTTGTTTCCTTAGCTCATTAGTTTAAGTTCCACATACAAGTGAGATCATATGGTATGTATCTTTCTCTGACTTATTTTGCTTAGCATTATATTCTCTAGTTCTGTCCATGTTGTTGCAAATGGCAAGATTTCTTTTCTTTCTTTCTTTTTTTTTTAATGGCTGTGTGCTCATTGCTGTGTAATATTGATGAGTATTTAGGTTCTTGGGGGTTTTGCTATTGTAAATGGCAGTGCTATAAAAATTCCTGTACCTATTTCCTGGTATTCAGTTACACTCCCCTCCAGTATCCTTCCCTATAAAGTCCAGCTGTCTCAGAAGTACCAAACTCTATTCTCGTTCTCCATAGCTCACCAATATCATCATTGAGCTCCATTTTCCTGTACCATGATCATGAAAGTTCTCCCAGACAGACATGGTAAACCTGAGGTTTACCTGCATGTTTCCTTTTTTTCAAGTATCACAGTCTGCTTTGCCTATTATCCATTTCCTCAAAACAGCCCATATATTTTATCCAGGTTATAGTTGTTTAAGAACAGCAGCCTAAGTCCAATACCAACTACTATGTCATGGCCAGACATGGAAGTCAATTCAGTTCAATTTTCTACTAAAAGTTCTAGTTTTCTTTGTACATTTAGACATTAATACAGTTGGAATTTATTTGTCCGTATTAAAAACCTACGAAATTTCATTTAGAAATAACTTAAAGACATTATCTTAAACATCTGTTAAGATGCGCTTGGTTCTATCCAAGCGTTAAATTAGACCACTAAAAACTATTTTACACATGCTATAAATGATGTGAGGTAGAAATTATTTATTCTCTTATGGATAAACATTTCACCTCCAATTTAAGAAGCATCATTACTTCTGAGCTTCATTTCTCCATTTGTAAAGTGTGGGTAATGTTATCTTGTATATGAAACATAGGTACACACACATAGCCTTTATATAGGGCTTCCAGTGTAGGTGTCTTCTGATTAAAAACGAATTCTAAAAAAATTATTTATTTATTTATTTGACAGAGAAAGAGATCACAAGCAGGCAGAGCACCAGGCAGAGGGAGAAGCAGACTCTCTGATGAGCAGAGAGCCCACTGTGGAGCTCCATCCCATGACCCTGAGATCATGATCTGAGTCAAAGGCAGACGTTTAACCGACTGAGCCACCCATCACCGTGATTAAAAACAAATTTAAAGTCTCTGAAACCAGGGAATCATAGCTAATACTTATATTATCCTGACTATATGCCAGCTAATACTTGTATTATCCTGACTATATGCCATAGCTAATACTTATATTATCCTGACTATATGCCATAGCTAATACTTACTTATATTATCCTGACTATATGCCTGGCTATATATATATATCTATATATCCTGACTATATGACATATGACTATATATCAGGAGCTATCCTAAGTACTTCATGTATATTCATACAATCCGAATAAAATCTGTGAAATAGGCACTATTACTTTTCCTAATTTACAAATGGGAAAATTGAGGCACAGAGTTTAAATAACTTCCCAGGGTTATATGAGTAATTTGTAGTGGAACAGAGATTCAAAACAGATTGGTCCACCATACTATATTCATTCAGATGAGTAGACTGTAACATTTTATTAGGAAAATAAGGAGCCCTCCCCATCCCACCTCTGCTCAGACTCAATTATGGGCATTTCAAAATCTTAAATATGAGAATTGCTATACAATTATTGGATTTAGCTTAGAATCCGTCCTTCCTTTAATCTCAATTCCAGGGAATAGTGGTCCACAAAAACCATTCTCTGTCCATTTTCCTGCAACTCACTGATTCTAATGAATGATACGCATTTTCATAGTGCTTGGTACTTTTTAAAATCTGCTTTCACATGGATTAATTTTCATGTCCCCAAATGACTGGCCTACTGGGGCTCTGGCTCAGATCAAGTACTTACCATGTTTTACACTGAATTATAAGTGGATTTTTTAAAAAAAGATAGATTCTATCCAGAAATGAAGTATATTCCAAGATCCCTGTGAGACTGTATCTTAAGAAATAAGTGAGCCCCTGTTTACTCCAGTCTGGTCCTAGATGACTTTTTCAAATTTCTTTGATACAGTAGCTGAGAATTAGCGGATGTGACAATAGCCAAGTCAACTGAAAGTTTCCCAAATCAACACTGCCACGTATTGGAGTGTTAGTAGCCGTATCTTCTCTTGAGATGTCGCACATTGTGCCACAAGGTCCTATGGCCTGTTTCTCTTTTTTTTGGTAGGCTTCCTTTCTCTCTACTCACTTGACCTGTCAGGTTGTAAAGAGTTTTGACTTAAAGAAATTTTTGCTTTCAATAGGCAACTCTATAGTAGAATACACTGCCAAGAAAGATATATGTTGCTGGGGTAGTTTTTTATACTTGGATAAGTTACTTCAAAAAAAATTGCTATATATAAGGAACTAGAGACGAAAATAAAACTTTTATGTTTCCTTCCTACAGATACACTCCAAGTATTCCAAGCATATTCATAACCAATATTCAAGCACATACTCAACATATAACTATAATATATGATATTTTAGCTATTATGTTAGTGTATCTTATAGACGAAATTCAAGCATGCAGTGTTTGGATTTAGAAATGATTACAAGTACTGAAAAAACCCATGGATTAAAATATTTTATTTTTTTCTCACCTAAAAAACAAGCAACCCAGAATTAAGATATACATAAACTTCTCAAATTTATCCCTAATAAAATTTGAATATTTATACAATTTCTACAGAAACATACAGTGTATCAAAATCTGCATAAATCAAATTTATAAAATATGTAGAAATGCATAGTGATATTATCAACTTACAAAGCAAGGATATGGGAATTATTTCCAAAGCAGCCTACAGTAGAAAATAGTCATATGGCAGCAGCTTCTGATGTTTTTCATGTTTGGTAAGGTTTCTGATTTCAATATATAGAATCATTTTCATAGAGTATCAACGAATTGCACAAAATACCCATTTAAAATTTACATGCACAGTTTATGTGCCACCTTTCTTAGGCCTATGCATAGTTAACAAGGTTATAAGCTATTCAACAAGGAAAATGGAGCCTATTTGCAAAGACACAAGTAATTAATGTACCAATTCTCTTAGTTTCCTTTTTATAGCTGATTTATTTTGCAGTTGTATAAGCATATATAAATGTATTCCTTTTAAACATCCCTAGAGATGAATGAAAGTTAAAATGGTTGATCACAGATCAGTAGCAAAATATAAATTGACAATTCAAAATTATAAATAAGACTCTGTTCAGGATGTTTAACTCTGACTCTCCAAATTTAAGAGCTAAGCTTGGAAGAAACAAATTTGTAGGCTTTTCTTCTAAACAAATGTAGATTTTTTTCTTTCCTTTTTTAAGCTTTAATTAAAAATAGTTCCCTCTGGCAGTAGTTTGTGAAATTCCTTTCATTGTAATGATATCATGATTACAGGATCAAAAATGCATCATTTACTTGCCATTCCCCACTTCATCAGTTTTTTCCTTTTTTTTTTTTTTTTTTTCCACTCAGTGTAGCATTTTAATCTTTTGGGTAACAAAAGACTCTTATTTAGAAATTAGAATTTAATTCACTATTTGCACTATTTGGTTTTCCTCTAGTAGGTACCATCTTAATAAATGTTAAATCCAAACACGTCTTCTTTTCACTGGAAAAATACTAATAGAAATACGCTTCCTAAAACAAAACAAAACAGAAACACTAGGGAACTAACACCTAACCTAACAGAAGTTCATATTTGTTAATGAACTGTATTTTTAAATAGCCTTTTTTTTTTTTTTAAATTTAAAACAATGTGCAGGGGGTTTCATTTGGATGAAGACATACATGAAACATCCGTTCACTCTTGGCTTCCGGGTTCCACAGCTTAGGGTTGTAACACACATGGGTTTTGTAAGGCGTAGTCTAACAAGGGCTTGGAAATTCTTACCATGGTCAGAATGAGCCCTGGACGTTTTGACAGTGGTATTTTGTTGTTTTTGTTACTCCCACACTTCAGGGTTTCAAAACTGAGAATTAATTTTCTGTAGTGATAGGTATTGGGGAAAAGTGAATACTAGATGTCAGTGGACAACTTTTCCCTAGTTGGTAGACCCCCTCTGTTATCTTCGGAGTCACTATCAGCGGAGAATGTTGGGCATGCCAGGGAGTGAGGGAGTTAATGTCACAGTCTTCAACCCTATGAAATAGCATTGGATGTTCTATACTGTCTTTTCTTCTTCAAACCATACACCATTCCATTTCAGAGCAAATGGTAGCACATAAATTCATTTTTGAGTAGTGAAAGTATTTCTCATCCAGATGACAATTCCATCATTACCATCCTATAAATTTCATCAAAAGCTCTTGAAATATATACTGAGAAATGAAAGAGGCACTAAATGTGTTGAAATTCACCTTTCAATAAAGCAGCATGACTGTGAAGGAAGGCCACCTTGGCTAAGAACCTGTGGCAGTGCTTCATAAAGATGTAAAATTAAATAAAGACACAATAGGTTGATAATCACCAAGTTATATATGAAAGTCTGGTTACTCCAACCTTGTTTTCAAGTGTGTTTAAAAAAAAAAAAAAAATCAAACTGCCTTTCAGACCCCTGAGTGTAATCCCAAAGAAGACAATGATGCTTTTAACTCTGTTCTAAATAAAACAGAGCTAAATGCACAAATTACCAACCAACATCATCTTGAAACAAAACAAAAAAAGATGTAAACATCTACAAAGTTTAAGGTAAAAGCAGTTTTGTAAACAGTAACTGCAGATGATAATGTTATTGTAAAATCACAGTTTATCAACGTCCTTCAAACTGATCAGGAGGTTCTGGGTTTGGAGCTGTACAGAGTTAACAATAGTTGCAGCAGGTTTCAGGCGGTTTTCAGTCCTAGATAAGTTTATGTGTCAGTAGGTAGGTTATTGGTTTCTTTCATTCTTTCTAAACACTATGGATGTTGTTCATTTCCCACTTTTGAGTCATTTTACTGGAGTCACAGTCGGAGATGAACACTTGGTGGAGGACATCTGAACGATCTAAGCACTTTCCTGAAGGAATATGAGTAAATCTGTACAGGCTCTGGAAAACAAGAGGACAAGGGAACTTTAAATTTGTACTTCTTTTGGTATCACTGACATTCGAAGTCATTATCTGGCTTTCGCAAGAAGAGAATTCCAGCAAACCGGACAGGCTTAAATCAACCATACCTCAGACTTTGGATTTTTCGCAATTGTCAGTCTTCTAAGTCCTTTTATTGTTAAGTCACAACGTACAAATGCAATGGTATACAAACTTCAATTCACTGTCTTCCCCTCCCAACCTACTTCTTCAGTTCCCATCCTGGCTAATGGCAGTACCATCCTTCCAGGGCTCAAGACAGGCCTTTCATGCTCCACATTCCTTCCTTCCCTTCAAACTGTCGCAATCACTGAGGACTGATGTTTGCAATTTCTCTGATCTGAATCCTTTCCCAGACCCACTGCATGTACCTGTTTAGCACTCGTCCTCTGTTGTAAATTTCCTCAAGAGAGCTCAGGGCTTCTCATACTGTAGTTCTCGGACTATCTAAGATTGGGTCTGTAAGGCCAAAACTACCTTTGTAATAATACAAAGACCCTATTTGCCTTTTCATTGCATGGACATTTATACTGATGGTGCAAAAGCAATGGAAGGTCAAAATGCTGGGGCCTTTGCATAAATCAAACAGTGATGTAATTGTGCTAGTCTCAGTATTCGTGGCTATATACCCACAGCTAAAAAAGAAAACACTGGTTTTACTCAAAGGTGTCTGTGATGAAACCATAAAACTTACTGGTTTTATTAGATCTTGACCCTTGAGTATACTTTTTTCTTAAAGATTTATTTATTTTAGAGACGGAGAGAGAGAGAACAAGAAACAGTGTGCAAGTGCGGGGTTGGGGGTGGGAGGGCAGAGGGACTCTCCCAACTCCTTGCTGAATGTGGAGCCCTATGCGGGGCTTGGTCCGACAACCTATGAGAACATGACTTGAGCTGAAACCAAGACCAGACACTGAATCAACTGAGCCATCCAGGTGTCCCTACCCTTTTAAAAATATTCTGAGATGAGATGGATAGTATGGATAAAGCACTTCCATATAGTGAAGTACAGTGGTTATCCAGAAGGAAAGCACGTGTACATTTGTTTGACCTGAGAGTCCAACTAGCTTCTTTTTTCAAGTAATGTCATTTTGACTTCAAAGGATAACTCTAGACAAACTATGATTATTCCAACTTGGGACTGGGCATACTTTTTCTAGAAAATGAAGTAAGTCCGTCACTTAAAAAACCAGCAATGATAATCTGACAGTATTTTTTGCCACTGATAGATAGAATCTGACTTTTCAAGCAAAAACTAGAGTGGTGGAAAACTTGTACCCACCACCATGAACCTGACAGCTTTACCATGAAATCAGTGCTTATATTTGTGATTTTTGGACACTGTTTAATGAAATGTGTCAACATTTGGAAGACCTACTTCACTGAGTGAGCCAATATTTTCCAAACAACCAACGCATGATGTTACAAAAGCAGACATGAGTAAAAGATCCTTTCAGAGTATAAGACAGACCAATGGATTTTAATGTAACATAGGACCAAATGCTCACTAATATGGTTTCAGATTCTACACTGCAAATAACTTTTAAGAAACTACCATTTACTTAGCTGTGGTGTAGCATCAAAGAAGAATACAATTATCTGAAAAGGCTATTGAATTAATCCTCTCTTTTTTAACTGCATGTTTGAGGCTAGATTTTCCTCATATACTTCAACTAAAACAACATATCGCATCAAATTGAATGCAGAAGCAGTATGAGAATCCAGCTGTCTTCCATTAAACCATGCATTTAAAGGGATTTGAAAAATCATGAAACAATGCCATTCTTCTCACTTTTTTTTAAAAATAGTAATTTGTTATTAAAAATGTTATTTTTACTAACATGTGGAAGGGTTATCATTAACTTTTAACATGAATTAATATATAAATACAAATATAAAACAACACAAATACATGCTTACAAAACTTCTCAGGTTTAATTTGCAACTCAGAAAACATTTTTAGCTCTGACGTAGATAAACAAAATCTGTCGTTGTGGGGAGGTTCTCAGTAATTTTCAAGAGTGCAGAGAGAATCTAGAGACCGGAAGTTTGAGAACTGTAGACTGAACTGATCTGCTCATCAGTCCGTACTTCACAATATTCCTGGAGTTATTTTCCTGAAGTATCCACTGTTCCCTCTCACTGGGTTCCTCACTTGCAAAATGAAGTTCAATGTTCTTCCACGTGGACTACAACTTAAGGACACCAAACTCAACAAGAGTCCTAGACTCTACTACACACTCTTACTCCATGTCTTTGCTCCTCCAGTTTTCTTATTTACCCTCTACAAAAAGCCTTTTTCTACCTCAAGATCTGGTACGATGATACTTCCTCTATGAAACTCATGATAAACAATTCCTCCTATTAATCGATCCTTTGTTAACCTATTGCATTTTACTTACTTGCATTTCTGCAGTTTTTTCTTTTCTGCCATTAGAGTATGATGTGCTTTGGCTTCTTTTTGAAGTTACCACATCATCGGGCCCCAAGGAATATTTAGTAATGTCTGATGCACAAATGCATATTCAATGCTGTGGCCTTTAAAATAGCTAAAATATGTATATTCCAATTTTTGTCCATTAAACTAATTCTGGATGGTAGTTTCTGGTCTGCCTTAGCTGCCTTTTAATATTTTTAGTTACTAATACTGTTCTCACTGAACCCATCATTTATTGCTATTACTCATCTTTCTTTGTAGAAACAAAGGCTCTGTTCTTCAAGGTTTAGATTAACCTTCTCCTAACTTGTTACAGGAAAAAAAATAGGCAACTGACACATACCACTTGATAGTAATTATTCATGAATGATGATAACTGGGAATATTAAACTGGGTCATAACGATGTCACTACATAGCAAGTAAGTGCTGGCATGACAGACATGGTATGATCATGACCACTAGATGCATAAATAAAGGGGAGGACTGCCAAGTTCTTTCAGTTTGGGGCAGCTTTCCCAACTTCGTGTTTCACAATAAATCGATTTAGTCAAGTCTAGACACAGAAAATTATACATAAATACATTAATATGTTGGGATCTTCAACTTGGCAAAGAACCTGGAAGAGTCACATCTGGGGGAAAAACAAACAAACAAACAAACAAACACCCATTCCTGTGGTGTCAAGTGATTAACTAAACATGACTTTTAAAGTAGTATTTCTCCCATTGTTAATAATAAGCCGTGAAGACCCAGACTTCTAAGTGTTATTTGTTTGTCTATAGCTCCACCTGCTGGACAACATGAACTATAAATGCAATTTATGCATATTGAAACTTGATATATATGTACGTATATAAACACACACATATATATTTTAAGATTTATATATCTTAATTCCAGATGGTAGGTATTATTAAAGTGAAATAGCAAATAATATTATTTTACAATAATGCACAACTGAAATGTTGAAAAGCTTAATACCTTAAAGTATTGCCATTCCTTGAATTCATTTAGATTACAGTGTGTAATCATAACTTTGGATCCATCAGGCCCTTTTGTCAAACACTGGTCATACTGCATGAGCTGATTAGCTTCATTGATTCGAAAAAGCTATTAAAAAAAAAAAAAAGAAAGTATCAAGGCACCTTCTCTGCTGATCTGCATTATTTAAAAAAAAGAAAAAAGAAACTTAACTCATAATCTCAATGACTTTATTTTTCTATAACTTTTCTGTATGTTCAGAGTTCTATGTCCAAAGATAGAAACTATATTCATTTTGATATTAGTGAAGACTCCTGCTAACACTTTAAGGATTGTGTTCTTTAGCCTTTTAGGCACAGAATGGATCATCAACACATATTTCTTATGCACCAACAGTGTGAGCAGATGAAAAAGTGGAAACAGAGCTGATGATATCTGACAATCTAAATTAGAGGCAAGAAAAACACCCACATAAGGAAGTAAGAAAATATATTAGTGAAATGTTATCTTACTGGCAGTAACATCCTAGCTAATTTATTAGGGGGAAATGAGGAATAATGAACACAATTTACAAATAAAATTACTACAGAGCTAGGCTTACATGGCTAGATACTCACATAGAAACATATTCTAATCTCTCATATCAGACATAAATTCTAGATTCGGATTGCTTGTGTGAAAACTCAACACCGTTCTCATCCCCTTCATCTAAGTAAATGCTTTAACGCTGTCAGTTTTTTCACAGAATGTTTTATTTTACCCAAACAAAATTATCAAAAAGTAAATGAAATCCCATGATCAGTAAGACTAGCTGCCGCAATGCAGCCGAATATGAAAACATGCAAGTATGGTTATTTACCTGATTCCCTCCCAACCTGTGGCAGGGCCCTAGTTCAACAAAGCCTCCGTTTGTCTTCCCCATGCTATCAATGCAGTAAACAGTCTCAAGGCCTCTGATCTATAAAAATGAACAAAGAACCAAAAAGCAGGCAACAGTTTAGTTTCAGTGAGCTCTAGCATCAGGTTAAGAGAGTTTCATGCTAAATACTGCAGTTCACAGTAGAAATCTGGGTGTGTAATGTTAGGTGATGACGGTCTTGTCTGTCTTGGAGTAGCTCAGGGAATACCAGTCACCTCTGAAATCATTTACAGTCTTGAAGCCCACACTGGAATGGGCTTATTACTCCAACTGAGGTCACTGGTCCATAGATTTTTATAAAATATCACAGAAGAAAAAAACAAGATACCATGAAATACAATTCCAGGTTCATGAGAATTCATGCGGATGAGAAGCAAACAGAGCACAGCTACCCAGTGCTAACAGACACTGGCCCTAGATGTCTAAACCAGAATTAAAGACAAAAGAGAACTCCTCCAAATGACTGTGCGACCATTTTGGCAGATGTCTCTAAGAGGCTCGGGAGGCAAAAGTCATGGCAAATGGGCCAGGCAGTGAGATTTTTCTCTGAGCATGAATAATGTAGGAGAGAAGCAACCACAGGGTTTCATCTTTGGAATGCCCATTTTGTATAAAGCTCACCTTTTCCCTTCTCTGGAAATACTATATATTTGTATTGCAATTATGAATTTTACAGTATTTGGATAAAATGTTTATCCTTTTATTTGGTCAGCAAATACTGATTGAGCACCTACAATGATTAACGCTTTAGAAGATACAATGAGAATCAAGTCATGTGCTGGGGCCCTTGTGTCCGTGACGTCCAGCAGGATGGAGGGACAGGCATGTGGAGAAAGGAGCCTCTTGCCCTGCTTGGAGGGACGCTGAAGACTGTCCTCAGGGAGACATGGGGCTCAAACTGGTAGGGGTTCCCCGCAATGTGCAAGGGAACACTGAGGAGTGAGGCTTAATGTATAGGAGCCAGAGCGGGGACAGAGCTTAAAGTGAGGATATATTCAGGGGTGGCTTAAAAAGGGAGAACAGAAAATTCCACCTATTCACTCATTCATGACTTTATTTATTCATCAAATATTTGGTGAGTAAGTACTGTGTCAGGCATGTTGTAAGGCTCTGTTATACCAGGGAACAAAATGGATAAAAGATCCTTGCCCCAGCAAGCTTACATTCTAGGGAGGGAAAGACAGAAAATAAGCAAAAAACATAACAAACATGTTTGAAGTGGTAAGTGCCATGGAGAAAAGAAAAAGAAGAGCAAGTTCAAGGTGGGGACTGAGAGGGTTAGGGGACAGCAGGGTAGATTCTCACTGAGAAGGTAACATCTGAGCAGTCTTGACCGGATATACAATTGACCCTTGAACAAGGCAGGGATTAGGGGAGACAACCTCCCGCGCAGTCAAAAATCTGTGTATATATAGCTTTTGGTTTCCCCAAAACTTCACTACTAACAGCCTACTGTTGACCGGAAGCCTTACCAGTAACAAACAGTCACTTAACACATACTCTGCATGTTATATGTATTATGTACTGTATTCTTACAATAAAGCCAGCAGGAGAAAAGAAAAATGTTAAGAAAATCATAAAGAAGAGGGGCGCCTGGGTGGCTCAGTTGGTTAAGGGTCTGCCTTCGGCTCAGGTCATGATCCCAGAGTCCTGGGATGGAGCCCCGCATTAGGGACCCTGTTCAGCAGGGAGTCTGCTTCTCCTTCTCCCTCTGCTCCTCCCCCCAGGCCCCACTCCGGCCCAAGCTCTCTCTCTCAAATAAAATCTTAAGGAAGAAAGAAAGAAAGAAAGAAAGAAAGAATTGTAAGGAAGAAAAAATACATTCCCTATATTAAAAAAAAAAAAAAAGCTTGTGTATGTGGACCTGGGCAGTTCAAACCCGTGTTGTTCAAGGGTCAACTGTATAAACGTCAGGCCTGCGTGAAGAGTCAGGCTTTGTTTTCGGGCAGAGGAAACAGCAAAGGCAGGTGCATGCCTGCCCCCCACTGAACACCAGGAGGGACCGCGGCGGAGCTGACCCGGAATGGGGAGGCCAGAGAACAGTGGGGCCAGACTGCATATTGGCCTCGAGCCCACTAGGAGGGCCTCTGCCTTCACTCCACTGCAGGTTTCTAATGGAAGAGCTCCGTGACCGGACTCACATTTTCAGAAGAGCACTCGGCCTGCTGGTTGAGTACAGGCCACACGAAGGCAAAGTTAATCTCAGAGATATAGTGGCTTAAAGCACAGTAAGAAAGGCTCAGACTTGGGAACTGGATGTGACGTATGAGAGAAGAGGATTCAAAGGAGAAGCTGAACTTTTGTCCTGAGCAATCAGCAAAGACAGGCTGGGGAGGGGACACAAGGAGTTCAGTTTTGAATACATTGAGTTTGACGTGTCTGTTAGATAATCTGCTGGAGATTGCAAGCAGCATGTTGGAAGGACTTGTCTGGGCTCCGGGAGAGAGATTTGGGCTAGAGATAGAAAGCCAGAGTCATCAGCGTGTAGATGGTTTCAGAATCAGGAGACCCAACGAGATCACCAAGAGGATTCATTCTTTTTATGAAGAAGGCACTATATTAATCAGGTGTTCCTGGAGATTAAAAGAGAACCGAAATCTGGTCTGGACTTCCAGCGGCTCACGGTCTAGCTGGGAGTCAAACCCAGTTTGCTATAATAGAACACGGGGTACGGGAGGGTTGGGGGGAAAGGTATTACACCAAGAGATGGACAGCATAAGTTTTGGCTTCTTTTATTTCCAAACTCTATGTGCTGGAATCCTTCAGGGCTGGATCCCAACTTCTTCTATCTATCTCTATTTTCTCCCTACGTGAGTTCACTCTGTGTCATGAAACAATCTACCTGCCGATGGCTCCAAATGCACATCGCTCTTTTCTGGCCTTCCAATTTCCCGGCTGCACCTGGCTGTCTAACGTCCAGGCGCTTCACCCAACCAGAACACCAATAAAGAACTTGCCATTCCCAACCCTTCCCCCGCTTCCCCTCCACCAACCTCCCCATCTCAGCTGCCACCTCAGCGGCTACTCAGAGAAAAAACAGAACTAGTCATCTTGGCCCATATCCTTCACATCCCATCCATCAGCGACCTGCCTCCAGATAAAATACGTATCTCACATTGGTCTGCTCACCTCCATTCCATTTTTGACTTCCTGGTCTCCGCTACCATCGCTTCTCACCGGAACTACCCTACCAGGCTTCCTAACTGGCATCCCTGTTTCCACTCTAAACCTTCACAGCAGGGTGACTAAAAAGCAAAGCTTAAATCATTTTTGTTACCTCCTTAAAACCCTCCCATGGCTTCCTACCCCCACAGGATAAAGGCCTCCCTCCTCATTAATTTCCTCTCTTCTGAGTATCACAAAGGCAAAGCACTTCCTGACTCAGAGCCTCCAACCTCACCATTTTCTTCTTGGAACACTCTCTCCTGGCTCTCTGGTGTATCACTGACATCTCAGATTAAATGTCACCTCTTCCAAGAAGGCTTCCATAATCTGTCCCTCTGTCCTCCTGAACATCACCTGTTTAGTTCCTTTGTAGGCCCCACCACCATCTGCCATTACCTTCTTCGTCTTCCCTTTTGTTGTCTCTTTCCCCCACTAACCCCAGGGGAGAGCCTTTCCCTGATGAAAAGGGCCTGCCTGTCTTATTTCATATATAGGAAAGTGACTGGGACATAGCAGGCCCTTGACCAGTAGTTGCTGAATACGTAACTAAGCAACACTACCCAGGTTTAAAAGTTCATGGCACATTTAATACACCCATGAGGTAGCAGCATGAAGGCTCACGGGTGCACAAAATCAGAAATGAGGTTACAAAGGGAAGTCTGAAAAAAACAAATGACAACACCAATCAATGCCTTGGCCTGCTTTACTTGTTTTCAGTTATCATTCATTCATTTGACAAGCACTGTTTGAGTGCCTATTGTATATGGGGATCTCTAATTAGTCCACTGGGACACATGGCGAACCAGGTCCTGAACACGGAGACTAGCTGAGAGACAGGCAATTTTGAGTGTTACGAGAACCCATGGGAAGATCAAGAACTCAGTCTTTCTGATGGATTGAGGAAGAATAAGAAAGGCTTTTTAGAACTGGTACCCTCTAAATTGAGAGCAACAGGATAAGTTAGAATTAGTCAGGAAAAGGACTTGGGAAGGAGAGACAGGGAAGGGGCAGGAGGAGCTGCAGGGAGTGTACGGCATTCCAGGATGGAGAGCCGTAAGTCCAAGAGCTGAGAGCAGGGGACATGGCGGTTGGGCCAGGGTTCAGGGTGTCAAGGGAGGTGTCATGGTCTGGTGGAAAGGTAGAGGAGAAACTTTACTCCAAGAATTCTTTCCTTTAACTCACATATTTCCACCTCCCTCTGCCTTCTCCTAAACTCAGTCTCCAAACATTTTGAGATCGGAATACCTGCCAGTACTTACTTCTCCCCATTCGACATTTTTGGGTGGCAAAGGGTAGTGTGAAGTTATGTCATAAGCTATTTCTTCCATGAACCATTTGAAACTTTTGCAGTTGTGATCTTCCCGAAATTTTTTCAGCTCAGATATATCTCCATATGGTAAGGCCTTTGATTCAGGACGACTAGCATAGAAGTAGTCTTTGTATTCATCCCACCAAACTTCAACAACTCTAACATAATTCTGTGAAAAAGAAGACAACATTAAGAAAAAGAAAAATATCGCAATGCCATAAACAGCCATCTTAGACACACAGAATATGACCAACATATAACAAACTCATTTTGATAGGACCTGATATTTAATTAAACAAATGCAAGTCAGTTAACGACCCGAATATGTCAATTGCTAAAGATAAAATGTCATAAACGTTCAACTAAGAAGTGACAGACACAGAATCTGACATCACTGAGCTGTAAAAATCATATATTCTAAGATCGTATGTTCTGTCCACCTTCTAGAGGAAGAAGGTGAAGTTCAGGGAGGGTTTAGGAGAGGGCTTCTGGACACAGATGCTCCTTCACCCAGAATGATCTCTTTCTATTAGAACCACACTACTAGCATGTGTAGGGAAAAGGCTCATTTCAGAAACCATCACAAAAAACAATAGCTGTGTTGAATAAAACACTATTTTTTTTTTTTGCAAGTGGCTTTTTTGGGTCATGGTACGACTATAATAGAACCATTTTGCTACCACCCGGAATTAACCGGCTAGTTTCCCCAACTGATGCACTCTGAGGAACAGCATTTAAGGAACAATAAAATAAGCTGATGTTGTGAAAACTGACAAAGACCTATCTTGTAAGGTTTAATGGAATGAATGCATGTGGGCGTGAATATTATGACAGATGGAATACATACTCAATCTAGTCCCTTGGTCTCCAACATCGTTCATCAGCAAATTTTCTCTATAAAAGGCCAGAGGGTAAGGATCTTTGGCAACATTGGGCCACACAGTCTCTGCAGCAACTACTGAGCTCTGCTGTTGTCATGAGAAGGTAGTTTACACAACATGCAGACAGATGGGTGTGCTGGTGCTTCCCTATTACCTTATTTACTAAAAAGGGCTGGATCTGGTCTAAAGGCCATCGTTGCTGAGCCCTGTTTTACATCAGGAGTAGAAAATAGCTTGTGCATTGGAAACTAATGGCATATTTGATGTTGGTTAATTGAATTTAAATTTAAAACAAACAAAAAAAGGAAAACACCTTGTGTTCAGGTTAAGATTGTCCTAGGCTATGACTACCACAGGGTGAACGTAGATGTGCTGTTGCCAAAAGCCCCTGGATTCCAAGAACGTTGTATGTGGTAATGTCGTAACGTATCACATAATGTTACTGCTAAATTGTCTTAACTTTTGCAAAGTCACCCAAAATTGGATACAGCTCATGTCTTCTAGATACGAATGCACGGAAAGAATTCAGGGCACACACATATGGTTACAGTGATGCAAAGAAGGGGCATTTCATTGTTTGGGAAGGAGAAGGCTAGAGGGGCAGCTTGGAGGAGCAAGGGACAGCTCAGCCTCGAAGGAGTGGTTCATTATGTGGGAATGGTATTCAGGGCAAAGAGAAACCCAAAAGAAGTGTGACTTATCATGGTGCCTTTGGAATCCTGCAAGTAGTCTTTCACACCATAGCTTGTTGTGCTTTGTGAAAATTAAAAAGCATTTAGGGTCTGGTGTACAGCGAGCGCTTAAAAAGTGTTAGCTATTATTCTTCTTCTTCTTTTTTAAGGATTTGAATTTTATCCTTTAGCTGAGAGCCATCGAAAGGCTTTAAGCAGGTATAGACATCGAATTTAATGTTGAGGGGAGTGACACTGGTGGTGAGTGGGAGATGGACCGAAGGGGGTTGCAGCTGATGGCAGAGAACCAAGTAGGAGGCTATTTAATATGCATGGGATTCGAGGACCTGTGCAAAGCATAGAAAGGAAGATTTCATAGATACGTATGAGGCAGAATCTTCAGGGCTCAGGAAGGTGGAGGGAAGGGAGGAAGACTACACTAACATCCCCCCGCAAAGTTTCATTCACCGGCAAACAGAGGATGCAGCAAAAGGACTACTTTTGCAAAAAAGTTTAAAATGTTCAGCTTTGACTATATGGAGTCTGAAATGCCTGAGGGTCATGTAAGAAGATAATTCTAGGAGACAACTGCCTATCAAAGTCAGCAGCTCAGAGACGACAGACAAGCTGGATGAACAGATGGAAGCCATTGGCACACGGTGGCTGTAGCGGATGATGGAGGGAAAAAGGGCCTGGCACATTCTAGGCACTCACGGAATGTAAAAGGAATATTACATTTATCAGGTCGTTTTCCCAATATGTACAGTTAATTTTTAGAGTGGATAAAGATTTCCCTCTCATCGTTTTTCCTTTTCCTTGTAGCACAGGCCTTCATGAATCAATGTGACTTTCCATTAATTCTTTGTGATTATGGGTCCAGCTCCAAGGGCAGGTTCTTTTCCTCCAATGCCAGTGAGCCCTGGTGTTGATTTGGTGCTCTTTGTCTTATTGGGGATATTTTAGTCTCATCTCCTCTGGTAGCTGGGGCTCCATTTGGCCATTTCTATGATAAACTGGCTAGTTAGAAAGCTGTGTTCATTCCTTAAGACCTTTCCATCTATGCTTTTATTATCTACTTCTCTTTAAGGAACTGTTCCCAGTTGCATCTACAGCCAATAATAAACTTCCTTCTGCTTTTGACTTGTTTAAGGGCTCCAGAAAATGAATGGAATCAGACTCCTATGCACTTAGAATTTATGAAAGCAGCCTAACTAGAGAAACTTCAAAGTTGCTCGGTCAAGAATAGAGGACTTCATCTTCCTAGCAGTGGGATATTTGGCCTCTGTGTGAAGCTTTTCTGCTTTATTCCTGGTTTGAGAGACAAAAGACATTAATCTTTTGCAAGCATTGTTCAAAAATCTGATTTTATTTACTGCACAAACTCCTAATAGGATTAATTATTTTAGAACAAACAAAAATAATATTTTATTTGTGTGAAAATAGTAGAAGCTGACATTTTTCTTTCAACTATTTTCTGACAGAGTGGCAGGTTTTTTGGTTTTTTTTTTTTAAATTTTTCTGAGATATCTTCTCATGGAGAACGTTCAATATAAAAATCTTAATCAGAATAGGATACAAAGAATAATCTTAAAAAATAATATGATCCCTGATAAACACAGATGCAAAAAATCTTCAACAGAATATCAGTAAGGTGAATTCAACAATACACTGAAAAGATTATACACCATGATCAACTGGGATTATTTCAGGGATGCAAGGATGGTTTAATGTTCACAAATCAATCAACGTGATACACCACTTTAATAAAAAGAATAACAAAAATCAGGTAACTTTCTCGATACAGAAAGAGCATTTGATAAAAGTCAAGATCCATTTATGACAAAAATTCTCTACAGAGTGAATACAGAGGGAACCTACTTCAACATAATGGAGGCTATGTATGACAAGCCCATGAGCTAACATCACACTCAATGATGAAAAGCCAAAAGATATCCATCTAAGATCTGGGACAAGGATGCCCACTCTTGCCACTTTTATTCAACTTAGTGTTGGAAGTCTTAGCCATGGCAATCAGACAAGAAGAGAAATAAAAAGCATTCAAATTGGGAAAGAAGTAAAACGGTCACTTTTTGCAGATGACATGACACTTTACATGGAAAACCCTAAAGACTCTACCAAAAAAGCTATTAGAACAAATAGATTAATTCAGTAAAGTTATAGGATACAAAATTAATATACATAAGTCTGTTGTATTTCTATATACTAATAATAAGCTATCAGAAAAAGAAATTAAGAAAATAATCCATTTATAATTGCATCAAAAACATTGAGAAATAAATTTAACTAAGGAGGCAAAAGACCCATACTCCAAAAACTATAAGACACTGATGAAAGAAATTGAAGATAACACATAAAAAAATGGAAAGATATACCACATTCATGGACTGGAAAAAAATCAATATTATTAAAATGTCCATACTATCCAAAACAATTTAAAGACTCAGTGCAATATCTATCAAAATACCTTTAGTATTTTTCAAAGAATGAGAACAAATAATCCAAAAATTTGTGTGGAACCACAAAACCCTGAACAGCCAAAGCAATCTTGAGAAGGAAGAACAAACCTGGAAGTATCCTGCTCCCTGATTTGAAATTATACCACAAAGTTATAGTAATCAAAACAGTATGTATACCTCAATGGATACATACCTCAGGTAAAAAAACAGATAAAAACAGATACATACCTCAATGGAATAGAATAGACAGTCCAGAAATAAACCCAAGCTCATGTGGTTAATTAATCTTTGACAAATGAAGCCAAGGGGAAAAGGCAGTTTCCTCAATAAATGTTGCAAAAGAATCAAACTAGACCACTTTCTTATTAACCATTATACAAAATAAACTCAAAATGGACTAAAGACTTGACTTAAATATAAGACCTGAAACCATAAAACTCCTAAGAAAACATGGAAAGCAAGCTCTTGAACATTTTTTTGGATCTATCTCCTCAGGCAAGTACAACAAAAGAAAAATAAACACATGGGCCTACATCAAACTAAAAAGCTTTTGTATAGTGAAAGAAACCATCAACAAAATGAAAAGGCATCCTTCTGAATGGGAGGATACTTGCAAATGATCCAACCAGATAGGAATTAATATCCAAAATGATAAAGAACTCATATGACTCAATATAAAAATGCAAAAAAAAAAAAAAAACCAATCAAATAATGGGCAGATGACCTGAATGGACATTTCTCCGAAGAAGGCAGACACGTAGCCAACAGATACATGAAAAGCTACTTAATCTCACTAATCATCAGTGAAAGACAAATCAAAACCACAAGGAGATATCACCTCATACCTGTCAGAATGGCTATTGTCAAAACAAGAAGAAATAAGTGTTGGTGAAGATAAGAGGAAAAGGGAACCGTTGTATGCTGCTTTTGAAAATTGGTGCAGCCACTATGGAAAACAGTATGGTGATTCCTCAAAAAATTAAAAACAGAACTACCCCACAACCTAGGAATTCTACTTCTGAGTATTTACACAAAGAGCACAAAAACACTAATTCAAAAAGATATATGTGTCCCTATGTTCACTGCAGCATTAGTTATAATACAATTTACAATCATAACAGCCAAGCTATGGAAGCAACTTAAGTGTCCACTGATAATACTGATAGATAAAGAAGATGTGGGATATATAAATATATACACACTCACACTCACACACACACACACAC
Organism: Mustela erminea; assembly: GCF_009829155.1. Taxonomy (NCBI): domain Eukaryota; kingdom Metazoa; phylum Chordata; class Mammalia; order Carnivora; family Mustelidae; genus Mustela; species Mustela erminea. Next base: position 10,067,067 of record NC_045615.1, on the reverse strand, counting down.
AGTGCAATTTTACTCAGTCACAAAAAAGATGAAATCTTGCCATTTGTTAGAACATGGATGGACCCAGATGGACAACATGGCTGGTATTAAGGTAAGTGAAATAAGTAAGGCAGAGAAAGACAAATACCATATGATTTCACTTCTACGTGGAATCTAAAAGACAAAACAAACAAACAAGCAAAGAAAGCAAAGCGGGCAGATGGGCGACACAGGGGAAGGGGAGGCAATGCCCAGCATAGGGACCAGAGTTAGTAACACTGTAACCGCTTCAATGGTGCCTGATGGTAGCGAGATTTATTGTGATCACTTCCCAATGTATATATGTGTTGAATACCTGTGTACACCTGTAATCTAACACCTATAATACTGCACGTCAGCTCTACTTCAAATAAAAACAAAACGAAACAAAAATGATAAGGTGTTTCATGAGTAAGTCCAGCTTAAGCTAGAAGGGAGAACCAGCACTGACTGCTTCAATGATTTATTGCACTCAGTGAGCTGCCGTTGAAATGACTTCAACATGTGGGCTATCAATGGAGCGGCGTGTGGTACAGAGGTCCCCAGGCTACTCTCCTGGTATCCAAAGACTCACCTTCAGAGTTGGGGAAGAGCCGACATAAAGGGGTGGAGGATTCCCTTGCCAGCCCTCAAGTCGGTAGATGTGTCCAACGCGAGAGCAGGGGACAAACAGCAATTTGCCGCCACACTGCCATATCTATCGGGGGAAAACACACGTGGAAGTTGCTTCAAATATCAAAATAAATTATACTTGAAAATTTGTCTTATAAATGTAAATGTAAAATCTAAATTAGATACAGTGTCCATGGGGAATTCATAGATGAAACGAATCCTAAAATAGCGTTTTCAAACTCCTAGGATACCAAGCAAGGCAGTATGGAATGCAGTAATATTCCACTCCTCAGGGCCCCTTGTGTACTTGTAGCTTTAAACAACCTTCACCCATGTAACCTTGCAAAGGCACACAGATTCTTCATTCCTGATATCACTCGCCGTTTCCAAGGCTAATGGATTTCCCACCTGGGTGATTATTATAGTAACCTCCAAACTGGCTTCTTCACTTCCTGCTTCTCTCAACTCTATGCTATCCTTATTTATAGTAAGATTATTCTAGCTGAAGGGCAGCTCTGGGTCATGTTATTCCCTTGCTTAATAGCTCCAATAGGTTGCCCCTGGCTTATTAAATTCAGTAAAAATCTCTTGGCTCAGCATCGGAGTGCCTCCTCTATACAAGCCCAACATACGTGTCCACTTCCCCTTCTTGGATGTCTTTCTTACTCAGGCCATCAGGTTCTGCTAAACTGTGCTCTCGCTGTTTGCTGAGCTGTTTGCTGAACGTATTCTTCTTGTTCCCACCTTTGTACCTGCTAACCCAGTCTACCTGCCCTGGGGTCTCCTCCCCGCCCTTTATCTCAGCCTATTGATATGATGCCCACCTTCCTAGTCGGCCTCAAATCCTCCCTCCAGGATGATGCTGTTTCTTAATCACACCAACTGAATGCCATCTACCTTCTTATTGTGTTATGAATTTAATTCTAATCTCTCCTTATGAACTCTAACTTCCTTGAGAGCAGGGAGTTATTCTTCTTTCGTCTCTGGACTTTGAAGACAAGAGCTAAGTATCTGTTTAACTCCGACTGTGATATAGTTCTCTTTCTTATGGACAGTGGGAGGGCGGGGTGGGAGCATGGACGTATTATTGTCCAAGGACTGCCTCAGCAACAGGGTGGGTGCTGCAGGAAGGCAGCTCCAGGGTCAGTCTGAGGACGCACAGTCATGGCTGGGGTCTGCTTCTGTCCTGAATCACCATGTCCTACAGTGATAAAGGGCAACAACAGTGTCAGTGGATGGTCAAATGTGGCCCCCACACATGCAGATTCCCTAAAGGGCTTTTATAACAAAAAGCTTCAAGGCACAGAAAGCCTGGAGGGTAAGGTGGGGAGTGGGGCGAGGAGGTACTTTCATTTTTTAAAAAAGATTTATTTATCTATTTCAGAGAAAGAGAGGGAGAGAGAGTGAGTATGTGTGTGCAAGCAGGAGGAGGGACAGAGCGAGAGAGAAAGAGAGAATCCTTAAGCAGATTCCCCACTGAGTGCAGATCCTGACATGGGGTTTGATCCCAGGGCCCCGAGATGGTGACCCGAGCTGAAACCAAGAGTTGGACACTTGAATAAGCCACCCAGGTGCCCTGGAACTTTCATTTTTGAAGTTTGCTGGCTTCAGTGTTGAGATGAGCCATATAAACATAGAAGAAGTTGGGAGTTGGCATTTTGCCCTATTTTTTCCCCAAAGGCATGAATTTTTGTTAGTTGTTCTTTATAATTTAGAGAAATGCATTAAACAGCCCCCCCCACAAAGAAACAAGCCTTATCTGAAAGTCACAAAAGTCGGTAACGACTTAGAAAACTGCATTTGTTTAAATGAAATGTTACCTTGTATGAGATCTCAAAGTTTTCACCACCCCAGATCTGGAGGCCTGGATCATACAGACCCAGTTCAAAGAAGAACTCTCGTTCAATGGCAAATAATCCGCCAGCCATGGCAGGGGACCTAAGGGAAGAAACACTGCAGTAACTATTAAAGATAAACCCCCAGTACCCCTTCACCAACAGACAACAGCCTGTTTGGAACACAATCTAAGTAATGCACAGAAGAGACAACACTGATGGCCAAACATTAAGAAATTACAAAGCCTTCACAAAACAATCTATAATTCTTTACTGAATTTACTGATTTCTATCTGAAATCCAATTTGTTCATTATGAAGTAGCGCATTGCACCATTCTGCCAGGAGAGGGCGCCTTAGTTCCCTTGTTGGTTTGAAAATTTAAGCCTTGAGAGTTAGTTAAGATAGAATTTTCTCTTTCACTCCTAAAAATACTGAGCCATACAGCCATGGTCTGCTAACTGCTCCTACAATGATTTATGAGTCATTCTAGGATGAGTGAAACCATAGACCATGGAAGTAGTCTGTCATTTTTTAATTTTATAGCTCAGGGGCATGCCAAATAAGGGTGTAAATCATGGCTGAACAGTCACAGTTCATTCAGAGTTTGCAAATGCAGCACAGAAACGACACAGGAGAATTAGACATTAGCTATTTACTGTGTCGGGAGGTAGAAATACAAAGGGGCGATCTGCGGGCTTCCTGAATGGAATCTTGAATTGGGTCCTTTCTGGGGACAAGCCACTCACATCTCTAGAGGAAGAAATTTTCATCCTGCGCCCCCACAATTAATGATCAATGCGTCTTGATTCCTAAGTAGATTCCTCCATCTCAGAACCTTTTTCATCACTACACCTAACATTCAATTTGTCACTAATTCCTACTGATTTCACCATGAAAGGGTAATCTGGATCTTGTCCCTGCTGCTTCCATCCCAAACCAAGCTCCCATCACGTGCACTGCTATGGTGACACCCCTGACTGTCTCTTCTTCTGTTCTGCCCTCATCCACATCGAATCTCACAGCAGGCACCGCAGACTCAGTGTGGACCCAGGGATGCCAGCCTGTCTCCCTGCTCTCCATGCGCAGCAGGCTTTCTCCCGAGTTCTTCACTGCTCTGCTCACACCTCTAACACGACAAACGCTCCTCTCTCTCAGGGTTTCACCTCGACTGTTCGCTCTCCTGAAAAGTTCTTCCTCCCTGTCCACAGGACCAACTCCTGGCCTTCCGGGCTCCTCCCAACTGGATTAGGTTCTCTCCCCGCTAAGCTCCATGTACACTGTGGCTTGCCTTCATGCCGCTTTTGGCGGTTGCTATTCCAGAGTTATTCGTGTACTGATCGGTTTCATTTGTCTCACCCCTTATATTTTAAGAGCCACAAGAGAACATTTCTTTGAAAAATTTATCCCCAGGAAACAATGCCTCGCACATAATAAGCATTCATTAAATATTTGTTGAGAGGATAAATAATAAATCAAGTAATACCTTCAATATTAAAGGAAATCACATCAAGCGAAGCGATTCTCTTAAGGTATGCTGGCTGACTTGGTAAGCAGAGCTATTACATTCTTGGTTATTTTCATGGCACATTTATTTAACTCATTTAAAATTACTCCCTTGTAACCATGCCTTTTTGATCTTTAAATGTATTCATGTTTACAGGGTGCCTGGGCGCCTCAGTTGGTTAAGCGACTGCCTTTAGCTCAGGTCATGAACCTGGAGTCCCAGGATCGAATCCCACATCGGGCTCCCAGCTCCACAGGGAGTCTGCTTCTCCCTCTGACCTTCTCCTCGCTCATGCTCTCTCTCTCACTGTCTCTCTCTCTCTCAAATAAATAAATAAAAATAAAATATTTAAATGTATTCCTGTTTATCTCAGTGTGTATTTTAAGATTCATCTTAACATGAAAACCGGTGAGTTATTTAAAGGGATACCCCCATGAATTTTTCTAGCCTGCTTAAAAAAATTCCTTTACTAGCCATGCCCATGGAATTGGCAGAAATATTATCATTACCCTTTATTTTGTACACCAAGAAGTTCTTGTCAAATCAAGTATGTAAGCAGTATATTCTTGGACTGCTTCAAAAAAAGAACTTCAAAGGGAAATTTGGAAATTGTCAAAGCTTAAAATTCTATAATTTCCTTATGTTTGCCATCTCAGTATTTGAATATCATGACCCACCCAGATCCCGCAAGCATTTGCGTGACATTGGAAGCAACTTCCCAAAACAGGGTTCTAACATTATCAGTAGTATAACAAGGAGAGAGAGACCAAAAGCAGAACCATAAGATCTGAAAAAATTAGACACATTTAGAAGCTATACTAACATAAGACAAAAAAGTTTCATTTGGAGTCACTCTTGAAAGGCAGTGAATGTTTCAGCTAAACAACCAAAACAATAGGGTAGGATAAACTGTTCTATTTGTCCCATAAGAAGGGACAAAAGCTGACTTTGGAATAAAGTTTCCTTTTAATCAAATGTTCTTCTGAGAAGGAAGTAATAAAGGGTTCTATGTAATATTTTCCAAAGTCATGTATTTCTACGCACCAAACCTAACCTGGTACAAAAGTATTATTTATGAGTTAGCATACAAAACAAAAAGAAGAAAAAGACAAGAATTCTCTTCTATTTGCCTTTCATCATTAACACTAAGGCCAAGGGATCAAAGTGGACATAAAACTTGGACTGGAAATGATTTATGCCTTTTTATTTACAGAATGAAACTATGGCCAAAAGAATACAATTTGATGTCTACTCTACTAGGACGGAAGGGCAAAGATTTTTTCTACTTCTATTTGAAACCAATGCCATATAACCCCATCCCTAGATTCACCCCCATCCCCCAACAAATGAAGCTTGCATTTAGGGAAAAAAACAATTACAAAGAAGCAAATGTGAATTCAAACCTCGGAAATAATGCAAGGGAAAAAAACTCTTACAGAATCTGCGATAGCAACTACAGTTCTAATAACAAATTTTTTAGCTTGGCAAGAGGTTAATATGTTAGCAGCCACTGGAGAAAAGAAAAACATGTAAGTGATTTAGTGATTACCGATATGGTTCAGTTTTTGTCTTTCTCATTCTCTTCTCGCGAGGGGTCAGAGGCACCCGTTTCCAGAGCATACTCCAATCCCATGCTCCTCGGGCATACCCATCTTCGTCACCACCCCCTTGGGGTACAATTTCATATGTGTTGCCATTTATGACATCTATAATCGGCACAGTGCAAATGGTTCTGTATTGTGTTGATGATGGCAGCAAAGATGAAATGCAAGGGTATGTATGGACCCACATATTTATACAAGCACATGGGGAAGGAAAAAAAAAAAAAAGTACTTAGATAGACATTCCACATAAGAACATAAAGTAGCAATCTTTACCGATAAGGTTCAGTTTTATGTTTTCTTTTGGCCTTTTCCTTGTGGCTTAGAGGGATACGTTTCCATAGTAAACTCCAGTCCCAGGCCCCTCTGGCAAAACCATCTTCATCCCCACCTTGCTGCGGTTCAATGGAATAATCATTCCCATCTATGTAATCTATTAGAGGCACAGTACATGTAGTTCTGAAACATTTACAGAAAATGAAAAAGCGTTTAAGAACCCAAAACTGACTAGTTTAGCATGCCTAACTATATTGTCTCTTTTTATTAGTGATTTTTTTTTTTTTTTTTGCATTGGAAGATTTTAATACCTGATGGAAAATTGAATGAATGTCTTTAAAAGTCAAGGAGCCCTTTTGTTGTGAAGGAAAGATGCAGCAGACTGTTCCCTTGGCTTATAGACAAATGTCAGGGACAAAGAGCCATGTCTTTGAATTTGATAGCGCTTTCTCATTTTTACTTTGGTCCTATAGGCAATTTTCTCCTGGTAATTTTTGCATTATTTACAAGATTTTCCTGGCTGTTATTTTCCCTCCTTATTTCTCCATTAAATAAAAATGAATATGAATATAAATGTAAATGTGCGTGTGACCGTGTGTGAGTGTGTATGTGTATAGAAATAATACCAGCTACATACTCAGCGGTCCTCCCAACTCTGTATTCCTTTGGAAAAACTTATTATGAAAATCTGTCTCTGTTCCTTTAGTGCATCAGGATCTTTTCCTGTTCCTTTAATTGCAATAAACAGCTGTCATAGAAAAAAAAAAAAAAAAAAAAAAAAAAAAAAGTACAGTATTGTATTCCTGTTTTTTAAAAAAAGAAAAACAATCACTCAAAACCTGCTGAAGAACTTAAGTAGTGGCCTGAGAATGCAAAGCAAAAAATGCCTCTTATTTGGGCTTCATAAAATGCTACTCCTATATGACCAGTTATGATTAAGCCTGCAAAGATAATTTTGCACCCAGCTTGTTTTAATGGTCATCTTTGTCAGACAGGATTTTAAAATGCATTTCCTGAAACAGAGACTGCAGCTTTCATAACCATGTTAAGGTGCTTTTTAGAGGCTTAGAAACCAAAGAGAAGAAAAAAACCTCCAGGGCTTAGAATTCTGATGTGGGGGGACTGGATTCAAGCCAGCTGCTTTATTCTCTGCAGATGGTGGATTCCCAGGGGACAGTGGGGGCAGGGGTCACTGTGGGGTAGATGTGGGATTGCTGCGGACCCTGCAGAAAACCACTTCCTCACCGTGCCTGGAGACTGCCAGTTTTCACCTGGAGAGGGAAGGTGTGTTATCTTTCTTCACTTCTCATGATTCTCAGATTTCTAAATAGTGTAAAGTGTCCTAGAGAGATCTCAGTTTGATAGTTTATTAGCTGCTTGAATCAGGGCAAATCAATTAATTTCTCTAGGCTTCAATATCCTCTTCAGTACCATGGAGCTAATAATATTTACCTTGCAGGGCTGCCGTGAGGATTAAAACAGCGTGTGAAAAATGTTTATGACTGGCCTTCACACCAAACCCTCTGATGCTTAAATCCCCCAAAGTTCACCCTTTGACTCATATTATTCACCACAGGGACATGTCCCCCCCGACCCCCCCGATTCTGAAATAGTCAGAATTCTGGACTAAAAGCAGGAAAGGCTTCTGGAACTGGGAGACTGATGCTGCCTTCCACTGTTCAGACATTTAGACATTTCAGACATGTAAATGTAACGGCGACTGACACATTCCATGGAGTAGCTGTCGATTTCTAAACTTTAGAGTTTCCATAGGAACCCGAAGCCTTGACACGTGTCACAGCTGGTCTGAAGTAATAATTCAAAAGGGCATAAAAAACCAATAAGTGTAATTTCAGAGCGTGCGCCTTCAGGCTTTAGAACCGTTACCACAGGGTAGAGGGAGCAATTAATGTTACTCTTTGAGAAGGCTTCTTGGAGCTAGAGGATGTCTGTTCAATAACCTGACCACAAGACCATTCTTGAGTGAGACCCCCTTGGCTTTTCATCCCAAATGCCTGACTGCCTGCGTCTGAGTCACCCCCAAGGCTGGGCGGGCCCCCACCCCTGGACACAACGAGCTGAAGGAGCACTTATGCTCCTCCTCAATGCTTGAGGCGCTGAGGGAAACGAATCAGAAGAATGAGAAGATGATTTGTCCTTCTAAGACAAGGTTTACTGTTCCCCCAGGAAAGAAAAGAAAGCAAGGTAATGTTACCTGTCCTTGGAAATGGGAGCTACCAGTGGTGCATACCAGTTAACAGCCACCTCACAGTGGGCATCAAGGTATATCAAAACCTTAAAGAAAAGAGGCAGGTGAAAGAACATTCCTCATATTTGGCACATCGTGTGTCACACACAATTTAAAACTAGATGGAAATATAAATCAGCATGAGAGTCCTTCTGATATACAAGTTATCTGTTTAATCTAGCCAGCATTTTCATTTCAATTAAAAAAAAAAAAAACCCAACATCCGAAGGGTACTTTAAAACATACATGATCGTTTATTTAGCAAATCCAAGGTGATGAAAAGGTAAATATCCGACGTTTCCTACCTGTCCAAGTTTGGCCTTCTGGGCGCCAATACTTCGTGCTTGAATCAAACCTTCTCTTCTCTCATTTCGAAATACCTTCACTAAGCCATTCCACAGCTTAATATAGTCATCTAGTTTTCCTTTTAAGTGTTCTATGAATAAAAAAATTCAATCAACATTACAAATTACATTGATGTCTATAAACCAGTCAGACTATAATTTTTTTCAAGGAACAGGAATCAGCAACAGGTCCTTTGGGCAGTCAATTTGAAACAGACTGAACGTTTGTGGGAAACTCAGGTAATGTGCATTATTTGAATTAATATTTGAGCTTAATACACCTACAGAGAACTGATTAGCCTGAGAGTTATCAAAGATCTCTCCAAACATTAAATATATGATGACTAGGCTAGCTGACATGGAAACCGTTTTTATAAAAAATTCACAATTTTTTAATGTCATATCTAAAAGCTTTAAGGCAAACATTTTGTTTGCTTCGGCAGAAGAGAAGTCTCCAGATTTCTGAAGATACACTGACTATAAGTAACATTATGTGACTTTACTGGCGTCTACACAAGGTATAGGTTAACATTTGTTTCTTGGCCATCTTCTTCCCGCTGTGATCAGCATTCAGGGTTGCAGTCTTGGTGTTATATAGTTCACATCAAGTTATCAAATAATAATCAAAGAATACAATTTTCTCTTTATTTTGGGTATCGACGAGAGTATGTATGTATGTATGTATGTATGTATATACATATATATGTATATACATATAAAATATATATGCATAAGTGAATATTTAAATGTAATATTTAGATATAACGAATAAACATACATGTATTTATTTACAATCTGGTGGAGAAAACTGTTAGAAAAATAAGACACATTTGCCAAAATTTCTACCTTGGTTTTCCAGGTGCTAGAGTAGTTTTTATTTGTGTCACTATGAGCCCCTGAAATTGACCCATCATAGCCACAGCTAACAGCTAGCTCTTGGATCTCTAAAGATGTTTCTTGGGGACACAAAAAATATTTTTAAGTTGTTTAAAATTTTGGACCATGAATACATAAACAACAACAACAAAGGCTTTATTTATTTTTTAAAGATTTATTTGAGAGCGACTGAGTGAGACAGAGCATGTGAAGGGGGAAGGGACGGCATGCGGAAGGGGGGAGAGAAACTGAAGCAGACTCCGCCCTGAGTGCAGAGCCCAGTGTGGGGCTCGATCCCAGGACCCCAAGATCATACCTGAGCCAAAACCAAGAGTTGGAAGCTAAACTGACTGTGCCACCCAGGTGCCCCATTAGCTCGACTGCATGATGTGCCGGTGCTTAAGTGGTCAAATCAGGCTATATACTTAATACTTGACTCATTTTTAGGGAGCTTATAATTAGAAATACATCTATATACAGGTATTTAGAATTTAGAAGAAAAAAAATCCACCTTTTTCTATTTTGGCATCCAGTTTTAATGAGTATTACAAATAAAATTCTTATGCTGAATTATATTTTTTTCCTAGAGAAATCTGGGTACTTTTCTCATCAATTTAAGTGATTTTTTTTGTTTTGTTTTTAAATCTTACCTTCTGATTTTTTTTCATCTCAGTAACAATCCTAAATTAATTTTTTGAAAGATTTTATTTATTTATTTGAGAGAGAGAGAGAAAACAGGGAGAGGGGCAGAGGGTGAGGAGGAGAGAGAATCTCAAGCAAACTCCCCACTGACGGGGAGCCCGGCACGGGGCTTGAACTCGCAATCCTGAGATCCCCGTCACAGCTGAAATCATGAGTTGGACTCTTTTTTTTTTTTTTTTTTAAAGATTTTATTTGTTTATTTTACAGACAGAGATGGCAGAGAGGCAGGCAGAGAGAGAGGGAAGCAGGGTCCCTGCCGAGCAGAGAGCCCGATGCGGGGCTCGATCCCAGGACCCTGAGATCATGACCTGAGCTGAAGGCAGAGGCTTAACCCACTGAGCCACCCAGGCGCCCCATGAGTTGGACTCTTGACTGACTGAGCCACCCAGGTGTCCCAATCCTAAACTGCTTTTTAGAAAGTCTTTCTGAATTGCATTTTGGTGTTCTTTGGGCTATGCAATCTACATAAATCTAAAATAAACTGCTATGGCCAGAAATGAGCTGATAGCCTATTTTCCAAATGTAGATTCTTAGACAGGTGAGCCAACAGATTGGTTGGTCAATCAAATGACTTCTGGCTTCTTTGGGATCCGCGCTGTGGTAGATTCTAAGAATGCTCACAATTGGGGATTATTTATTCTTTCCAACCTGCTGGGGGCAAGCCAGACTATATACCTCGCCACGGTCCGTGAGATGGGGACAAAATGACGTGAGGCACTTGTGAGCACAAGGGCTAAAATCCCACTAGTGCTTCACCATTAGCTTCTCCCTGCACAAGGCAGGAAATGTCTGAGATCAGGCTGCCATGCAATGGTGATGTGGGGCAGAGCTGGGCTGACCCACAGAAAACACGCAATAGGAGCCAGGGAATGATACAGTCCTTGTGGTTACAAGCCACTGAGAGTGTGGAGCCCATTTGACCTCAGCTTCACTTAGCCTCAAGCTGCCTGACATACACGCATGCAGGAACGTGCTCTATTTCAAGGTCCCACACCTTGTTTAGAGAGGACACTGTATTTTCCAGAAACCCAGATAGTATGAGCACCCAGCTCCTCTACAAGGTATAATCCTAGTATTTTGTCATTAAAAGAAAAATTATAACTCAAAGAACAAACCATGTTCCCACTCACAGGCCAGGACTGACAAATTTTAAGGTTGTTTTGAAATTGGGAAAGTTATAGACTTTCTGTAGCTCTGTTCAAGAGTATAACCCCAACAAATGCTTTACTGTACTCTGTAAGTGAAGCGGGCCGTGCACTTGATTGCTGTTAAAATGTGTTATAAGAGACTGAATATTAGATGTTTACAACAACAGAAACACTGATCACCAAAATACTAAGGTAAAATGGACAATAACCTGAAGTCTAAAATTTTGTGCTCCTTTTCGAAGCCAAACAGCTATTTTAGGATGGGAAACATACTTTAGTATTTCTTCACTTTTTTTTTAAGGATATGCTAAGCTTCTACTTGTATCAATAACATAGGGCTTCTTAAAAACAGCATAACCACATACATGAGATTTCTCAGTTATTTTTGTAGATGTAGGTTTTCCTAAATCTAAAATATTGTCGACACCAAGAGGATTACTTTAAAACCTATTTTCAAATATTTAGCTTGAGACAGGAATGTGTCTCAACGAATGTGTTCCTTAATGAAAACACTCCTATCATAGAAAATTGCAACCAAGATAAGATGTCTAAGTGAAAGGGCATTTGACAGGACTAAGAAGTTTAAAGTTTACATTCTTTAGTGTAATTAAAGGTGATTAGTTAAAAAAAAGTGATTAGTTGTATAAAAATGACTGGGAAAGGAAATCGGCCATATTTCTATTTCTTCTCTGTGCTAACGCATGTATACAAGATCAAGATTCTGGTCATGTCCTTGCCAAAACAGCAGAGGTTTATCTAGACTGCAAGAGTTACAAATGAAGTTTTGGAGAAAGCTTTTTTGTAAAGCTGTTCTGAATGGTATTTTCATGCTACCCATGTTCTGTCTGCACTGAATATATTCAGTGGTATCACTACTTGTACACAAAAACTCTCTGCAAAACTTATTTGTCAAAAAGCAAATATCCTGCTGTTATCGAGTAGCCTGAGCTCTTCGGTCAATTTTCAAAGAATTCAACTCAGTTTTATGACAGGCGAAGAGGAGTAAGTAAATATCCAGATCTGGGTTTCTGCAGCACAATTACATTTTTTACTTAGCATGCTGATTTGGATGTGAACTATATAGCATTATCTATCTTCTCATACTTGTGCCATTAAGAAGATACATTCAGCTTACAATAATGGATCTACTTAAAGAAAAAAATGTTAATTTAAAAAACCCACTTATCTGGAAAACCACCGCTCAGTCTCTGTCTTGCCAAGTTGAACCAAGACTACCCAATACCTCCCTAATGATAAGAGCTGACTCCTTAAAAAGAATAAAAAATAAAATACAATTTCCTTTTAGTCAATGTACTACATCAAATATAGAACAAAATAAGCTCCAGTAGCTACTTTGTATTATAAATAACAATGGCCCACGGTTTCTGGTCAAATTCCATATTTGCATCACTGTTCAAGTGCAAAATACAGACTATTAAACAGGTATGTGGGTGTCACTTTGACAACCACGAATGGAACATCAGGTGGCATTACAACATACACACACTTACACTTTTTTGATCTTTCAGTAAATCATCTACAAAACCAAATTTTTATAAAATCCAAGACCCGGAAAATTGGTAACATGTAAGATGGTACCTAAGCACACAGATTTATGAGCCTGTAGATTTGGATGCATCTGTTAACTACTATCTCTGTGGTGTTTGGCAAGTTACTTAACATCTCTGAGCCTCGTGTGTAAAATAAAGATGATAACAACTTCCGCCTCAAGGATTATTGTCAGGATTAAACAAAATAATCCATACACAATGCTTGGCACATAGCCAACTTGCTGGTAACAGATGCTGTCAAGGGATGCTAATTATTAATTTTTAAAGGCTAATTAATTTTAAAATTACATTTTATAATTGTTCCTAATTAACTTATTTCATAGACAAAATGTCAATTTTCTATAGCCATTACCTTTATTACTGAAATCATCAATTAACACAATTTCTGCTAAATATTTCCTTGGAGTCCTTTTAATTACACTGTGGACTGTTCTCATGAGGGTTGACCATCCTTCGTTATGGAAGACAATGACAACACTGGAAGTGAGCAGGTTTTCATCATAATGCCAATACTTGCACCTGCAAAAGGAAAATTTCACCGTGTTTACTTAGAGGAAATGTATAACGCAGGGTTCCACACCTACTATGATTATGTTTTCTGATTGAATTAAATATCATTGACTTAACCGACCTTAGTGAATGAGACACAACCTTTTGTGTCTTAACAGAAGCACAAAACAGAAGAGAGAAGATGCTATGAGATGCAGAGACTCATAGATAGAGCTTCCTTCCTAACCAACTGACACTTGCTGTGTGGATAAAGAGAATTAATTTCTGGGTATGTGCTTCTCAGCTGGGGATGCGTCAGATATTATTTACAGCTATCAGGGCTGAGTTGTTTTTTTCCACGACTTAGATCTCAGTTTATTTTTCTTTTTAAAACTTGAGTTTCTAGTGCAAAGGATTTGTTTCACTTGCCGTGTACAAACCACTAGGTAGCTGTGTTTGAAAGCTGTACCACTCTAATACGGTTAAAACATTCAGAACAAAATAACAACAAAAATAACAATAAAACCCGTTAAATAGGCTGACTTGTGGCATATAGCAGAATAGGAGACATTAAAAAAATTAGTGTTGGATGAATTTTAAAGGTTCTAGTAAGGTTTAGTTATTAGATTAGCTAAAGGATATTTAGCTATTTTATTGTTTTATTTTTATTTTTTTAATTTAAATTCAATTAGCGAACATGGAGTGCCTCATTAGTTTCTGATGTAGTGCTCAATGATTCATTCGTTGCATGTAACACCCAGTGCTCATCTCATCACGTGCCCTCCTTAGTGCCCATCACCCTGTTCCCACATCCTCCCACCCACCTCCCTTTCTGCAACCCTCAGTTTGTTCCCAGAGTCCAGAGTCTCTCATGGTTTGTCTCCCTTCTGATTTCTTCCCATTCAATTCTTCCTCCCTTCCCCTATAATCCTCTGTGCTATTTCTTATATTCCACAGATGAGTGAAACCATGTAATAATTATCTTTCTTTGATTGACCTATTTCACTTAGCATAATACCCTCAGTTCCATCCATGGTGATGCAAATGGTGGGTGTTCATCCTTTCTGATCGCTGACTGATATTTCACTGTTTATATGAACTACATGTTCATTATCTATTCATCTGTTGAAGGACAAACTTGGCTCCTTCCACAGTTTGGCTATTATGGACATAATGCTGCTATGAACATTGGGGTACATGTGCCCCTTCTTTTCATCACATCTGTATCTTTGGGGTAAATACCCAGTAGTGCAGTTGCTGGGTCATAGGATAGCTTTATTTTTAACTTCTCGAGGAGCTTCCATACTGTTTCCCAGAGTGGCTGCACCAGCTTGCATTCCCCCCACCAGTGTAAGAGGGTTCCCCTTTCTCCACATCCTCGCCAACACCTGTTTCCTGTCTTTTAATTTTAGCCATCCTAACTGACATAAGGTGGTATCTCATTGTGGTTTTGATTTGTATTTCCCCAATGACACTGATGTGAAGTATTTTTTCATGTGTCTACACAAAAGTATTTGAAACAACTGTAGTAGGAATAAAGTTCCCAAAAGCCTTTTTCTAATTGAAAGGAGAGTCCAACCAGGGCCTGATAAATACTCAAGGAGCAAGAGAAGGTTCAATGAGTTTCACAAAATATCTATATATTATACAGATATATACATACATGTGTATATATTAATGCACATTTATTTTTAACCCCAAAGCTTTTCTTGAAGTAAATAAGCTTGTTTCCAAGATTAAATTTAAAACCATGAGAGCAATAATTAACATTATCAGCCTGATAACCTATCCCAGCATTTAGAATAGTAACTGTTATTTAAAATGGGGCCTAACCCAATACAGATGGAAACAGCCTTTTCTTAGGTGTTTATTTTCCTTTCAAAATTGTTCTAAATTATCTATGTTTTTAGAGGTTTCTGTAGAAATGCAGACTGAGTCCGGTAATCCATTTAAGTCTGATTTCCTACATCTGCATTTTCTCATTAAACAAGTATTAATTACCTATTACGCCCATGCTCTCTGAGCGAGGCCCTAGGGCTATGGCATTGAGGGGGTTCCACATGGTTTCTGCCCTTCCGAAGCCATGGTCCTACAGGGGAATCAAGACACAAAACAAATATCTGTATTTTCCCTGAGTGTGTTGGTGCAAAAACCAGGGTATATATGACAGATGGACCTCACCTAGCCTCAACACATATGGTCAGGGAGGGCTCCTACAGTCAGTGATTTGAGGGTGAGACCAGAAAGATGATTAAAAAAAAAAAAAAAAGTACTGACCCTCAAAAAGTGGGGAGAGAGTAAGGAGGAAAGATAAAAGCACAAGAATGAATCATGCGCATATGATATAGATACTATAAGAAGTTGGACGAGTGGGGAGCCTGGATGGCTCAGTTCTTAAGCGTCTGCCTCTGGTTCAGGTCATGATCCCAGGGTCCCATACAGCCCCACATCATCCCACTCCCTGCTCAGCAGGGAGCCTGCTTCTCCCTCTCCCACCTCCCTTGCTTGTGTTCCCTCTCTCACTGTGCCTCTCTCTGTCAAATGAATAAATAAAATCTTTAAAAAAAAGAACTTGGAAGATCTGTATCATTAATTAAAATATGAAAGATAAACACAAGTTAAAGAGGAAACGTTACAAAGAAGGGCATTTGCAGTATAACAAATATCAACTTCTTATATGCCTGGAAATGTTCTACGTGCTTTACTTTTATTAATTTATTTAATCTCCCAATACCACTCACTCTGAGGTTAGAATTATAAATGTCTCTGTTTTACAGACAAGGGAACTGAGACTCAGAAATGATTTATCTAAGATCATACAGCTAGTAAGTAATGAAGACAGGAAATAAACCTAGCCTATCTTGAATTTAGAAGAAATCTTGTTAAGCATAAAACAAATGAAAAAAAAAAAAAAACCTAGCTGTACCTATGTATGAATGGCTAAAAACTGACCTAAGATCTAAGAATTGAGGATGAAACCAAGTATCATCTCCATACAAGGCACCCATGGAACATACTGTTCTGTTCTGTTCTGCAGCGAGGAGATGGCCCCAGAAATGGGGAAGGAGTAGTGCAGTGTGGCAGCATCTAGCAACAGATTAAACCAAGAGGGCTTTCTAGTGTAACCCAAAGTTGAGATGGGCGAATGCTCTTTCAGAACGAGTTAAAAAATACAGTAGTGGAAGAATGCGTATCTTGAAAGATGTGATGAGCGTTTCTGGAGAGAAACCAATCTGGGCACATAGGTTTAATTTAATTTAATTTTTTAAAAAAGATTTTATTTATTTGACAGAGAGAGAGAAAGAGTATGTGTGAGTGCACAAGCAGTGGGGAGGAGCAGAGGGAGAGGGAAAAGCAGGGAGCCCGATGTGGGGCTCTATCCCAGGACCCCCAGGATCATGACCTGAGCCGAAGGCAGACACTTAACTGACTGAGACACTTAACTGACTGAGCGATTTAAAATTAAACCTGTGGCGCCCCACAGGTTTAATTTTAAATGGGTAGGGATAACAGTCCCCCAAACAAATTCTAACCCCGATGTAAGTTCAGGCAACCTTTTTCTTTCTCTGAGTAGAACCACTGAGTTTAAAGCAACAGAACCGGAGAGCACAGACAGCAGTTTTGATTTGTAACAGACACCAGAGATGGTAAAAATATTTAAGACATGGTAGGACATTTGGGACTTGCTGATTTCTAAGGCAGAAGATGACAACTTGGGGGACACCAGGGTGTCGCAGTCAGTTAACTCTCTGATTCCTTGATTTCGGCTGTGGTGGGGATCTCAGGGTCATGGGACTGGGCCCCAGGTCGGCCCCTGTGCTCGGTGCAGAGTCAGCTTCAGATTCTCTCTCTCTCTCCCTCTGCCCCTCCCCCTGCCCACGCTGTTCTCTCTCTAAACCAAATAAATAAAATCTTTAAAAACGGATGACAACTTGGGGAAATGAGCAGACGGGGACTTTGAATGGAAGAGAAAGGAGCTGAAAACACAGAGGAACTGAAGGGGAACGGGGAGAGGTAGAGTGAAGTCAGGAGACAGTGTACGTTGAGGGACACCATCACCGTCCTGGGGAGAGCTGCACGTGGAGACAGTTTAAAGGTCTGGGCACACTACCTTGCCTTCCTCCATAGGACAAGGGGACAAGAGAGCTGGAATAGAGTGTGTTGTCTCATCTTTTCATCCCCTCTTGCCTACATACAGTTCAGAAATAACTCCAAAGATGTTTAGATTGTGTGACAGTTAACAACTCTTGGTGTATATTTTCCCTGTCCGTCTCAAAAATAACCAAAGCAATATACAACTTGTACAATACAGAAGTGTACGAAGGTGAAAGCTCCCTCCTTTACCTCTCCCCATCTATGTCAAATCTCACCTCTTAGGGGAAATCATTCCTAATAGTTGGCTGTGTTTTTTTTTTTTTTTTTTAAGATTTTATTTATTTATTTATTTATTTGACTGCGATCACAAGTAGGCAGAGAGGCAGGCAGAGGGAAAGAGAGGGAGAGAGAGAGAGAGAGAGGAGGAAGCAGGCTCCCCACTGAGCAGAGAGCCTGATGCCAGGCTTGATCCCAGGACCCTGGGATCATGACCTGAGCCCAAGACAGAGGCTTTAACCCACTGAGCCACCCAGGCACCCCTGGCTGTGTATTTTTGAAATTTTCTTATACTCACTCAGACGTATAAATGTGTATGTGTATACACACACACACACACACACACACACACACACACACAACATATATTCAGATAACAAAAGCAATTTAAAATTACACTGGTATAAATTCTTCTTTCATGTGATTATGTACAGATTTATCTTATTATCTCTTTTTAACTTTTTAACTACTACATAATATTCCACAGTATGGCTGGCCCATAATTCACTTAACCATTTCCTTATTGATGGACATTTCAGTTGACTCTAAAAATAATGTTACAATGATCATCCTTGTGCATATACCTCCATGCCTTTGCGTAGGCATCTTTCCTATAAAATGCTCAAGGGTGTATGCTCATTAAAGGACAGGAGTCTCATCTGTTTTGCTCACCATCATCTAACACAAAATAGTTGCTCCATAAATATTTATTCAGTTGCTCTGGGGATATTTTTGGAAGACCTCTGGATGCATTCTCTTTTCTCGGTCATGTCCACCCTCCCCCCTACAACCCTTCTAATTTGAGGTAGCCTCAAGAACAAGTCCACATGGCCAGTGGAGGAGGGGACATTCCTCTTCCACAGAAAGGGGAAGGAAAAGCATTATTAGTAGCGAGGGATAGAAAAACTGGAGGGAACAAGATGGGAATGAAAGCAGATAGAAGAAAGGATGTGTGCTTGGCCTCCATTTCTGAACCTGAGCAGGAGATCACCAGCAGGGTATGGTTGTGGCACAGAACAGAAATCATGTTGAGGTGTACTAAGGCAGAGAGGGTTAAACACAATCCCCTTTCCCACCTCTTGTTTGCAGTCTCCCTTGGCTCTAGGATGGAACCGGAGAGCTTGGCATTTCCACATGCTCCCAGTGAAGGCTGCCGAGCGTTAAGATCTGGGGGCCTGCCAAGAGTCACTATGGGAAGGGGTAAGATGATATGTAGCAGAGCTATGGGGTAGAAGGCTTAAGCCAGGGACTGGCCCTCAGGGTTCAGAGGATCCACAGTGCCAGTGAAAGCCAAAATGGAGATGAGTCCCTGGAGTGGGGCACATGGGGAAGGGGCCATCCATCCCAAGGAGAGCAGGAGAACTGACAAGAAGTTACTACAACAGGGGTTCCTTCAGCAGCAAATGAAAAAAGAGGTCAATACACCTGGGAAGACAGGAGGAGGCAGCAGAGATGGAGGGTAAACAGTCCAGAGCTGCCCACAACACCTCAAGAATGCAAAACTGTCCTATCACCTGGATGTGGCAGAAGAAAGGAAAGGAAGAGATGAGACACTGTGGAGAAGAAACAGCCCAGAGAGGGAATATGAACTTCAGGCTGACAGGACACTAGCCCAAAGGAGACCTTTATGCAGATTGGGTTCCCTTTAATGACTAGCTTTCATTGGCCACCATCAGCCTGAATGCAGGTTCAGGAGAAAGTTTAGTTCTTGGGCAGCTTCTCTGACTTCCCATTGTGAGGTAAGTCCACTGCCTGGAGCATACGGAAATAGAGCTCATAATATACATAAGCCTTAGTATTGAAAGAAGCACCCAAGGTATTGAGGTAAAACTCCCTATTTTGCATCATTCCCCTCATTTTACTGGTGTAGAGTTTATAAGTTCGAATGAGAAGCAAGGTCAGCTGAACCAAGAATGCCACATTTAAAGGGGTGGGTTTGGTTACAGACTTTTGGCTAATTTCTGCTCTCCGGCGCTTCATTTTCCAAGACAGCTTATAAATCCTCTAACGTCAAGGACAAATCAAGGTTACAAATAATTCATATTCAGATTACGGGTTTGCAGTGATTAAAGCTACTCTTATTCTTAAAGTTATTTAACAAAGTATGATCATAGCGGCAATGTGGGCCAGGTCCTGGGGATCAGAAGAAAGGATGGGAATAAAAATTCTCATGGTTGTTATTCTATAACTTAAAAAAGTAGATTTCAAAATCAAAAGTGAAATACCTATGTATAATTCACTTGTATTCTCTGTACCGGCTATGTTTTTAAGGTCTGTAACATGATATACAGCTTTGTTGTACTTAAGACTTTATCAATAAATAATATCTAATTCAGCAGAGTATGAAAAACACAACATTCTTAGGCTGCCAACCCCTGTAATCCATATAGACTATCATTGATCTATGGTAGAGTGTACGTGTGTGTGTTCACACATGCATCCACATGCTTTTTTAGGCATGGGAAACAAACCCTCAATTTGGGGAACACTTTTTAAAATTATCTACTTTTATTTTTAAATAAATTAGGGATATTTCCTGTTTCCATCTAAAACCTTTTTTGCTCATTCCCATGATAAAAGTAGAAAATTGCTTATGATTTACATGAAACAGTGCTGACACCCAATGGCTGAATAAATTAGTAATGTGGAATATAAAATTTAACTTAGCATTCAGAAACCAATATACATTTTCAATGAAAGGAGAATTACCACTGTTAAACCAAATCGCTCAAGTCAACAGACTGGGGGGAGTGGATTTTACCCCGGTATTCAGGATCCATGCACTTTGAATGAAATGACACGAAGTAAGCTCCTTGAGAACATGCTACGGTAGAATGTATTCCTACAGTTCATTACACACACCGAGATGAAGAATGAAAGCATCAAAGAAATTTATAAATTACGCTTCCTGATCACCCTTCTCTGAATATGCTCCTTTCTGTCGATGTCGTTCCCCGAAAAGCCTGCTATAATCCAGATGTGGACTTGCTACCATAAAGGTGCACTATGACAACCCTTACTCTGGATAAGAATCCTTTACAAAAGCAATTTAAAATTACACTGGCACTGGATATATTTTTCTGCAACCATATCATACTGCTAGATCACAAACCCCTACAACTTTTCTCGCCTGATTAGCATTAAGTCTAATGTTTTTCATTTCATTCATTCTAATGTTTTTCATTTTCATTCTGTGTTTCTGCAGCTGAATGCCACATAAAGCACCGTGTTTACACCTATCGCATTTTACATTTTTGGCTTGGGTACATGTTCCAGCAGGATCTGCTCTCTTTGAGGATTTTGTCAATTGGTGTATACAACCGTTCCTCCTGATTTTTTATGTGGAAGACTGAAATTAGTATGATTTCTATCTCTGTATCCACTGTTTATATGGACAAATATGAGAAGGTCAAATACAGCGCCTGAAAGCTATGTGTAATCCTTGAGAGGCTGCTATCACTCTACCCATCAATTTCATCTAACTGCACCATATTTCACACTACATTTCTTTACCTGGTCCACAAGGATCTGAAAACTTGACTCAGATATGCAGCTACATCAAGATGAATTAGGTATCACACAGTCTCCTGGTCCACTGGTATAAACTTTTTTTTTTTTTTTAGGATATAGTTGCTGTTAGTTTGATTCCTTTTCATAAACCCAAGCTGGTACCTAGTGAAGGTTACTTTCTAAATATGCATAAGTGATCACTTCTGGGATCTTTTTTTGGGGGCGGGGGGGACAGATGCCTTTTATTGGTCTAAGCAAGGTACAGAGTAATAGGCTTGGGCAGAGCTCCCCTGTCTGTCCTGGCTCCCATCTTCCCTCTCCTGGGAGTTAGTGATTCACCCCTAGGGGAGAAGAATGTTCTGGGTAGGGGTGGCAGACAGAGCCAGGATAAAAAATACAGAGCTGGGATCTGAAAGGGGATCAGGGTGAAGAAGAAAATATAGGGTTACCAGATCATCCAAATAAAAAGTCCGTCAGGGTAGAAGAGAGGCTGTTTCCCCACATGGGCCCCTCTGCCCTTGCCAGGAATGGGAAGGGGCAGGAAGCTTCTGCTAGAGATTTCCTACTGTGCCCTTCGTGCCATCAGCATCTCCCGGATGTTGTCCTCAGCTTCCTTCACACTCTGCTCTAGGTAGGATTTCTTCTGCTCTAATTCTTTAATTTTTTCCTCTGCTATTTTCTGTTTCTCTAACAGCTGACTGTGAATTACCTCCTTGGACTGAAGAATAAACATTCTTCCTACACCTTCATACACGTTAGTCTCATCTACCAAAGTCATAATCTCTGTATCTGTAAGATGTGCATGCTTTTTCGTTCTGTTTAGCTGTTCAACCTGTATGTCTGCAAGCTTCACCTTCTGTTGAGTGTTAATTACTTTGGCTTGAAACTCTGTGAAGGCCTTCTTTAACTCCAGATCCATGGGAGCCACCATCTTGGTTCCCGTTCCTGGGATCTTAACAGTAGCATATCAGTGCCAAGTTTCCAGAAGCAAACTTTCTCTCTCCTCTTTGGAAAGTGCAAGGAACTATTTTCCCACCTCCAGCTTTCTTCACAATACTTCCGGATTATTATTATTATTATTCTTAAAGATTTTATTTATTTATTTGACAGAGAGAGATCACAACAAGTAGGCAGAGAGGCAGGCAGAGAGAGAGGAGGAAGCAGGCTTCCCACCCAGCAGAGTCCGATGTGGGGCTCAATCCCAGGACCCCGAGATCATGACCTGAGCTAAGGCAGAGGCTTAACCCACTGAGCCACCCAGGCACCCCAATACTTCTGGATTATTGACAGCACTTCCTCTCAGACTCATGGGGTAAGTTCCTCGGTATCTGGTGCTACAAGAGATTTATTTATTTATTAAAGATGTATTTATTTTAGAGAGAGTAAGAGAGCACGCGAGCGAGTGGGGGGGGGGGCAGAGGAAGAGTGAGAGAGAATATTAAGCAGACTCCTCACTGAGCACAGAGTCTGCCACGGGCTAGATCTCATGACCCTGAGATCATGACCCGAGCCAAAATCAAGAGTTGGATGCTTAAACAACTGAGCCACCCAGACGCCCCTAGAAGAGGCTATTAAAAGCCTCAAAAATTTAATGTATTTAGGTGCTTTCTTATTCCATGCGCACTGTTTTGGAATTTAATTCCCTCTTTACCATGTTGTTATAAAACTTTCAATATGGAGATCACTCATGCATCTAAGAAAGAAATAAGAGTACGCACATGTCTCTTTTTTCTCATATGTAAAACCACATAATATGCCCGAATCATCTGGCTACTCTCTGTTTTTGTTTTTTTTCTTTATTTTACTCCAAACAGATTTTTTAAATTATTTTTTGTTTAGTTATCTTCGGCAGACGCCACTGGGGATGCATTTCTGGAATGTCTCCTGCTTCTCTGAAAGCTGCCCATCACTCAATCCTGCCCAAGGTCCACTTCTCTGAAAGTCTCCCTAAATAACAGTTACTGAGTAGAAGTATCCTGGCACAGGAGGATGGCCTAACAGGGAACACTTGGCGAAGCTGGGCCAAAGGCACCCCCACCCCTTGAACTTTAAGCTTATGAGATTCCAGTTGGTTTCCATTAAGCTCTTGAATGATCCTGTGAGGCATGGGCTGAGCAGAGAAAAAAAGAAGTAGAGATTAGAGTCTATGAACCGCAAAAAAGGAAGAGCATATGACTTTGGTTCTCAACTTTTCATTTCCTGGTCCAGTCAAGTACACTTCCTGACCTTAGGTTCCATGAGATACTCCTACATCCTTTCAGTTAATTGCTTGCCACCCCACACTTCCAACCTTCTTCTTCTTCTTCTTCTTCTTATTATTATTATTATTATTATTATTTTAAGATTTAGCTAGTTGAGAAGAATCATTCCTGCTAAATAATCCATGTTTAACATGTGACTCTTGATATTTTGGTAAACTTCAGTTCATTACACATATGTCTCCACAGAATTAAACTTAGAGATTTTCATGATCATTTGAGCAATCAAACTATCTATCACTTAAAATTTGAGATTACTGGAGATATTCCTCAATGGTCACTGCTGAAGCTACAAAAAGATGAACTTGGCCTTACCAGAGGCCAGTATTACTCGGAAGGTCCTAAAAATAATTTTTATGAATGTACAAAATTGAGCTTAAAAGAGAATTACATAAGCTAACCAAATAGGAGGCTGATACATTAAACTGATGTGAAAAAACAATCCACAAATTTTCATGTAGCTTAGTCATGACTAGAAAAAGCTGCCTACAAATTCTGATTACAATAGGAATGTTGCTTGGTGAGCGTGGAATCTTGACAGTCTTACTGGTTTTGAGAGCTCTGTGCATCTTCGTCCCCAGCAGGGTTTGTTGAACAGAGTAAATTCAAATTGGCTGACTCAAGTCCCCTCTCTCATGGACAGCTGCGGGTACAATGATCACAGAGTTTCTTTGGCTCCTCTATTCTCATCCCCATGTAGGCAATTTCCTTCTTGATAATATATTCTTTCTTTTACTAGGCACAATAAAATGGAAGCTTTTTTAAAAATTTAATGATTTTATCAAAATTCTACTTTAATGTCTTTAAGAGTTTATGCTCCTTTCCACAATTATTAGAAGCCCTAAGATGATTTAGTTCTTTTTCCTCAATGTTCTTATCAATTGCTCTGATTAGTCAGTCTTCCCTTGAAGGTCAAAATAAGTCTATAGTAACAGAACTCATTCCTCCTTAACCATCTACAAGATGAAAACACCACAGCTGATTGCCAGAAGTCTTGCTCTTAGCCAGAAGAGAATTTTCCTGTATTATGTTAATACCCAATACATATTGGTTGATTGATCTCAAAAACTTTTCTGGGAATACTCCTCTTCTCAGTGTTGTATTGTATCAAAGAGTAGCACACATTCTCTTCGTTAACGAATTAAGTATCAATGACAAAGAGAATAATAAGCCTTTAGCTTCTCTATTGAGGTTAAAGGTCAAAATCAATGAACACAGAATTAATGGTTGGGTCTACAAAAGTTTTTCAAGTATGCCATCTTTTGGGATTAAACTAGGTAAGTGAAAACATATAGCTTTGCCATACTTGTTTTGGAGTATAGTATATGGTGCCATAATCCGAAGGTGGGATACCAGGATGGACACGAAGGAATGGAAAATGGGTTGCTTAGTTCCTCATACCCATAGCCTCCATCAGGCCCAGCCTCCCAGTCAGCTTGATCTAAATAAAAAACAAATGCTTGCTATGTGTGTCAGGTTTTAGGACAAGTGCCCCCCATTCTATCCAAGTAGGTGCACTGAAACTTTTCCTGGGATAGATTTCATTTTCTGAGGCAGAGCTGAGGTGCACAAGTTTATTTCATGTCCAAACGATTAACGTATTAGAGGAACGGGGGTGGAATTCTTGGCAGAGCAGAATAACAAGGACCAGAAACTCTTTAGTTCACCACAGCTGATTCCTAAGGCAAGAAGCCACAAAAAGAGCTAGTAAATACCACTGCTTTGTGTAGTTTATGTAACAAAGAGGAGGCCCAGACGATCTGCCCGGACCACTTGTGACCTGTCACCCAGGGTGTTCCGAAAAGCATGTATCCGTGTTCATTCCCATTCTCTCCAACCTCCTCTGAGGTAGCCAGTTTCCTGGCACCCCCACAGTTCGTGGGAGACTGCTGTCTAGTCATTAGCCATGACAGCTCATCTGCCAGTGATCTTCAAAACACAGCCGCGGGATGGTGAGAACGCACTGCTCCAAAACAGCCGGAGCCTGCCTGAAACGGACAGTATCTTCGGGCCCCTCAGCCTGCGGTCTCTGTGGCAACCTGAGATAATGTGTACAGAGTCTGGGAC
Organism: Mustela erminea; assembly: GCF_009829155.1. Taxonomy (NCBI): domain Eukaryota; kingdom Metazoa; phylum Chordata; class Mammalia; order Carnivora; family Mustelidae; genus Mustela; species Mustela erminea. The sequence goes on along the minus strand of NC_045615.1, from coordinate 10,041,635 downwards.
AGAAACCGTCAAGTCAGGTCTGGCTTTAGAGAATGCCTCCCTCTCAGCCATCCTGCTGATACTCCTCCTCATTCAGTGTCCTGACAAACCAACTGGGTGTGAAAGGCATTTTCTCCATTTTGAGATACTCTGAGAAATGATGTAGGAGAGAACTTGACAGTTGACAGGTGTCAAGAGTGGTTACATAGGGATGACGTTCCTTTGGTGAAGACACTACTGGCCTCAAGGGCCTCCGGCCAAGGATTTAACGAGGCTACGAGCTGTGTGAGCGGCTATGGAAAGTCTCTCACCTCAGTGAGCTACAGAGAAGGAACTCAAACGCCCCTGAGGAACCCAAGCATGTGTTCAACAAGCCCAGAGGACTTCCAGAACCAGGTGGGAGGAACCTGAAGGAGGCAAAATTCTAGCAGAACGGACAGTATCTGAGCCAAATAAATAGTGTTTTTGCTATTAGTTATTGTGATCTCATTTCATCCCAGAGTGGGGAAATGCACTTCTAACAGCTCTGACGGTTTCCAAAGCACTTACGCACGCACTGTCTCCTCTGAGTCCCATAGGAGCCCTCTGGCGTAGGTGGGACAGGCATTGGTGCTACTCATTTTCTACATCAGGGGACCAAGGCTCTATCAGGGTGTACAATTTGCTCATAGTAATGGAGGCAAGATTTAAAAATGAATCCTTTGACTCTAACTTCAAGGTTCTTTCCCTTAAACCAAAGATTTACTAAGAATTACACATGATATATGCCTTAAAAAGGGCGGGGGGGGGGGGCGCCTGGGTGGCTCAGTGGGTTAAGCCTCTGCCTTCGGCTCAGGTCATGATCTCAGGGTCCTGGGATCGAGTCCTGCATCGGGCTCTCTGCTCAGCGGGAAGCCTACTTCCTCCTCCCTCTCTCTGCCTGCCTCCCTGCCTACTTGTGATTTCTCTCTCTTAAATAAATGAAATCTTTTTTAAAAAAGGGGGGGAGAGGGGAATGAATTTCTTACTTTCACTTAATACCCAGGGACTATGCGGACACTAACAGAATGACTGCACACAGTTCTGTCAATTTCTGCCTGATTTTAAAGGTTGAGAATACTAAAGAATACATCAGGGCAAGTGAAGAATGCTGAGCTATGTCACTGGATAAATGTTCTCAATTTTTTTTTTTTTTTTGAAAAGGAAAACATATGCAGACAGATGTGTCCACTTAATGATCTGAAATGTCAAACCGTAATTTAAGAAAAAAACCTGGCAGGGAATCCTATGACTGGACATATGTTCATGTGCATTTCTTCAGAACTCCCTGGGAAGGGAAAATGAACATTTCATAGTGTGAGCCATATGTTTACAGCTATATTGGACTCTCACTTCACATATGAGCTTACATGCCATATTCTGACTTTACAGAGGCACCAGCTCATCAAAAAACCATATATCTGAGCCAAAACAACCGCCTCAACCGGAGTAAGGATCCGGTGAGGTGTCAGGGCAGGGATAAGGACAGTAACGACATGAACGCAGGTTTGCGCCTCTTCATTTCTGCCGCAACTCTTTCCACAGAGGACTCTGGGCAGCTTACACACAATCAGAGAATGTGACACTGTTATGAAAATTAAAAATAGGGGGAGAAGATGGATAAAGAAAGAATGAGGGAAAAAAGCAAGAATCAAGAATGAGGTGTTAAAAGTACCTACCAGCGGGCACAAGGGCTCCTGCGGGCACAGTCCGGAGGCACCAGTCACAAAGAACATACTATTAATAGCACTGCCTTGAGTCAGGCAATATGGTGGCCTTGGTTGCTGTCGCCCCTCTTGTTAATGGGGAAGCCACAGTTTGGCTTGAATTGCCTAGCAGGGAAACCTGGTCTGATCTGTGTTTAACAAACCAGTTGTTCTGAAGAAGTACAATAATCTTGGTGTGAAGACCAGATGGGATTTTTTTTTTTTTTTTTTCCTAGAGGTCCTCCTTATGGCAAATGCGGCAGTGAGTTTCACTGGGCTGTTATTCATGAAGGCTGTCAATGGAGACCAATGGCATTCTACCAAAACACAACTTAGTAAAAACAGTTGTGCAGAGACCAAGTTGGGAATTTCAGTTCAACACAGATTTGAAAATCACACTTTGCAAACATTCTTTAAAATGTTTATTGAGTCATCTCCTATTCCATGTTTCATCACTCAGTGAGTGAGTGTGTGCCTTCTCTACTCTCATTACAAGAAGGAAATCACATCGACCATATGGAGGGCTCATATTTCTAAGAGCAAATTTCAACACTGCTAATGACGAAAGAGGTGTAAGCTTGCGATGGTAGCATGGTAACTTTAGATTGGAGTTAGTAAAAAATTACACAACAGAGAGAAGTGTGAGATATTGAGAGAGTTATCGATATAGGCTGTATAATATTTACTCATGGAAGTCTTCAACACTGACTGATCCTAACACTCCTACCGCAAAATGAGGAGATGCACTAGACCATTTTTAAAAGATTCCCAACTAGAAAACTATGATTACAGATGTGGAAAAGAGTACAAGAGTTAATAGTTATTAATTCACAGAGCAGGCAATTTCTGGAGCTAAAAAGAATATATGAACTGCTGAGTAATTTATCTTGTTTAAGGTATTAGGAAGCCAGGTTATTCATTTAGCATGTAATATAATTGACACATACAAGATGTTTAATAAATATTGTGTTGAAGAAATCTGGTAATACTATTTCAAGAAATCATTTAATCAGTCTACCTCTTTTCCTGCATTAACTGAATTACCTTTACCTCTCTCTTAAATCTTTGCTTCATTGTAATTTTCCAGAAAATCAGATCCTCTACTGGGAGGCTGATGAGTCCCCAAAAGTAAGTTGAAGTTCGTTATTAAAAGCTTTATGGCTCAAAGAGGAGATGGAATTTCTAAGGTAAGAACTGAAAGGATATGCCAACACCCCCTCTGAAGAAGGCGGAGGACAGGAAACCTCAAGCCATAATTTCGGAAAACATTTTAGTTCATTAAAATCTGGCAGGAAACCCAAGAACTGAGCACATGTGAGCACCAGCAGTGACATACAGTCAGTTGTCAGCTGAAGACAGTACACCATCAATGGTTAGTTACCTTCTCTCCTCGAAGCCCCTGTGTTTCTCATAGGTCTATAGATAGGCCACGAACAAGGGAAGCCAAATAGCACAAAACAAAACGAATCTGTTCTGTGAGGTGGAGACTGACAGAGCAGTGGAGACCAGGGAAACAGAAGACAGTGGAAGGGGGAGTCCAGTGCCGAAAAAACACTACCAAGTAAAAGGAAATGGGTATTAAACCTTTGAACGAGGGATTGCACTAAGACATCTGTCCTACTGAAGTCCGCAACAGTGGACATGATGACGGGGCCACAACTTGTTCATCTCAGCATTGTTTAGAGAAACTGGAAACAACCCAAATATCCCCAAATGAAGGACTGGGGACATAATTCTGGTCATCTATGCAGTGGACTATCTTTGTTTAAAAAAGTGAAAATTTCCTGGGCGCCTGGGTGGCTCAGTGGGTTAAGCCGCTGCCTTCGGCTCGGGTCGTGATCTCAGGGTCCTGGGATCGAGTCCCGCATCGGGCTCTCTGCTCAGCAGGGAGCCTGCTTCCCTCTCTCTCTCTCTGCCTGCCTCTCCATCTACTTGTGATTTCTCTCTGTCAAATAAATAAATAAAATCTTAAAAAAAAAAAAAAAAGTGAAAATTTCCAGCCTGGTGGTAGGTGATTCTTATTTCCTTCTTTTATATTTTCTTTTAAGCATATGCTTTCCTCTTTTGAAACCTTTAAACTGGCTACTTCAGACTACTGAAAGTGAAAAGAACATCATTGGGCAGCTTCCTAATCAGCAACCCCTGGGCAACAGGTCCATCCTAACTCTTTTCTTATGAGAACTATCACATTAAGGCTTTCCCTGGAGTTAGAACTTTTTAAAAAAAAAAATTTGTTTTTTTCAGTGTTCCAAGAGTCATTTGTTTATGCACACCCAGTGCTCCATGCAGTAAGTGCCCTCTTTAATGCCCACCACCAGGCTCACCCCACCACCCACCCCCTTCCCTCCAAAACCCTCAGTTTGTTTCTCAGAGTCCACAGTCTCTCCTGGTTTGTCTCCCACTCAGATTTCCCCCAACTCACTTCTCCTCTCCAACTCCCAATGTCATCCGCGTTATTCCTTATGCCCCGCTGTGGGGCCAGAACTTTACCTTAATAACGGAATTAGAACAAACTTTGGCATTTGCTTCGTAGATGGCTGGGCTGGAATTCATGTAAGATGTGAGGACACGTTTTTCAAAAACATTCCTATTTAGACCCATTCGCATTTTGATTCAATATGAAGATATTTGAGGGATTCACAAATCATACTTAAGGTTTCTCTCTGCATTTCATTTCTGCCAGTCTTTTCCTTCCTGACGCTAGCTGGTTACTCCACTTCATCTCATCTGACTGCAAAGCCATCCTGTCAGGGTGGAAAGAAGTCCCCTCAGAACAGAGCTGCTAAGAAGACTACTGTTGCTCAGAAATGCTGGACCAGCTAGAAGAAAAGACAAATGTGCCGAAGTGGGAAAGGAAAACACAAAGAAAGATGTAAGAGCTCTGTTGGAAGAAATCTTTTATGAGGACCAGCTGCTAACTTTTGGAAGTTTATAAATCCAAATGGGAAAACTAGTTCTTCTGAGTTCCAATATAATGTTTCAAATATCATTGGCTAAGTGTGTTTAATTATCACCATTTCGGAAATAAAGTATTCCGTGCGGTGGAAAAATCATACCTCTTTAAAATCTACCAAAAGCCTTAGAAATCCTCAATGTTCTGAAGCAATTCAGGGTGCTTCAGAGATGTCCAATTTTGTTTCTCAAGAGGAAGTCCGACTTATGAATTCCTTTACAGAGAGCTCTGAGTGGACATCAAGTCAGAGTTATCTAAAGACCTCTATTGATTTAATAGATGAACTGACTTCTTAGCCCCTCCATTCCTCGAGGGTCCTTTGGACCCACTATGTCATTTGCTGCCAGCTTGCTTCTGTCTGCCAGCCCCAGATTACGGTCAGAGTGCTGGCTGCCATGGCCAGCTTTTATACTAAAGTCTTCAAGATAGAAAGGAAGTTTCTTCTGCAGCTTCCTCATTACCTGAGATACCAGAATGCAGAACACGATTTCTCCCCTAAAATTTTTATTCATGAAACACTTGTTACCAAAATAAAGAGCGTTCTTTTTTCAAATTGATAAACCCAAGACCTCACAGGAGCAATTTAATTCAATCTCTGTACACCTAAACTCATTTTTTGAGGCGGACCCTAATCCATTACAGCTTTATTCTGGGGAGAACAAGCAATGAACCATAAGGGTCACTGTCACAATCTAAAGGGGAGAAAAAAGTAGGCTTCTATTTACCCTCTAAATTATCTCACATTTAAAAAAAATTTCTCGAGGAAATTATCCATATCTTTACCATTGGCAGTGACATCAGCTCTGTACCTCCGCACAACTGTTAAAACTCGTGGCTCAATTTCAAAGCGCATTTTATGAGCATTTTATATGTTTGGGTTCTAGAAGTATGCACACATTTGTGTTGTCTTGCTCTTTTAGTCACAGGACTTTGGTAAACAACTTCCCCACAACCAGCTGTGCGACGAGGCCTCTCGTTTTACTGGACGCAGGAGCATAGAAACTCTCCCAGCACTGTGCCCACAACTTCTGAGCCTCAAAAGCCACATTTCTTCTCCTGTCATTATTGTGTAATGGAACTTCGTGGCCATGGTCTAGAAGACTCTGTTGTTTATTCCTCTGAGACCAAGACTGAATTAACAGGTGTGATGTTCTTTTATTGAAGTACTACCTGGAATGAACTTAAATCATTGCTCTTGAGGCGGGGAGATAAAATCTAAAATTAATAAGTATTCCTGAGAAAAGTCTAGGCTAGTTACAGGAAATTAAACAGATTCACTACAGCATCTAACCATTTAGTTAAGGTGACATACTTGGGACCTGGAAGCAAGACACCATCACATGAAATGGTCATCAGTACCTCTGAAATTCGGATTAGGTGTGCTAATCAACAGAGGTGATTTCATCACTGAATCTAATACATATTCCAAACGGTGCAGAAAACCTCCTGCATTTCACTGCCCGGGCCCCTGCTGGCAGCAGCCCCTGTTGAGCACATCCTGGCACGATTCCAAATTCGTCCCAAGATCATTTTAGTAGTAAGATGTAGTAAAGGAGGTGGGAGTGATATAGGGACGGAGGGGTGGGAAGGAGAAAAGAAAGATTAATTACGGAGGTATACTTATAATAACTAGTCCAGTTTCTTTCCGTTCTTTGAATAGAAAAACAATATTCTACACTTTTGGTTTTGACATTTCTAAAAGCCATTATTGCCTCATCTTTTTGGCATAAACTAGCAGGTTAAAAAAATACTTGGTTTACTAGAACTGCCAGTGTTCCTGAAATTTGCACTTACCATAATGGGGTATTGGGCATGATGTTCATTAACTATATACTAATTTTTTTTTAAAGATTTTATTTACTTGACAGACAGAGATCACAAGTAGGCAGAGAGGCAGGCAGAGATTGAGGAAGGGAAGCAGGCTCCCCGCTGAGCAGAGATTCCAAGCCGAGGGCAGAGGCTTTAACCCACTGAGCCACCCAGGTGCCCCTATACTAAATGTTTCTGTGATTACGCTGAGTTCCATATTCAAATACACAAAAATGCAACAGATCCTTATTCATCCTGGAGTCTGTGTGTGTTAACCTGCGCACTCCCTAAAATTTATTTGTAACCCCCAAATCGATACCGGGACACTGTTACAGTCATTTGAGAACATACAAGGCAGCAAAAAAAAAAAAAAAAAAAAGTGAATTGCAAGTTGAGTTGCCTACAGGCAGACTCAGGAGGATACTCTGTCTTCAGTTTCCACTCTGACAACCGTAAACAGTGTGCTTTTCATAGTCTATTTAGGGCCATCTTCTCCTCAGTTCTATGTTTGTTTTTTTATTTTAACATATAATGTATTATTTGTCCCAGGGGTACAGGTCTGTGAATCATCAGGCTTACACATTTCATAGCACTCACCATAGCACATACCCTCCCCAATGTCCCTAACCCAGCCACCCCATAGCTCCCCCCAACCCAGCAACCCTGTTTGTTTCCTGAGATTAAGAGTCTCTTTCGGTTTTTGTTGGTGATTTCACTGTCTGCAATGGCTCCCAAGCCTGGTGCTGAAGTCTGTCTAGCATTCCTAAGTGTGAGAAGGCAGTGTTGTGCTTTCTGAAGAATATAATACATGTGTTCGATTTCTTCCTCCAGGCATGAGTTCAATGTTACGGTTCAACAATACATGTTAAACAGGGTGTTCGTAGACAGAACCACACATATATCCAGGCTACATAATGATCAGTGAGGCTCACAAGAACCTAACCCTGAGTTTCCCCTAGGAGCAATGTTTCTGCATTCCTAACCCCGTGTTCATAGTGACTTGATAGAACACAACTACCTTGATAACAAGGATTGCCCGCATAGCAAAATACACACGGAGAGAAATTCAATTCTACCAATAAGGACAGCCTACAAAAAGTCAGTTACAAAGTTTGTCATTCCTTTGCCCTGCCCACTGTACAGGGGAAGTGTGATGGGTGGATGAATTTCTGTTCTCGGGCGCACTCATGAACTCAGTCCTACTCTCAGGTACCATGCAATACCCTTTGTTCCCTCTAGCTCAGGATCACTGGGGGTGAGGGCGCCCCACTGCAAAGGGGCCTTGGCTTCCATGAAGCGGGTCCCACTGCTGCACCTGCTATAAGGCAGGGCAATGCTGGAGACACTTGCTGATCTGTGCCAAGGCCATAGTTTCTTGTCACTGCAGAACCCACTGGATGGTGATATGCTCCTAGCTTTGACATACCCGCAAGTGTGGGAATCTGCTGTTCTGCAGATATTCCAGTAAAAACTTCCCTCATAGTATCTCCGTGGTGTTTGGGTTTGAATGAGCTCAGGGGGCAGGCAGGGCGTATGACCTAAGTGAGAGGCACTGTACCAATGCTAACACTGCCCCTCTGACCACACTCGAGGGCCTCTCTGCCCTCTCCCTATGATGGCTTCTTCCAACTTAGACTGAAGCAGAGACCCATGCTGCGAACAGCTGGGACTTGAAATGCCTACACTGAAAGAGTCATTGATAACACTGCTCCCTTTTGTTTGACAACATAATTGATAACCTAAACTCCTCTTTTGTTTCTAAGAAAGAAATGCTATTACTATAAAAATGTCTCAAGTTTAAAATGACTGCTCTGATAACAGAATTTTCTGATCTTTTACCTGGTGTGGAGAAATATCCCAGTGATGTGGTGACACCCCTGGTAGCACACCATCCTGGGTAATAGCTTACTTTACAGACTTCTGGTACTTTATCCATAAAACGAGGAAACAGTGAGCTCTCTGGCTCCACTCAGCTCTAGGATTTTGAGTCTCTGAAATATTTAATGTATTATGAGCAAGGTTCTTGAGGTGTGTCCAAGCCTTTGGAAGTGGCCACCTTGGGGGTCCAAGCCATAGCCTTTAGAAGCGGCCACACGGCTCCAAAAGTGCAATCTTGTGCCCTTGGCTCCCACCTGTCATAACTGGCAGTTTATCTGGACCATGTGAGGCGTGAGAGGGAAGCAGAGATTTGGCCGCAGGATGGCATCAGATGAGGCAAAACCACAGAGGGGAGCGTGCGGGGACACACGGTAAGCCGTCTGTGTGAGAGAAGGAGTAGGAAAAATCAGGGCCCACCCCCTATCACTCCTGCCTGGGACAGTCCCGTTGGTGCCAGTAGGATGCTAACCATGACACAAGCCTCAGATCACATAGCAAAGGCTGCTAAGGTCAAAGCAGAAGGAAACATAGGGAGTGATGTACAGCAGTACAGAAGGAAGTATAGGGAGTGATGAGCAAGTTTAGTTCTAATAAGTGTGGCTATAGGTGTAAAAATGGATGGGAAAAGAACTTGAAAAATTATTTAAACAGCAGCTGCCCCTGCAATGGGAGAATGGGGACTTTCGGTTCTTGGTCAAGGTGCCAGAACGGGTTTCGTCCCCTCCCTGGAGCGGATGTGTACAACTGGGTAACAAGAGGAGACGTTCTCACAGCAGGATTCTATCCGAGGGACACCAGCAGGGTTGAACTTGGCAATATAAAGTAGCTGCTTGTCTTCTACCCGATCTATTCTGTTCCCCTTCCTGCTCCTGGGGAAACGAAAGAAGGGGGGAGCCTGGTATCCTGGCAGCCAGTCTGATGTTCTCTCTGCCAGGATGGGCACAGCGTCGAGGGGCTGAACATCAAGGGCAAGTTTTGCCAAACGGTGCAAATTGCTAACGGGCTGGAATCAAAGCAGTGCCTGCCTCTGCTGGGATACAGCACAGCTAAGTTAACAGATACTGCATCTATTGTTACTTTCCAAGAAGAGCTGTCAAGCCTGGCACTGGCCCAAAAGCTGCCAGGCTCCTCAGCTCTTCCAGGAAGAGAAGGCAGGGCCAGAACAGAAAGCGCTCTGCTAAGCTAGAGTGGTAACAGCTGCACACCAGCTGCTCGCTGGCTGGGTCTGTTCAGCTTTCAGATCTAGAGAAACATTGTGGAAAACCCAGGGGAGGGTGGAGAAACATAGAAAAAAGTAATTTTCAGATGGAAGAGCCCTTGGAAGATGTCTGGAGGTTTCCACACTGAATTAAGGAGTCCAGGGTTTCAAGGAGGTGCACAGATCCAAAGCACAAAGTCAATAAGGAAGGCATTTGAAGAAAGGATTCTGGGGATGGTGTGGCCAAACAAGTTAAACACAATTAAAATTCCTTCTTTTTAAGGATGCCGAGATTGAGACTCAGAGAGGGCTATGAGAAGTATTTTCCCCAAGAAGTCATACTCTGAAGATAGAGACACGAGAATCAACAAAGTGTGAACACAATGTACGTCATAATGGATACTGATGGGAAATAAAAGACAAACCGACAGTCTTGTAGAGTTGGCTTTTTCTGATTTTACTGTGTATCTGTTTTGTTTCACAATCATTAGGATTGAAATAATAAGTGCCTTCTGACGACTCAGGTATTATACAGATCTTTTTCTTTTGAAAATGAAAGGGTGGGCTGGACCGAAAAAAAATCAAAGCATCCCAAGTTGCTATATTTTCCTTATTAAAAATCTGGTTCCAAGATCAATTTTAGCTTTAGAACTTAATTACTTTGCTATACAAACAATATATATGATAAAATACCAATAAAAGAACATGGGCGGGGGTAGGGGGGCGGCATCTAGTGATTTGCCAAAGAGCAAAAGAGCATTGCAGGGACGCCTGGGTGGCTTAGTTGGTTAAGCAGCTGCCTTTGGCTCAGGTCATGATTCCAGCGTCTTGGGATCGAGTCCCACATCGGGCTCCTTGCTTGGCAGGGAAGCCTGCTTCTCCCTCTGCCTGCCGCTCTGTCTGCCTGTGCTCATTCTTTCGCTCTCTCGCTCTCTCTCACAAATAAAATCTTTAAAAAAAAAAAAAAAAAAAAAGAAAGAGCTTTGCAGATGTCCCAAATGAGCTAACAGTTTGGAAGCTAACTTAGGTTATCTGTATAATGTCTTATCAATTTGTCATGTTAATACTACTGGTCTCATTTTATGATGTATCTGCATGATATATTTGATATTCTAGTACTATTTCTAAACTTCAGAAAATAGCTTTTGGGCACTCTGCTGTGAATTCCTAAAATATCAAAAATGATCAATACAAAAACATTAGTATAATAAAGTACCTGGCCAGTAAATTATTGAACTTTGAATCCTTGGGTTTGAATCCCTTTTTACTACCGCAAGACCCTTTCTGGATAATTTAAATTATTATGATAAGAATAGACTACTCCAAATTTGGAGGCTGGTTGCGTCACACCATTTAAAAACATGTCTTTCCCAGGAATATTAAAACTGGACTATTTTTTTTTAATTGTTTTACCCATCAGTCCTATTAATTAGTCTATGATAGGATCTCATACTATCAGGTCATCTACCCTTCTGCAGATGTTCTGGCACTTTTCATAATCTAAAGTTTATCAGTTAATTAAAATAGGGTCCAATTAAATTTTGGACCAGGATGGCATCTTAATGATCTAAATCATCACTAACCATGGAATCCGGTGAAATTGCCAATGAATCAGGTATAAGAATTCTAACTTAACTTTATAATATTATAATTTGTTGGTGACCAAACTGGAAGACTGCTTTTTTCTGAAGTCTATTTTCATTACTTATCTAATTTATTCTAAAATCTATAACAGTGGTGCCCCAAGTATGATCCACAGATCCCTGGGATCCCTAAGACCCTTTCAGGAGCTTGGTTAGATCAAAATTATTTTCATGGTATTAAGAGCTTAATATCTTTTTCACTGTGTTGATATTTACTCTGAGGGGGAAAAGCAGTGGTGGGTAAAACTGTTGGTGCCCTTGGACAAATCAAGGTAATAGCACCAAAAGTTCCTTGTGTTTGATGGTATGTGTCCCTCATCGTCACACTCACAGTAAAAACAATGCCATCTACACTAAATGTCCCTGAAGAAGCAACTAATTTTTTAAATTAAATCCTGCCCTTGAGTACATGACTTTTTAATACTGTATGAGACAAAATGGGAAGTATGCAAAGAGGGCTTCTGCTCCATTATGATGGTTGTCTCAAGGAAAAGCGCTGTATAACTGAATTCCCCATTGAACTTGCCAATTTTTTCATAGAACGAAAGTTTTGGTTATTTGGCATTTTCTCAAGTGTGGATGAAGGGAGCATATGTCACTTTTAAGGAAAACAGCTGACATCATTTGTTTCTGATGATAAAACCTGAGCTTTCAAGCAAAACTTAGAATTCTGGAATTAGGACAGCTTCCCAGGAGTTAAAACCCTTTCTGATGAGATCTGATGATGACATATGTAATGAAACTGTCAATATTTGGAAGCTCTGCATTACTTGGGGTATGAACAGGTGATGTTGCATCATTCACCGGGAAAAGACTAAAGTGCAAGACAGACAAACAACAGAGTATTCAAGGCTCATTGGTATAGCTGCAGATTCTACATTACAACTACCTTTCAAAAACTACTATGGCTATGTTTTGGCACAGTATCAAGGAAGAATATCGACAATTATCTGAAAGGGCTATTAAAAATACTCTCTTTTCCAATTACATATCTGCATGAGGCCAGATTTTCTTCATATATTTCAACCAAAACAACATATGCGCATAGACTGAATGGAGAAATAGATATTGGAATCTAGATACCTTCTGTAAGCCAGACATTAAAGAAACTGGTAAAAATGCAAAATGAATTTTACTCTTACCAAACATTTTTTTTTCATTTTGGAAAATTTACTTTTGATAAAAATGTGTTAACATGTAATGGGTTTATTATTATTAACTGAATAATTTAAAACTTTTTTAGTTTCAATATGGTAAATTTTGATAGCTATATCCCATATAAACCAAAGTCTAGTAATTTGGGGCTCTTTATAATTTCTAAGCGTTGAAGGGAGGCCTGAGACCAAAAGGTAAAGAACTGCTGGTCCAGAGAATCTGAACAGGCCAAGGCACCAGATATTTTATTACAGGTTTTACCTTTACATAATTCATTCTGATACTTGCTGATACATAACTAAAATATCACTGCCTTACAATGGTACTAATGAGCATAAAATTGTCTTTGCAGGTTAATAACACAAGCACTGTCAATATTTATTTCTTAGAATAATTTCCCTCCCCAACAAGTATTAGTAGTTGTCCAGATTTAAAAAGGTGGGGGTGGAATAGAAATAGGAGATAATTCGAGAGAAGAATGATTTGAATAACTTAGGATCAAGTTCAGACAAAATGCACTCACTTTTGGAAATGTCATCAGTGGCCAGCACTGACTGAAAGGTGGGATTAAATAAAAGGCAGGATTGGTCCCTTTTTTTTTTTTTTCAACAGTGGAATAAAGTGTGGCTCTGTGCTTTGTACTCCCAGTATTTGTTACACGGAAAAAAAGCAGAAGAGATATCCATGCATCTGTGAATGATTACTGTAACGTCACTGATACTCTGCCTCAAGGTAGCCTAAGACCCGTGATGACATCTTCACCTCTAATAACTAACTTCATTCTACCACAGATCAGGCCTTCCTATTTATTTGACTCATTCGGTCAATATGTGCTTATTCTTTCCCACAATGAAATCTCATCTCTGTTCTTTCCACTGTATTACCACCACCCGCACTCTACCCACCAAAACATTCCCTGACTTCTTAGAACAGTGGTTCTTAATCAGGGGAGATTTTGCCCTACCTGGAACACGTGGCAAACTCTGGAGAGATCTGTGGTTGCCATCACAACCACCAGGGCCAGGGTGCGTGTGCCCCTGGCATCTAGCAGGCAGACTGCAGAGATTCTGAGAAACACCCTACCATGCACAGGACAGCCCCCATGACAAAGAATGTGACAGTGCTGAGACTGAGAAACCCTCTCTTAGGGGCAGAAAAAAACCTCTGCAATTATGAGATAAAAAGTCTTTGCCTGGGGCATCTGGGGGGGTCAGTCCGGGTTTAGTGTCTCTCTCTTCGGCTCAGGTCATAATCCCAGAGTCCTGGGATCAAACCCCTCATTGGGCTCCCTGCTGGGCAGGGAGCTTACCTCTCCCTCTCCTTCCCACTGGTATTCTCTCTCCCTATCTCTGTCTCTCTTTCTCAAATAAATAAAATCTTTTAAAAAAGTCTTTGCCTTTTACCTTTTCCTAACTTTCTGTGTTTTTCTTTTTAAGAAAGTTAGCACACTGTAGTGTCCCGTAACACAAACCCCTTGGCCATTAGTTCAGCATCACTGACAAGGCAACGTGTTCTAGAAGCCAGATTTTGAATCCCAGGGCCACCATCTTACAGTTATGTGACCTTCAAATTACCTACCTCTCTGAGCCCCAGGTACATCCCCAAAAAACACAGTGCAAAAAGTATGTAGTTTCAATATGGTTGTAAAGATTGGAGACAGTTCAGTCAAAAAGTCCCTGGCACACTGCCAGACGTACAACAGGTGCTCAGTAAAATGGACAATGATGTTATTGATCCTGTCACTTACAGAGGACCCTCTGTCTTCATGACCTGCTGTATGGGAGAAATACGGAAGCAAAGCGCCATCACAGTGACAGAGTTAATTCTGCCGAAGTGGTAAACATAGCTTATACTGCATTTAATGTGACTGAGAAGGGGCACCTGGGCAGCTGAGGCAGTTAAGCATCTGCCTTCGACTCAGGTCATGATCCCAGAGTCCTGGGATGGAGCCTCGTGTCAGGCTCCCTGCTCAGCTGGAAGCCTGCTCCTACCTGCCACTCTGCCTGTTTGTGTTTGCTGTCAAAATCTTTTTTAAAAAAATAGTGACTGAGAAATATTTCCCCCCAAACCATATAAAAAAGTATAAATAAATGCCCTAGGGCTGGAACCTGCCTTTCTGTGTCTTTCCAGGTCTGTGGCACATGTCCCCTAACAGACCCTTAACTCCAACCCGACCCTTAACTCCAACCCGTACTGCACCTAGCCCTAATGTCCAGCGTCTGACGACTGTGGAGGCAGAGCTGAGCACACAGGACAGAAGCCAGAGAAGTTTACGAAGCAGTCAGACCCAATCTAGGCTGTTTCATGTCTGCCTCCAAGACAGACTCTTCTTTGCTTGCTTTTATTTTTCTAAAAGACTATTTACTTATTTATTTGGGAAAGAGAGCAAGAGAAAGAGACAGAACAAGTGGAGAGGAGACGCAGAGGCAGAGGGAGAAGCAAGCTTCCTGCAGAGCAGGGAGCCCAAAGCCCCACGACCCCGGGATCATGACCTGAGCCAAAGGCAGATGCTCAACTGACCAAGCTGCCCCGGCGTCCCCCCTTTGGTCTTAAGTAAGACTGACTACTTGATGCTATATTCCCAGGAAGTGGTGCATCCCACGTGTATCAACAAAAACTTTTAGGAGTTTGTCTTCCTCCATTGCTCCCTCCCTACTCTCCTTGTGAGAAGAAGAAGTGAGATCTTCCTAGGGAGGGACCCAAGCCAGCAGGCCTGGAGCGAGCCTCTTGTGGCTCTGGGGGGAGCTCCTGCCTCACAAAAGATGAAACACAGCAGTCCGCTGGTCTGCTCTTCACTCACGTCCGCTTTTGGTGAAGACTTTCCAACTCCCTCCTTTAAAGTGACAGTAGTGCATCTCCAGGGTCTAAGAATACACAGTGTAGATTCTCTAATCGTTCCCCAGAGCCCTTTATCCTGCTTTTTGATTTGCTCACGGGAACCTGCTATTTTGGAGAAGGAGCAGAGATCTTCCTTTTGATTAAAATGGCACGGCTCATTCTAAAATAAGTTACTAGGTTATTAAAAATGTGATTTTCCTCCTACACATTGACTACAGTTTGGAAAGTGGAAGCTCACTGCAGGGATGTCGTGAAGAGGAGAGCAAAAACTACAGGCCATTTCCTAGATGCTACTGAACTTACACTGTATTTTAACATAATTTTAACACATGCAATTCGCTTGACCTTTTTACTTTTTTAGCATGCTCCCCTTCCATGTTGAATTATCCCAAGAGTGATAATTCTATTTGCAACATACCAAGCGCATTTTTTAACATACTCAGCTTAAAGTGGACCAAGATAAGTAATTTACAAGTGCACTCAAGAAGTTGTACAGCAAATTATTCATCTCACTACTTCTATAATACATGCTTATGAAAAAGAATTGGTACAAATGATCCTGCTTTACAGTCCCCCCCACCCGCTCCCCTGGCCCCCCGCCACCAAGGACTTGTCTCTGCCATGGGTGGGCTGTCACAATTGGCCCACAGACTGAGGAGTGGATGTCAGCCTGAAACTCCACCCAATCAAGAGGAAGGAAGGCTTTGACCTAGTACAACCACTTTTAAAAGACTGCCATCTCTCCCTCAGCCTACTTTTTGCTTTTCTCCCAAACTAGTCCTTTCTACCAGCTATCCCAGAGGTAACCGCACGTGTCTCTGTGGAAGGGGTGAGGCTGTCACCTCCGGCTTTTACAGCCCAACATGACAGTAGCGAGACCTGGCTCTCAACTGGCCAAAGTTTCTCCCTAGTGTGTGGCTCAACACGAGCACTCCCTTACAGATCACAACCTCCCAGAGTGGTTGCAGGGGCTTCCGCAATAAATAAGGGGCAGAGTTCTCCCTTTCCTTAAAGGTTCGTTCATGCTTGGCTTAACAGTTAACCAGTTCCACGTAGAGAATTCATCTTAAATGTGGAAAACACCCTATATTATGACTTTGCAGTCACACTATGATGATCCTATGTCCGCAAGTTTGGCTTTGACTACACCTGAGGTACAATACAAATACTTCTGCTACAAGGTCATAGAGAGATGGATAGATAATATCCAGGTAAAACTCTGTTTTGCAAAATCATGTATTTCAAAACAGAAAGAGAAGCAAATAGGACCTAAAACAGAGATAGGACCAGACCGCTCCAAGGGTAGGAAACGTTGGGATGAGAGCCCAGAGAGTAAAATCTTAGCTAAAATCCACACTGACATTCATGGACCATCTTTCAGCCTTTAAACCCCAGGGGCTTGTGTTTTCCTTCCTGTAGGTCCTGGGGGACATTTGGTTCTAATATAGAGCAGCTTTGCCAAAATTAAAAGTCTGATCCAGAGACACCCTTCTTCCCCAGTCCATTTCCTCTCAGTGTCTCTGGATCCACTGGCAGCTTCCCAAGACAGCTTAACACAGTAGCGAGTGTAGCTGGTGCCTCTAGCATCTCTCTTATTCACCACACACACACAAGCCCATACGCACTAAGGGAATACACTGGAATTAACAGGCTGTACCTAATAGCCTGGCTGCCTCTACTCATCTGAGCTGTTCAACTGCCACAGAAGGTCGAGAGACAGGTGTTTGGCACCCATACCGCACTATGGCCTGCCTGGGTCTGCATCTGGAACTCTCCCCGCGGGGGTGGGGGGGTGGGGGGGTGGGAAGAATCTGATAACCTTATAGCAGAGGACAAGGAGACTAAACTCGGTGAAATGATCATTATTTCCAAAACTCAGAGGCTCTAGTAGGAGTGGGCACAAAAAACATCCCTTAACCTCCATGGCAGTGCTCCTCATGGGTGGGAAACCTAGCCTAAAGCGGGGTGGGGGGGGGGGAAGAAGAGTCAAGATTTTCAGGGCACCTGGGTGGCTCAGTGGGTTAAAGCCTCTGCCTTCGGCTCAGGTCATGATCCCAGGGTACTGGGTTCGAGCCCCGCTAGGGCTCTCTGCTCAGTGGGGAGCCTGCTTCCTCCTCTCTCTCTGCCTGCCTCTCTGCCTACTTGTGATCTGTCAAATAAATAAATAAAAATCTTCAAAAAAAAAAAAGTCAAGATTTTCTTTTGCTGAAATTGTCTGTCTCTGGGGTGGAATGTTATGGGTTATCCAGTGGTGCCTCTCTACGTATTTCTCTTATTCTAAATTCTAAAATTGGGAGTGGAGGGCTTGAAAAAACAAAAATGAGTCACCTGATTTACTGTTTTTCGTCAGGCATTTCTTACTCACACTTCTGTAATGCCAGTGGTGAGGATGCAGGGGAAATGGAGCAAAGTCCCTTTCAACAGAGCAACTTGGATAGTGACTAGAGAATGGGAAGGACTTTATCAACCAAATGAAGTCTTGGCAGGAGAAGAAAGTTTTTGCCAAGGGAAGGGAACCATCCCAGAATAAGATTAAGGGGAGAGTGGCACTCAAGATTGCTACTCTGCTCATGGTGGCTTAGAGCGAATTCCCCTTATCTCGTTTATGAACATGGGACCCTCCTCAACTGCTGTGGAAACTGGGATGACCTAACTTACCCCCAATCTGTAATAATTCCACTTTGGCTAAATAACATCTCCAGTTGTCAGCCAGGACCTTAAATAAGAATCAGCTGTGCACTGCATTGAGAAAACACCAACGTGCGAAGTGTGCACCTGTGTGTGTGCTCATGTGTGTGCCCGTGTGTGTGTGTGCTCATGCTCGTGTGTGTGCACGTGTGTGTATGTGGGTTTCGAGGAAAAGGAAAAAGAGAAACCAAGTGTTAGAATGCTATTTTTAGTCTGGAAAACGTCTGAACTCACAGAAAGTGGCTTCTAAGAGAAAAATTTTCAAGCCAGTTAGAAAGTAATACCTTTGAAGACAAAAAAGAAGCAATATGTCCATCATGGGTCATCTGAAACCAATTTCAAATGTGTTTCCTGCAGATCAGACCTAGGGTTCCCAAACTGTAGTTTGAAAAATGAGACACAACTTGGGCCATTCATGAGAGAAAATGACCAGGTGTTGGTAGCTGTGAACGGTGCAGTTTGGATGGGGTCTGCCATATATTCTAACAGAAATTGGGACATCGTGTTGAAATCCATACGCACGTACATGATTCATGTATGTGTAGATCGGGTTTATACATTCTAATAATTTGTTTTAACTTCTGATGTCCGGCTCAGAGTTTTAGGTAGCTCTAACTGAAAACTATGGGTCATTGGTAGAAACTGAGATTTAAAAGGAACCCTATACCATTTCAACAAAATAAATGCTTTGAAAATGGTATGTTCTATAAATTATAGCACTATATTCCAAACAAATGTATTAAAGAAAGCCTTTAACACAAATAGAAAAAAAAAATCTCATGATCACAATTCACCTTCAATAAGAGTATAAACATGAATATTTTGGTATCAGGTAAGAAGAGAACTGTCTAGTATATAGGCATGAGTATAAGTGAAAATTTCTTATAAAAAAAAATACCAACAAAACCTTCAATTTCCCATAGACAAGCTTAAGGAAGTTATTAACAATTAATCATATTAACATTTGCATAGCTCTTAGAATTTTTGGAGCACTTTAACATCTATTATTTCACTTTGTAAATGCAACAAAGATAGCTCTCTACAAAATAAGAATGCAATTGGTACGTAGGTAGGAGGAAAGGTTAAATATTAGAAGCAGATGAATTTGCTCAACCAGTCAAAATATTTAATTCATTTGTTTGAAACAAAATAGCTTGGATTATATACCTCTGATTGTCTGTCTTCTTGGGCAGAAAAAGGGCAAGAATAATTTCCATGTATTTGCATCGGCAGTTAGTTCCCAGCAGGGGAAATAAAATCTGGAGCTTTAATTGAAGGAAATCTAACATATTCACAAACAGACCATGCCACCTTTTCCCACACGTGGCCTCCCCATCCTGCTGGGCTCTGCAGGAATTCACCTACATCTGGGAGAAAAGTGGTTCAGGCCACTGACGTTTGGGCAGAGTAGCCTGCTCCACTCCAACCACGTTTCCCTGCTAAGGCGCCATTCTTCGTGCTGCTGCCTGTCCAAGAACTGGGTTTCTCTTTGATTCCTCCTTCCACTCCATCAAGCTGCCAAGGCCTACTGATTTCTGTTCTCTTACAGAGTCTCCTTTTTCTGATTCTATACCCTTCACTGAAGCTCCTGGTCTAGAGCTCCGAACCCTCCAACTGGTCTCCACCCCGTAATCCATTCTCAACAACTTTACCCATCTGATATTCCTAAGATTCTCTGTGTAACCTTTGGTGGGTCTTTCCTGACCACCAACCCATGACTTTGTGCGTGACCCTACAGTTTCCCAAATGTGAAGCTACTTATCCTACAAGTATCTCTATACCTATTTCCTGACCCAAGTATATATTACACCACTTGTTTTTTTTCCTAGTCACTGGCTGTCTTGAAGTCTTCTAAACCTGGAACTCTTCCTGGGGAGACCCTACCCAACTTCCAGACTTCAGCCCTGGTGTTCCCCCTCCCTCCATCTTGTTCCGACTCCTGTCAAGTACCCCTCCCCGCTCTGAACCACATCATTTGGCTCACCCCTTTTCTAGGACTCTTACATTATGGATTTCTTTCCCTTCCCCCAGAGGCAGATGGGGAGCTGTCTAAAGGCAGGGACTATGTCTTGTCAACCAATGGGTTAGCACAGTGCAGTGCTTATTGGAGATACTCAATAACTGTTGAACTGTCAAAAAAACCACTGTGTTTTTCATAGGATATTTGTGTGAAGGCAGGTGAAGTCATTCTTGGATCAAGTTTCTAAAAAAGAAGTAGGCCTCCAGTTCACTCAAAATACAGTTACTCACTCTTAACAAGCAATCAACAGCCAGTAAATTACTCAGCCAGTGCATGTAATTCAAAGCTGTAACATACATAAGTATGAGTCACGTTGGCAGCTGGGCAGTTCTGTCTTGCTTCTAAGGTAGAGAACAGTCATCTGAAAAGACGACGGAACAGCCACAAGAACAAACAAGTTAAGCACAGTGTCAGATGTCACAGCTGGACAAATAGCCCCAAAGACCGTTTCTAAGCTTGACAGCTGGCTCATTTAAATGTCTGATGGAGGGGCGCCTAGGTGGCTCAGTTGGCTAAGTGGCTGCCCTTGGCTCAGATCATGATCCCGGGGTCCTGGGATCAAGCCCCACAGCAGGCTGTGTGCTCAGCGGGGAGGCTGCTTCTCCCTCTCCCTGCTGCCCCCTGCTCGTGGTCTCTCTACCTCTCTATCTCTCTCTGAAATAAATGAAATCTTTAAAAAAAAAATGAATAAATGTCTGATGGATGCAAGAGAACAGGGCTGAGAAGGCCTATAGTCCAAAGCTGCAGAAAGTCAGCAACACCAAGTCAGTCTCTGGTGGGCTCTATGTAGCATATTCTCCATGTGGGATGAGCATGAGGGAGGCTGAATGTGTGATATGGATGCAGGTTTGTTTTCAATATATTTGCCAGAAAAGGAGAAAAGTGCTAATTTGCATATTGGATAATATGTAAAAAATTAGGGATGTTTTATTTATTGCTGGCCTTTTAATTTTACATTAAATTCTTAAGACGATCCACATCCTAATTTATGAATAACTCTACTTAGAAATTATTTTTCTACATTGAATTTTCAGTGTTCAAAGAGGAATGAAGCCTATCTCTTTCTCTCTTTTTTTAAGTATGAGAAAGAATCAAGTTTAAAAAGTAATCTGGATCTGGGGCACCTGGGTGGTTCAGTCAGTCAAGTGACTCTTGGTTTTGGCTCAGGTCATGACAGGACCGAGCCAATGTTGGGCTCTCCACTCTGCACGGAGTCTACTGGAGATTCCCTCTATCGCCCTCCCTGCTCTGCTCGAGTGCGCGCTCTCTCTAAAATAAATCAAATCTTGCCAGCGGGGGGGTGATCTGGATTCAGTTTAGAAAAAATTGGGGGGACTACCTGGGTGGCGCAGCATCCAACTCTTGATTTTTGGCTCAGGTCATGGTCTCGGGGTCATGAGATCAAGATCTGCCTGGGCCCCGCACTGGGCTTGATACCTGGTTAAGAATCTCTCTCTCTCTCTTCTCCCCCGACAAGCTTGCTTGCATGCTCTCTCTCTCTCTCAAAAACAAAAAAAAGCTTCTGGGGTTTATAATGTTTAAGTACTTTGAAGCATAAAAGAGAGAGTTTTCTCACCAGCATAGAAGTTTAAAGAGGGGCTTAGGAGCATTTGCTAAGATAGCCTTGGGTCCTTCTGTTTGACTGAGGACGATGTACTTAAAGGAATGATACATAGAAACATGCAATATCCAATTTCTAAGTACTTATGCAAGAGAAAAGAACACAGGAAGTGATCAGCCTATGTGTGGCACGGAAGAAGGAAGGAAGGGAGAGGAAAGATGGGGGGAAAGAGGGATGCAAGGAGGAAGCCCAGAAAGAAAGGACAAGGGAGAGACGAGGGAGGGAAGGAAGTTATATGAGAGCATAGAGTACTCAGAGAGACTGGAGGTTTAGGTGGCAATAATCAGTATGTCTAAAAAACTTACCACAAAAGAGGGGAAGGCGTTGCCATCATGGAAGGTAACAAGTAGAAGCAAGATGATGAAGATAAGGGAGTGTGTGACATTTACATCTTCCAAAAAGCAACAGAGGGCCTCAAAGTTAAACAGAACTGAAAACATGAAAATTTTGACAAGAGGGTATATGACCTGAAGAAAGTGCCGCAAAAATAATAATAATAATAATTATTATTATTATATCATATATATTATACTTATATATGTATATGTATAATATATGTATAATAGATAATATATATTTATAATAATGATATAATATGATATAATAATTTATTATTACATCATATAATATATTATACATATATTATATATTATAAGTATAATATATTGTATATGATATAATAATAATGATATATTTATAATAATGATAATAATATATAATAATTATTATTATTATTATTAAAATTCAAGAACACTTGAGTGCCACCAGGCCTGTGACAGAAGACTTTTAGCCTATTATATCATTTAATTCCAATGCCAATCCATGGAGATAAGTATTGTTAGACTAATTTTAAGGATTAGGTAACAGAGTATAAGTAACTGATCAAAGATCTCACATCTGGTAATGAAGTCAAGGTTTGAATCCTAGCAGATTCCATTCATTCACTCATTCTCTCAACAGATATTTACCAACTGCCTGTCAGCTATTGGAAGTAGCTGGTGAAGAAAGCAGGCAAACTCCTTGCTCCTGGGACTTTATCATGCAGTAAGAAAGATGGTCAATAAACAACTAAATAAACCAATGCCTATATAAATTTGATAAATTATAAAATTGGATATGCATGGGCGCCTGGGTGGCTCAGTGGGTTAAGCCGCTGCCTTCGGCTCAGGTCATGATCTCAGGGTCCTGGGATCGAGTCCCACATCGGGCTCTCTGCTCAGCAGGGGGCCTGCTTCCCTTCCTCTCTCTCTGCCTGCCTCTCTGCCTACTTGTGATCCCTCTCTGTCAAATAAATAAATAAAAAAATCTTAAAAAAAAAAAAAATTGGATATGCACTATGAATGAAATGGCCGGAGAGCAGTATTAAAAATAAAGCAGGGTATTACCAAATTAGACAGCATGGTTAGAGAACTTCTACTAAGACCTAAAGAATGGGGAGGAGCCAGTCACAGTATTCACAGAGGAGGGAAGAGCACAGGCAAAGAGACCGGGAAGGCCAGCCCAGCTAGAGCACTCTGAGCCAGAGCACAGTAACAAGAGGAGGTTGTCAAGACAAGGAAGGGTTGCGGCTGCCACTTAGGAGTTTGGATTTTATTTAAGTACACTGGGAAGGCAAAGAATCGTTGTAGATAAGCTAGAGCTGTGTGGTTCAGACACCATACTGGCTTCTGTGGGAAAAGGTAGGAGGCAGAAGCTGAAATGGAGAAACCATGAAGGAGATTCTTGCAGGATTTCAAGAGAGATGATGGTGGCCTGGACTTGGGTGGTGGCAGTGGGAATGAAAGAACTCGTCTCCGAAGTAATTGGAGACGTGTTTTGGTGGCAGAAACTAGAGGCCTGCAGACAGAATGGATGTGTGGGGTGAAGGAGAGGGAGACAGACAGGCGTGTACTTCTCTGTCTTGTAGGTCATTTCGCTTTTTAGCCTATTTCTTATGTCGAAAAGTGAGCCAGATTTATATTGGTGTTATTAATGATCTTTTACAAATTGCCCAAGTGCTAAAAACCTCCGTTTCTACACTAAGCTCACCCACAGACTGTAACATGGCACGGAGGCACGTCACCTGGGCAAGACCTACCTTGAGGTAATGACATATGGTGGAAAGATAGGGCTTTCACACCAAACCACCCTGGCTTGAACCACAACTCTGCCATTTTGCTGGGCAAACACACAGAAGTCAGAGCTCCAAGCTTCAGACTACCTATACAGGTAAAAACTGTCAAGGTTTGGTTGTAAGAATTTAAGTAAGAGAACCTGTAGTAAGTCCTGGCATGTAGTGGGAAGTCAATCCATGTTACTCTCCCCTTCCCTTCTCAGTGATGAGAATGCCATTGATAGGTTCTCAGAGAACCTTCTGTCACAGAGATAAACAGTATGTTTAAGTGCTGTATTTTAGATAACCAGGACACACTCCAGATAAGGGACTGCAGAGCCTCATATGGGTCTTAAAGGATACTCACGTGGCAGTTCTAGCTCCATAACCACCACCCTCCGCCCCTGACTGGAGGGGTAAGGGACACCCGGTTATGTTCAGGTTTCAGAGAAACAACTATTTTCTAAAGTATAAATATGTTCCATACACCATTTGGGATATATTTATACTTAATGTTCTTCATTATTCATCTGAAATTCAAATCTAATCGAGTGTCCTCTGTTTTTATTTGCTAAATCTGGCAACCTTGTGACCAGGCAAGCCTCTACTTTGACTTAGAATCAATTGCTCCAGGATTCCTCCTTCACTGTCCCTTGAGATGCTCTAACTCCTCTCACCGTCATGGTTCTGTACTTCTATTCCTCTGCTTTCTTTGCATATTTCATTCACCCCCTCTCACTCTTACCAATTAATAGATGAATGTCCAAAGTCTCGAAATTTAAGAAACAAAACAGATGAACATATGGGATGGGGAAAAGATAAAGAGAGAGACAAACCATGTGAGACTCTCAACTATAAAGAACTGAGGGCCACTGGAGGGGAAGTGGGGGGGGATGGGCTAGATGGGGGATGGGGATTAAGGAGGGCACTTGTGATGGGCACTGGGTGTTGTATGGAAGTGACGAATCCCTGAATTCTACTCCTGAAACGAATACTGCACTGTATGTTAACTTAACTATAATTTAAACAAAAATTTAAAAAGGAAAAAAGTCTATTGAGTAGCACTATATTAAGTAAAGAATCTTCCTTAACGGTCATAAGGAACACTGCAATGGGGTCTCTGTGTGTGAGCATAAATGTGTTAACCTTTTAGGACAAAGATTACATTAGCAATCCATCATCAGAATACATTTTGAGAGTTTTCTAGTCGTACAGAATTAAATTTGTACCATGTTAACAGAGGCTATTTAGATACTACAGAAGCAGAACAGGTTATTAAATAAACTGAAAGAGAAAAGCTTTGAGTTTAATCAGTAACCACTGTCTATCAAGTTAGGAGTTGGGGATCCTTTGATCCTTTATTTTAAATCAAACTACATGAAAATAATTTGGAAGTTTAGGCCATAGTTTTATCTGCTGAGGACTCCTTTTGCATTAGACCCAGAGTTCTGATTTCCATGTGCAGGACTAAGAAAAAAAATTAAGGGAAACATCAACATCTAGGTAATTACAGGAGATAGCTAGAATAGCGTTACTATTTGTTATTATTCCAACAAGACAAGGGGCTTGATCCATAATGAAAATCAATGCATCGAGAAAGTTTTGTTATTAAAAGATTGTCATTTGTCCTAAACAAATTATTTACTGGTTGGTTTACACTCTGGCACAAATTCACGTTTTCACTGTGGACTGGTAACAAAAAATTCACACACTGGTGCCAGTCCAGGGACCACAAGTGAGGAGCACTGATGTAAAACCCCCAGAATTTTATAGGTCATACCTTTAATCTAACAGCATAAATGGAGCGATCTCCTCCTTCTGGCCATTTTGCAGACCGAAGAGCCTTTTATTTCCTTGGAATAAAGGCAAAGATATTTTCTCCAGTCTAACAATCTAACTAAATATCTATCAGAACAATAGCTGCCCCAATTTTAGAAAGAAGAGGATGTGTGCTTACTCTTCTTGTCGCAAGTCATTGACGCTGCGGTCCAGCGAGATCATGTCACTTGCCACCATGTTAAATCCAAACTCTTTAATGCTGGCTTGAACTGCATGTTTGAATTCTGGTCCCAAAACCAATGGCTTGGCGTTCTCTCCGGGGCCACCAACCACTCCATGAGGCTCAGGTTCTTTGGGTTCAAAGTTACCGAGGATCCCTGGACGTAGCACAGGATCTCGGTAGGTGAATGTCTGAGGCTTAAATGTGAGATACTGCCTCTGCATTATGTCTTTCTGCTTATCTCCTCCAGCATGGCGCTCTTGTTCATTTTTCGCCTTGTTTTTTCTTCTAATAGACTCTAAGTCCACTTCTACTCCTTCAACATGAGGCCATGGTACCACAGGTTTGAATCTGTCATCCCCAGGAGCTAATCCATTGCCTCCTCGGTTAGGCATGGGGTTATTGACATCTCTGTCTTCCTATACAAAAGGGAGGGGGATATACAATGAGTGCATGAAGGCAATCACAGCAGAGTTTATGATACGAATTTTCATGTTTAATAAAAGGCTGAGGCAACAATATAATGATTTAAAATGTTAAACAGAAGCAGGCTATTCATCAGGACTTCCCATTAAAAAGACATCTTTTGGGCAAGGGGAGGACATCCCAAGAAATACAATCTTTCCGCCTTACCATTCCAAAATAAATGAATGGATACATGTTCTTTAACCTCTTCCCTTCTAAAACTAACTCTCCCATCAAAGACCTCTTACTAAAGTACACTGTTATGGGTGAAAGCAATGGGGTTCGAGGAGCTTTGACAAAAACAGACATTTAATAGGTCATGTACAGTATGTGGTTTTCCCAGACGTCTGGTGTGTGATAAATATAAGTATTTGTCAGGAATGCAGCCATATGGTGCCAGTGGTATTAGATGTCACCCACCACGAGGCTGGCTTCATGCCTCTCACGGCAGAGGAAAAGGGGAAATGCACTCAACAGTCTGTATTTTCTACTCAGTGAGAGATTAGCTTAATTCAGAACTATTTTTTTTTAAAGCAAACAAAAACAAAATGCTAAAGAATGACCAAGTCACTTCAGGCTTTTAAACCACACCAAATACCTAGTCTGCCCCATTCCAGAGGTAGCCTAAGTTAAAACAGATTTGGTGCATATGGGTATTCTGGAAGGGCCATCTCCCGTGTCCGTGTGGACCTTCCTCACCACCTGCACAGATCTTTCAGTCAGAAATCCTGAGTGCTTTTGCTGCTGAGGTATTCTATGTGAAGTTTTTGCTAAATCAGTACCATTCATTGCACAGGACAGTGTTTTCCAATATTAGCATCACCTCAGTGACTTTAAGAAATACTGATGTCTGTGTCCCACCCCCAGACTTTGTGATTTAATTGGTCTGGGCATTCCCATTTTTAAAAGCTCCCCCAAGCGATTTTAATATGCATCCAAGCTTGAGAACCTTTAGCTCAGAGGAAGAGCTGCTGGCTATAATTAGACAAGAGGATTATTGAATATGCACAGCTGGGGAAGAAGCAAGGTGAACTTCAAACTGCAAAATAGGCGAAAGGGTATGCCGCTCCCCTCCACACTGAGACTATCGGAGCCCTTCATAGATTCATAATAGAATTAGGGCTATCGGACCAAAATGTGGCTACAGTGTTAGAGCTATCTTGAAGAGGAAAGTTTAAAACTTGATTTTAAAGAGTACAGAAGTGCAGTGCTAGGTATGACACTGAGATGTAGGTTGCTCTCTGCTGGGAGTTTATTGAGAAAGATCTCTTTAGAAAGCCAGTTCATTAATTTATTTTTAGTATTAAAATCTTTATCTTTATTAACATATAATATATTATTTGGTTCAGGGGTACAGGTCTATAATTCACCAGTCTTATATAGTACAAAGCGCTCCCCACAACACATACCGTCCCCAGGGTCCATCACCCAGCCAGTTAATTTAAATGTGAATTTACTTGAAGTTTTGGTAAGGGCTAGCTAAGGATTGATTTGGGGGAGTTCAAAAAGGAATTTTAAAAATTTATTTGTTTAGGTAATATAAGCATATGATAGAATATTCCAAGGACCCAAAAGAGCATCTAATGAAAAGCACGTTTTCTGGCTTCCTCTCCTACAGAGGCCATCACAGGCAGCACTTTGGGAATCTTTCTAGAGATGTTATATGCACATATAAAAACACGTGTGTAGGTAACAAAACAATTGTTTTTAGCATGGGACACAGATTTTAATTAACTCGTTATTTAAAAAGGAAACCGGTACGATGTTACAAGTGGTTCGAAGGTGAATCCAAAGAACAAATATCTAAACATCAATGATACTGCAGAGGGTTTATAAACAGATGCACGACTGGTAATGTTGGTCAATACCTACAAGGCAATAACCCACTGCACTCACTGTATACAATTTCCATTTCAATGGACGAGCATCTTTCACATTGTCTCAGTATTCTGCTGTTTCTAGCCACTGTCAAATAAAGGGCAAGATAACCTAGAAGCCAAGCCAGAGAGTATACCTAATAATCTTTTTGGTCCACTTTGAAGTTTTTCCATAATTTTCCTCCTATAACACAAAACCAAATTTAAAATGCAACACTCAGCCTGATTATATAAATGCGATACCTTTCTTCAGGCATGTGTGATAAGGGAGATAAGGCTTCTGGATCAGGCTTCTATCATCACACATCTCAGTAGCAAGGACTTAGCTGGAGCCTAACCTGTGAGCCCTACTGCCTCGGAGGATGGAAAAAGTATACGGTGCTCCAACTTATCTCCCAGCTCTTTCTAAAAGAAAATTGTTGTGGCAGTGGTATAGGCAAATTAAAACAGAAAAATCTTAAAACTCTAAGATACTGGACCTAAGATATTGATGCTGAACCAAGTATAACACATAAAGAAGACCATCTCCCCCACTTCAATATTTCACATCAAGCCTCCAGTGAATGTGTAACTGGGGAGGTTAAAAAAAGAAAAAGAAAAAGGGGGGGGGGGAGGAAACATCAAACACAGAAAAGCAGAACGAATAGGTCATCAGATGTCAGCATCTGTAACCACAGCAACCACTCTACCGTTGCCTAAAATTCCGTAAACGGCATGGTGTATACTGGAAGAGAATGGAATATGGCGGTACATGAAATTGTAGTACATGAAAGACCCACACTGTGAAATACACCCTATGGTTTAGATTGGCCTATGCAAATGCAAAACTTGCAAATTTAAATATTTTTCAAATTCACCCGCCTCAATAAGAGAATATTTAATGGGTTTAAACTTCATGCTTATCTTCCTCCAAATTAGATCTTTTCTTGACTTAAGGGTTCTTTGTCTGATCTTCCCCTGCTGGTGTTCCTCATAGTTCTCTTAGACATCCACCTATCAGTCCAGCTTCATTCTGGGTTATTTCCTTTTTTTCGAAGCATTATGACCAGACTTACATCAACCAATCCTACATCCCTCTCCTTAGCCCATCACACTCCTCTAATCCTTACTGTTGGCTTCTTCCCAAATTTCTGCTTATATCAATCTTTATCAATCGATCTTACATCTACATAGATATTAATCTAGTCCCATGTTAGACTTCTACTTATATCAACCTAGTACCCAAACTTAAGATACCCCAAACTGAACTTCTATTTACCTCACATCACAAACCTGTTTTGATTATGGTCTTTCTCGGCTTTGGGGACAGGAACCACCATCTACTCCACTGATCAAATCCAACACCTGCATTTCTTCCTCAACTTCTTGTTCTCTTTGATCTTGCCTACTGATGTCCAATCAATCCCTGATACCTGTCAATTCTATTGACTTTGTAGTGCCTGAATTTGACCACTTCCACCACTGCCCCACAGTTCAGACCACCCTCACCCCTTAACAGGATTACTACAATAGTGATAATAGTAATGACTGTAAATATTATGTTCTAAGTGCTTTGTATATATCGATTTATTTATGTATTTTGCCAAGAGTTAGGGTCTGTGATTACCGTTCCTGTTTTATCAGTAGAATATCTGACAGAAAGTTATTCAACATCAGAATCAGTACACGGTAGGGCCAAAATTTGCATATCGGCATACTGGCTCAAGAGTGCATGCTCTTGGGGCACCCAGATGGCTCAGTGGATTAAGCGTCTGCCTTTGGCTCAGGTCATGATCCCAGGGTCCTGGGATCAGCCCCACATTGGGCTCTCTGCTCATCGAGGATCCTGCTTTCCCCTCTTTCTCTCTGCCTGCCTCTCTGCCTACTTGTGATCTCTGTCAGTTAAATAAACAAATACAATCCTTAAAAAAAAAAAAAGAAGAGCCCGTGCTCTTACTGGGTGTTATACACAACTAATGAATCATTGAACACTACATCAAAAACTAATGATGTACTATATGTTGGCTAACTGGACATTTATTAAAAAGAGTCCATGCTCTTAACCACTACACTGAGTGCTTCTCCTTCTAATGCATGCATGTACTCTTGCTTTCATTGTTTTTTCTACATAGCAACCATAGTGACTTTTCTTTTCTTTTTTTTTTATCCCCAGGGGTACAGGTCTGTGAATCGCCAGGTTTACACATTTCACAGCACTCATCATAGCATATACCCTCCCCAATGTCCATATCCCCACCACCCTCTCCTGTCCCCCCGCACCCCCCCCAGCAATCCTCAGTTTGTTTTTTGAGATTGAGTCTTTTCATAGTGACTTTTCTAAAATTCAAATATGAACACGTTACATTCCCTGCTTACAATATTCCACCGCTGGTCCACTTCCCTCAGGAGCATTTATATTCTTTTTTTAAAGATTTTATTTATTTATTTGACAGACAGAGATCATAAGCAGGCAGAGAGAGGAGGAAGCAGGCTCCCTGCTGAGCAGAGAGCCCGATGCGGGGCTCGATCCCAGGACCCTGAGATCATGACCTGAGCCGAAGGCAGAGGCTTAACCCACTGAGCCACCCAGGTGCCCCCATTTATATTCTTTAACAAGGAGAGTTTAAACTCTTTTTTCACCATACCCCTAGAAAAAAGCGTTGGTTAGCTTTATCCGTAAAGGTCAAGGGTAAATATTTTAGGCCCTGCACACCACAGGGTCTCCATTGCAATCATTCAAGTCTGCCATTATAGTGCAAAAGCAGCCACCAATAATATGTAAATGAATGGGTAAGGTTGTGTTCCAATAAAACTCTTCACAAAGACAGACAACAGGATGGATCTGTGACTACCACCCCTCCCAACCCCTGCACCAGAATGTCAGTTCTGTGAAAAAGTAGGTGCCATGTCTATCATATGAACCACTGCATTCCCCATGTTTATCCTGGTGCTAATTCCTCCATAAATATTTACTGAATAAATGAATGACCCCTAAAATTTCTGCTTTGGTTATGAGAGAAGAAAAGGAAAAGAGAGAATGGAGAATATGGACTGGGAATGGGAAGAGGGGCTTGGATCAGATAGTACATTGGGCAATACTTTACAAAACTGGCAAGAGAACAGGATATAACTTCATACTCTCTCCACAGTAGTGTACTCTTAATAATGCTATACTAGTCACCAGAAAAACTGAATTTGCTCACTTCTCAAAGCCTGTATGGCATTAAATCTGAAAGCAAAACCAAATATAAGAACTGTCTAACCTCAAGTCAATTAAAATTAATCACGTCAAATCTTAATGTTACGAGATTCAAAGAATGGCTACAAAGCCGTAGAATACTCAACTCCCCTGAGAAGGAAAACTACACACTCCATCCTGAGAGTGAATGAGAATCAGGAGATGCCTTTGTGACTCACTGGTACTATAATATCTTCATAAGCACCAGCTGATTTACTCTGCAGTCAAGAGTCAATGAATCACTGTTGACTAGAAATGGAAAAGACAATTGGTAGATAACTGCTTAAGATCACCATGTTCATAAAGGTGGAAATATACTGGAAAGCAGAATCACTTACCAGCAGATGGAAATATGGTATGATCAGAAATCAGGTCAGACTATTCACTTTCTATCTTACAAAGCTCCCCCTTCACCCTTAGATTCTACTTAAGTATGGTATATTCCCAGATGATCATGCCTTGGTAGAAACGACAGGAATACAAAAGGATTTAGAAAAATAGTCTTTAGATAGAGGCTTGTCTATATTTGAAATTATAGGTGAACCTAGAAAACTTAAGCTCTTAACCATGAGCTCCTAAAGTCAATGATTTCTGCAGAAATTACAATTTAGTTTTAGAAAATGGCCACGGCTAACAATATTCACACTATTTGGTTATCATGCGACATGAGCCACAGAACTTAAAAACATAAGTCAAATTTAATACCATGATTTAAAAACCCTCTCGATAAGAAACACCTTAAAAAAAAAAAAAAGATTTTATTTATTTTGGGGGTGGAGGGGCAGAGGAAGAGGGAGGAGAGAATCTCAAAAACAGTCTGTTAAGCATGGAGCCCTATGGGGGCTCGATCCCATGACCCCAAGATCATGACCTGAGTCAAAATTATGAGTCCAAGCCTTAACCAACCGAGCCACCCAGACGCCCCAAGGAACACCTTTAATTAGAAGAATGACACCAGCAGGTTTTTTCTAGCTCCACTTTCTTCTGCTCCTAGGTGAGTGAGCAACAGGAACAAAGATCACGGAGAGAGATAGTTTAAACAAGGAGGCCCCAGAAGAAACTGGGTGTGCCACCTGTGGCAGAAGGTGGGTGGGAAAGTGGGTGCTCCACCCTCGGTACCCTTGTTTCTCTCTGCTTAGCTAGAGCTGGATTCTCAGCTAACCCGTCCGTGCTGGCATTTTGTGCTGACTGAAGACCATTCACTCCAGCTCCTTTCAGAGGACTGATAGGGACTGCATGGGGGAGGGGGGTGTCAATGGCCTCTGCTGGTCATGAGAGGAGGGGCAGGGGTCAAGTGACTTTTCTTTGTTTAAGTAGAGCAGAAAATGGAAAAACCCAGGATTAAACAGAGACCTTATCAGTCCTTTAATATCTAAGATGGTCTCCCTTAAGGAGAGAGACCTATCCCAACTACCAGTAAAGACTCATGAACTAGAAAGCGACTGAAGACCCACGGCCAGGCCTCTGTTAGCAACTAGGGCAGAACTGAAAATGAAGAAGGGTGTGCCTTATCAGTATTACATTCTGATAGAAGAATTATCTTCTGAAAGAAATAGACTGCCATGGGACGCCTGGGTGGCTCAGTTCGTTAAGCATCCACCTTTGGCTAAGGTCATGAGATCGAGTCCCACATCAGACTCACTGTTTAGCAGGGAGTCTGCTTCTCCCTCTGCCTGCCTCTGTGTGTGTGTGTGTGTGTGAAATGAATAAATAAAATCTTAAAAAAAAAGAGAGAAAAGAAAGAAAAAAAAGAAGAGAAAAGAAATAAACTCCCACTGCAGGGATTTCAATTCTTCTTTTCCCCCTTGACCCCCCAGGCCAGGTTATAAACCAAAAGGTAACAGAATGGAGAAAACAGCATGGTTGGCATCACAATAAGTGCCCCACCAAAAGAAATCTGGGTCAGCACTTCTAGTACTAGAAATTGGACTTCGGCAGGGTGGCCGCTAGTCACACTAAGCCAGATTGAGCCAGACTTCTTCTAGGGACTACAACACTGACACTGGACTGTGGAGAGATGCCTATTACATAATAGCTAATGCCTGGTCCTTTTATTTTCTTTTAAAACTTATGATACACTATGGCAACCATAGTTACAAATGTGTAAGTTAGTGCTGTAGTATTAACTACCCACTGGAAAGATTTTACTAGGTTCATATGGGGGTATTCTGAGTCAATTAAATGCCACCTCTCCTTAACCAAACAAGCAAAACACAGTATTTAATACAGATCTATCCAGTACTATGGTGAATACCACTTGAAATTAATAGGTGTCTTCCTAAAAAGTTAGCTATATTACATTGTGAACATTTAATCATGTTAACAGAAGAAATATTTCCATTATAAAAGAGTCTCCCAACAAATCCCATAATTGTGCAACTAGTCAGTTTTTGTAGATTTGGATCTTCATGCATATCATAGGGTATCCTTAAGAGAAGTATCCATCTGCACTGACAATTTTCTTCAGATCTCTGCACATCTTGAATAATCATGGTCAACTACAGAATATCTAGATATGGCAAATTTTAAGTCTTGGGCTCTTTTCAAAATTCAAAACAAAATTTAGTTCAACCAAAGTAAATGTCTGAATTGGTTAAAGTTATAAAATTTAGGGGCACCTGCGTGGCTCAGTTGTTAAGTGGCTGCCTTCGGCTCAGGTCATGATTCCAGCATCCTGGGATCGAGCCCCATTCGGGTTCTCTACTCTGCAGGAAGCCTGCTTCTCCCTCTCTCACTCCCCTGCTTGTGTTCCCTCTCTCACTTGTGTCTCTGTCAAGTAAAATCTAAAAAAAAAAAAAAAAAAAATCATAAAATCTATTCTTTTGAAGAATTTATTATTTATTCAAGAGAGAGAAAGAGAGTGAGAACAAGCCAGGGAGAGGGGCAGAAGGAGAGGCATAAGTAGCCTCACCGCTGACCAGAGAGCCCGACAGAGGGCTCAATCCCAGGACCCCAAGATCAGAACCTGAGTGGAAGGCAGATACTTAAACCAAATGAGCCACCCAGGCGTCCCCCTCCCACAATAGATACTTTTTCAAAAACCATATCAATACATTGCATTTTTAAAGGTATCAGACTAAAAACTACAAACTCCTCAGTAATCAACATTTTCTCAATTTTCAACAGCAAAGTTAAAACTATAATTGAAAACAGGGAGATTTCATGCAAAATCCTTCTCTGTATTAATACCATTATCTCCAATGTTCTATTTTGTAAATGTGAAATTACCATGAAGCACCAGTAGTTCAAGCGAGCAGTTCTAAACTCAGCAATTGGCTCTGGGTATATTCCCCCACAGTCCCATGAATATTTCTGATACTGCTCTTCCTGAATTGCCCTAGTATCTCTGTACATGCTTCTCCCCAGTCAGACTAAGGGCTCTCTGAAGACAGTGTGTGTCTGTGTGTCCCTACAGAGTGGCTGGGAGTGGGGGGCAGGTGGAGGGCAGGTACTCAGCACATGTTTCTTCACAGACAACTAAGTGGAGACCACCTAGCTGCGGGTCATCTCTTATTATGTTGCTGGAATATAAACGGACTTTGGAGCCCCTGTCTTATCTCACTGCTTGGCTTGATTTAAGCTAGCATTTTGAGAATGCAAATGAAATAACTAAAAACATTATTTTCTCTGCTAACAACATTGCTTTCCCTACCAATCCAAAACTCGAATAATCCTTTTTTTAGTTTCTTCTCTTCTTCAGATTTGGATAAATCGTGTCTGCAAGTGAAATTTGTTACTTCATGGAAAATGAGTACTTTATTTAAACACGAGAAAGTATATGTGCTGGTGTTCATCTCAGTCCTCTAAGCCAATTCATCTTGCAAATGGTTTCCTGCTAAATTTGGGGCTTGTTTTAAAACAGTAATAAGATAGAGATTCTAAATCAGGTCAGGAAAGTATCAGATAATACTCAAGGGGGAATAAACTAAAAGAAATAAGCAAGTAAAGGACCAAAATGTAGGTTAATATCTACAATAGTAAAGTAACAAATTGGTTATCCCTTTACAAAAAAACTTTTATTTGTACTACTGCTTAATGGCCCGGATCGAAGTTAATATCACACACAACTAACCAAGTCTATGAAACATGAAATTTAAACATATTTCTGCAATCCAAATAATTTTTATTTTCCAGAAACCTTATGAAAAATGCATGCTTTAGCTCATGAACTGAGTCATAGATATACTGCACAGGCATAAAAAATATTTATTATGAATATTTAATATTAAATCCTTAACTGATTTGAACTGAATTTTAAGAATCAAACATGATTATGAAGCAATGGCCAATAAATCATTTTGTAGTATGTTTCAAAAGGTGATGAAGCTATAGTTGTCAAAGTCTATGCTAGCATTTCAGTGGTAAGGGCACCGACGTCAAGACTAGGCTATAAATACAAGGCGCACCAATGCCATTTAAAAGCTCCAGCTCCCATGGGTACTAAAAGGCAGATTATAATACCTCTTAGAAATCGTAAAAGGTGGGTAGATTTTTAACTCTCTCTGTTTGGGAGCTAAGCAATTACTGAGTTTTAAAAAGAAAGCTCCTAAGAGGCATTTTCATTCTAAAAATAGCATGTGGTAAGTTATGCAAAATATTTTAATAAGATTGTTGGTATTTTACAATAAATATTCTACTGCATTATTCCTACAAAATGACCTGTCTAAAAATAAGGTATTAAAGAGGAGAGGAAAATGAAAGCAAAGCAAGGAGAGGAAGATTATAAAATAAAATCTGTGAAGATTTTTTAGCACATGAATAATTTATGTATGCATACATATGATATATGCACATGGAGAGAGGAAATACACATTTAAAAACCAAATAGCTTAGCAGGATAAGAAATAAGAAATTAACCCAGCTGAATGGACCCTTCAAAAGAACAATTATGGCATTTCATCAGGTGGAGAAATGAGGAACTACTTAAAAGCTGAATTGATTGAAAATGAGGTCCCATCTGCTCCTCTTCTGCCCACTCACATGATGTTCTGGAACCTTCTTTTGCTTTATGCCAATCAAGTCTACTTTTTTACCTAGAAGAGCTAGGAATCTCTTCACTCTCTTTCCTAGATCATCTTTAAAATATTTCAAAAGAGCAATCCAGGCACCAGTCCTTGGGGAATGACACTGTTAACACTTTTTCTTAAACCCAGGACAAGTGTTTATTCAGTCCTATCCTTTGATTTTCGTTCCCGGTACAACAATGCACTTCATAATCTAATACCTGCCAAAAGCAGACAGTTTAATTCCTAATTCTCCCTCACATCCGGCAATGCCGGTGAAAGCATGAAATGATTTCCAAATCTTCCTGAAAACTTTATTGGAAATTATGTCACCAACACAACCATTAATAATTTTTATGACACTAAGGAAAACATTTTACTGAGTGAAAGAAGAATGAGGTCAAATGTGGTATTTGTGTTGGGAGAGAATGTTTGTAATACCCTTTGAAAGCTGAAAAAGCAATGTCCTATTATCCCTCTAGGGGAGAAATTCTAGAATGAATACAGCACTCCCACATGAAGTGCTACTACTTTCTGCAGCTGGAAATGCATAAAACAGCCTTTCCTCTAGTGCTTCCTTGCTTTGCCCTGAAGCTTGGCTTTCATAACAGCTCACGAAAAAGCACTGTAATGTGCAGCTTCAGAACACATACATTTTGACTGGTGTATAAGAAACTCCTCTTGTAAATCTTAAAAAAAAAAAAATCACCTCAAGAAAGAAAGTATCTCAAAGTTTTCAGGGCGAAGCTGTCATCTTAAAGTGTGGGACAACATTTTACTACCATGTCAGGACTAGACATCCATTTTAGGAGGGTAAGTCAAGGAAATGTAACTGTGGGAGAGAGAACAAATACACTCAGGGTGGATGGAGGCCATTTACATAAATAAACGTTTGGACATTTTACTTTTCGACCATCAGCAGGTTCGATTTCAAGAGGGAATGCTTATCCAGGGATAGTCTAGTTTACCATAATTGTTCTTTGGCATTCTGATTAGTATTTCAATGTATCATTAAAGGTAAAAGAGCCGTCCTTTCAGTTTTCCAAATATTCCAGGTCTGCTACCCACCAGGCACTGACGCGCCCTACCATGAAAGGACACGCTGACTGGGAAAAGGGATGTCTGAATGGGCTGGAAGTGACTGAATCCTTGCTTTGAAGCAGCAGACACTCCCCTGCGTGCGATGGGGAATGGTTGGTAGGTAAAGGAGGTGGGGGTGGAAAGTGGAGTTTGGCAGCTGAGGCAAAGGCACAGAAGCAGAAAAGAAAAAATGGTTTGATGTAACGAGTGCAGGGGACATATGGGGCGGTGGCAGGAGATGAGACTTGAGATGCTGGCGAGTGCCTCTTAAGAAACACCAGTAAGTTCAGACTTTATGGGAGCCATGAGAGGGGTGCATGCCAGATCAAAGCTGAATATTGGAATGAGTTTGCCGATGGAGCAAATGAATGGGAAGAGGTGCCAAGATGTTTGCAGTGGGATAAGAAAAAAAAAATGTAGAAAATATGGGAAAAAGCAATACAGGAGAGAATTTCAAGAGGTGGACAAGAGGACTAAAAACTGCAGGCAAGATGTTAAATTGGTGAGAATTCCAAGGTCTGAAGGTACAAGCAAGGGAGGTATTTTAGTCCCGGTCCTGCAGCATGACTCACTACAACGTTGGCAGAGGCCCCAGGAGGGTGGATCTAGAGTGGACTCAGGACTCCTCACCATTATCTCCTACCCAGCTGCAGATGGAAGTATCCTATTTTCTCTCACCTAGAAGGCTAGAGGCATTTCTGTGATCCTCTTGTTCAGCCCACGACATTTCTCTGAAATAGTCTAACTGATGGGTGACAAGTATGTGTTGAGCATTTATGCTGCTCCAGGGCTTCCGGAACACGTGATGAGCAAACCCATCCCTGCTCTTGTGGAGCGCTCTGTCCAGTGAGGGAGACATGTAATCCGACAGTCATACAGAATTGGTGCTCTAAGAGCCTTTTGGGAAGAGTCAATTTAATCTAAGATGCTAAAAAAGGCTTCCTTGAGAATGGAGGACTGCTGAGTAGAAGTTTGAGGGATGAGGAGAAGCTAAGTTGGTAAAAAGAGGAAAGAGGGGCACCTGGGTAGCTCAGTCAGTTTAGAGTCCAACTCTTGGTTTTGGTTCAGGTCATGCTCTCATGGGACTGACCCCTGAGTCAGGTGGTCAGCAGGAAGTCTACTTGAAAGATTCTCTCTCTCCACTCCTTTCCCCTACTCTCTCTCGTTCAAATATATAAATCTCTTAAAGATTTTATTTATTCAAGAATGAGAGAACCAGAAAGAGCATGCACGTGTGTCTGAGCGCAGGGGAGAGGCAGTGGGAGAGGGAGAGACAGACTCCCCGCTGAGTGGGGAACCTGACATGGGGCTCCATGCCAGGACCCTGAGATCATGACCTGAGCCAGAAGCAGACACTTAACCAAGCCACCCAGGTACTCCTAAAATAAATATTAGTATTTATACTAATAAAAAAGTATTCAGAAAAAGTATTCAGAGAGAACATGTGCAGAGTCTCTACAGCAAGAAGTTCTATGGTAAATAGGAAGAACTAACTATGGCTGGAGTGCCAGGAGCTGGCGAAGCCTGGTGGCAGACGAGGCACAGGAAAGTAGTGGCCAGAACAAGTGGGGCTCTTGTATGATGGTCATGACTTTGGCTATAATATGGGAGCCTGAGCAGCCAGTCAATAGTTTCAATGCTCCTACCAGAGACAGGAGCACTCTGATAAGAGCCCACTGGCTGGGGAGCGAGAGAATGGAAAGAGGCCAGAGTGGATGAGGGTTAATTAGGAAATGGAGATATTTAATGGGGAGCCTCAGGGATGGCTCTAAGGCATGACTGGATACTATTCACTGAGAGGGAAAGCACTGAAAAAGATTGAAAATGAAGTTGACTACGAGGCCCTTCTTGGGTATGTGGACTTCGAAGTGCCTCTGAAACATTCAAAATTAGATTGAAATACAGAATCTGTATCTCAGTGACTAGACTAGAGAAGATAAAAATTTGGTAGACACCTTAAATAGATCAAAACTGATATAAGAACCCAGATGCTATTGATGAGTTGACCATAAAGTGAGAAGAGGAGAGGACCCCTTGACCCCACCTTGAGGAAGCCAACCCTTAGAAGACTGGTGGAGGAGGAGGGTGAGACTACCAAGGAGACAGAGGACTAGCCCAGTATGAAGGAAGAAAGCCAAAACCAAGACAGCACGTGTGGGACAGCAGGAATGGTCAACGGTGTTAAATGCTGCTTAAAGGCTGTGTGAGAGGAGGACTGGATTCAGCGAGAGCCATTCCAGTGGCAGGAAGTGTCAAGAGCCCAGGGCCAGTGGCGTTGAGGTGTGGAGTTGGAAGGTATGGAAATGGTGCAAGCAAAAGTAGGCTACCTTTGTGAAGGCCCTGCCTGTAAAGAGAACAGCAATGGAGAGGGAGCTGGAGGAAAGGAGGTTGGGTGAGGGGTTTGGGTTCGTTTTGTTTTTAATGGGAAAGTTCTGAGCAGCTTTAAAAAGAAAGGCAAGGATAAGGTATTCAAATATATGTGAGAGGAGGAATAATTAAAAGCGAGGCATTCCTGAGAATGGGGACTGGTGGGAGCCAAAGCAGAGGTGGGGTTAGCCAGGTCAGGAGGAGGGCAGCCTCTCTGCGGTAACGGGAACATGCAACTGGAGCAGACACATGTACTTTGCTCCTCCTTGGGATCCAAACCCTCACTACTGCTGTCTGAATTACTCCAATGGTAATTTAACCCGTTCTGATTTAACCTATTCTACTTCCTGCAATCAGATTTACCTATGTTAATACTCTCACAGTGCATGTCAGAGAGTTCTTAAAAACAAAAACAAAAACTGGGGCACTTGGGTGGCTCAGTGGGTTAAAGCCTCTGCCTTCAGCTCAGGTCATGGTCCCGGGGTCCTGGGATCGAGCCCCACATCGGGCTCTCTGCTTGGCGGGGAGCCTGCTTCCTCCTCTCTCTCCGCCTGCCTCTCTACCTACTTGTGATCTCTCTGTCAAATAAATAAATAAAATCTTAAAAAAAAAAAATTTGAAAGTCTTCCCATCTTTTTCTAACATGTCAGTTCAAAATCCTTTGCCTGGCCTTCTGTCATCCCTGGTTACTCACTCAAGCTGTCCCCATACTCTAGTCAGCTGGACCCTTCAGGAGATCATAGAAACACATTGTCAGCCTGGCCTCTAGTTTGGCTCCTGCTAGCAAGCCTTAGCCTACAGCACTGCCCTGTTGCCCGCCTCTTTCTTTCTAGGTTCAGTTCCAAGTCCTTTGATAAGATCCAGCCCCGCCATCTGTTCTAGCTCCAGTGATATTTTCCCTCGCATGAATTTCTATTCCTTCATACTTTTATAATTCCCTATCTATCCCATGTGCTCGTCTTCTCCCCCCGCCCCCAACTAAAAGTTCTAGCTGAGGAGGGTCTTAGTCTTTTACTCCTTCTGTGCAGTAGGAGTTTGTATTATGTATCTTCCTTTCTTCTCAATTCTGACATTTCTATTTTCCTTATTCTTATCCCCCTATGTAAAATAACACCTATTCAATAGAAATGTGATGTCCCCTGAGCTCCATGTTTCTAGAGGGGGGTGTGCCATATGGTGTTTAGATGGGTCTTGGGGGAACAGCAATGAAAAGTCTGATTAAAAAAATAAAATAGCCAGATACTGGTAAGTAGGTTTCATTCTCCAGTGCTTACAGTGATCCTAAGTATGACAGGTCCTGTAATTTTATTTTCACATTTTATAGTTGAGGAAATCAAAGATTAGAGAGACTAACACATCCAATGTCACGTAATTCAGAAGGGACTCCCTGGTACTTGAACCCTGCGTAACTCAGACTCCTGAGCATTTAGCCCCAATGCTGAGCCACCTGACTTACAACTGCTTGATGACTTCTACTTTCTAGAAATATACCAAAAAATTTGAGAGGCCTTTAAAAATGCTCAACTAATATATACTTTCATGTCTCTTTATTCTGCTTCTTTATCACATTTTATACAGTTTGTCTTTGGCAACTTACTTACACCGAAGAAATGGCCCATTCTGACACTCTAAACAATGAGATGTGCCTTGTCAACGGTTTGTTCGCTCCTTTAATGTGTTAGACGATGATTTCCCCTGACAGCATGTGAAATAAGGGAAAGACATTCTGAACTAATTTTACACAAAGAATTAAATCAGCCTCTCTCATAAGTAAGAACTAAAGTATTTTTGGTCCTGTGAAGCTGACTCTTCTGACTGATGTACTACATCTTTAAATTCTGAGCTGTTCAAAATCCTGCTAAAAAATACTTTTGCCTTTTTATGACTAAAAGCATCGCTGAAGCCATGGAATAAAACCAAATTATTCATAAGCCCACGACTATGGCTTCGCTAATATTCCACTTTAACCAAAAACTTATCCAAAAATGGCTCCATAATAGAAAAGAATTATACCATCACGGGGAGCTTA